>NC_137970.1:114486232-115148566 GCF_963924665.1 Micromys minutus | reverse complement strand
GTGCTCTATTGTTTGTACATAACTTCCATGTTGACCTGAATCTATTATCTGTATGTGAAAATGCACTGATAGGATCACAGCAGACCTCCTTCAGTGTGTGTTAGCTTTACTTCCATGTATGCCTTTGGATGTCATTCCTTTCCTCTGGAAATACCCTATTCTTTTCCCTGCACACACAGAATTTACTAGAATTTTGTAATTTAAATTAGGTGTCTGGAAAATAATGCCTAATCAACAAACATTTTCCTTTAACTCAATATTGTAAGCTTTCTTTCTTATATGGAATTTTTTTACATTGACTTATGTATTGTGTGCTACATGTACTTTGTTGCACATGTGGAGATCAGAAAACAGCTTGGAGAAGTCTCTTTCTTCTCTGTATGGGTTTCAGGGGTCAAATTCAGGTCTTAATACTTGGTAGCATGTGTCCTAACCTACTGAGCCATCTCACCAGCTTTTATATGGATAATTGGATAATGAGATGCATTCCTGTCCAGATAGCATGTTCTATTATCTTTAATGTTTATCTAATATACTTGCATTTGTAAATAATCTGTTTCATTATTTTGAATGGTATGTTGCATACTTGCTGAGTAAAACTATTTTTAGTTAAATCACTTCTTTTTCTTGAAAGCTACCTACAGTTTAGAGAAAAACTATTAGTATGGGTAACTTGAAGAGATGGGAGAATGACTCCATGTTTACCTTACCAAACCTTTCATGACTTTATTGTAAGTTACCACAAATCCTTTTGTTTTTTTTTTCCACAAGGGCAAATTAATCTTTCAACCTAACCTATACTTTTTAATAAACATTGTTACCCTTGATTTATTGCCTTCCAAGCTATATTGTTTAATCTTGAAGGTATAGAAATCATCGCTGCACATAATATACCAAGTGCAAATTAGTTAACCATTATTATAGGCCATCAAAACTGAATGGAGTTTGGATTCTTTAGCTTTATCTTCTTAAAAAAAATAAGAGATTGTTTCCAACAATCATTTGTAAAGCTCTTTATAGGAACCAAATGAAAAAGAGAGATCAGAACACAAAAAAGCTAACATTTTACTTCATTTTTATGTCGAACGGCATTGTACATGTAAAATTTTTTAATGCTTTTAACACAACTAAAATCTTAGTATTATTTAAAGAAATTACTATGGTGGCCTTTCTTGCGTAGATTATTTGTAATCACTTCATTTATATTGAAATGAATTTTATTAAAGCTAACCAGTTAGAGACATCAAGGGGTCATTCTTTTTAGAAAGTATTATTTAGCAGCTGAAACATTTATATCTTGTTAAGGCTACCAAATTTCAAGGAATCCTAAGAATAAATAGATATCAAGCAATGACTATCTGAAACCAAGTGTGAAGACAGCTTAGACTGAAATATTTCCACAAGTAACTTTCCCAGGAAGATTTGTAGAACCCTAAAGCAGAACTTGTTTAACAACACCAGAGGTGAACAATTTTTGTTCAATATTTGCCATGAATATAACACTGAGCCATACTGCAATCATTTTCACATCTAGGTAAGATACTATATGGAAAGTAACTGAATTTGTATACCCACTTTGAATATTTTTCTGCAACTCTCACCTCTGTTAAGATACCTACCCTTTGACATGTAGCTATCTGAAAGAAAGAACAAACCATATTGGGTAATGAGCAACGTTAGTAAAATTTGATTGGAAGCCAGATAGGTACAAAAATTACCATAAGCTCCATAATTAATATTAAGACATTATTTTTTGCATCAATGTACATAGCTCCTCTCCTCCTTTGAGAAGGGGAAGGCCTATCCTGGCACAACAAATCACTGCAGGACCAGGCTCATTCTCTCTCCACCAAAGCCAAAAGACAGCCCAGTTAAGGGAATGCTATACACAGAGAAGAAACAATCAAGAGTAATCCCCCACTCCAGTTGTTGGGGGAAGCCACATGAAGACCCAGCTGCACATTTGCTATATATGTTCAGGGGACCTAAGTCCAGCCTATGTATGTTCTTTGGTTGGTAGTTCAGTTTCTGATACTCCTCAAGGATCCAGGTTTGTTGACTCTGTTGGCCTTCTTGTGGCGTCCCTATCTCATTGGAAGATTCTAAAAGAGATGTCTTTAGAAAAAAGGAAATAGAAAGTAACCAAAACACTGTTCCGATTTTTCTGTTCTTGTTCTAGTGGCTTTGTACATGTTACCTCAAATCCAATTTATGACCTCCACTCTTACACATTCACAATATAATCTAAAAGAGCACATGAAAAGATGGCAAAAGAAGGAAACATGCCAGCTTTTAGTAAGCATGGCTGGAAATGTTTTGAGCATTTATGTATATACAGACCTAGAAACAAATGGGATGCTAGTGTTGTATTTTAAATGACTTGTTACTTTATACCTGAAAGCATATGTATATTTCTGCTTTTGACTTTTCTGTCTCTTTTGTACTTAATGTTTAGATTGTCAGGATGGTGAAGAACTTGAAAGGCAGCCCCATAACGCTGTCCATAGGTGATGGTGCCAATGATGTCAGTATGATTTTGGAATCCCATGTAGGAATAGGTAAGACATATTTAATGTGATGCCTCTATAAAGTCTTATTATTAGTATTGCTTTGTAGCTTGAATCATGTTTACTCTAGATTGTTTTGGTTACTGATCTGGAATTTGAGTTTGAAAATAATTGTTAAGCTAATGAAAGATTTCATCTCATAGTGAACATTCCAAGATTCTACTAATAGTGTATTTAGAGAGTATTTTTATATTTGCCAAGCAAGGTGGGGGTTTTTTTCTTTTTCTTTTTTCTTTCTTTCTTTTTCCTTTTTCTTTTTTAAGCTTATTTATTACATGCACTGTAGCTGTCTTCAGACACGCCAGAAGAGGGCACCAGACCCCATTAAAGATGGTTTTGAGCCACCATGTGGTTGCTGGGAATTGACTCCTCTAGAAGAGGAGTCAGTGCTCTTAACCACTGAGCCATCTCTCTAGCCCCCTTGTTTTGTTTTTTTATGGCTTTTTGAAACAGAGTTTCTCTGAAGCTCTGGTGATTCTGAAACTCTGTGTAGACCAGTCTGGCCTCAAAATCAAAGATCTACCTACCTCTGCCTCCCAAGTATTGAGATTAAAGGCATGTGCCCCCACCACCCAGCTACAAAATGGATTTTTCAAATGTACTTGAGCCACAATTAATTGTGTAGTTTTCTCTTATTTTGACAGCATAGATGATATTTTATTAGAATTTTTACATCTCTAGTCAAGCTGCTTCTTAACCGCTCTCTTTCTTTTGAGATTATTAACTGTTAGAAGTTAAGAGCTGATTACTAATTGGCTCATTTTCCACACAGTGGTATTTACCTTAGGCTCTGGTGTTGAAGTCTTACATTCATATACACCAACAATTTTTCTATCACATCCATGAGGTTTTCACCCACCCAATTGCTATTAATCACTCAAGCTAAAACCCCAATATTATTGGGCGCACATATAGAATTTATGTCTTGGAAATTGTTACAGTGATGTTTAGATTCCAAGATTCCTTCTCCCATTCAGAAGTAGAATGATTTAGGATGGAATTCTAAGTTTGCTCATTGATTACCCAATGTGGAAATATGACTCATAAAATTCATGGGTAGCTATTCAGCCTCATTCAGGGACAGGGATGCACTGTCTTCTCGTTGGTTTCCCCGACTACAAAACCCAGACTTCTGAGTTGACTTAATATCATAGCCAGTTTAGTGTTGTGCATAATTAAGCACATCCTGAAGGCATTAAATAATTTCAGGTGGCTTTTTCCTTGCCGGATAATTTTTTTTTTTTTTTTTGCTTTGTACTTGAAATAATGACTATTCTTAATTGTTTTATATTATTATATTAATAAATAGCTTATCTGTTAAACATACTTTTATTTGATGTGCCAATAGCACTGTTAAAGCCCATTTTTATTACAAAAAAAAAACTAAACCTAAGGTACACACTTGGTTTGTAACATTTAAGCAACTTCAAAATAAAAAAAAAAATCAGGCATTTGGTCATTGTTAAAAAAAAAATTGGCACCATATGGAGATATTCTCTCTTTAGGTATTAAAGGAAAAGAAGGTCGTCAAGCAGCCAGGAATAGTGATTATTCTGTTCCAAAGTTTAAACACTTAAAGAAACTGCTATTGGCTCATGGACATCTATACTATGTGAGAATAGCACATCTTGTACAATATTTCTTCTACAAGGTATGTGATCAAATATTTATAATTTAGCTGTTTTGCAGGGGATTTTTTTTTGAACCAGGATTTTGTAATGTAGCCCAGATTTGAATCGAACTGGCACATACTCCTCTGCCTCAGCCTCCCATGTGCTAGAATTACAGATGTGTACCACAATGCCAAACTCTGCAGTTTAATTTCTGTGCATCAAACCGAAGGCATTACTATGGATATATAAAAAAAATTGAAGTTATTTTGAAGTCATCTGTCTTAAAGTATAAATTTAACTTAATATTTAATCATAGATAATAATATTTTATCCATTAAGAGTGTGTGTATAGATCCAGGCAAAGAGGTAGTTTGTTCAGTTAAGGATTTATGGACCTTTTATAAAATCAATTTGAAGAATCAAATGCTTATTTTATTGATTCTGGTTTTGTATATATATTTATCTTTTTACTTCAGATTTTTTTCTATTATTTATGAAATTGTAATATGATTACATCATTTCTTCCTTCCCTTTCCTTTCTCCAAACTTTCCCATATGCATATACATACATACATACATACATACATACATACATACATACATACATACACGCACACACACACACACACACACACTTAAACATTCATTCCTGAATATAACCTGCTCAATCTAGATGTTAGTTACATATGTGTTTTCAGGGCTGACAGTTTGGTATTAAGCAACCAGTTAGTGTGTTCTTCCTTGGGGAATATGCTTTCTCCCATTTTCAACATTCCTCAGTTGCCTGTTGTTTCTCGTATAGGCTTTAAGCTTTGTGGCCTTTTGTCCTTGTTCAGCTGATCTTTAGGTGCTAATTTTGGTGAGACTCTGTAGGTGTAACTTCTAATAGTACTAAGGAGATACAGTCTCACAGAGGATCCATTTGTCCTCTCTTCCTCAGTGTTCCCTGGTGTGGGTTGATGTTAAGGTGGAGGCAGATGCGTATGTTTCTTGGTGCATCTCTAGCTTGATAAGGGTGTTATTATTATTTCTAAGTGTTTCTATGGGTTTATTTGTCTCATATAGAAGGGCAGTTTATATCATTGTCCATTGGTTGTAAGCTTACTGTGTAGAGGGTTTGTAGATTAAGAATTTAACATATAAACCTGTTTAATAAGTTACTGGGCTATGGAGTCATGTTTGTACTGGGCAGTGGAGGAAAGGAACACGCAGAAGTAACAGGGGTGGTGGAGTGAACCGTGCCTGAGTTCTTAGAGGCGGCATGGAGCGCCAAGTTAGAGATCCCTGCAGTGCCAGATGGCCCCGGCCAGCACGAGCACGGGGTAAAAGGTTAATCCACATCTTAATATTTACCACAACACCCTGGCCTTAGGTGGAGAACTTGTATTATAGCTGTAGCTATTGGGACTGGATATCCACAACCCTGCATTTGATTGTTTGTAGTTTTCTGTAATGTTTGTTATCTTTCCATTTCTATAAAAGGTTTCCTCGATGTTAAGCAGATGTTTAGAGTGTAGTTAAATACTGATTTAGTAAGTTGATAGTTGTATGTTCTCTTCTAAAACCCATGACTTCACTAGCCCTCAGTAGTTAGTGACATTTCCAGTACCAGGTATCATTACCCTCTTGTTGAATGGGTCTTAAAGCCAATTAGAGAGCTGCTAGTTACTAACAAAGTATTTGTGCCAATGCTACACCCTTAGTGTTATTATGCAATTGTGGTTCTCAATATGTGTGTGTGTGTGTGTGTGTGTGGGTGCTGCAGCATTTTGAAGAAGTCATTTGTTCCCTTTATCATGTAAGTCCTGGGTATGCCAGGTGTGGCCTCATCCCCTTACTCACTGAGCCATCTCTCTTGTTTTCATATTAACTTACCTTTGTCGTCTTATCTTTCAGTTCCTCTGCCTTGTCTTTAAGCCCTGACATTCTGTTCTCCTTTTGATCCATTCTATCGGTGAAGCTTTTTAAGGAGCTTACCGTTTGACTTACAGAAAATTTGTCTCCAGTATTTCTATTTGTTTTCTATTTTAGTATTTCTAACTGTCGAATTCTGTTTTTATATCCTTTGTTTGCTTATTTCATTTAGCTGTTTGTCTCCTCTTGGGTATTCTGCTTTGGAAACGTGTCTGTGTTTACATTGTCTCTGACCACTATGTCTAGCTGAGCACTATGAGATTTTTGACAGTGTTTCTTTACCATAGTGTGGAGGTATTATGTTGGTCAGGTTTGGACTATAGTTCACTTTGAGATTCCAGAGAGTACAGAGCAATTTGTTTAGAGCCTCTGGAGCCATCAGCTTAGCTGGGGTCTTTTAAAATGGTATTCTACAGCTGTTTCAGTTCAGTGCCAAGGAAAAGGTGTTTTTCAGAAAACCTTTTTCCTGCCTACCTTTTCCCTTTTTTTCCTGCATAACTTTTGTCTCCTTTCTTTCTTCTTCCTTTGTCTTTTACTGAGAGTATTATGCTGATTTTTGAGTCTCTCTCTTTTAAGTATTATTTCAGTGATCACTCTCAAAGAGAGGAGTGAGTTACCCAGGCTATGCTATCCCTTCAGGTCAGATTCAGTATTTTTTCTGTTCTGCTCTTCAAGGTTTCCTATTTCACTTTGGATTAGGCTAGAGACCTTTGTGGCTATCACCTTTCTGATAGCTGTTATTAGTCTTCCCCGGTTTTTCCTTACATAGTCTACAGATCACACCTATATGATGTCCACCATTTGTCTAACATCTTCTGTTTCATTTCTTCATTCATTCTCTCATCTATTTCTCATCAAATGACTCATCATCAGTGATCATTCCAGCTACATATAGCACCAGATGCTAAAGCTCCTATATGTGCATTTGTTGAATAAAAACATTAAAATGGGCCAGTTACAGTGGCACACACCTTTCATCTCAGCACTCCGGAAGTGTTTGCTTCCTGAGTGTGATTGATCCTAAGTCTGAGGCCAGCCTGGTTTGTATGAGTTTGAGAACAGGCAGAGTTAAGGTAAATGATGGAGACTTTGTCTCTAAAACAAGAAGGAAAAGTAAGGAAAATAAAATGTTTATAGATAATAAGTTTCTGTGTATATAGAAGTGAAAATGTATGCATAATGTGTGTGTGTGTGTGTGTGTATGTGTGTGTGTGTGTGTGTGTGTGTGTGTGTGTATTCTCCATCCATACCCTAAATTTCCAGATTTGCCTACCAGTCTGTATTAACTAGTTTTGGGGCTAAACATTGAGGAAGGAAGATTACAACTTAGATGATAATAATGAACCCAGTGTATGTAAAACAGATTATTGTTTAACAGAAGCATTTCACTAATTAATTAATCCTGATTAAGTCTTCTATGATGCAAGTTATAGTATCTCATTTTTATTTTTTTATTAGATACTCTGAATTTACATTTGAGATGTTATCCCTTTACCGCGCCCTGCTCCCATCCCCTCTCCCCCTCCAGTTGCCTTCACAGAGGTACATTCCCTTCTGATCCCCCTCTTCACCCTATTGCCTTGGCATTCCCCTACATTGGGACAACATGCCCTCTTCTCATTTTTAAATATATAAAAAATAGATGTCTCTCTTACTCTCTCTGTTCCTTCTCTCCCCATTCCCCTCCCTCCTCTGCCTTTCCATATGTTTCTGTCCTGCCTCTACTCTCCCCTGCCTTTCTCTGTCTCTACTCCTTCCTCAACTCCCCTCCCCATGCCTTAAATAAACTATCCCATACTTTAAAAAATTAGACCTCAGGGAAATGCTATAACTGGTCTTGGTTCTACAGCTAGGAAGTATGAGAACTGTATTTCTACAGTAGGTTAAATCCAGGAATCTCCTTCAGAGTTAGGGTCTGTTGAGCTTGGCATCACTGATTATTGCTTTTGGCCTTTCCAAAATAGGAGGTTCCCATGAAGATTTGACATGTAGATTTGTTTGATAATCTGACTTTTCCCAAAAAGCTTGATTTGCCTCCAGATAGATTTTAGCCTGTAATTCAAGCATATGCCACCAGATGGAATGAATGCTCTGTTAAAAGAACAAAACAAGCTTTAACTTACCAAATGTTAACCAATGGTTAGAAATTGTTAAGGCCTCGTTCTCAACAAAGGATATATTAGAGATTGTTTATGTAGATGATGCTTTCCGTGTTCGTTATCATCTACATTACTTACTCACCACTGTTCCTTTTATACAACTGTCTTTTGTCCAGAAAGTTCTACTCTTGTAACTATCTTTGGCTTAGCATTAAAAAAATGTATTCCCTCTTCTTTTTAAAAGATATATATTTAATTGTGTGTGTGTGTGTGTGTGTGTGTGTGTGTGTGTGTGTGTGTGTGTGTGTGTGTGTGTGTAGGTGCCCAAAAGCACGTTGTGACCCTGGAGCTGGTATTAAGGTCATTGTTCATCTGTATGATGGAAAAAAGCCTGTGTCATCTCTGGAACTCTTTGCCGATGAGCCATCTTTTTTATCCATTTTCAAAGTCTTTCCCCATTAATAGAGTACTTTAGTTACAAGTTTGTGTTTGTTTCTTCATTCACTCTTACTCATGTAATCCAACCAGGGAACTTTAGAATATACTACTTTCCAACTTACCTCTTAGAATTTTTGCTCTTTGTTGTCTGATCATTATTCTGTCTGTTATGGTAACCCCTCAGTCTGACACTGTCTTATCATATATGAATTTTGGATTGTTATGTTCTTGTGGTGGTCTTGCTCTTTTAAATGTATATTTATGTTTGAAACAGTGCCTCCCTATGTAGACCAGAAGGACCTCGAACTTGCCATTGTTCTGCCTCTGCCACCTGAGCTCTAGAGCTACAGCTATGCACCATTTTGCCTGGCTTTACCATATATGTTTAAAATGAATACTACTTTGCCTTGATCCCATTCATCCTTAAGACCAAGATCAAATAGGCTTTATCCAGAGATGCAGAATGGTTCAACATACAAAAAGCTGTCAGTGTAATCCACCATATAATCAAACTAAAAGAAAAATAAACATGATCATTTTATTAGATGCTGAAAAGGCCTTTGACAAAATCGAACAGCATTCATGATAAAAGTCACTAAGAATTTAGGGGTACAAGGAACATATCTTTATAGCAAGCCTATAATCAACATCAAATGAAATGGAGAGAAAATCAAAGCAATTCCACTAAAATCTGGAACAGGAAAAGGTTGTTCACTCTTTGCATATCTATTCAGTAGAGTACTTGAAGCTTTATGGGGAACAGTGGACAGAGATCAAAAGTATGGTCATCCACAGATGATTGTCATTTACAGATTATATGTACATACACATATGCATATATATTATATATATACATACACACACACATATATATACATATATATATTTCAAAAATTCCACCAAGCAACTCCTATAACTGATAAACATCATCAGTAAATTATCTGAAAAGAAGCGTAACTCAAAAAATTAGTAGCCCACCTATATACAAGTGACAAATAGGCTGAGAAAAAAATCAGGGAAACAGCACCTTAGCCTCAGATAACAAAAAACATATCTTGGAGTAACTCTAATTTGTATACTAAAAACTTCAGACAGGTGGTAGTGTTGTACCTTTAATCCCAGCACTCAGGAGGCAGAAGCAGGTGAATCTTTCCACGTTTGAGGTCAGCCTGATCTACAGAGTTTGTTCTAGGGTAGCCAGGGCTATACAGAGAAACCAAGTCTTGACCTCACCAAACCAAAGATCCTTCAAGCCATTGAAAAAGCTATCAGGAGGTGGAGATATCTCCCATGCTCTTGGGTTAGGGTAGGGTTAACACAGTTAAAAGGGCTAAAACTACCAAAAAGCTATCTACAGATTCCATGCAGTTGCCATCAAAATCTTCACAGATCTTGAACAATCTTTAGCTTCATATGTAAATACAAGACACCTAAAACCACTATAATAATCCTAAATAGTAAAAGAACTGTTGGATGTCTCACTATCCCCTGTTTCAAGTTGTGCTACAGAGCTATTGTAATAACAGTGTGGTATTAGCACTAGGGAAAAAAAGACATGTTGTTCAATAGAATTGAATTGAACACCCAGACATAAATCTGTATATCTATGGACACCTTATTTTTTCAAAAAAGGTAGAAATACATACTGGAAAAATATAGTATCTTTAAAATAATTTGCAGGTTCAACTAAACGGTTGCATGTAGAAGAATCCAAATAGATCCATATTTATCACCATGCATAAAATTCAATTCCACCTCAGAAGACCTCAACATAAAGCCAAATACAATACACTGAACCTTATAGAAGAGAAAGTGGGAAATAGCCTTGATCCCATTGACATAGGAAAATACTTTCTGAACAGGATACAGCACAGACACTAAGATAAAAATACATACTTTAAATATTATGTAAGTCTAGTGATTGTATAAATCCAATTTATATTTAATGGACAATACTCTAGGTGTTAAATCATGTCAAATGATTTTTATTTCTGTCTGGTGTCATATACTTGCAATCCAGCACTTAGGAGGCTGAAACAGAAGGAAACTATTAGTTTGAGACCAGATAAGAGTATATAGCAAGTTCTGAGATACCGTGGACTATAGTGTGAAACCTTGAAAGAAAGGAAAAATTAGAAAATAGCAAGAGGTTCTCATAGATGAGAGATCCTCTTTTACTTAGGTAAGGGCAAAAGTTAATCTTAGTGTAAATTATTCATTTGAAACTAATTTCTTTACATCTTTGCAATAGAGAATTATAGCATTCTAACATTAGAAGGACTTAAGAATGACTTTGTACAGTGCTGCTTCGTTTTAAAGTTGAGTGAAAATACTAACTTTTGTCTTAATATTTTCCAGAACCTTTGCTTCATTTTGCCACAGTTTTTGTACCAATTCTTCTGTGGATTCTCACAACAGGTACGTTCCCTTCTTAGTAGAAATGTGGCAGATACAAGAACTGTAATGATGACTGACTCAGAAATTTGGTTAGTCCATAAGCACTTTAATGATGTTGCCAAGCTGGGGAACCATGCTATGACTGTCTTTGACTAGAGTATCTATGACCGAATTTTCAAATTTAGAAGTAAGCTTTATCTTGATCCTAAATGCTAGAAAGTAATTTTTTCCCTTAGGATATTACAATAATCCAAACAAATGTCTTATCATATATAAAACTTGCAATATAGTGATGGGGAAGAGGCAGACAATTAAATATTTGATGTGTGATACTATATTAGTGCTCTGGGGGAAAATATAAAGGTTATAAAAACATAATGATAAAATGATATGCTGTAACAAGGTAAGAGGCTACTATTTTAAAAGAGCTATCGGGACCAGTCTCTCTTATAAAAGAACATGCAGACAGAGATGAGTACCCTAGGGAAGAAACTAAGCAGACATCTTAGAAATGTTCCAGGTAAGGGGATGGCTGGTCTCTGAGGAGGTGATATAAAGTATTTATCTTTACTTTTTACTTTGGACCTGAGTTAGTGCTGGCAGCAGCATGCTTTATTGTGTGTTTGGAGTGCATTTGTGTAGTCCTTTTCAATCCATAGCCTTATTAGCTACTTTCTGGAATTCAGAGTGGACTATGAAAATGTAGAAATTGAGTCTATTTTAAACCAAAAAAAAAACAAAACAAAACAAAACAAAACTTGTTTTCTTTCGCAAAGCTAGGATATTGTCGGTTTTTTCCATGAAAAGGATACATTTGTAATAGGTTTAATAAGATGACAGTATTATCAAATAAACCTTGTTTGTAGGACATTCTGTCTCCTCAAATTATGCATCTAAGAATTGCAATTAACTCTCACGTAACCTTACATTTCCTTCCTGAAGCAAAAGTAGATTGATGCTTCTTTTGTTTGAAGCAAATGTAAGACTAAATTACACACCAATCAACCTGAGGAGTTGCCGTTTTAATTTACTCATTAGTGAAAATAGGTACTTTCCAAAGCAAACATAATAGAGTATGTTATAAACTAGCACTAATTGGAAAATTAGAAATATAGCACATTTTATGATTTTAAATTCACTGAAATATTATTGGCTGATATTAAACCTTTGTTCATAGAAAGTATGTGAAAATTGTCTTCATTTTCTGTGCAGACCCATCATCCTTATGGTTTTATTGAGAATGTTGAATATACTATATCTCTTGCCCTGTTTTCGATGAAACCAAATAGTGCCGTGATCCCTTCCTCTGGGTCTGTCAGCTCCCTTTATACTCCCAACTCTACTTACTCTCTGTCTTGAATTTAAACACATTGGTGAATAAAGGATGAATCATATCTGTCCTCAGTGGTTGGCACTTACTGTGCTTTCTTTTCTTTCTTTCTTTTTTTTTTTTGAACAACTTTATTTTAAAAAACAAAGATAAATGAACACATTTTAAGCATTTTTGCATAAAAGTATACGAATACATTTTTATCAGTGCTTGACTTTTTTTTATTCAAAGGTTTGATAGTATGCATTAAAATCTTACTAGTTACAATGAGCATAAAGTACATGTAAAACAGGATGTAACCCTGAATTAGTCAAAGTTTCCTTGGTGAGTAAGGATTGAGCATAATGTTTTTTTTTTCTTTTCTTTATTTCTTGAACTTCACACAGTCTGTGAGTTGTTTCAGGGGTGTTCAGAGCTTTCTGGGGTTAGTATCCCATTATCAGTGACGGCATATTATGTCTGTTCTTTTGTGACTGGGTTATCTCACTCAGGATGATATTCTCTAGATGCAGCCATTTTCTTAAGAATTTCCTTAAGTCATTGTTTCTGATAGCTGAGTAGTACTCCATTGTGTAAATATACCACAATTTTTGTATCCATTCAACTACTGAAGGATATCTGGGTTCTTTCCAGCTTCTGGCTATTATAAATAGAGCTGCTATGAACATTGTGGTGCATGCGTTTTTGTTGTATATTGGAGTGTCTCTGGGGTATATGCCCAGAAGTGGAATAACTGGATCTTCAGGTAGTACTGTGTAGAACTTTCTGAGGAATCACCAGACTGATTTCCAGAGTGGTTGTATCAGTTTACAACCCGACCAACAGTGAAAAAGTGTTCCTCTTTCTCCACATCCTCGCCAGCATCTGCTGTCATCTGAGTTTTGGATCTTGGCCAATCTGACTGGTGTGAGGTGGAATCTCAGGGTTGTTTTGATTTGCATTTCCCTGATGGCTAAGGATGAAGAGCACTTCCTTAGATGTTTCTCAGCCATTAGATATTCCTCAATTGAGAACTTTTTGGTTAGCTCTGTACCCCATTTTTTAATAGGGTTGTTTGATTCTCTGGTGTCTAGCTTTTTGAGTTCTTCGTATCCCTTGGATATTAGGCCTCTATCTGATGTGGGGTTGGTAAAGATCTTTTCCCACTCTGTTGGCTGCTGTTTTGTTTTCTTGACAGTGTCCTTAGCCTTACAGAAACTTTGTGATATCATTAAGTCCCATTTGTCAATCTTTGACCTTAGAACACGAGCCATTGGTGTTCTGTTCAGGAAATTTTCTCCTGTGCCTATGTGTTCTAAGGTTTTCCCTACTTTCTCTTCTAATAGTTTCAGTGTAACTGGTTTAATGTGGAGATCTTTGATCCACTTACCCTTGAGCTTTGTACAAGGAGATAAGAAAGGGTCTATTTTCATTCTTTTGCATGCTGAGTGCCAGTTGGACCAGCACCATTTGTTGAATAGGCTGTCCTTTTTCCATTGAATGTTTATGGCTCCTTTGTCAAAAATCAGGTGACCATATACGTGAGGACTCATTTCTGGATCTTCTATTCTATTCCATTGATCCACCTGCCTATTTTGGTACCAGTACCATGCAGTTTTCAGCACAATTGCCTTGTAATATAGCTTGAGGTCAGGGATAGTGACTCCTGCAGATGTTTTCTTGTTGTTGAGGATGGATTTCCGTATTCTAGGTCTTTTATTATTCCAGATGAAATTGCACATTGCTCTTTCCAACTCTATGAAGAATTGGGTGGGAATTTTGAAGGGGATTGCATTGAATCTGTAGATTGTTTTTGGTAAGATGGCCATTTTTTAAAATGTTGATCCTTCCAATCCATGAGCATGGGAGATCTTTCCATTTTCTGAGATCTTCCTCGATTTCCTTATTTACAGATTTGAAGTTCTTGTCATATAGGTCCTTCACTTGCTTAGTTAGAGTCACACCAAGGTATTTCATATGGTTTGTGAGTATTGTGAAGGGTATCTTTTCCGTATTTTCTTTCTCCTTATGTTTGTCCTTTGAGTAGAGGAAGGCTACTGATTTGTTTGAATTAGTTTTGTATCCAGCCACTTTGCTGAACTTGTTTATCAGCTGTAGAAGTTCTCTGGTGGAATTTGTGGGGTCACTTAAGTACACTATCATGTCATCTGCAAACTGATGTTTTTATTTCTTCCTTTCCAATTTGTATCCCTTTGATTTCCTTTTGCTGTCTAATTGCTCTGTGTTTTTGGTCAGATATTGTGTAAATTTTGATTTGTCTTGAAATATCTTCATCTCTCCATCTATGGTGATTGATAGTTTTGCTGGGTATAGCAGCTTGGGCTGGCACTTGTGCTCTCTTAAGGTGTGCATGATGCCTGTCCAGGCTCTTCTAGCTTTCATAGTCTCTGTTGATAAATCGGATGTGATTCTGATTGGTCTGCCTTTATATGTTACCTGACCTTTTTCCCTTACTGCTTTTAGTATTCTTTCTTTGCTTTGGTCCGAGTGCCTGTTCTGTACCCAAAAGCCGCCGGGTGGGAACAGAGGGCCCAATGCTGGGTTCCTGGTCCTTGGATCAGGCAGGACAGGGGTGCACTTTTCGCACGTGCTAGGCAGAGATCTCTCTGCTCCCTGGCTAGTCGGAACCCCTTCTCACCAGGCCTGTGTTTCTGTGTCTCTGCTGTTCCTGGTGGCAGATGGTCCGAGCCCTGTTCTACACCCTTACTGTGCTTTCTGTTAATGGATTGATGCCAACTAGTGAATGAACTAAAAAGTTCTCTTCAGTTGTTTCCAACCTTTTCACATGACTTTTCATTATACTTGTGTGTTTACTTCACTGGTTAAAAATACGCAGTTGTATTGATTAGTGTCATGTTTAAATGAATTTTATTAACCAGAGAATACTTACGTATATAAACGTTAAAGTGTGTGTGCAGTATGCCTTTAATTCAGACAACACAAACTGGTTATATGATAGTACCAAGCAGTGTATATCTAATGCTGAACTTGTATCTGAATGGAGTTCATAAAATACTTAGAATTTTTTTTCAATAGAAGTTTTGTAGGCTAGAGAAGTGGCATGGTGTTTTAAAGCACATAGTGCTTTAACAGAGAACCTGAATTTAGTTACTAGCTCCCACATTGGATAGCTCACAACCTTCTGTAACTCTAGCTCCGTGGGGTTCTTGCACCCTCCTCTAGCCCATTGGACATACATCAACATAAACTTATCCATGCACAGACCTACACATATACATAACTTTAGTCTTTAGAATTTTTTTTGAAAAGTTGTGTGATTCCTTGTTGACCTTTACAAATAAGGCATGTCTAGTGTTTACTGAACACTTGCAGGATTCCATCTTCTGTTTTGGGGGCTCAATACCATCAAAGAACTTAAGACAAAGATCACTAGGCACATATTTAGAGTTGATTGAATTAGATTTATTAGTTCTTAGGGAGGAAGAACACACAATAGGAACTCTTGGGGAAAGGGCGCTAAAATGGCTTTATTGTAGAATTTGAGCTTTATTATACTATTTGGGGTTGTTAAATATCAATCCAATATGCATAAAGTAATATCCAGAAACAATCTGCAGTGTCAATTGGCTACTGCCTATGGTTTAGTTTCTCTAAGGACTCCTGGATTGTACATATTTTTTTTCTAAAATAATTACTGAGTATCTACATTTTTAGCAGCTGAAATATTTTATGTAAAGTTCGTAGGAAATATTAAGATTTTGATCCTATGTTTATCATGACATAGACTTTTTCAATATTTCAATCTTTACCAGGTGAGGTGAACTTTATTTACAAATTTTTCATTGTTGCCCCAAAAAGCATTTTAAAAAAACAATTTAGCTAGAAGTTTTGCAAATACGTAATTATCTCATAGATGAGTGACTGCAGTACATTGCTTTTCTGTTTGTCTGTCTTTTCAGCCACTCTATGATGCTGCTTATCTTACAATGTACAATATCTGTTTCACATCCCTGCCCATCCTGGCGTACAGTCTACTAGAACAGCACATCAATATCGATGCTCTGACTGCAGACCCTCGATTGTATATGTAAGTTGGAAATAGCATTCAATTTCCCACTCTGGAGTCCAAGTTTGTTTGGAATTCATGGTGTAGCTCAGACTAGCATAAAAGTTGTGAAGTCCTCTTGTTTTGGTCCTGGTATTGTTGGTATATAAGTCGCCATGCTGGGCTTTTAAGTAGTGTGTTTTATTTCATCTACACATAGGAAGGACACAGAACTGATCACTTGGTTCATTAAGTGGTTCAACTAAGACAGATCATTCAACAGGAAAGTGGTACATTTTTCTAGATATCAGTCCTGTACTTAAATGCATATATCTGTGATATATAAATAGGTCACAAGTTATTGCAGTCTTACATGGAGATGTAAAATAAAGGCTATCACATAACTATGGCCCAGCCTAAAGTGCAACTTACCTTCCTAAGATTGTAAGCAGTGGGTACCACTTTGATCAAACTTGATCTTAGCTTGTTTCTAGACAACAGAATAGTGTAACCTTGATAAGTTCTGTATAAACATGGGTCTCTAAAGTGTCCTACTGAATTTTAATGGTGACATTGCATATTTTACCTTTAGAACTTAGTAACTCAGACATTTTAAAAATATTTCTGTGAAACATTTGGTTATTTTTATATTCTTAGTAGAAACTTGAAAACTGAAATAATTATTTTGTAAAGAGAACAGGTAACTAAATTCTTGGCCTTTAAACAACATTCTGGTAACACTTCCTGTATATCATATGGAGATCCTCAAGCTGTGCTGCTAGTCAGCCTTTCTCCAGATGCTCATTCTTGGTTTTGTTGTTTTGTTTGGTCTGTCTTTATGCTTTCCTTCATGCTGGGTAGCCTACCTAGTCTGAATTTCTAACAGCTTCATCTAAGTGTCGCTACAAAGTCTGACTGGTAATTCAGTATACCATAATACCCTTGGCAATTTTTCCCATAGATTTTTGCAAGGTCAGGAATCACTTTTTACTCTTGTCCTCTTTGCCCTAGTACAAGTCAGTGACTAGAAAAGTCACATTGGATAAATAAGCACTAACTCCAAGGGTCTTTAGAGAGATAATTTTCCTGTTTCTGAGAAACAGCCACATCTTCTCCTACTTTTTTGTTTATAGACAACATCCTTTGAATTCCAGATTTGCACCTAAAAGTCCTATAAGATAAAATGTTGAATGATTTGTCAGTGTCACCCAATGACATTTCTGTAGTATTATCAGTTGGTGTGCTATTTAAGTGATTAGATACCCTTTGACACATGGTAAAGGGAATTGGAAGTAGAAGGAAAAAGGAGATACACAAACCCATCTTCTCTGTTCAGATCTGCTTCATTTCACTTTCTGATAGTGACAGAGAAGAATATGCTAGTTTTGAAGTTTTAATTTTACTGTCTACCTGCCATTTATCAGGACATCATTGTACAGCTTCTAACAAGTGATTTGACTTAGTGGAAAATTAAGACCTACTTAAAAAGAGGTTACACATTCAATAAGAAATTATATATTAGCAGATGCAGTTAGAAAACTTGGTGGCATTAAGAATATATGTACTTCAGCTACATATGCAACCGGAGCCATGGGTCTCTCCATGAGTGCTCAATGGTTGGTGTTTTGGTACCTGGGAACTGTGGAGGGTCTGTTTGATAATGTTGGTCTTCCCATGAGGTTGCAGACCCTTTCAGCTCCTTCAGTCCTTTCTCTAGTTTCTTCATTGGGGTCCCCGTGTTAGATAGCAGTATCTGGCATCAATGTAAGAAGAGGCCTTTGGTGCAGGGAGGGTACTTTTTCCCAGTGTAGGGAATGCCAAGGCACTGAGGTGGGGAGGGTGATTAGGAGCAAGTATACCATCATGGAGACAAGTGGAGTGGGGGAAGGGATAACATTTCAAATGTAAAAACAGAGTATCTAATAAAAATGTATGTACTTTTGTTACTGTGTTTGTCTATCTGTCTGTTTTGAGACACCAGGCTGACCTTGGAGAGCCACCTGCTTCTGCTGGGATTAAAGGCTTGTACCAGTACACCCATCTAAGAGAACATATGTTTAAAGTTAATTTAGTGCAGGACTGTATTAGCTTTGTCTCTTACTGAGTGAATTCCTATACTTGAGGAACTTTAAAATACTCTGATGTCAGGTTATATATCATATCAGTAAAATCAGAATGCAGATGTAAGTCAGACATCAGTATTTATTAACTTATAATATATACTGTTTATGTACTGTGGTATTATAGTTCAGTACCTCTATAAAATGCATAATGATAAAGTCAGAGTAGTTAATGTTTTCATCTTCTCAAATACCATCATTTTTTTTTTTTTTTTTTTTTTTTTTGTGCTGATGACCTTCAATGTCTTCTGCCTATCTTGGAAGTGTCCAACTATTGTGAACTGTGGTTAGCTTACTGTAGTATACCACATTAGAACTGATATCTGATTACACGAAAATAGAACTTTGGTCAGTCTATCCTTTTATTAAAAATCTTCCTGATCATTAGGGTAGGCCCTTAATTATGAAAAGATCAAAACTGTCCACCTTTCTTCTTTTCTTGTATCTTTAACTCAACAGCCTATAGAGATTTACTAATTTTTCCCTCCATTTCTTAATAGGAAAATTACCGGCAATGCTATGTTACAGTTGGGACCCTTCTTATATTGGACATTTCTGGCTGCATTTGAAGGGACAGTATTCTTCTTTGGGACTTATTTTCTTTTTCAGACTACATCCTTAGAAGACAATGGAAAGGTAAAAAGAACATGTACTTTTCTTATAGGCATGACATTTATCACATACATACTCTTGTGGTATTAATTTTTCAGTTTTCATTTTGCAAACTTTTTGATACTAGTTCTTTCACAAAGAAGTTACTAGCATACGGCATTCCTTTTATATGTGTATGTAGGAAGAGAGCTTAAGCAAACCGTTTTGAATCTTAATTTATCTGGAGTTTTGAAGAAGTGAAGAGAGTTCTTGATATTCTAGACTTTATAGCTGTGTGTTGTAATATAAAAAGTCTTTTTCCATGCTACTACACAACCTGACCATCCGCATTTCTAATTCATAGTTAGTAGCTTTCTGTGTTTGGAGTTGAAGCAGATAGCACTGTGTCTCTGTAGTGTTAGACCAGTATGTAAAGAGGGAAATCTTTTCTCTTCTTGCTTTTCAACGTGGGAGTACAGTGATGTATGTTTGTTTGTTTGAAGAGCTCTGTTGGTTCTGCTCCTGTCTTCTGAGAAAATGGCAATATCAGTGAGTAGCTGCACTGGGACAGTTTTGGCCTACATGTAGTCTAGGAGAAAATGACCGAAGCAAGGGAGGAGACCTTCCTGTAGCCACACTGAAAACTGAACCTTCTGCCTCGCATGTTGTTTTTATTATGTTCTCCTTTGCCATGTTTGGAACTCATCTTTTATGGTTATTCTTACTAATCATAAATATGAAGCAAAATCATGTTTCAAAAATAATTTATTATATATGTCTGAAACCTACATAACTAACACGCCTTACAAAAGTATATGCTCAATGAATATAGATGATACTTTCAAATTAGTTATTACAATAAGGCCCCTCTAATTTGGACTAAGTTACTTTAGTATGAATCCTAATTACTAATCATAATATAACTATGAGAAAAATATTAATTACCCTTAGAATACATATCCCAAGCACTTGCCACAGATGGTGCTGCAAAATCTTGGGTAGCATTGGGAAAGTCACATTAGCTTTCCAAGTCAACTTTTGTTTAGTAAGTAGAGATCCAGTTTTATGATCTTTTTAGATCCTTCACTTATGAGTGATTCTGTGACTTTTACTCTTTATTCTTGACACGAAAACATATTCTTGCACATAACTGGCTACTGCTGAAAAATACTTTGCTTCAGCTTTGTTTTATGTTGATATTCATTGACTTAGCCAACATACCAGGTGATACATAAGAATCAGTGGCCCAGCCTTTTCTAATTTGCTTTGTATTTTGAGTTTATAAAATCCAAATTAAGATTTTATTGTATATGTCACCATCCTTTTAATGTTTGCTAAAATTACATAAGTGTAAGAATTATCAGCAGCTACACCCATGTATGATTTGGTTGGATCCTTTTTTTTCTTCTATTAACTTTATTTTGTTTTTATTTTGTAAAAACGTTTTACATCTTATTTTCTGTTTCAATGTTATGCATTCAGATATTGACAGCGTTTGGTAAGCATATGTGCCATTCATTGCCATCCTTTGGATTTATAAGTGGTACTGCTTCTCTGGTGTGCACATGCTAACAGGCAGAGTGTTCATAGTCAGAAAATTAGACTCCCTTTAAAAATGGGAGGCCATTCATATTTATGCGAGAACTGTCCTTATATTCTAAGACAAAAACATCAAACTTATTAGTGGCATGAGTCATTTATTTTAATGAGCGGTGCTTCTAGTGAAATAGTAGTTTTTCCTTCTTTTTCCTCTTCCTTTATCAAACCAGTGTGGTGTATCTATCCATAAAAGTCTAACATTGCAACTTTATCTTAGTGACCATCTGTTTTCCCAAGTAATTCATAAAAAGATTGTTGTCAGTTACATTCAGGATTAAACTTGACTTTTTATTTCAGCAGGCTTGTGTATTCATGATACATATAATTGTTAAATGTTTTTCAGATTTATGGAAATTGGACATTTGGAACCATTGTTTTTACAGTCTTGGTATTCACTGTAACTCTGAAGGTTAGATTTTTATTCATTCAAATACATTTTGTATAACTTTTATCACTTAATCTTTATATTACTGTTTGTTTTCCAAGCTCTTCTCTGCATGCTTACTAAAAAGAGTGTGCTGCTAAGGGTTTTAGCATTTGTATACTGTTTATCATTTTTGCCTACTACATATTCTATGCTATTTTGTTTTAGTATTAAGATATTCAGACATCATACTTACATTGGAAATCTATTCCTTCTTAATCTCTGGTATTGTTTGTTTTGTTCTGTTATCAAAAAGAAATTTAGTATATTCTGATTATGCTTTCCCCCTTCCCTAATTTCTCCAAGATCCTCTGTACCTACGTAAATCCATATGCTCACTCGTGCTTGCTCTTCCTCTCCCTCTTTCCCTCTCCCTCCCTTTCCCTCTCACTCTCTCCCTCTTTCCCTCTTCTCCTCCCCCTTCCTCCCTCCTTCCCTTCTCTCTCCTTCCCTCCCTCCCTGCCTCCCTTCCTTTCTTTATGTCTCCCAATAAAAAAGAAAAGAAAGAAAAGGGGAAAAAACCAAATAGGCAAACAAACCAAAAATAAAAACAAAACTCAAATAATACATTAGAAACCAGAAGCAGAAATGGGCATGGATTCCCACCGCTAATCAAAAGGCTATCTGCTTGCAAAGAAAAAAAAAAACTTGTTTTTAAGGCATTATACTAAATTACATATAAACAGGCTGAAAGCTCATGAATGTATATTTATAGTGTTTCCTTGCTAAGAAATTCTATCTGGGAGCTGAAGAGATGGCTCTGCACAGCACTTGCAGAGAACTTGAAGTTCTGTTCCTACCCCATGTTGCAAGGTTCACAACTGACTGTAATATCAACTGCAGGGCACAGCCTCTTTGAGTATCTACACACATTTGCTGCACATACATATAAACATATAATAAAATGCTTATCTGAATTTCTTTTATTGTTCAAAAGAAATAGGCAATAATTTCTTTTATATTTTTTATTGTAGCTTTTGATTCATAATGAGAAAAGTCCTAAAGCAAGTGATCTAAATTTTTATTTGTGTGTGTGATGCTTTGCTTGTATGTGTGTCAGAACACCATATGCATAAAATGTCCATTGAGGCCAGAATAAAACAATAGATCTTCTGGGACTGGAGTTAGAGACATCTGTGAGCTGCCATGTGGGAGATAGGAAATGAACCTGCATCCTCGAGAAGAGCAGCTATTGCTCTTAAACCACTGAGCCATCTCTGTAGCCACTTAAACATGTTTAATATTTTTAAAAAATTGGATCTTTAAAAAATTGGACTCAATTTAAGGATCCCTGGCTGGCCTTACAATAATTTTAGTGATTAAGACATTGAAGTAAATGTCTGTATACAAGACATGAATACAAAAAAAGTTGGTTGTAATGCAATTTTATAAAATCTATTAATTATTAAAATGTAGCTATATGTTACTTAATGAAGTATATAAAGATAGGTGACAGGGCTACACATGATTATGTATGTCTGTAATCCCTATATTTGGAATTCAAGACAAGCCTGTCCTATATAGTTACAGGCAAGGATGGGTTGAGTGAAAGTCCCTGTCTCAAAAATAAACAAAGATTATCTGTATGACAGAAAAAAGGTAATTTTGACAAAACCATTGTCATTGATATGGAACCATGTAATAATGCTATAAAGCCTTGTTAAATGCTGTCCTGGAGACTCATAAATTGAAACTTTAATAGTTGAGAAAGCATAATCAAATTCCTCTGATCGTTCTAGTAATATTTCAAATGTAGTATGGTTGAAACAATTCAGAAATATCATTGTGATAGAATCGCCCAATATTCTTTATGGATTTTTATTCTAATACTTTTTATTCATTTGTATTCATCTGCTAATTCAGTAATAAAGAATTTTGTGTGAGTGAGTGTGTGTGTGTGTGTGTGTGTGTGTGTGTGTGTGTGTGTGTGTGTGTTTGTTTGTGTTCCATAGCATGCCTGTGAGGGTAAGAGAACAATTTACCCCTTTGGTAATGGGAATAACTTAGGTTTTCAGGTTTTCCAACAAACACGTTACCTACTAAAATACTTTGCCAACATTTTGTGTAGGATTTTAAATAGAATATTGGAATTCATCTCAGGCTTGGCATTTCATACCTCTGTGTCCTTGGGCATGTAACTCTGCTTCTGTATTTTAACTTCTATAAAAGAGATCTAAAAGTAGCACTTTCCCCATCTTAGGGTTTTTTGTGATAGGTTAGGTCACTTAAACAAAACAAAATATTTGAATTTTGAGATATGTAGAATGTATGCACTATATTCAGTGCCAATTGTTATTGTACTTTATAAAATGATATTAAATGAAAGTGTCCTGCTTCCCATAGTAGGGGAAGGCTCTTCACTTCACAATTAAAAGCCATCCTTTTTGAAGCATGTGTTCTTTAAATGGTGTCTATTCCTTCCTCTTTTCAATGAGTATTATTGTAACATTTTTCCCTAGCAGCCTAGAATGGGAATTCAGGATTAGTCTGGGTTCACAATGTTATCAACATCCTGTTACAAATGAGAAACTGTAACAGTGCTGATAACCATGGTGTAACAGCAAATAAAATTAAATGCTCTCGTTATTAGCCTGTGTGTACTAGATATCTTAAGCAAGAACATGAACCAGTATTTTATTTCTAGCTTATATTTGAAAAACAAAGGTGCCACCATCTACAAGTAAAGTCACTATCAATCTGTATAGAAACATGAAAACTTCTACATGGAAGACAACTAAACATTTATTAATTTGATAGAATAGATAAACATTTAGTGGCTCTCACCTGTCTGTGCCTTCATAACTTTGTGTCTACTCTTTTTAGCTACTCTTACCCTCTCCTGCCTTTTGGCAGACTTACCCCAGTCATTTATATCTCCTCCTTTGCTAGTATATCCCTGGCCACTACTCCCTGAAAACTTGGGACTTTGGCCTCTTAGTTATTACTGTTGCTTCATTTGTTACCTGCCATTCAACACTGAGACATCTGTGGCCCTCCACCTACAAATGGGTTGACTTAACTACACTTCCATGCCTGTACTATGGAATTTAGAGACCTCAGGGCAGCACTCAGTATTCTTTTAAGTCATTCATGGCTAAATATGAATCCTCCCATAGGTATTGTATCTGTATTAATTATCAGATACCATAATGTATTAACTGGTATATTTTTGTGAGATATATGCTTGTGTTGTATCTTTTCAGCTTGCCTTGGATACCCGATTCTGGACATGGATAAATCATTTTGTGATTTGGGGTTCTCTGGCCTTTTATGTTTTTTTCTCATTCTTCTGGGGAGGAATTATTTGGTAAGCAGTTGTACATGTGTGAGCAATATGAAATAACTATATATGTATGTATGTGTACTTTATATATATAAAGGTAGACTTTTAAAGTTTTGATTATATATGATATATAAGATGGCTGATCTATAATGTTAATGGATTAGAGATTACTTATGCCTTATAATATTGCTAGCTTTACATAAGATTTCAAATATATCTTAGTCCATTCAAAAGACCTGGCTTTGCATAGCCTCTGCCCAAATATTTAAATTTGTAGGTATATAAGTAGGTTTCTATCAAATAAAACAATAAGTAGCCTGAAAATGCATGTGATTTCTAATAGAAATGCTGATCCTGTAAAGTTTCTACCTGATAACATATATTAGTGTCCATTATACCAGTGGCTCTCAGCCTGTGGGTCATGACCCCTTTTAGGGTCACATATCAGGTATCCCACATATCAGACATTTACATTACAATTCATAACAGCAGCAAAGCTATGCTTGTAAAGTAGCAAATAAAATAATGCTATTATTGGGAGTCACCATAACATAAGGAACTGTATTAAAGGGCTGAAGCATTAGGAAGGTTGAGAACTACCAACAGACCCAATTGCCACATAAATGATAGCATTTTCTTCACTATTTGTAGGAGAAGCAGGATCATCAGAATTTCAAGGTAATGTTCGCTAAGTAGTGAGCCTGATGCCAGCCATACATGAGACCCAGTGTTATCCCTCAAACCTTTCAGAAAAGGCAGTGAGCTTCTCTTATGAAAAGCTAGTTAAGATAAAATGCTTAAAAAGAAAGCCTACCTTAAAAATATAACACCGAATCACTTAGGAATGCTCTTATACAACTAAAGCAAACTGTATTAACTAAATGCAGTATATAGTTGCCTGTTTATCTAGAGTTCTGTGACTCTGTAATCAACATATGAATCTAAACAGTTTTGAGCCCTTCTTAGAGTTTTCCTCATTTAATGGCAAGTTGTATTTTTTTTAATGTGAGTGCTCTGTCTGAATGTGCACCTGCATACCAGAAGAGGGCATCAGATCCCTTTATTGGGAGCCACCATGTAGTTGCTGGGAATTCAGGACCTGAAGACTAACCAGTGCTCTTAACCGCTGAGTCATCTCTCCAGCCCCTAAATATAAGGATTTTGTCATACCTATTTTTATTCATTAGTTATACCTACTGAAAATGAAGTACAATAGTCTTACCTTATTTATGGTTTGATTTGAGGATTTCACTTGTTCTCAACGAACCATAGACTAATAAATACATGAAAAACTCTAGAAATAGGAAATTCATGTTTTAAATTGCAGTTTTCTGTAGTATGATAAAATTGCACACCACCCAGGTCTGTCCTGTTAGAGATATGAATCATCCCTTTGTCCTGTGTACTCAAGCTATATATACCACCTACCTATAATTTGCTGAGTAACTATTTCACTTTCCGGTCAGCTGTCATAGCATCACAATGCTTGTATTCAAGTGACCCTTTTTGGGGCATAAACAGTGTCAGCAAAGTACTAGAGTAATAACGCAGGTGACTTTACTGTTCTTATTTTATTTCATTATTGTTGTTCATCTTTGTGCATGCTCTATAAATTAAGCTTATTATAGGTATTATTGGAAACTGTCAGGGAAGGGTACAAATCATTGCTTCAGTTACCCACTAGGACTCTTGAAGTTCTGTGGTGAAGGGGAGTTGTTCAAGTAAAGCTGTACATGAGCTTAAAATTGTAAAAAAAAAAAAAAAAAAAAAAAAAAAACAACAACAAAATGTGACTAAAAATTATAGAAACCTTAGCTTTCTCACAAGTAGTTGCTCTGTACACATCTTACACCAAGACATTGAGATCCCTCTTTTTTTAATATTCAAAAAAATATGTGGTATATCTATGTGTGTGAATGTGGGTTTGTTTATATAAGTGCCTATAGAGACCAGAAAAGAAACTTAGTTCATAAAGATGATGCATGATCATTGGTCTAATAATAGAACCAAGTTGTTACCAACCTAGACTTCCTGAGTTCCCAATCATTTCTGAAGATCTGATATGCATTCTAACCTTACACAGCTGCGGTCTTCCCCTCAGGTTAAAAGAATACTTTAGACGGTGAGATTTTGTGTTGTATAGTTTAGAGGATAAGAAAGCTTGAAAATATTTCTCAAAGCTGCTTAACAGTAATATCAGATGTAGATTCTCTTAGATTCCTGTCTGACTAACAGTAGCCTGCCATAACTATCTCCTGGGCACAAACTGTTACTCAATATTTGTTTGCAGATGAGAAGATTCCTCTCATTTATGAGTGACTATAAAATGCACAGTTCTTTTTTATATGTATATCGAAGTTTGTAAAGGGGGTTAAATCATTTTTTAAAAGCTAAAAAAAAATTCTTCCTCATTTTAATAAGGCAGCTGAGCAACTAAAATGATTATTAGGATGAAAATTAACTTCATTTCTCTTAAATACCTTTAAGCTTCAGCATTCTCCAGTGCATATAGTCATAGTTTGATTGCATGATTGTTTCAAAGTTAGATGAAATTTATTTTTTTCTTCCTTGATTCACATCCCCTTTCTTTCTAAACATTTGGTTAATGAAATTACTTTACTTCTATTTGGGATATTCTAGAGAAAATTATTTTAATATGTATGAGGAAGATTCTTTTTAAATGCAAAGGATAGTTTGAGTTAAACTTGTGTTTCACTTGCCAGGAACTGATTTGTTTTTGCATTTTGTGTTTTCTTTCCATTCCAGGCCTTTTCTCAAACAACAGAGAATGTATTTTGTGTTTGCTCAAATGCTCTCTTCTGTATCCACATGGTTGGCTATAATTCTTTTAATATTTATCAGCCTTTTCCCTGAGATTCTCCTAATAGTAGTAAAGAATGTACGAAGAAGAAGTGCCAGGGTAAGGACTAAATTTATGTTCTAGCCTAATATTTGGAAGAGGCTTCACTGTGTACCGTGAACTGAAAATCGTATGTAGAGAATTGCATTAGTTACAGCATGTTAAACCCCTCCTTGCAGGTTCATCACTTAATTTCCTCTTCTGCATAAAAAGTATAGTAAACACTTCGTTATCCAATGCAGGTGGTAAGTAGATTCCTTAATAGTGTTCTGTGTGATCTTTAGCAATCCATATGGAGTATCTCATATGCTCCATATGGAATTTTTAAAGGCAATAAAAGACTTTATTTTGCATTATCTCAGATTTTTCACACTAGGAATTTCCACACCAACATTTCAGCTTTGGCCTTAGAAATTTCCTTGTGGACGGTTTGCAGATGTTTTGTCAGTTGATATCCTGATTTGCCTCTTCCAAACCTGCCCCCTTCCTGTGATTATAGTGCTGCTTAATCTTTGTGTTGCTTCTAGCCCTGTCTCATAGCAGGATATTTCAACCAAAGAGCATTCCTTGGGTGTACTTTAACATCCTTACTCTTCAGGACATACTTGAAACCATTCATAATAGTTTATAAGTGTGTTTTAAAACACATTATATTACTGTAAAGAGCAGTTATCTCCCTCCGTCACATCTGATTTCTTTTAAAGCTTTAAAATGAAAGAGTTAGAATTGCCTGAAAAGTGAAACCACTGGCGAATTTTTAGCAGCAGATGAATTAAGTAAATCATATTCCTGCCAACACTCACATTGTTAGAATAAAGTCTTGCTTCTGTCATACCGATGTCCACTGAATCTCATAACACCTGTAAGGCAGTATTTTAGGGAAATAGTCTAGTCATGACTGCCTGGTGTGTTTAATCAAATTTATCAACCAGTTGAACCACAAAACTGGTATATCATGGAGGTCTTCCTTCATATTGAATTACAGAACCCAGTTGGCTGACATTATGTAGAAATAAAGATGTGTAATTATTACATTAGAAAAGTCTTGAACCAAGTTTTAAGGGACTAGAAATACAGCTTTAGTTGTAGAGCTTTAAAAACATTCATGAGACCCTAGGTTTAATCCTCCCTAATGAGAAAAAAAAAATAAACCAACATATAGCTAGGTAAAAAAAAAAATGCCCCCAGCTACCTGTTTCTATATAGCACTTTATAGCAGAGTAGTTATAGGTAGTATGCACAAAGCTCTGGATCCCATCCTCAGCATTACCTAGGGTGGATATCCTGGCCCATGTCAGTAATATCCAACAAAAGGATCCTAGTTCAGGGTCATCCTTGGCTACACTCAGAGACCCTCTGAGAGAGAGAAATGAAAGGAAAGAAATACTTCTTTTTCAATTCAGAGTGTACAAAGGAGGATTTCTTGCATTACTCTTCTATTTTCTTTATCTAAAGGTATGTTTGGGGTGCTTCTAAATGTTTCTCTGTGATAATGGAGCTCGTTTTGAAAAATAGCTCACACTTAAGCTCCATGTGAAGAGGGCAAGAAATCTCAGAAGTCAAAATCTTAATGTGCATCATCACCATCTTATTTAGGCCCTGTATTAAAACAAGACACCAGCTAAAATGTCCAGTGATGTTTGTATAGGCCATTAAGTAGAGGGATGCTGCTCGGAAGCTATGGATTCATAGATTCGGAGCATTTTTGTTCATGTAGACAAGAGATAACAGATTTCACTTGAAAATGTAGAATGTTGCCAGTGGGTCAGCATGAAATTCGTCATGGTTTCTATCCATGACAGGAGCAATTCTAAGGTCTGTGCTATAGCTTGGCATGATAATATGCTAGAGCAAGCAGGAAATTTTCCATAATCATTTTCATCCATCCAATCACTCACTCATTTATTCTTATGCTTTTTGAACCAGTAAACATTTCTTGAACCACCTGCTGATGAACATCTCTCTTTATATCCAGTGTCTGAAAGGCTAAACTGTTTTTCAGACTCTGTAGGATTTTGAGACTTACAAAGGAGTCAGAACAGTTGTGGACAGTGTGAAGTTTTAAAAATCTTTGAAAGTAAGCTTGTACAAGTTACTTAATTTATGGGTTGTAGTTTGACCATTTACCTCTCAGGTTAATTTTCAGCAAGGTTAGTTTTTGTGCTAAGAGTAGTAAAGTTTCTTTGTAGCCTATGAAATGACAGAGCCACATAACTGTGTTGGGTGGAACTATCATTGAGCACTGAACAGTGAAGCAGCAAGGGAATACCTAAAAACAATTTGAGGCTTAAGATTTGAAGTATTTCAAAAAGTTGTATCTCATATAACCTCAATTATATAAATGATTGAAGTGCCCCTATACCTAAGTACCCCTATACCTTCTAAACAAGTAGTAAATACTACTGTACATTTCCAGCAGGAGATTTTCTACCTTTCCTTAGGTAATGCTTTGTCATGCATTCTACCTTGATCAAAAGGGAGGCTTCACTGCCTCCTAAACATAAAAGAGTCTTTAATTAGTAGGAAAAGACCCAGTAATATTCCTCTGTGAGATGTCTACACAAAAATGAAGGAATATTCCAATGTATAGATATGAAGCTGTTTAAGAGGGAAAGAATATAAGCTCTGACTGAAGTTCCCAGACAAAGCATTTTGGAAAATATAACATTTTAATAATAATTGATAATAGTGAGTAATGTTGTAATACTTACAGTGTCATTCATGAATGGCCATGGATTCAGAGGGCAGTACTCCTAAAAAATATTAAATTCTAATGATACTGTAAGAAAAAAATCCTAGCATTGTGGTTATTGGGACGAGACTTTCTCGGATGCCTCTGGCATACTCTACTTGAGCTGCTCTCAAAGCTCTGTAGACTACGGTAAAGGAATGTGGACATTTCACACTGTTTAAACTCATCATCTTCTGTCCTCACCTACCACTAACAGTTGCTAACTCTGCTTTGTATTATTGTTTTGAACATGCTCTTTCATGTCATGCTTTCAACTGCTTTCTCTATGTTCATGTTTCTTTTCTTTTTTCTTTATAAAGTCTCTAAATCCCTAATCTATTAGCCCCTAAAATTTCTACTTCCTGTACTACTTTTATCTCTGGTGGTTGAATACAAGTTTTTGAACACAACAAAATGTGATGATAGTTGCAGTCTCAAAATAGATAGGCTTGCATATTAAACTTAGGAATGGGGACACGGTACCATGTTAATCTTGTTGACAGGTTTTTTGCCCACAAAACAGAAGATGGAAACATTTTTTTTTCTCTCAGAATCTGAAATATTTCTCTAGTTTATCATTTGGTAACTGCATGCTAACAACACGTCCCCAACTTCTTCGTTTAAAGTAAAATATAAATGGAAAGAAGTGTGGCTGTGTCAAAACACAAACAAATGGAAGTATGTGTAGTTAAAGCTTTGGTTATTAAACCCTGTCACAGGATATGTACATCACTTGAGCTGCTTTCTTTTCCTATACCTATTTTCTTTTGTGAAAAAAAATAGATAGGGGCATTCCTCTGTTTGGGTGAGTGGGTGTATATTTTTGTTTTTGTTTTTGAGACAGTCAACTTCATAGGGATCATCTTGCCTTAGCCTCCTAAGTGCTATAACTACAGTGTGCCCCACCATACCTGGCTATTTAACATGGGTAGTCTTTATTAGTGGAGTTGTTGAGTCCACCCTCATCCATAGTTAGCCTCCCATCTTCTGTCTTGCATGGGCAATGCCAAAGCCAACTCTGCAAATTAGGCAATTATTTTCAGACATGGAAAAAGAGTCTCTTATATTTTGTACTTAATTTTTTACAAATTTGCGTTTTTCGGTTTGAAAACTGTGTGCTTTACCTAGGAAAAATTTAGCCTGCCTTTGTAAAGAGATCTCTTATGTAAGAAAATTAGAGAAACCCTTTAAAAAAAATCAAGTACTGACAAAAATATATTTGTATACTTTTATGCAAAAATGCTTAAAAATCTATACATTTATCTTTGTTTTTTTTAAGTAATAAAAAAAGAAAATTAGAGAAACTGAGCAAATTATGTTAGAAAAATAAAGAAAAAGAAATCAACCTTCTAATTGAGAGGCAAATTGTAAGGTGGTGGCAGGCACCACCAAATGTTTTCTCATTATATTGGTTTTGGCTAGATCTTTGATCTGTAGCTGACCAAGAAGAAGTCAGTCCTTTCAGAATGTGTCTGTATAACTGAATAGGAAATTTACTTACTTCAGGTACATTAGTGATTTGTAATGGACTTGGAACAAAGCTCTCTAATCAATGGATTTTGAACAATCAATGGATAGTGAATTAGTGATTAGAGATTGAATTTTTTAAATAAGAGGCATATTTTAGAATTATTTGATTTAAAATAGTACATTCCCATCAACAGAATAATTTTAAGTTGATATACAGGAAAACGGCAGCTGACACATATAATAGACTTTTCCTAACTAACTCTTTTACTTTAGTGACGTCTTTAAAACTAACATGCCATTTCTGCTTCCAGTTCTCAAGGTTTCTTTTTAAATGTTTTACATCTGAGAGAATATTTACTTTTTCTTTTTTTTCTTTCTTTTTTCTTTTTTTATGGTTTCCGCATTTTTCTCTTTTCTACTGCAATTTTCCACCTTTTGTGCAATTGTGAACAAGGTAACGAACCGCCTCCCTTCCTCAGGAACATCTACTATCTTCATGCTTTCTCAAACTTCCAGCAATCACAGTTTCTCTTGGAGTGAATAAGGTGATTTCCTTTCTTAATGTACCAACTTGCTTGCATTCTCATTGCCTGACACCATTTCTGATTCTTCATGGAAAGTTATTTCTCATGACTCATTTTTATAATCTATTGATACTTAAAATATTTTATCATTTTCTTTTAATCATTTATTCACCTTCTAAATTGTCTTACCGGAGAGGAGGTAATGTTCAGAAACGTAAACTGTAACTTTGTAAAGTGAGGTATGCAACATAGTAGCTGTGATATGAGAATGGGCCTGTTCACCAGGGCAAGAGTACTTTGCACAGATTTCTCCCTTTTCACATACCCAGAGAACCAGCACAGCTCTTAGAGGTGTTCACCAAAAGGATGGTAAGGTTCACTAATCAAGCCATATTGACTCATCTTACCATATAACCTACAGTGCCATTCCAGAAATCCAAGTTTGCCACATACTGCTAATGTCTATTTACTTCTACTACCAAAAAAATCAAAAAACAAACAAAAACAGTTTGAGTTGGAGACTTTCTTGGTCCTTTAAATGTATCTATCCATTTGAATGTTTATGCATTTGCTGTATAGTAAAAGTAATTTGTACTTTGGGGCCAGGAAAATAGTCTGTAGGAAATGATATCTTTTTTTCTCCTACATTTTTATCACCAGGTAGGTTAACCTATCTTCAAATGCTTTAAGTATTTTTGCCTCACTATTACAGAGAAATCTGAGCTGTAGAAGGGCATCTGACTCATTATCCGCCAGACCTTCAGTCAGACCTCTTCTTTTACGAACATTCTCAGACGAATCTAATATATTGTAACAGGTACCTAGTGTTAAACAAGTGGGCTGGCTTTTTAAAGAAACAGATTAACAGCATTATAAAGAAAAAATGAAAATCACTCTTTAAATTTTCTCTGCTGTTGGTGTGGTGAACTTTATACTATTCTTTGTTAAATATATATATATATATATACATATAAAGATGCATTGCTTGGAATATGGAAAAAATTATACTTTAAATTTGCTCAAACCCCTAATAACTTTTTGACATTTTCAGAGCTGAAGTTAATACACCATATTTAATTTGTTGAGGGAAATTGTCATGATGATACCATCATGTGGAAATGCTTGATTCTCATCTAGAAATTAGATAATTTTTACTTACAAGGATCATTTGAAAAACTAGAAATAAATATTCCAAAATTGCATCTGTATAATACCAAGTCAGTTTAGCATTGCATGTTTTTCTGGGAACTATGTGAAAATAATCAAACGTGTTTGTACCTTCATGTGATGTGTCTGTGTGTGTTTGTAGGTATATACTTTTAATGTCCTTGTAAATGTCTAATCCTCAAATATATGTTAATGATCCAGTGTTCTCTAATTATAACATTTTTTAATGTCAAGTTTTATTCAAGCTAAATGTTTCAACTCTCAGAGGTAACAATCTTTCCCAGCCATTCAGGGGGATGCATGCTTAATGACAAAATGTTTCCTAGTTCATGATTCTTGAACAAATTTATTTTATAACATCATTTAATTTACCTCAGAAATATTTTAGAGGAATTAACATATTGTAAGAAGGACCATAGAACTCGGAATGACTCCTTTCATGTGCACTCTGTATTTTCTACTGCAGAGGGCTCTGACACTCCAGGTCCTGAAAGGCATTTTATCCGTTCTAGGAAATTCCGAGTAATTCATGAGTAATTCGCTTATAAGCTTGTCTACTTACAAGCAACTCTGTACAGTTTATACAGTGCTGATTTTTATGTACACATAAAAAGCTGTAATCATACTGTAATCATATGGATAAAATTGTGGAACAATTAACTTCAAATTGTTAACCCACCGTAGCCCTGTTTTACTGTAATGAATCTGTCGGTTCTTTCATTGCCTCTCATTCACCTCCTTGTGTATCTGCAGTGTTATTTTGGAATCAGACTTTGTGTGCTGTAGTCAGCATGTGTCACATGACTTAGCTACTTGTGTTTCTCCTTAGTAATGAGTTGACTTCTTAGGACCCTCAAAGTCTTTGACATTTGCTTCAGAATGCTTTGTCCTAAGTAAGCCATGAGATGCATTTCAGCTGTGTTTGCATAAAATTTTGTATCCCCCTGGATTGCTTTCTTTAAGCTTGGTCTGTCTGGGGGACTCTGCTGAGTAGCAGACACTGCTACTGCTTTTGGCCTCTCCAGGGCCTCAACTCCTACATTATCTAGAACTTTCGAAGTTTAAAAAGAAATGTTTGATTTTTAATGTCGTTATTTGTTCCAGGAATTGATTTTCATGTAGCATTATTCATTCTCCAAGGAAAATACTTATCAACTTACCCACTGAATTTTTTCCTTGGTTAGTAAGGGAACAGCCTAATTTCGTTTACATGTTCTCAGTGTAAGTGGCAACCTTATCTTGGTTAAACTCACTATGACCTAAAAACAGAGAAGCATGAATAGAAATTGAGGGTGTTCTAATGGATTTATAGTCCAAATTATGGTAAGAAATGTGTCCCAGAATGGGAATAAAATAGTACTTTTTTTAAAGACCTTCCATTACTGTAGTTCTTTTTTTTTTTTTTTTTTTTTTTTTTTTTGAGTTTTAGACATCAGGATGGTTTATCAGGTAAAGGTGCTTACTGCCAAGCCTGAAAATCTGAGTTCAATCCCTGGGACTCACATGATGGAAGGAGAGAATGACTCCTAATGGCTGATCTCTGATCTCCATACATGCACTGTCATGTACACACACGTACACTTTAAATAAATATTTTTAAAACCTTAAAAATGTAAAGCTTGATTTTAGCACAGAGAATCAAAGGCATATCCTCTTTCTTGATATATAGCTTCAGCGTTTATATTCAAAGATCAGATTGTTTATTATACCCCATCCTAATCACGGCATGCAGATGCTTAGAGGAGAGGGAAAAATCTACAGATTTACTAGGGGAAATTCTCTAGTGCTTCTTTTAAATACATAATAAATAAGAAAAAGGAGAGTCATTTGAATCATAGTAAATCAGTTACCAAAAAGAAAACAAAAATGCTTTGATGTTAAAGGACTATTTTCACGGAAAATTTCATAAACTCAACATCTCAGATTCACAAAATCCAGGGCCTGGGTCAGTATAGTGTTGGCAATACTGGCATAGGGACTTGAACTCAGTCCCCTGCAGCCACATAAGAAGCCAGGTACACTGGTGCACTTGTAATCCAAGGGCTGGGAAGGCAGTGGATTTCTTAGAAGGCAGAAGCAAGAGTATTTTTGGAGCTAGTCAGTCTAGTTCATTGGCTAGCTTCAGATTCCATTGAGAGACTGTCTGAAATAAACAAGATGAGGGTCTAGTGTAATTCCACACACATTTAATGTCAGCACACAGGAGGCAAAGGTAGGTGGCTCTCAGTAGGCTCGAGGCTAGTAGGGGCTACATAATGAATTCCTGTCTCACAATCATATAAAAGGTGAATGGCACCTAAGTGTGACACCAGAGGTTAACCTTTGTTCTTTGCATTTTGTGCACACACTTGCATGTTTACTTACATATATACCCCCAAGTTCATATACCATTTTACTAGATACTAGAGATATCATGTTTCTATATGCAAGTAGCTCCTAGCTTAATAGGTAATCCCAATGGAAAAACCTTCTAGGAAAACCCTGGAGCAATCCAAAAGCAAAGAGCAAGCCTGAACTATTCAGCTGACAGACGAAGAAAAGATTAGAAATCTGGTATTGTCTCTCTTTTCCCCTCTGCATGTGAATAAAACTTGGCACTTTTGTTAAAACAGTTGTGTTACTCTCATAACAAAATTTACTACTTGGTTTATTCTTGAAAATGTTAAGCAGATGGTAATATACTGTCACCAAAATAAATTTTGTAACTCTCTATATTTTAACCTTTTCAGAATTCGAATCTTGAACTGCCTATGTTATTGTCCTACAAGCATATTGACCGTGGTTGCAGCTAAAGAAAGAAAGCATGAAGGAACAACTACAAAATATACTAACTCAGGATACTCAATATAAAACGAAAACCACTCTCATGTGTAGGGTTCAGAATAAATGTTCATTAAAGTACCAAATAACTCTCTTAACCATTTACAGTTATTGTAAGTAGCCATTATGGCCAAAGTTAAGAATTATATGAAAGGTTAAAGTCAGCATATTTAGAATTCTGGATTTAGATAGACTAACGTAACTATGTAACTACGAAATGGGTGCTCTTTTAACCCGTTGACTTTGTGAATGGATTTAAATAGTAGTATAAAGTAGAAGTCATGCAATGGGAATGAGCAGATTTTGCTATAACAGTGTTACTTTTTGCCTGGCAGAAGACATAGACTGTTTGTATCACATTTCTCATTCCTGCTGAATGATTATCTTTCTTTCCCCACACACAAAAGGAATACTTGAAAATATAGGACTAAATTATATTACTGCATCACGCAAAATAGATCATCTTCTTCTTTTTAATCATAGGCTAATTGTCTTGTTCTAATATCCTTTCCAAAAAGTACCTTACATACTTTTGTGATACTGTTAATTTCTGGGTATTGTTGTAGAAACAGGAGTGGAAAGGTTACTTGATGTGTTTTCTTCTGAATTACACATCACTTATGCATTTAAGACTACTAAACTTGAAAATAAAATATTTCAGTCTCTTGGTGATAGCCCCTCAAAAACAGTTACATAATAGAAAGATTTCCAATGTCAGTTTTGCTGGGTAATGCAATAAAGTGTGTTAAATATTTATATAAAAATTAATGCCATTCTTGACATCAGCATTTTATAATTTTATGTGGCAAAGATGGGAAGAATAGCTTATTTTCAACTACTAACGGTTTTCATTTGAAAGATTGTTTTTGTGTATGTACAGCACTTTTTTTTTAAGTTAACAATTTGAAAAGAGGAGATCTATTCCAAAACCCTATTGAGCCACAACTCTTTGGACATGAATGTTGTTTCCTATAGTTAAGTGGGCCAGGGAAATGGTCTAATTCTAAACTATCTGATGGACCTTGGTAAGAAATAGGTTGTAGCTCCTAATAAGTTCTCTTAAAACATGAAAGAAGTGTGAAATGTCTTTACTCAATAGAAGGACCACATTTGACAGATAGGCTAAAATGTTATTTAGGAAATATTTTTCTATCAGTTCCCTTTTTTGTCTTTCTGATATGCCTGTACTATTTAATGTTGATATTGTACCTTGATTTAGGAACATATTAGAATCATTGTCTTCCAGTCTATTTATAATATAGTCCATATGGCACATTTGATTCTTCCATATGTTTGTGTGGATGTTTAGGTGTAATTTTTCCTAAATTCTAAAAAGGCCATAATTTTAGTTATCTGAAACCATTCCATAATTACTTAATTTAACTTGTTCTCATTTATCAGTATTACTTTTGAGTGTTTTGTTAGGTGTCAATCACAGCTTAAGTATGCTGTGTGTGCTCTTGTAGCCTGTATTTGAGGTAATCTGCTGAAAGCAAAGTCTTTCTATTTGCCTATTCCAAAGAGCTAAAACATCTGACACAGGAAAGCTTTGCTGCTTTGTTATTGTTGTCATTGTTGTTGCTGCTGTGTTACATCAGAACTATGAGGACTGTGAATAAATGTGAGAGCCAAATAGGCTTAGTTAATGCAAAATGATTGGGGGGGTTGATAAAATCAGAATATTTAGGGTAGTAGAAATAACTCAGTAGATGTGACTTATTGCAGCAGAAAGAAATCTAGGTAAGCAAGTGAGGGGGAGTTAGTCATGCCTCAGTTAATCTCTGCATTGAATACTGCACTTCAAATCAGAAGAACCTGGGTTTGCTTTTTGAAAGGTTTTTATTAGTGATCTAAAACATGGCTAGCATGGGATGGATTTGCAGATGAAGTAATTTGAAATGAGCCATCCAGTATTCCTGGCAATGTATTTTAACTACTCTTATGTCAGAAGACAGCCAGAAATCTAACAGTAGGACCATATTGACATAATTTGAATAATCTTTGAGCTATCAAAATGTCTATGTAATTTTTCAAATTGTTGTCTATTGTTTGAGGATGTTGCCTATTAAACAAAAAATATCCATTCCATATCTACTACATATACACCAGCAACAGTATAAATAAATGCAAGCCTAAATTTGCAAAAGTCATAATTTAGTGATGGGGTTTTTTAATAACATGCAGTATATAAATGTGCAGATTTTATGCAAATGTTGATAACAATCATTTTTCAGCTTGTAAAATGGAACTGCAATATTACATTTTTCACTTAAGCAGTTTTTTACATCTACTTTGTTGCTTTCTAAAATGAACATGAATGCCATCTTTTATGAATGCAACTTGCCTTTTTCATTACAAAAATTTTTGTTTGATGTAATCAATAAACTTTGGTATGATATAATGGATATTTGAGCCTCCTTTTTCTTGAAAGTATCAGTTTAATATCAAAATGTTATGGATGTAGTTTAGTGATGCAACATTTCTGATTTCCTGTTTGCATTTATATTCATTTCACAAAAGTTTGCTACAACATTTCCACAAGTTCAACTGTTTTATGGCGATACCTAATTTGGGGTGGGTAAGATAATTGTGAGAGTTCTTAATAAAAACATATCTTAAAATTGTATAAAGATCCAGCCAGGATATAGCTATGATACAGTGTGTATTAAGCACACATAAGGTCTCAGGTTTGATCCCTAGCACAAAACGTATGGAGCCCCAGCTTGATAAATTTATATTAAATGTCTACAGTATGCTGCCTACATTCTGGAGTGTGATGTATGTTCCGTATGACCTGCATTTTTCAACCATTGAAACTAATCAATTCTTTTTTATTTGTTTTGTTTTGTTTCAAAAGAGGGTTTCTCTGCATAGCTTTGGCTGCCCTGGAACTCACTCTGTAAACCAGGCTGGCTTCCAACTCAGATCCACCTGCCTCTGCCTCCTGAGCACAGGGATTAAAGGTGTATGCTACCTTCAGCTTGCTGAAACCATTACATTCTTAAGTACCCAGAAATGAAACTGTACTTGCTTGAAGGTTGGTCCAAAGATGATCATATTTGCATCTCCCATCGTGCCTCCTTAAATTGCTTAGGCTATGTCCAGGCCTTGAGAAAGGTCTCTTTCTGGAAAAGTGTTTAGCTATCAGTAAACCAGTTGCTCCTAAATCTGACTGTGTTGCGTTTTACACTAACCTTTCAGTGTAGAAAGCCTGTGATCTTACTTGAATCTTACTACAACTTGAATGACTACAGAATTATAGGTTCTTACAAAATATATAGGTAGCCTCATATAGCCTAGGCTAGCCCTTATGTAGCCCAGACTGAGCTCAAACTCTTAATTTTTGCACATGATTGTGTAAATATGTATGAACCATGGTGCATGTGTGAAAGTGAGAGGACAGCATGTGGGATTCAGCTCTTGTGAATTCTTGAACTCAGATTGTCAGGCTTGGTAGCAAGTACCTTTAACTGCTGATGACTTTGAACTTCTAATCTTTCTGCATTCAACTTCTCACTGTGGAGATGACGGGCATGCACCACTATGCCCAGCTTTACATGGTACTAAAGATAGAACTTGGACCTTTGTGTATGTTTCACAAATCCTCTGCCATCTGAGCTGCACTCACAACCCCACATCAGTGTTACTTTACCAATATTTGAAGTTATCTTGCTTTATTTTGGGGAATCCAGGTGAATAGCATGTGGGACTCTTTGTATTTTTGCAACAAATTGAGATTAAACATATTAAACAACAAAAGATGAATCATAGAATGCTAATGGAAAAAATAGGCTAACCACATAAGACTACATAGCACTTACAAAGTATATATATCTAATTCATTTCAACTTCATAATATCCCTGTGTAGTTTATTAAACTCCAAATTCCTGTATACCTTGTAGTGAAGGGATACTTACATCCTTCCCTGACTGGCAGAGACCCTATGTATTATATTTGCCAGTCCATTACAGGGTGCCCTGTTATAGAATCCATCTGTCAAGGCCACAATACAGAATGGACCTCATATGACTGGACAGCATGTAGGATATTAGAACACTTTACAGGAATGTCAGGGGTTTCAGCCATTTGCCAACTAGTATTGGCTCCAACTTTACATGAACCCAGTGATCAGCCTCCAGATGGTTCATACTTTGGTAAAGGCATCTGATCCCAGGCCACTACATGGGAAACTGCCAGGGGTTCTGATTCCTGTTAGATGTTTGTCTCCATATCTGTTGCCCCTACCGTGACTGACTCAACACCTTCCAGTTTTTCTTCCAGTGGGTCATTCATAAAGTGGGACCTCTAAATGGAGCCCACAGGTCAGTGCAGATTGTCCCAAGCAACAGTTCATTAGCAATATTGCTCTTTACTAGGCCCATTGGCTACATTTTCCTTCTATTCTTTACCAATAACATGGTGTTCATTTGTATTACTACAGCTACCCATTCCCGTTTGTTGCTCCCACTCATACCACCATATGTACCAGGCATACGTAGATTGCTGTTGTCCCTTTTAACACTTAATCTGGGTTATCTGTTGGTTCAATTATTAAAGGGGTCTTGGTGGCTTGGAAGGACACTGGTCCCATGGCAGCCTGTATGGCACTTGAAAAGGGGCTTGAAGACAGTACACTAGGTTCCTGTAAATATGCATGCCACCTTTAAATTTACCTCTGTGCCACAGTAGTAAGATACTTAGCCAGAAGACCTTCAATCCATCCTTAATTGCACAAGGTATGTTTGTGGCTACCAATGTGGGTCTGGTCATGAGTTGTGCCTGCTGTAATGGTTTGTATGCAGCCATCAATTTCTCTTACAGCACAGTGTACCAAACTTCTGCCACTTTCCATGCCTGAGATTTCCACATTGGAGTCATTTGCTCAGGTTGTTTTTGCCTTAGCCTTCTAGCTGTAAATTTCTGAGCTTCTGGTGACTTCTAACAAAAGGATGTTGGGATGATTAAACACACAGTTGTTGAGCTTGTCCTACAAATATCTTAGCCTCAAAAAACTCTTGAACCTTTCTGTCCCAATTCTATATGAATCCATCTTTATCAAGTTGTGTAGAGGATAGGCAGCTTGGGCAAGGCAATGTGTGAAAACCTGCCAGTATACCAGGGGCCTCAAAACTATCTTTGTAGCTCTTACATTTAGAGGCACTGGCTGTTAAAGGATTTTCTCATCATATTCATCTTACTGGACCAGACTACCGGCAGGAATTTTGCCTTTTGCCTGCCCCTTGGACCTTGTGTGGATTGAAATCTCATTCCAATTCTTTTAGGTCCCTTTATATGTCTTTCTGATGATTTTCTAAATCTAAAATACACAAATGTTACCATTATGTTATCTATGTAATTAAACCCTATTACAAAGGATGGGACATGGTAAAGTAAGATTCCAGGCCACCATCTTATGAAAAATAATAGGACTGTGAAGGTATTCTTGGGGAAGTACTTTTAAAGCCCATTGTTGGACAGGCCAGGTGAATAAAAATTGGTCTTGGGCTCCAGCAGCTAAGAAAAGACTAAGAAACATATCACTTGTATCAATTGTCTGACATCCCCATCCTGAGACCTTGCTGCATTTTCCTACCCACTGTGCTCTTCTGGCTCATGCTGTTTGGTTGTATCCATGAGAGTACCATGAGAGCTTGGTTGTACTACCCATTTGTTAGCCTGGCCCTAGCTGTGGTATGGTAGACACTTGCCAGGCTGCCTCTGCCACCCTACCCTGTTGAACCAGAATGTGATAAAGACCCCTGAATTGTGGCTATAGAAACTCCAGTTGTCTCTCTCTGAGCCACATTGAGCCTCTGTGAGAACCCCAACCTAGGCAAGCATTTTCCATCCTAAGCATACTTGTTTTTCAAGCATACTTTATTTTTGCAGAAGAGAAATGTGCAGTTTACGTTAGGGGGATTATTACTCACCCGTAGGATAAACTTAGCCCTTTTAGCTTGTACTCTTTTATCCTCATATCCATCCACCGCTGTTCATCATCCATGGTGGTTCTGTGTGTTGTAATGAATTAAAGTACACTCAGATTCATTATCCACCAAAGCCCAAGTATTTTGTATATTAGTAGAAGGACCACCAAACCCATAATTTGCCATTAGGCCTCTGCTTGCTGTGTATAGCCCTTACTCCCTGACAACTTTGGCCACCCTTTCAAAGAAGAAGCTGAGGTGGTTGTCACCCTATAACATCTTTCTCCATATCAGGAGGTGCAGTAAGTACTACCAGTACATCTCTTTTATTCCTTTAACCCTTTGGTGAACTTGCTGGTCTTTAAAGCCTCCCAAAACATCAGAAACAGTATTTGGCTTTTTAACCATTTTTCCCTAGGAGCTCCAAATCCACACATGAGTAGTAGCAAATCAAACTTACCCATCGTATAAAGATGCTTATCTGCAATCATGCTTGTTAAAATACCTAACACAAGGACTGGAGTAATGGCTCAGTGAGTGAAATGTTCCCCGAGTCTGACAACCTGAGTTTGGATCAGCAGAACCCACGTTGAAGCTGTACACAGTAATGTGTACATCTGTACTCCTAGTGCATCCCTACCAAGAGATAGGGGCTGAAACAGGACATTCTCTGGAAGCTCTCAGGCTGGTAAACCTAGCAGGCATACACAACAGTAAACAAAGGAGACCTTGCTCAAAACCATGGAAGGTGAGCATCAACACCTGAGGTTGGCCTTTGATCACCACTCCCGAATACAGACTTGTAGACAAATCATCTAACACAGCTTGGCATGGTGGCACATGCATATAATCCCAGGATTTGAGAAACTAAGGCAGGAAAATTGTGAGTTTGAGGCCAACAGAGATGCATAGCAGTTTCTAGGACAGATAGTACTGTACAAAGTGACCTTTCTGGAAAACCAAACAGGCTAAAGATGCCACTCCATTACTACTGTGTTTTTTAGCATGCACAAGCTCCTGGATTTGATCCCCAAAACCACATAAACTGGGTGTGGTGTTGCACACTTATAAACACTTGTAATCCCAGCGAGGTATTGGATAGTGGAGGGAAAAATAATCCTCAGATGCTTAGGGATCAATACACTGTCTCAAGAAGAAAAGGGAAGGCAGACAGGCAAACAAAACACAAGAGACCCAAAACTTAGTACATACCATACCAGATATTCATGAACTGTAAATCAACTTAATGTTCTTATAGTTATTAAACTATAGAATTGTAAGCAACCAACAGGAAAAATATATTTAAAGGATGCTCTCTCAGAACATCCAATTCAACTCCTTAATTTTACATAGAAGAAAAAAAAAAAAACTGACAAAAAATTAAATAAATAAAACGTGGAAAGAAATGTTATGTCCTAAAGTACAAATTGGCTCAGTGGGTAAAGAGACTTGCTGCCAGATCTGACAATCTGAGTTCAATCCCTGAGACGCACATAGTGGCAGGAAGAACTGTCTTAGGATTACTATTGTTGCAATGGAACACCATGACACAAAAGCAAGTTAGGAAGGGAAGGGTTTATTTGTCTTACACCTTCAGGTCATAACCCATCATTGGAGGAAGTCAGGCCATGAAGGACTGCTGCTTGTTGGTTTGCTCCCCATGGCTTGCTTTCTTATAGAACCCAGGACCACCAGCTCAGTGATGGTACCACCCACAATGGGCTGGGCCCCTTGATCACTAGGTGAGAAAATGCCTTACAGCTGGATCTCATGGAGGCATTTCCTCAACTGAGGCTCCCTTCACTCTAATGATTCTAGCTTATGTCAAGTCTATACACAAAACCAGTCAGTACAAGGAGCTACTCCTGTAAGTTGTTCTCTAACCAGTGAGCACACGAGCACACATACTAAATAAATAAATAAATAAATGCAATAAAAACGTGTAATGACATGTCTACATCATAACCCACTAAGTGTAAAGGACTAGATGCTAGATCTTAGAGAGCAAACAGGTTTCCTGTCTTATTTCTAATATTTGATTACTATAATTAGGAACTCAGGCTGAGTAGATGGCTATTAGTAAGTTGTTTTCCTTGTAAGTATGTGGGCCTTACTGTCAATCACAGGACCTACCTATAAAAAGTGGTGGCGAAGGCTGCTAATCCCAGTTCTGAGAAGGCAGAGACAGACCCCTGATGCAGCTAGCTAGCACATGTAGTATACTTGGTGGATTTCAGGCCAATGGGAGACCCTGTCTGAAAAGGAAAAGGTGAACAATACATAAGGGTCATCCTCTGCTCTCCAAATGCGTGCATGCATGCAAACATGCACCTGCATGCACATCATGTGTGCACACAATTTGCAATTGTAAGATATTTTCAGTTAGCTTCCTATCCCTTGTATGCAATTTTGTTTCCTATATATAATAATGGTGACTCTCATTATTAACAAGGTATAGTCATGTATTCAAGGTATATTTATTTGGCTTTTCATTTTTGGTGACAAATACCTGAGAAAAATGATTTGAAAAGAAAGGATTTATTTTGGGTTATCAGTATAGGAGTTTCAGGCCGTGGTCGACTTGTTCCATTGTTTCTGGGTCACGGTGAGCATGTGATGGGGCAGAGTTGCTGACCACATAGTATACAAAAAGCAGAGAGACAAAGAGAATGGTCAGGGGAAAAGATAAGCCCTTGAAAAACATGCCTCCAGAGACCTACTCCCTGCTATCAGGCCCTGCATGTTAGTATTTCCAGTCAAAAAAGAACAGACATAATATGCAGTCACTGATAATGAGATACTAACCCCAGAAAGCTCTGAACACCCTAGAAACAACTCACAGACTGTGTGAAGTTTAAGAAAAGAAAAAAAGAAAAGAAAAGAATAAACCATTATGCTCAATCCTTACACACCAAGAAACCTTTGACTAATTCCGGGTTACATCCTGTTTTACATGTACTTTATGCTCATTGTAACTAGTAAGACCTTAATGCACACTATCAAACATTTGAGAAAAAAAAGCCAAGCACTGACAAAAATATATTTGTATACTTTTATGCAAAACTGCTTAAAATTTGTACATTTATTTTTGTGTTTTAAAATAAAGTTGTTCAAAAAAAAAAGAAAAAAAGAAAAAAAGAAAGAAAGAAAGAAAGCAGGCTGAGCAAGCCAGGGAAAGCAAGCCAGTATGTGAGATCCCTCCATGGCCTCTGCATCAGCTCCTGCTTCCTGACCTGCTTGAGTTCCAGTCCTGACTTCCTCTGGTGATGAACAGCAATGTGGAAGTCTAAGCTGAATAAACCCTTTCCTCCCCAACTTGCTTCTTGGTCATGATGTTTGTGCAGAAATAGAAACCCTGACTAATACAAATTGGTACCAGGAGTGGGGTATTTCTGTGACAACCTGACCATGTTTGGGGGAGGACTGTCAGAAGACTTTGGAACTTTGAGCTAGAAGAGCCATTGGCATATTAAGAGCTCTGTGGGATGTTCAGTATGAGTTTGGAAGATAATGTTGAGAACAGTGCAGAAGATGGAGGCCTGGCTTGTGAAATTTCAGAGAGAAGATTTAAGACTCTTTGACCAGGGCTGTTGCTGTTTTGGTTGTGAAGTTTCTTTGATTTTGGTTAGCTGAGGCTGAAGAATCAGCTGTGACTAACAAGATACCAGAACTACTAAAGCAAAACCTTTGCATTACTGGGACTATTGATGCTGGTCAGCTGGAGCTAAGAAATAAATTAGTGGTGATTAAGAAGAGACCAGCATCATTGAGGTGAAGCCTTCTGCGAATTGTTTTCTGAGAGCACAAAGAGGATGGGTTCCAGAGATAGCCAAGGTTGTACCTTGTGCTGTGGCTGGACTTGGTAATGTGTAAGAGTCACCCAGGTGGCACTGGTTTTGAAGAAATGAAGATGTCATGGAGAACAGCTGACGCTCAGCACTGTGAGAGGCCATGGAAGGCCATTGGTGAAGGTGCAGCCTCAGTGGCAATTAGTGCTCCAGGACTGACAGTAGTGTTTTGGAGATGCCAGTACCATGAGATGACCACCAAGAACAGCAGCGGCAGTGGAGAACAGGCAGCTGGAGCATAGAAGACAAACTGAGTGTGCCACAAAGGGCAGAGCTGGAGAAGGGACCCAAGCCCTTGGAGGAGCCCAGAAGTTTGTCAGTGAATTCCCAGACACTGGATGGCTAGAGATTGATTTTGCTTTGACTGTGACTGTGCCCTGATAGCTTTCCCTCTTGAAAGAAGTGGAGCCCACAGTTTAGAGACTTTAAATTGTAAAAAGACTTTGTTTTTTTAAGAGACTGAATATTTTAAAGATATTGCAATTTTAAAATGTAAGAATTGGTAAAGACTGTGGGACTCTTAAGGTTATCTAGATCTTGGGGTTGAACAAGAAAGTAAGGGTTGAAGCTTAATATTGATTTGTTTGTATGTCAAGTTGACAAGGGGTCACTTGTACTGGCTGGTTTGACACAAGCTGGGGTTAATCACAGAGAAAGAAGCCTCAGTTGGAGAAATGCCTCCATGAGATCCAGCTGTAAGGCATTTTCTCAACTAGTGATCAAGGGGGGAGGGCCTAGCCCATTGTGGGTGGAGCCATCCCTGGGCTGGTAGACCTGGGTTCTATAAGAAAGCAAGCTGAGCAAGCCAGGGGAAGCAAGTCAGTAAGTGACATCCCTCCGTGGCCTCTGCATCAGCTCCTGCTTCCTGACCTGCTTGAACTCCAATCCTGACTTTCTCTGGTGATGAACAGCAATATGGAACTCATAAACTGAATAAATCTTTTTCTCCCCAACTTGCTTCTTGGTCATGATGTTTGTGCAGGAATAGAAACCCTGACTAAGACGCTTTGATACACCTGATTTCCTCAGTGGTCTCCCTCTGTCTTTGAAATAAAGTTTCCTGTAGCCCAGGTTTGCTTCCAACTGATTATATAGAAAAGGAAAACCTTGAACTTCTTGCACTCCTCCCTCTTTGATTACAGTCATGCATGACCACATTCAGTTCATGTGTTGCTGAAGAACATGAAGGCTTCATGCATACTAAGCAAGCACCCTACCATCTAAGCTACATCCCTAGCCCCCTATTTCTACTTCTTTATACCTATTGAAAAATATTACAGCCTTTTCAGACATGGTACCACGCTGAAGAGTCCTGGAGAAAAGCACAGTTTTATGTCTGAGCTAGTTGTGGCTATACTGGTTTTTAACCCAACACTACAGTACTCCAAGAGTTTTTAAATCTTGATTCTATAATCATTAATAATACTACCTCCAAAAACTCTGTGACACTTGTAAATTTTGGATACATTCCCCTTTTAAAGTTTTTATAGTAATTATCCTTTCTTTAATTTTTGGTGTTGTTTGTTAACTACAAGTCATATTATTTTTAAAGAACTTGCAGATAGAAAACATCACACAGATTGATTAACATAGGCACTTGTACAAGCACTTGCCTAAACCCAAGGTCATAATCTCAGTGAATTTCTACATGCTTAAAATAGCTATTATGAAGCTGTGGAACTTTGCTTTCCATTTGATAGCACCAATATCAAACCATCAATACATTTTTATATAAATACATTTATTTTCTTCCTTCCTTTCGTTCCCTTTGTTTTTCTTTCTTTTTACATCCAGACCACAGATTCCCCTACCTCCTCTCTTCCCAGTTCCTCCTTGCCACCTGCTCTCTGCCCACCCCCTCCACTCTCCATCATTTCCATTTGGAAAAGAGGAATCCTCCCATGTATATCAAACAAACATGGCATATCAAGTTTGACTAAGACTAGGCACCTTCCCTCATATTGTGTCTGTATGAAGCAACCTAGTAGAAGGAAGGGGTCTCAAAAGCATACAAATGAGTCAGAGATAACCCCTGCTCTCACTGTTAGGAGTCCCTCCCACAAAATATCAAGCTATACAAGTGTAATATATATGTAGAGGTGCCTAGGTTAGTCTATCCCATGCAGGCTACCTGATTTTTAGTTCAATCTATATGAGCCCCTATAAACCCAGATTTGTTGGTTCTGTGAGTTTTCTTTTTTTTTCTTTTTTAAAGATTTATTTAATGTATACGACTACACTGCCCTTATCTTCAAACACACGAGAAGAGGGCATCAGGTTCCATTACAGATGGTTGTGAGCCACTATATGGTTGCTGGGAATTGAACTCAGGATCTTCTTGAAGAGCAGTCAGTACTCCTAATCACTGAGGCATCTCTCTAGCCCCTCGGTGAGTTTTCTTGTGGTGTCCTTGACCCTCTGACTCCTACAATCAATCTTTCTTCCACAGGATTCCCTGAGTTATGCCTAATGTTTGGCTGTCTGTCTCTGCACCTATTTCAATCAATTGCTCAGTGAAGCCTGGTCGCAGTAACCTCTCCAAAGCAAATAAGTCCATGCAAAGAAAACACAACTTAATTAATATGAATACAAGCTATGCATCTAGATTGGGCAGATCTACCACTACACTCCACTATTTCTCAGATATGAGATCCCTTATAACTTGCAGTTTCTCCAAGCTGAGTGCTTCAGCTCCATCTTCCTTCCATCCCCTCTTCCTCTGTCTTTTCCTTTTTCCCCTCCTCTCTCTCTCCCCCCAAGTCTTCAGCTCCATGTCCCTTTCCCCTTCCCAATCAGCGGCTCTAGCCTTTATTTTACAAGTTAAAATGGAGAGAAGTTGCAATTAAGTCGCCTGAGTATTGATTTGCTCCTCATCCCAAGCAGCCCAATGTAGGTGATTGTTTTTATGTAGGTAAAGGCAGGCACGAGATAACACGAGGCCTGTCATTGGACAAGAAAAAGGTGTAGGTGGGAACAGAGTTTTAGAAAGAGGAAAGGAAGCAGGAGAACAGAGAGGCAAGATGGAGGAAGACAAGTATGCACCAACTCTGCATGGCTCTGAATAGCTATAGGTAGATATGAATATTTTATATAGATTTGTATAGGATGGATTTGTATAGGATAATTTGTCTTGTCTAGGTGGGCAAATTTTATCAATTGGATCGCAGTTAGTTGTGTGGTGGTTTCCTTCATGCAGTGACTCAACTGAGTTCAAGAAAAGGTACAGTGGTAGGATGCACCAAGCCTACCATGGAATTGGAATGTGTGGGGCTGGTGTGGCAGCAACCCACAAGAGGGTAGCCACTGCTGGGACCCAGGTGTGTTTGTAGCTGCAGGGAATGTGAGCAGAGTTTCCGGCTAGTTGAGAGGCAGCTGGGAAAGGAAGAGACTAACCCAGACAGCGGTGACGGCTGGAACCAGCCACCACTGAGATGAATAAACCCCAATAATGCCATATAGCTCTACAATGCCGGCTAATAGCGAGGGTTTATTCATCTTTTTAATATTTTCCACAACAAAACCTCTCTGGTGACAAATGGGCTAGGCACCAATCCATGAATATAGCAGAATATCATTAGGAATCATTTTCTATCCTAAGTATCTGAGCTGTCCAGCCACTGGGTCCTGGCAATCCAGGCAGTATCATAATATGAGTCTCAAGTTGGATTAGTCATTGTTTGGCCACTCCCACAACAGCTGCACCACATTTTACCTCAGCATGTTTTTTAGGCAGGACAAATTGTAAGTCCAAGGTTTTGTGGCTGAGTTGGTGTCCCAATCCCTCCACTAGAAGTCTTGCCTGGTCACAGGAGATGGCCAGTTTATACTCCCTATGCCTCCTAGAAGTCTTAGCTAGGGTTACCCTCATAAATTCCTAGGAATGTTCATTACCCTAGGTTTATAGCTTGTCCCAGAGAAGCATCCTCATCCAGATTCAAGTTCCATACTCTCTCCTTCCATCCTACCCCCACATGATTCCTCCTGCTTCCACTCCCTGATGACCTCCACCTTGACCTCCTGTCTTCCCATGATGTCTATTCTATTTCCTCTTCACTGGGAGATTCACGTGTCCACTATTGAGCTCTCTTTGTTCCTTAGCTTCTCTGGGTTGGTGAATTGTTGCATGGTTATCCTTACTTTACAGCCAATACCCATCCACTTATAAGTGAATACACTCCATGTTTATCTTTCTGGGACTGGGTTACATCACTCAGGATATTTCCAAGTTCCATCCATTAGCTGGCAAATTTCATGATGTCAGTTTTTTAATAGCTGAATAATACTCCATTGTATATATTACCATATTTTTGTCTTTGTTTGTTTTTTTTCACTTTATGTCTCGCCCACTGAGCCCTCCCAGTCACCCTGTCCTACAATTCTCCCCATTTCCCTTCCCCTTTTCTTCTGAGAGGATGGTGGCCCTGCTGGGTATTCCCACACCCTGGTACACCAACTCTCTGTAAGACTAGACACATATTCTCTCACTGAAGCCAGTCAAGGCATCCTAGCTAGAAGAACATATTGCACAGACAGGCAACAGCTTTAGGGATAGTTCCCACTTCAATTGTTTAGGATCCCCGTGAAACTCAAGCTGCACATCTGCTACATATGTGTAGGGAGGCCTAGGCCCTGCACATGTATGTTCTTTGGTTGGTGATTCAGAGTCTGAGAGCCCCAAGGGTCCAGGTTAGTTGACTCTGTTGGTCCTTGTATGGAGTTACTATCTTCTTTGGAGCACTCAACCCTTCTCCCAACTCTTCCATAAGAGTCTTCCAGCTCCATCCAGTGTTTTGCTGACATTCCAGCTTATACTCATCAGAAAGGCTAAGATCAAAATTTAAGTGATAGCACATGCTGAAAAGAATGTGGAACAAGGGGGATATTCCTCCATTGCTGGTGGTTTCTCAGAAAACCGGGAATATTTCTACCTCAAGACCCACCAATACCACTCCTGGACATATACCCAAAAGATACCCACTATACCACAGGAGTCTGGAGAGATTGCTACGTGATTAGGACTTGTAAAGGACACAAAATGAATTATCACCACCACACACCAATTCACACCAGTTTATATGAAACTTCATTTCCAGAGCATCTGAAATTATATTTGGGCTTCCACAGACAGCACTTGCATGTGGTGTGCACACATACAGGCAGGCACATGTTACATAACAGTTTCCTTGAGATTGATACCATCCTTCCTGCAGGGAAGCACCTTGAGCAGGTAAATAAGTCAAAATATTGTCAGGAAGTCCCTGAAATTGACCAGATTCACTAGGACCCTCCTTGAAGCTCAGAGTCCTGCAGAATGAATAAAGATAAGTAAAGCTTCAAGGAAGAGTCTCAAGGGCTGGAGAGATGGCTCAGTGGTTAGGAGCACTGGCTGCTCTTCCAGAGTTCTGAGTTCAATTCCCAGCAACCACGTGGTGGCTCACAACCATCTGTGATGGGATCTGATGCCCTCTTCTGGTCTGTCTGAAGATAGCTACAGTGTACTTACATACATAAAATAATAAATAATTCTTTTTAAAAAGGAAGAGTCTCAGATAAGACATGCTGAAAAGAAGAGTCCCTGACTAAACCAGCTATGCCCATACCCACATTCAGGGTCAGCTTGACTACAAGGCTTGAAAGTAAGATACCTCCCAAGTCCCCTCACCACAACACCTAGCTTACTGGGACCCCCCCCACAGGGCCCAGTGGAGGTGGGACCTATCTGCCCTGCCAGAGACACATCTTCCTTCCAGCCCAAAACTCTGCCTAGGGAAGAGTGGGGGCCCTCTAAACACCCTCTCACACCCAGTGACAGCTTGACTCCCGGGAGGTTCACCATAACGAAGCTCATAGGAGAGATAACTTCTCCCAAATCCCACCCCAATGCCTAGCCTAACTGGGACACATATGTAGCCCAGATGATACAGGACCTCTCTGCTCTGTAGGAGGCACTTCTGGTTCACAATTGTGCCTGAGGACAGACAAATCAGGCACTCCAGCATCGCCTCCTCCCCCATGCCCACACCCAGAGACAGTTTGACTCATAGAAGGTCTGTCATAACCAGGCACACAGGCTCAAAGGAGGGGACAGACTCCATTCAGAGACAACAAGGCTAGTTAACACTAGAGATAACCAGATAATGAGACCCAAGCACAAAAATATAAGCAACAAAAACCAATACCACTTGGAATCATCAGAACCCAGTTCTCCCACCAAACTAAGCCCTGAATACTCTAACACACCATATAAAGAAAGATTTCAACCTAAAATACCATCTCATAAAGATGATGGAAGATCTTAACGAGGATATAAGTAACTCTCTTAAAGAAATAGAGGAGAACACGGGTAAACAGGCAGAAGCCCGTAAAAAGGAAACATATAAATCCCTTGACAAAATACAGGAAAACTTGTCAAGGAACTGAACAAAAGCATCCAGGATCTAAAAATAGAATTAGAAGCAATAAAGAAACCACAAAGAGAGGCAATCCCAGAGATGGAAATCCTAGGAAAGAGATTAGGAGTTACAGATGCAAGCATCACCAACAGAATACAAGAGATAGAAGAGAGAATTTCAGATGGAGAAGATACCAGAAAATTTAGGACACGATGAAAAGGCCAAACCTAAAAGTAAAAGGAATTGAAGAGAGCAAAGATTTTCAATTCAGAGGGCCAGAAACCAATAAAATCATAAAAAAAAAAAAACCTTTCCTAACCTAAAGAAAAAGATGACCATGAATGTATAAGAAGCCTACAGAACACCAAATAAATTGGACCAGAAAAGAAATTTTTCCCATCACATAATATTCAACACACTAAATACACGGAACAAAGAAAGGATACTAAAAGCAGCAAGGGGAAAAGACCAAGAAGAATAGAAAGACAGACCTATCACAATTACACTAGACTTCTCAACAGAAACTCTAAAGGCCAGAAGATCTTGGACAAATGTCATGCAGATCCTAAGATAAGACAAATGCCAACCAAGGCTACTATATGCAGTAAAACTCTCAATTAACATAGATGGAGAAACCAAGATATTCCATGACAAAACTAAATTTAAGTAATATCAATTGGGTTTTACAGAGGATAATAGAAGGAAAACTCCAACATAAAGTAACTACATCCAATAAAGAACAAGAAATTAATCATCTCACAACAAAACCAAAATAAGAGAACCACACAGGCATAATACCACCTCGAACAACAAAAATAACACATAAACAGAAACCAACATTTTGCTGCATGCAGGAAACACATTTCAGTGACAAAGATAGACACTGCCTCAGAGTAAAAGACTGGAAAACAATTTTTCAAGCAAATGGCCACAAGACGCAAGCTGGATTAGCCATTCTAATATCAAATAAAATAAGACTATCAACCAAAAGTTAGTTAAAAAGATGAAGAAGGACACTTCATACTCATTAAAGAAAAAAAATCAACCAAGATGAACTCTCAATCTGAACATCTACATCCCAAAGGCAAGGGTACTCAAATTTGTAAAAGAAACATTACTACAGCACAAAACACACATTGAACCTCATACAATAATAGTGGGAGACTTAAATACTCCATTTTACCAATGGACGGATCATAGAAACAGAAACTGAACAGAGACACAGTGAAACTAACAGAAGTTATGAACAAAATGAATTTAACAGACATCTATAGAACATTTCATCTTAAAATAATATTGTTCTTCTCAGCCCCTCATGGTACCTTCTCTAAAACTGACTATTTAATCGGACACAAGACAAGCCTCAACAGATACAAGAAGATTGAAATAATGCAATGTATCCTATCAGATCACCATGGACTAAGGATAGCCTTTAGTAACAACAAAAACAATAGAAAGTCCATATACGCATGGAAACTGAATAATCTCTAGTCAATGATGACTCAGTCAGGGATGAAATACAAAAATTAAAGAGTTTCTAGAATTTAATGAAAATGAAGGCGCAGCAGACCCAAAATTATGGGACACAATGAAAGCAATGCAAAGGATACTGTCAATAGAACAAATTACCAACCTACAGACTGGGAAAAGATCTTCACCAACCCTACATCTGATAGAAGGCTGACCCACAATATACCAAGAACTCAAGAAGTTAGGTGCCAAAAAATCAACTAACCCTATTAAAATGGGGTACAGAGCTAAGCAAAGAGTTCTCAACTGAGGAATGACCATGAAGCACTTAAAGAAAAGTTTAACATCCCTAGTCATCAGTAAAATGCAAATCAAAACAACACTGAGATTCCACCTCACACCAGTCAGAATGGCTAAGATCAAAATTTCAGATTTTTTGAGGGAGGGAAAGAAAGGGTGGAGAGAGAGAGGGAGAGAGGGAGAGAGAGACAGAGTGAGGGAGAGAGAGAAAGGGAGATAGAGAGAGAGAAGAAGAAAGAGAGAGTGAGAGAGAAAGGGAGGGAGAGAGAGAGGGAGGGGAGGGAGAGAGGAAGGGAGAGAGAGGGAGGGAGAAAGAGAGAGAGAGAGGGAAAGAAGTGTATTTTCTTTGTAATCTGATGGTAGGGCTAAAGAGATGCTTCAGTGGATAAAAGTTCTTGTTGCTTTTGCAAAGAACCAAGCTTAGTTGCCAGCATTTAAATGGTGGATCATAACCCTTTGTAACTCTAGTTCCAGGGAATCCAATGTCCCCTTCTAGCCTTTGTGTGCAGCAAGCTTGTCTGTGGGCAAGCATATATACACATACACACATACATACACATACATATATACATACATATATGTGAAACATTCATTTACATAAAATAACTAATATTTTAAAAATTGATACCTATTGACAACTAGTCTGTCTGAAAAATTTTTAGTAATCTGTTCTACAACAAATGACAGCAACAGTTGTTCCCAAAAGACAAGTCAGCAAGACTATGAGTCAAAGGTCAAATCTAATTAGCACCTTTGTTTTGAAAATAATAATAATTATTATTATTATTATTATCAGAAGCAATAGTATAGGGTAGAAGAGGGCATGTGTGTGCCACACGTATGTATGTATCTGTGGTTCAGGGGACCATTTGGTAGAGCTGGTTCATTCCTTCCAGCTACTGTGCTGCACAACAAGAGCCTTTAACTGCTAAGCCATCCCACATTTTTGGCCTCGGTGTTTGTTTGTAAAGGACTGTCCAGAAGAAAGAGCACTGAAGACTAGATGACGGAAGGTAAATAGCCAGCAAAGCTGGGCATTTGTCCTGGCTGATTACAGGGAAAGCACTTCAGTCAGCGTTACTCTTGTTTCCTATATTAATTACTATTGTGTTACTGTGACAACAATACTTTTGAGAACTTCAAGGATAGAAAACACAGACAGTGGGCAGGAACAATGTATCTATTCCCTGGAACTGAATATATTATGTAGCTCAGTTCCTGGGAATCTAATGCCCTCTTCTGACTTCCACAGGTACCAGGCAGGCATGCATTGCATATGCATACATGTAAACAAGACACCCACACAGAGAAAATAAGTTACTTTGTTAAAGAAATAAAAATATACCTACCCCCAAGAGACCCTCTTCGGTGACCTGTTTATTTAACTTAAACTCCAACCCCTAATTCCAGAAGACTCCACAACCTCTCCTAATAGCACCGTCATTGTGGACTTCTACTTTAACCACAAGGGTTTCTATGGGAAGCATGTCAGAGTCAAACCACAGAAGCACTATCTGCTTTTCTTTTTATCTAAATGTTCATAAGTAAATAATAAACAAATCATTATGTTTCCTTTGCTTATTGTCCTTAGCTAATATGCCTTTTGCTTTACAACATTGTAGGAAAATGTCCATTCTGTCATGTGTCTTGCAGTGTTTTGCAGCTGTTTTTCTCTTTGTGTATTAACCATTAAGTAAGTTTCAAAACATTTTACTGTTCCTACAGTCAATAAGAGTCTTCAAAGAAAGACAGTGGGGTGCTATTTTAAGTTAGGTTGTGAAAGTTCTGTGAGCTGAGTGAATGCAAAAGCGGAGACATCTGTGAGTTTGGAGGCAGCCTGACCTACATAGTGAGACCTTGTCCCAAAAATAAATAAGTAGACGAAGAAATCAATACATTTTTAGAGGGAGGAGGAAAAGAATTAAGGTTATCATGGGCTGAAAGTGAAAGAAAGGTAAGAAAATGTTGGTCAAAGGATAGAAACTTCCAGTTTGTCTGCAGGAACAATGTTAATAGATCAAGTGACCACGGTGATGACATCACACAAGACAAACTGCTGACGGTAGACTTTACCCATTTCCTTCATCCAAAAACTGACATTCAAAAAGGTAAGGAATATATTAACTGTAGGCTGGAGGTGTGTAACTCGGGTGGTAGCGCTTGCTTGCCGAACATGCATGAAGACTTGGGTTCAATCCGTAGCATAGTTTAAGCCAAACATGCTGCTTCAAATTAGTAATTTTAGGAATCAGGAGGTGAAGTCAGAAGGAAGACCAAGGTCATATTCAGCTACCCAGGAAGTTTGAGGTACTTACAAGAGACTGTCAGAGATAAAAAAAGGCATGCCTTTAATACCAGTATTTTGGAGACAGAGGCAGGAGGATGTCTGTAAGTCTCAGGCCAGCTTAGTTTAACAAGTTCCAGGCCATTAAGGACAAAATAGAGAGACGTGTCTAAACATTTTTTTAAGGAAAGGAAAGGAAGGAAGAAAGGAAGAAAAAGGATGCAAGCAAACACAGTGGAGTATAGTGCCAGCATGACAGCCTGAATTTAATTCCTAGCATTGTCAAATTATACACACACAAACATATATATTGAAATATGTGTCTGTATATACATAGGCAGTAGTTTGAATTAGCCGTTCCATTAGGCATACATACACAAAACTATCACATCTCTTGAATTATGAGTATATATAACTTTCTTGAGTTTGTTTGTTTTGATTTACTTTTGTTGTGTTTTGAAACAAGGTCTCTATAACCTTGGCTGGCCTAGAACTCTCATACCAGGTTTGCCTTCAACTCACAAAAATCCACCTACCTCTGCCTCAGTAGTGCTTAGATTAAAGGCGTCCACCGTGACACACCAGAAGAGGGCATCAGATCCCATTACAGATGGTCATGAGCTACTATGTGGTTACTGGGATTTAAACTCTCTGGAAGAGCAGTGCGTGTTCTTAACAGCTGAGCCATCTCTCCAGCCCCCACCCCATTTTGAAAAAAAGATTTACTATGTATGCAGTGTTCTGTTTACTTATACATCTACACACCAGAAGAGGGCACCAGATCTCATTATAGATGGTTGTGAGTCACCCCGTAGTTGCTAGAAATTGAACTCGGGACCTCTGGAAGAACAGCCAGTGTGTTTAACCTCTACACCAACTCTCCAGCCCCTAAACAAAACATACTTAGTAGTCTGCCGAATGAGGTTCTGTTTGGATCACCTTATCTCTTTCTGAGTCCTAACAGTACTATTACTATTCCTTCTCAAAGGTCTCAGGTTTCCTTTTCCTTGTCTCCTGTATCTTTCTTTCAGATGCTGGCCGGCACCTAAGAAGTTGTTTTCTGGTAGTTTGGGCATTTCCATTCTTTCTCTCAAACTCCCCTCTCCTTGCCACCATGGGGTTGCTTATCTGTCAAGTGCCTGGTGGTCAGGCAAACATGGCTTCTTCTCTGTCTTCCCTAGCTTCCAGGCAGGTCCCAAGGTTTCAGTTTGCCTGGCCTAGTGTTGTTCTTTTAAACTCTAAAACTCTTTTATGTATTCAGTGCATACTTTCAGTTTGGCAGGCTAAATCGTTTCAGAGCTAGTTGTTTTCCTCCTGATTTGGCCTTATAAATAAAATGTCTGCCTCCTCTACTGCTATACAGTGTATCAGGTATGTCAAACTTGTTTCTGAGTTGTACCTCAACTCAAGATTTGGATGTGTGGTTTTGAAACTTTTTGCATAATAATTGGAAGGAATTAGCAAGAAATTGTCTCAATTGAAGCTTACTGGGACAGGATGGAGTGGACTGTGGTTTCTTCTAGCTGAGGACACAAAATGAGGCACAGGTGTTTTATAGACAGACATTTGTGGTAAGAATATCTTTACTATAGATTAAGGAAAAGACTAAGGCATGAAAAGAACATTATTATATTGGAATAGTCCTATTTAAAACAGCATCGTCAGGCTGGAGAGACTGCTCAGTGGTTAAGAGCACTGACTGCTCTTCCAGAGGTCCTGAGTTCAAATCCCAGCAACCACATGGTGGCTCACAACCATCTGTATTGGAATCTGATGTCTTCTCCAGGTGTGTCTGAATGTCTGAAGACAGCTACATTGTAATTGTATATAATAAATAATTCTTTAATAATAAATAAATAAATAAATAAATAAATAAATAAATAAATAAATAAAACCAGCATCTTCCATCTTGGTTAGCTCCACCTCCATGAGTGACTCATTTTCCAGACTGGTGACACAGCTCACATGGGTAAAAGCACTTGTTGCTCTTGCACAGAGTTATCTCTGAACCCACATGGTAGAAAGAGACAACCGATTCCTGAAAGTTGTCCATTGACCTCCAACAAGCATCCCATAGCATACACACATTCCCACCTATACACAGGGGGGGGGGGAGGGAGAGAGAGACGGATGCCTGCACCTCTAGGAGACCATCATGGAATCCAAGCGTTTGTTTCTGAGCTTTGCCATGATTGTGGCATGAGAATGTGCTCCGTGTCACCTGGATTTGCATGAGTTGAATTTGTACTTTTAAAGGCCAGAGTATACAATCTTAATGAAGAAATGTCCTTCTACTAATGGTCTGCTCTTTGAGAGAGCATTCCATTCTCTTTGCTTTCCAGAAGGCGACTGGGAAGCAGGTCCAAAGAGCCAATGAAAGGAGGTCTTGGGGACAATCTTCTAAAAGAATATGGCAACACCTCTCACCTTTTGTTTCCATTACCTTTTACATCAGGCTAGTCTCAAATGTGTCATTTCCCAACCTTAGCCTCTCAGGTACTTGGCATAACAGGCCTGAGCCACCACACCCAGCTCATCTTTCATATATTTGGATACGGTATCTCTTGAGGCAAACTTCCATAGTATGAATTTGTGGAGGTAGTTTCTGAGGGAAATAATGTGAACATTTTGTATAGAAAGTTCTAAAGACGAGGAAGGTATACATTCCCACTCTTTCTTCTCTTATTTGCAAAGTTCTAGAAGAGTATATGCAAGGACCTAAATGGCTCATTGTTTTGAAAGTTATAGACAGGAATGGGAGTAGGCCCACTCAAAGACAGCTTCCTGTCTTATTTAGACATGAGCTGGCTTTTCTCCAGGAACATCCCATTCTAGAATTGCTTTTGTCTGTGTTCTCATTGTTCTTTGCCTATCTTCCTCTTAGTTAATTTAAGGCTTCATTTTAGGGGGACTACATTCTTGAGTAACTTCCAAAGCTTTCTGAGTGATCCTTTCTTACTATTCACATCTCTGTGCTGCTTAGTTTTGTCACTGAGCTTTCGAGTGAGGGAAAAAATAAGAAAATGCCTCCATCAGATTGGCAAAGTCTAAAGGACATTTTCTTGATTGAGGACTGACAGGGAGATCCTTGGTCACTGTGGATAGTGGCACTCGGCAGGCGGTCCTGAATTGTATAAGAAAGCAAGCAAGCTGTGGAGAACAATCTATTAATCAACTTTCTTACATGCATGCTCTCTGCTTCTGTACCTGCCTCCAGGTTCCTGTCATGAGCTCCTATTCTAGTGCCTCTTGATGGTAGACTGAGACACAGAAATGTTAGCCAAATAACCCTTTCCTCTCCAAGTTTCTTTTGGTCATAATGTTTATCACAGCAACAAAAGGCCAACTAGGACAATCTCTCACAGAAATTATTTCTGTGTCTTTTTAAACATATCTCCTTTAAAAATATTTATTTATTTATTTATTTATTTATTTATTTATTTATTTATTTATTATAAGTACACTGTAGCTGTCTTCAAACACACCAGAAGAGGGCATCAGATCTCATAACAGATAGTTGTGAACCATTGTGTGGTTGCTGGGATTTGAATTCAGAACCTCTGGAAGAGCAGTCAGTGAGCCATCTCTCCAGCCCCCTTAAACGATCTCTTGACTAGTGTTATTTTTGTGTAACAGTTTGGCTCAATATAAAATTCTAAACTGAGCCAGAAGAAGTTTAGTGAGATAGGTGTGAGGTGAATGCCTTTGATCATAGCACTCAAGAGGCAGAGGCTGTTGAACATCTGAGTCTAGGCCAGCCTGGTCTTCAAAGTAAAGGACAGCCAGGGCTATACAGAGAAACCCAGGTTTTGGTTTTGTTTGTTTGTTTGGTCTTATTTTTTTGTTTGTTTTGCTTTTATTTTTAAGAAAGAAAAGAAAGGAAAAAAAAAAAAAACTATTCCCCATGATTCATAATTTTGAATATACTGTTTTGGTTTCTTTTCTTTGTTTTGCACAGGGGTGGGATATCTTTGTTTGCTTGAGATAGGGTGTTGCCATATAATCCTGACTGGTCTGGAACTCTGTAGACAGTGCTGGCCTTGAACTCACAGAGATCTGCCAACCTCTGCACCTGGAGTGCTGGGATTAAAGGCATGTGCCACTATGTCTGGCAAATGTACTTTTTCATTAGGCTATTTATTAGTTAAGGTTTGTTTTTGAGATAGGACTCACAGAGCCCATGCTGACTGTGAATCCACTATGTAACCAAGGATGACCTTGAACCTCTCTTCTGTATTTGTTCCTCAAGTGGGCAGGATTACAGATGTGTGCTGCCTCCATTAGGAATTAAGTGCAAGGGCTCTTGCTTATGAAAGAAATACTCTGTTCACTGAGCTACATTCCAACCTTCCATTAGTTTCTAAAAGCCAACGTTCCTGACCAGGAGTTCACATTTGTACTCCTTTTCTTTTCTAATGCATTTACCTCTTTCCCTCTATAAATACTTAGATTCTTTTATACCACTGGAATCCTTTAAAAGGGTATGTATCCAAAAAGGGGGGAGGGCATTATCTTATTACTTCTCCGCAGATGCAACCTAGGGCCTTGTCTTGTTGGACAAGTGCTCCACCACTGAGGCACAACTGAGGCCAAGTCTTTTTAACACAAATATTTATCTTTTTCCTTTCTAGAATTCTTTTTCTTTTATTTCTTTGAAATTCCTTCCTTCGTTGTTTTCTTTCTTTTGTGGACTCCTGCTGGATATTGGACCCCTAGATTCAACATGGCTATCATTTCTTTCACAACACAGACAGTCCTACTACGCTTTCCAAAATCATTCCGTTTCTTATTGTGAAGTAATGAATTTACCCCCTTCTTTCCACAAACATCACACAGCTACCCATCCTCTTCCTCCTCACAGCTTCCTCTTCTTCCTCCTCACCACCCTTTAATCACGCCAAGTCACGAAAATAGAAACAGAAAGTTTCCTAGGAGATGAAATCTTTCAGATAGGTGATGAAGAGAGGGAAGAAGGTTGAGTAAAGATCACTTTCTAAGGTGATACTAACAGAAGTCCCATTAACCATCCCAAGAAGTTGTACAGCTTGGATAATAATTTCAGAGTGGTCCTGAGTAGAGATAAGGATTTTGAGCCCTGAAACCTATTATGTAATTTCAAAGAATGGTTGTTGTAGAAATATTTAATTCCTATCTAGGATCTATACCCTGCCTTTGACCATTTAGTTTTTGCATAAAAGACACACACACAACCTTTATATTTACAAGAAGCCTTAAACAGCACAAGAGCTAGGCAGACACCTACCCTCTATGTTATTATAATCTACTTTCCTAGAGTTATTACTTGCTGTGTTTTATCTGGGCTGCTCTTAACTCCAATTGGCCAGCCCTCAGGACCACGTTGGCTTTTTGTTGTTGTTGTTTGTTTGTTTGTTTGTTTCTTTTTTATGGCTCACCTAACCGATGGCAGCTTCTCTCTCTCTCTCCCTCACCCTCTTCCCTTTGTGTTTTTTCTGTGATCCCTGTCCCAGGCCTAGGAACCCTAAAACCCACCTAGGTCTCTTCTGACCATCTATTGGCTGTCAGCATCTTTATTCACCAATCAGAAATAACCTGGGAGCCAGGTCACATAAGTCACTTGGGTCTATGCAGATTCTAGGACAACCGGATCTTGAGGAACCAATTAGCATTAGAATACAAGCTGCAACAGGCCAACCCACAACAGGTGATGACTTTAAACTAGGCGGCTCCTTTCAGCTGACAAAATCTTTGATGGGAACCAAGAACCTCAGGCTCTCAAAGGATGAGGCAGTAAACCTTTGTTTTTTTTTTTTTTTAAGGAGGATCTGACTGAAAGACACTTGCTTAACTTCAACCCCTTTAAGCTCTGTGTCTGTCAATGATGTGCTAGGACTATCTCAGATGAACTGGAAAGCACATTCTTCACCATTCTTCCCAATATAGTATGTGTTGACACTGATTTGCTAGTTTAAACTTGACACTGATGTGGAATTTTATGCATGTATAAATCTATTTATCTATGCATCATGTATGTATGTGTATATATATATGTATATATATATATATGTTATACGTGTGTGTGTGTGTGTGTGTGTGTGTGTGTGTGTGTTTTGAGACAGGTTCTTCTCTAAGTAAGGCTGGTGTCAAACTCTCTACGTTGCTGAATGACCTGCTGGGATTATTATTCAGTTATGAGGATTTAAAGCCCGGCCAACTTGCATTCGAGGCAAGCACTCTTCCAACTGAACTACATTATCACAACCATGGAATTTATTTTAATGTTCCCCTTTATATCTTTAGGTATAGGAACTTTCTTTCTTGTTTTCCAATTAGTTGTTGGTTATAGTAACCCATTATTGTATATAGTGTATGATGAAGTCCTGGAGCTCTTAGTATATAGCCATTCGTTTTTTGTTTTGTTTTTCAAACGCTCCTGTTTCTGAATTACTTTTATTTCTTCCAAGGCTTTTTTATCCTACTACTTACCCATCCATCCATATATCAAACTCTAAAAGACCAGACACTGGTAGACAGTGATTTGCATGATGGTACTCCAACAGTGAACAAGACTCATAATTGAAGAGAAAGAGACCTGCAGAATTCAGTTCAAGGCCAGCCTAGTTTACACAGTGAAACCCTGCCTTGAAAAACCAAAACAATCACTCAAAAAAAATACTCAGAAAAATGAAAACTCTCAGATAATAAATTAGTAAATGTACTAAAACATAATAAAATATAAGAAAATTGTGTTTGATTTTAGTGACTACAATTTCATGTGATGGGAGGGAGGAGGTAGTGGTGCCTTTTCTTTTCTACATTTTTTTATTTATTATTTAGAATTCTTTACAACCGGATAGAAGTTTCTGTTGGGATTCCTTAAATCCCACCCCTCAGTTACCTGGCTACACCCTCAATTACCCAGCAGTAGCCAGGTATGCTCCGCCCCAGTGACCTGACACTATAAAAGGGGCTGCTTGCCCCCTCCTCTCTATCTTGCTCTTGCTCTCTTGTTCTCTCTTGCTCTCCTCCTTGTCCCTCCCCTCACCCTTTTCTTCCTTCCCCCTCTCTCTGCACATGTTCATGGCCAGCCTCTACTCCTCTATTCTTCTCTTCTCTCTCTGCCTCTACCACCCTCTTAACTCTCCCATGACCTGAATAAACTCTATTCTGTACTATACAGTCCTGTTGCTGGTCCCTCAGGGGGAAGGCATTCCCAACATGGGTCCCCCAGAGGCATCTCCCTTGCCCCCAGGCCTCGCTGCACCTGCATGGGCCATATCCCCCCCCCCCCACTCTCTTCATCCTTTTCCTCACATCGGTGCCAAAACCTGGGACATCATCTTTTAACAACAGCTTGCCCTCCCACTTCTCTTATATTTTTGGTTGTGAACCTAGCCTTTAACAACTGAGCCATCTCTCCAGCCCACCCCTCCCTCTTTCCTTCCCCTCCCCCTTTCTTTCAAGGAGGAGAGGTCATCAATGAATACGCCCCCCCCCCACATCAAGTTGCAGTAGGAGTAGGCACATCTTCTGTTGAGGCTAGACAAGACAGCCACATTAGGGGAAGGGAATTCAAAGGCAGCCAACAGAGTCAGAAAGCCCTTGCTCCTGCTGTTAGGACTTCTTTATGAAGACCAAGCCACACAGCTGTTACATATGTGCTAAGGGCCTAGGTCAGTCTCACATAAGTTCTTTGGTTGTTGGTTCAGGCTCTGTGAACCCCAATGGGTCCAGATTAGTGGATTCTATAGGTTTTCTTCTGTTGTCCTTGACCCCTCTGACTCCAATCCCTCTTCTTCTTCTGCAGTATTCCCTCATCTCTGCCTAATGTTTGGTTGTGGGTTGCTGCCTTTGTTTCCATCAGCTGTTCTGTGAAGCCTCTCAAAGGACAGTTATGCTAGGCTCCTGTCTGCAAGTATAGGAGAATATCATTAGTAGTGACAGGGCGGGCTTTCTGCCACGGGTGGGTCTCAAGTTGAGCCAGCCATTGGTTGGCTATTCCCTCAATCTCTGCTCCATCTTTATCCTGCTCAAGTTCTAGGAAGGGTAAATTTTGTGTGGGAGGTTCTATGGCTGGGTCTATGGTGTCCCCCTCCATCCACTGGAAATCTTGCCAGGTACAGGATGTGGCTGTTTTAGGTTCTATGTCCTCTGTTACTAGTAGTCTTGGCGAGGGGTGACCCTCATAGATTCCTGGGAGTGTACATTGTCCTAGGTTTCTAGCTTGTCCAGAAATGCCCCTGACTGATTTCAGTTTTCTCTCCCTCCATCCTTCTCAGACTTGATCCACCCCCCATTCCCTCCCAACCCTGTTTCCCCACCCTAACCCTAACCCTTCCTCCACCCACCCCCTCATGTCTATTTTATTTCCCCTTCTGAGTGAAATTCAAGTATCCTGTCTTAGACCATTATTATTTAGCTTCTTTGGGTCTGTGGAGTGTAGCAGGGTATCCTGTACCTTATGGCTAATATCCACTTATAAGTGAGCACATACCATATATTTCTGGGTGTGGGTTACTCTATTCAGGATGATCTTTTCTAGTTCCATCCACTTCTATCCACTTGCCTGAAAATTTCATGGTGTCTTTGTTTCTAATAGCAGAGTAATATTCCATTGTGTAAATGAACCACATTTTCTTCATTCATGCTTCAGTTAGAGGTTGTTTCCAGATTCTGACTATTACAAATAAAACTTCTATGAACATAGTGGACCCTTGTAGTATGGTGGGACATCTTTTGGGTATATTCTTAGGAACATTATAGCTGGGTTTTGAGGTAGAACTATTCCCAATTCTCTGAAAAACTGCCAGATTGATTTCCCAAAAGGTTGTACAATAGATTTGTTCCTGATTAATAGAATGCCCAGGGAAGGTACCTGACGAAATCACCTTTAAAGGAAAACTTGAGCACAGAGAGAAGCTTGGCAAGTACAATCCAAGTGCTTGTAACCATCACTAAGGGCTATGCTTTCAAGAAGACAGGAGGATAGGCTGTGGGACCATCATGTGGCTGGAGTAAGCTGCACAAAGAGGCTGCAGGGCAGAGAGGTGTGGACTAGTAGGAAGCGAACCCATCAGTTTTGCCTTAGGTCTCTTGTGTCAACTGTAGTTCTATCAGACAAAACAAACCAAAAAAAAAAAAAAAAAAAAAAAAAACTCCCACAAGACTGGTGTATACCTGTTTACTTAAACAGCTACACACCTATAATATATTGATAATAGATGTGGGGGAGAGAAGTACAGAGGGAGAGAGGGAGAAATGGAGGCAGGAAGGAAGGGAGGGAGGAAGGGAGGAGAAGAGTACTCTTCAAATTAGAGTTGGCAGGAGTAAGGAGGCAGGAAGAATTTTCTTGAGGATGTGCCTCAGCGGGCTGGCTGGTGAGCAGCAAATTTAAGCAGAAAGGTTCTTAGAGATGTACCTCAAAACTTCCTCAGAAAGACTTCAGTTTTGCTGGAAGGCCTTACAGCTGGTTGATTGTGGCCACCCAGGCTTTCAAGGATTATCTCCTTTGCTTAAAGTCAACTGATTTGCAGATGTTAACCACAGTTCAGAATACCCCTCCGCTGCAGCCAGATTAAGTGTTTGAATAACTATGGCCTAGCCTAGGGGGAGGCGGGGAGACTGAAAAGCGATTTGCTTGTCTGTTCATATTTAAAAATGAGGCCGAACTGGCGATTAGAGAACCTGCCCGAAGAGAGTTCTTGACTGTAGGCCTTTATTTTCCTGCTAGCAAGCTGATGGGGGTGGGGTGGGGGAATCCCATGATTGTAAGAGATAGCAACAAATAGTAGAATTGCAGTTGCCTCTCTGGGAGCTCTTCAATCACCCCACCCCCACCCCCTGCCAAAGTCTCTGCTCTCTTGCTAGGGGAATGTACTAGTGGCCATCTGTAAAAAGTGTGGGTGCAGAGGCAAAGACATAGGCAGTGATCATCATTGTTGTTAGTGTTGTTAGTGTTGCCTTTCAACACTACCTAGCATCTCCCTGTCTTCTGGGTGTCCAGGGTTGCATAAGGTCACACCAGGTCCCTTCCGCCTTTTCCACCAAAGCTGGATCCTCCCATAAAGACCTTTATTCACTGGTGACTTTCCAACAATTGTCCTTGTGGTTTTGTGAATGTATGTATTTTTGACATTATATGTGTGGGTGACCTGAAGTGCAGGTGTGCATGAAGGCTGGAGCTAGAGTCATCGCTCCAGCCCCGAGGTTCTAAATTTAAAAAGAAGACAATGGAAATGATATGTGTTCCTTTTGCTACGTTGCACCATCTAGGCTAAGTTTGATACAGAAAAACTTAAGACACTGGGGGGAAAAGAGAGGAAGAGGATGTCTTTTCTTGCACTCTAGAGAACCACAATGAGATTATTGTGTTTATTGAGGTAGATAGACATCAAGCTCCAAGCTGCAGAAATCAGGTGAGCTTACAAGACCTCTGGCTCCAGGCTTGCCCTCAATGCTGGTAGCTGTGCTGACATTCTCATTCAGCTACAAGGTTATTTCAAGTCCAGCCAAATCGGCGTTCTATTAAGACTAAGATATGGTTATCATTTGTCCTGATATGACAGTGTACAGCTCCGGCTGGAGGAGGCTTGGGAGAAGCTGTTCTGTCCGGACTGGATAGTCTTTTAGATAGGCAGGATGAATGAAAAACAAACTTCTGGATTGAAGACATTATCTCAGGCTAAGAGTCGGACATTCCCAAGTAAAGAACTCTGAGCCAGGCAGAGTGGCCCACCCTTGTCAACCCAGAATTCAGAGCACCGAGGCAGAAAACTTACTGGGAGTTTGAGGATAGACTGGTCTATAGAGTGTGTTTTAGAATATCTTGGGCTACAGCTACGAGATGGGAATATATCACACTATTCCTGGGTATGTTCAAAGGGCTGTACATTTTATTAGATGCACATCAATGTTTACTGCTGTTATTTTCACCTCACAGTAATAAAGGGAACTCCCTATGTTGGCCAGGATGTCCTTGAACTTACACGCATCCGCTAGCCTCTGCTTCCCTGGTGCTGGAATTAAAAGCATGCACCATGATGCCTAGCTGTGTGTGTGTGTTTGTGTGTGTGTGTGTGTGTGTGTGTGTGCCATGACAAATATCCTTTGTAATATGCACAATGATAGCACTTTCTTTTATTGTCAAGTAACCTATATAGGTAGTATGGGGACAGTTTCTCTTTGATCACACTGTTTAACATATGCTAGTCTTGAGTTCTCATTCATCTTAATAAGTAATTAGTTGAACAGCATAGAAATTATAGAAATTCAGCAATCAACCTCGGATTTTCCCTTCACTGTTTACACTGATATGCTTCATGACGAGTTGTAGTTAAAAATTGAAGGAGTTCGGAGTTATGATTTCAAATGGTAGTCTAGAGCCAACTCTTCCTCATGCAGTAAACACTTCCATTTCAGATACATCCTCACTGTGTGAACAACACTCGAATTCACGAAGGGACTGCTGACATTTATAGAAGACATTTGTTCCCTAAAAGTATGGTCTTAAAGCACGTGACCATCAGAACAGCAAGTTTTCAAGGGGTCATTTTTTTTAAAGGAACATTAAGGAAAAAACCCACTCATTTATGTATGAAACAGTACTTTCTACAGAAATAAAAGTTTTGACTTTTAAAGTGACAAAGATGGAACTAAAAAGGAAAGCAGATGAGAATATCTTTTCTGAGGTACTTTCTGAGAAGGAGAAAACGTGTCTGTTGTGTCTAATCACCTGGCTCATTAATTTCTTTGGGTGTGTTCAGCACTTGGTGTCAAAGTAACTTCCCTGCACTCAACAAGTGCACCACCCCTTCCACCAAACAAGGCTCTACTAATTTGGAATTAAATGAAGTTACATATTGTATTAGTCAGAGTATATTAGTTGGAAATATTTTGGTTGCAAATGATAGAACTCCAAAATGTCAATGGGTTTAAACACAAAAGAAAATGTAGCAGTTTATATAACTGAGAAATCTAGGAAAGGAATGATTAATTTCTTTAGGCTGGACATAAATGATTTCATGAGGAATCAATTTCTCTCTCCATCTCAGCTCAGCTCTGATCTTTAGGTTTTATTTTCAGGTAGGATGTCTTTGCAACCTCAGGCTTGCTTTATAACCATCCAAGGAAGAAAAGGTCTACAGTTGGTTCCAGAAAGTTTTGGGATTATGTCTCTTTGGTTTTAAACTATCCCATTAACAAGGAGACAGACTGCAATGATTTACTAAGCCACGGGCACAGTCTCACCCTGAATCTAGAATTTGCTAGTAGGCATGGCTGTATCACTGGGACCTAAAGAGGGACAAATGGGTTCTCTATAAGAACACTGGAGTATGTAGATCCTACATAGACAATGTCTCCTACATCTATAGCAGAAAAGCTAGCCCCAAAATTTAATATGGCTTTTAAAATTAATCTATCTTAATTACAAAAAAATGAAATTGTTATTATCCATATTCTAAAATGAGTTTTCATTGGGCAACCCTCTCATATGTTATGAGACTTCCTGAATTTTGCAGAACCTCTCCGAAGTTAAGGTAGTACAGCTATTTTTTTTTCTATTATTGCCTGCCCACAAGTTCAGCATGTAAAAGTTCTGATTTTGTAAAACCTGCATCTAATTTGCTATAATATTGTAAAATTATATTATTCTAATTTCATCTGTCCTATCTAAGAGAAGTGTCATTTGTAGACTGAGATGACTGATGTAAACACTTACGTAGAAATGTAGCAATCAATACTGTACTTCCACTTTGCTGTTTAAACCCAAAATCTCCACGGCTACTTCTAGGCTAGCATGAAGAAGAGGTTAGGAATCTAAATTTTATACTTGCCTGCATTGGCTATTAGGTACGAATCAGTGGTTCCACTCATAAAGGGCTTTTACAAGAAAGCCCACTTGCACACATTGATCTATGTGCACTCTCTTGTCAGACATTTTTGCAAAGGACAATGGCTAAAGAGTGATGCTTGCAATTCCTATAAAGGCTTCCAGCATCACAGTAAAATGGGGGCAAATCCTAGGGCGGGGCACTGGATCACACTGGATCACACTGGATCACACTGGATCACACTTCCATAGTCTCTACCTTGACACCCCTGACCTCTCCTCATTTGCTGCAGCTTGTACTTTAGTTTCCAGATTATACTTTATTTACCAGATTTCTCTTTTCCCTTCCCCCCTTCAATCCACCCCCTCCAGGCCTTCAAACCCATGGTGCCTAGCTTTTTGTTAGGAGCAGCTAGCTTCTCCTCACTTTCCTAAGCTTTCTTTTGGGGAACTTGGGGTTCAGGAGAAGGAAAGAGCTGGAACCTTCCATCCTTTCTCACTTGGTTCTTCAAGAGGATACCTTGTTTTGCTGCCTCCCCCCTTTCAGATTTTTTTTAAAATTGTGTATGTGATGTTTTTGAGAGTCTTTTGTATGTAGCCCAGACTGGCCTAGAAAGGACTATACAGCTGGAGATAAACTTGATCCTCCAGAGTCCATCTCCTTACCCAGGAGCCTTGTGCATGCCGGGAAAGCACTCTACCAACTGACCTGTATCTTCAGACCGTACTTTGGTTATTACTTATCTTTGTGCATAAGCACTACAGTGCATGTAGAGGTCAGGAGACAGTTTGTGGAATCAGTCCTCTTCTTTTACCTTAACGTACATGGGTTCCTTTAACCCAAGCTGGCCCAGTACATGCCTTTACCTCAGGGTCATCTTACTAGTCGTCTATTTCTGTTTCCTTGTGTCCTTTCTAAAGCAAGTCAGGAAGTCAGAGTGTGCTTGAGCCCTTGCAGGCCTGTGGGGGCAGGGAGGGAGAAGGCACATTCAGTCTATAGCTCCAGCCCTTTCCGACTAACTATGGTTGCTTTTCTGCCACCAGCAAAGCGCTCCTACAGAGTTATCTGCAGGTGCCCGTACTGTGTATCCTTTTACTCCACTCCCGCCCTGCCCCGGGAAGCAGGATGCGAAGGACGGAACCTCTGGCTCCAGCTCCCACTGCCTAGAGTGCGAGGTCCCGAGGTCTCCTCCCTACACGTGAGCCAGCCTTCCCTACTCCTCCGTGGGCGTCTCTGTGGGGGCTGTCCCCTCTGGTTCCTGGTGTACCGCCCCCGTTCATCCCGTTGGAAACTAGGCGGGGACGTGGGTGTACATCCACTCGGAGAGGAGCTGCTCTCAACTCTAGGTGGCTGAGGTCTGAGCGCTCTGCAGCCAGAGTCCAGAAATCTATGCAAGTTTTTGGGCTCCAGGCCCTGGGACTTGTTGGTCCCAGCTAGGGGGCTCTAGTCTTCTGAGCCACGGAGCTGTGGAGACTGTGAGCCTTCTGGCCGCGTCTGTGCTTGCATAGGCGGGCTGCTAGCGAGCCAGAGTGCGGCAGTGGCCAGTTGAGGTTGGGGTCACCAACCGGCGAATCTGGCTTGAGGATGGCGGAAGCAAGGCCCCCTCCAGCAAGGCCCTCTCCAACAGGGCCCCCTCCAGCTGGGTTCTCTCCCTCTCCTGCCTTCGCCTCCCAGTGGCTGCCGTTCAAGCACTTGCCTAGGGCTGCTGCCCGGACGCCCAAGACTAAGAATCTCCAGCTTAATCCGGACAACTGTACTTTCCTGCCTTTCACGCAGGCGGTCCCGGTGCAGGTGGACATGGCCATGGCCTTACATCGTGTTAGGATCGCGGAGAAGTATGGGAAGAACTACCTCTGCTTGCTGCAGGCAGTCTTCCTCGCAGGTGAGTACCATTTTCCTGCGCACTCCCACCCAGTAGCCTGGGACATCGGGCTCTCTCCCCTCTTCCCAGATCCCTCCTCAACCTGTTGGAGTGGGGGTGTTTGGTGCACTTTCTCTCCCTCTCTCTCTCCCTCCCTCCCTCCCTTTCTCTCTCTCTCTCTCTCTCTCTCTCTCTCTCTCTCTCTCTCTCTCTCTCTCTCTCTCTCTCTCTCTCCCTCCCTCCCTCCCTCCCTCCCTCCGTCTCTCTCTCTCTGTCTCTCTCTCTCTCTCTCTCTCTCTCTCTCTCTCTCTCTCTCTCTCTCTCTCTCTCTCTCTCTCCTCCCCCCCATTTCCCTGCCCCCATTCACTCCTTAATCCACCCCAACCCCCTGCGGTGGCGCTCCTAGTTTAGAGCCACCCAGACTGTGGTCCTCAGCTTCTCAGGCCAGCTGCCACTCTGAGGATGTGTGTGGCTCCTTACTCAGCTCAAGCCCCACAGGCGGACCTCCAGAAGCCTAGCAGGCAAGGTGAGACTATTCCGCGTCTCCTTCTCACTTCCCACCCCCACCCACCTAGGTGCCCCTTGGTGGAGTTGGGAACATAAGGAATATTCCTATGTACTCTAGAGCCGAACCTCCCTGAGGATGAGGATGCAGATGCACTTTCCTATAATACTCCCTGTAGTTTTGAAAGCGATGATTATTTACTTGTATGGGTAGTTGTTATTTGTTTCATTTGCACGTGCTAGGGCCAAGTCAAAAAGGCGCTTGGATTCTGATTCTGAAAGCCGCGGGCCTGCAGTTGGAGGAGGAGTTTATAGGCAAACCGCGGCCAAGGATTCGGGCTTTCTCACTAGAGCCGCCACTTCTTTCCAGCCTGGTCCTGTGAGCTTCCTGTCTCCTTTCGGCTCTTACTACAAAAGCGAAAAGCTCTTTCTTACTTGTCTTAGAGGGACAGAAACAAAGCTAACAAATCTTACTGCTGCTACTGTGTTTTGGTAAAAAGGCTTAAGAATGGTGCGAGGCAGCGTTTGATGTATACATTTGTTGAGCTAGTCCGAGTTGCTAGGCTTTGGGCTCCGTGTATCATCAAGTATGCAGAGGCTCCGAGAATTTAAAGTTTCTCTAGTACCATTGGGAGTCCAGGAATATTTGCCAGGTGCTGCAGCTGGGCGAATCAGGTAGCCACAGTGTGTGTTCCAAATTCCACTTCTCGTTCGAAAGTGTCCACAAATTGGAAGGAGGTCACGTCGATGACTTGGGTTAAACCACAGGAAACACAGGCTCCGTCTGAAGCTGAGTAACAAAGAACCCTTTGGTCTTGAGTATTTTGTTTGGAAGTGGTCGATGGTATTTTCTGTATGTAATAATAAATCATTAAGGGAAGTGTGGGAGTGGGGCACACACTCAGGGTTTAGGGGCAGTTTAAATGGATTTGGGGAGGCTACAAAAAACTTTTAAAAAGAAGAAGAAGAAGAAAGAAACCGGTGCATAAGTCGTGTGCAGTGAGGTCTAAAGATCAGTTTTGTAGGAAAACACACACACACACACACACACACACACACACACACACACACACACACACACACTGACATGGATGTGATAGAATGAGGTTATAATAGTAATTGAACCCCAGGGCCTGTAGATGGATGCTAGGCAAATGCTCTATCTCTAAGCTACAATCTTAATGGGAAAGTGTCATAAAAACGAAATGCAAAGAAGTATTTCTATTCCCAGGCATTTCTCTTAGTTCTAGGTTCATTTTCTCGATCCTTGGAAGTTTCTAACGTGCTGCCACTATGGCATGGCAACACATCCTAGCACTTAAATGATACCAGTCACTGTGCTGTGCTTTAGTGGGGGTGGGGAATAGGGACGCAGTAGGGGGTGGAGGGACTGGCAGCTAAGTTTGTCTTCAGGTATTTTTCAGCAGTTATGAGCACATCCCCACAAAGACACGTCCTCCTGTGGCTGGGACACACCCTACAGGATATTCTAATTTGTTGTTGGTGGTGGTGGTGTTGAGATGGGTATTTTAAAAACTGGGCCCAGGTTGCTTTTGAGCTCCTGGCTTAGATAATCTGCTTCAACCTCTAGAGTAACTAAAACTATTGGTTTGTCACACCACCTGCAGCTTGTGCTTTTAGCTTTGTTCTCTTTTCTGTGTGTATGTGTGTGGGAGCATGTGCCCTAAGCACATAAGTGAAGGTCATAAGGGCAACTTGCAAGCATCTGTTCTTGTGTTCCACCATGTTGCCACTCAGGTTGACCAGTTACCTGCTGAGCCATCTCACCAGGTCTTTTTTTGACTTTTTGACATAGAATCTCAAGACTCATCTCAAATTCTGGATCTTTCTGCCTCAATTTCTCGGGTATTGGGGATGCAGGTGTGTGCTACATGCATAGTTTGTAACTGTAATTGAAAAAAAAAGATTTCATACTTAAAAATATTCATGTATCTACCTATTTCTTCAGAAAGCCTTTTGTTGTTATGAAGAACCCTTTGAAAGATCACTTATTACATAGTTATTTGTGTATATATGGTTTCTCTTAAGAGGCAGCCCATAAATGGCACACACTTTTGCTTCTGGGGTGGGAGGGTCTCAAGATGAGAGGGAAGTACAATGTATGAGGAATTAATTTTTTTCCAGGTGGACAAGGGATGGGAATGGAGTGTGTTAGAGGCAGAGAAGGTATTCCAGACTTAGGAAATAAATGAGCAGAGAAACAGCAGGAAGGAAGAATATAGTTGGTTTATAGAATTACAGATGATGTTACAAATGATTAGAGCAGGTGGGCATGGCGGTGCTCACCTTCAATCTCAGCATTAGGAAGGCAGAAGCAGGTGGATCTCTAAGTTTGAGGCCAGCCTGGTCCATAGAGCCAGTTCCAGGACAGCCATAGTTACATAGAGAAATTCTGTCCAAAAACCCAGGGAACCAGGCAGTGGTGGTGTAAATTCCAGCAGTCAGAGGCAGAGACAGGCAGATCTTTGAGTCTGAGGCCATTTTGATCTACAGAGTGAGTTTCAGGCCAGTCAGGGCTATGCCAAAATACCCCTGTTTCAAACAAACAAACAAACAAACAAACAAAAAGAAGAACTGGGTGGGGTCTGGGGTTTGGGGAGAAAGACTGGAAATGGAGGCCTGGTGTGGTGCTTGGATTTAATCCCAGTACTGGGAAGGGAGAAGCTGGGAGATCTTGGGTTTGAGACCAGTCAGGGCCACATAGTGAGGGCCTGTCTTAAGAAAAAAAATTAAACCAACTAAACAAAAGGCTGGGAATGGAAGAGGAAAGAGGAAGGACAAGTTTGGGTTCAATTTATTTTATCATTTTATTTTAGTGTTCAGAATGGAGCCCAGAGCCTCACACATGCTAAGCAAATGCTCAGCCACTGAGATATTATTCCCAACCCTGGGATTCAATGCTTTTTGTGGACTGAGTATGTGCTTTTTGTGGAATATTCAGGTTGAACTGACCAAGAGGTCCAGATCCAGGAAGTAGGGAGACATAAACCTTATTCTTTCCCATGTTCTTTTAACTGAAGTTTTTTTTTTTTTCCTCTCCTTAAATCCACTTCCCTATGGGCTATCTTAGTAGTTCAGCCTGAATAATGAATAGATGAATAGCCACATGTTCATTAACTTGCTTTTCTATAGTTTTCCCTTCTCGAATGCTACCTTACTTAATAATGAATAGGGAAAAATGTTTTGCACTCCATGAAGAATATGAACTCTATTAATCTACTCGAGCCTCACCCAACTAAGGATTTAAGGAGCTGTTGAAACCTATCCATGTACAAATTTGTTTTCATCTGCAGTGTGGCATCATTACATTTTAGCTCAAATAGAGTATAAATGACAACACTGATTTTCATACATTGCACAATGTTGTAAAATATATTCCAACGATAATGGTTCTTTAATGGGGCTCAACTTTTTCTATTTTGAAACAAAGTATCGTGTAGCCCAGGCTGCCCTGAAAAACTCTATGTAGTTGGAGATGACCCTGAATTCATGATCCTCTTACCTCCACCTCCTCAGTGCTGCGATTACATGCATAAGCCACCTTTCCAGATGTTTTTAATGTAGTTCTATGGACCACATCCAGGGTTTCATTCATGCTAGGCAAGCACCTTACCAACTGAACTACATCCTGACCTACAAACCACATTATATTGATTAATTTCCGTTTCAAACTTCTCTGGGAAACTGAGCATCAACACTTTTAGTGTCTGGTTCATTTTTCTTCTCAAACTTCTAACCATTTTGGACAGAAAGGTTTTCAAAAAGTTACTTACCTTCTGGACTCCTGAACCTGGAAATAATTGCATCCTTTCTCGATGACTCAAGACTGTCCTTAAGACAGCATCAATTATGTTAATCCGATATATACAGTGCTCAGGGGTTCGAGTGGAGGCTCTTTGTCTCTATGGCAAACGGGCACAGATCGCTCTGCCTTTTAATTTGTAATGTCTGCTTTGTCTAATCTCTTCATATATCCCTTCTCTGTTAGCTGTCACTTCTTGCGGCTGTCAGGGTTTTTTTTTCTGCTGTCTTTTACTGCCTCTGGTTCCCAGCTGCACCCTCCGCTGCTTATGTTGATGTGCTGTAAGCTAAGGAACATTGTAGCCCAAATCTTCAGAGCTATCTGAAAAATAGAAATAAATAAATTAGTCTGGGAAGTCTTCCTTTATTAATACTCATGAACTTCGTGTGTTTGCATGTTTGCATATGTACATGTGTATACAGAGGCCAGATGTTGCTTCCGGATAGCTTCTGCAGTAATTCTCCATGTTGTTTTTGAGACAGTGTCTCTTACTGAACCACTGAACCTGGAGCCATAGGCTACCCTGTAAATTCCTGAGATTTGCCTGCCTCTGTCCCTGCTAGGATTAAAGGTGCCACCATGTCTGGCCACTGTTAAGCCACCCCTTCAGCTCCACTCAAAGTAGATAAAAATAGTAGTAATAAAAGGATTATTTTGGCTCTTCTAGGTCTTTGCTACTCTTCAGAATTTTGTATTTTATCACTAGCTTGCCATCTTGAGAATAAAAATCTAGTTCGAATCTACTAGAGATTGCTTAGATTCCCTAGGTCAATTTAGGAAGTTTGTTTGTTTACTTATTTGGAACATGATCTTACGTTACCTATTGTGGAGGTTGGCCTGAAGCTTATTTTGTGGCCCAAACTGTGAATATTTTTCTTTAATTTTCTTTATGGACATCAATTTCTTTTATTTATTGTGTGCTGGGTGGTGGACTCAGAGCCCAGGGCATGTCACACATATGGTCTACCATTAAGCTTATATGTAAGCTAACATGGACTTTATATACTATTTTCCTTCTTTTTGTTGTTTTTGGAGGAAGGGTCTCAAACTCATGATTTGTTGTCGGCCTCTCTGAATGCTGGGACCCTAAGTTTGTGTCGCTTTTCTGACTCAGAGTTCCCTTTTAAGAAGTTGATGGTTTCTTGTAAGTTTCTAGGTGAATGAGAAAGTTGATATCTTTGTGGCTGGGGAGTCTGATAGCCATTGAGCTGCCCCTTCAAAATGCATTTCAGCTGGGTCAGCATCAGTTCCCGTGTTTACCTTCAGGAGTATTGTAAGTTTTCTGCTCTTTAGGGTCTTCATTTGCAGTCTTGCGCCAGTTAGTTAATTAGCTGCCACCTTAGCTATTGAGTATCCAGTGTGTTGACAAGGAAAGTCTTATAGTTATTTAAAACATATTTTCCCTATTAAAAAGGAAGCCGGTGTGATGAGGTATAGTTATTCTTAGCTTCCTTGGTTCCACTTAGAAGGACTGTGCATCTGCTGGGGCATTCTTGAATTTGCATTTGCAAGCCCCATCATTTGATGTGTCATTTTGCACTGTTAGTTTACAAAAGAGGGTCAGTTTTTGCTTCCTTTGCTGTGACCTTGGAAGGACAACTAACAGATATTGTGTGTTCTCCCACACGCATTATAAACTAAAGGAAACCATTTTAATTGGATTTACTGTTGCAGATGCCGTGCATTTCAAAATTAGATTTTCTAAACCCAAGAAGCAATGAATAGCCACGGAGTACAAGAGCTGGCATTTAGTTATGGCTACATGAATACTCTGGGTTCTGACTTTAGTGGGCCACCTTGTATACTTTTATAGCTTGTGTTTTAAATAGCTGTCCTCAAAAGGTCAGATTTTACAATACAAATTTTAAAAGCGGTGACTGCAAATACTTAGTATGTTTAGATCATTCAGCTGGTGGCTGTGACCATTATGTTTGTGATTATCATCATATCTTTAAATTCATGTCCAATCATGGCTGGACTCATTTGCACTGTGAGTACTGATGATGATGATTCAGAGAAGTAAAAACAAAACAAAACAGAAAACAGTGACTGAGCTGATGAGATTGGTCAGTGTGGTGAAGAGCACTTGCTTTTCCAGAGGAACTAGGTTCGATTCCCAGTACCCACATGACTGCTCACAGTGGGCTATAACTTCACTTCCGGGGATCTGATGACCTCTTTTGGCTTCCACTAACACTAGACATACCATGCACATGGTTCACAGGCATACATGCAGGTAAAACATTAATATACATAAATAAAATCATTAGCAAGGTTATTGTGTGTGTGTATGTCTGGTTGTGAGGGCACATGCTGATGGAGATCAGAGGACAGCTTTATGATGTCAGATTTCTCCTCCTAGCACACAATTTCAAAGGTCATGTTGCGGACTATTCTTTAGGAATATAAATCAAGAATGAAAAGAAAAACCATTTAGATCCAGCAAGATGTTCAGCGGGTTGCTTTCAACCCTGCAAACTAGGCACATATGTTTAATCCTAACACCGAAGAGTCAAAAGTGCAGCACACCACCCAGAAGAGCTTTTGGGTTTATTTCTCTCTGTGGAGTCCCAACAAATGCAGCTCAACTACACAGTGTAAGGTGGACAAATACATGTGTGCTGTTAACAAAAAAATCCTTCGTCACGTGTCCTTTCACGTGCTTGCTTTAGCAGAGCATCCTCTCACCTGTGGCTGCTTCAGTGAAACGTTCCTTCGGGAGTCGGCCTTAGCCTTTCACACATGTGTCCACTTTAAAGAACTGTTCGTTCACTTGTTTGCCCCAGCAAAACACCATTCAACTGGTTTTCCAAAGAATCCTAAAGCTTCCATGTCACAAATGTGGGTGGAACTCTATGAATCTGAGGTCAGCACGGTGAGTTCCAGGACAGCCAGGGCTATGTAGAGATAAAAACTAACAATAAGTAAATACATAAAATTGTGTTTTCTTGGTTTAACTTCTTCTCCTTCCTTCCTCCTCTCCTTAGTTCCTTCCTTAGTACTTTTGTTTTGCTTTGCTTCTGGGGAGGGGGGCAGGGCCTCAGTCTAGCCCAGGCTGATCTAGAAATGACTTTATAGTGCAGACTATCCTTGATCTTATGGAAATCCTCCTACCTCAGCCTTCAGGGGTTCTGGAATAGCAGTCACTGTGTCCGACTTGTTTTTTAAGGCATGCCTTCAGAATTATCCAAAGGAAAAAAAATTAAAAAGTAGCTTTCCCTTGACAATCATTTTGAAGATGATGCAGAGACATTTCTGAAAAGAAGATGCTTCTTTGACATAGATTTTTGCATTTAGCTAAGAGTTTTTATTATCTGTAAAATTTCAGCCTTTAATCAAGTTGTGAAGGAGCTTTAGAACTGGAGGGATAGAAAAGGCTGGGTGGCAGCTCAGGTTTTGCCCCCTCTTAGGCTTTAAGGACCTTTCATTTGAATGACAATGCTTCAGTTTTGCATGCGGTTGCACTGGGGCACACACATATACATGAGAATATCAGTGTCTGCCAAGACTACCTTTTCCCGTGCAGCCCATGCAAATGTGTCTGGCCCAGGAGTGCTCTGAAAGCTGGCTGGACCACCTTCAAATCTTTTAGCACTCTGAGCTGCTAGATGGGTCTCTCCCTCCAGGACTAGGCTAGAAAGCCCACTTCTTTTTCATTCTTCTGTGTGATTGTCTTATCCATTTAGCTCTGGATGTCTTCTTACTCCATGCTCATTACATCTACAATCAGTACAACGGTAACATTCATCACTCTGGACAGGAATTGCCTCTTGCTTCTAGATAAAGAAGGGCCCGCAGTCTCCAATCTGGGCTTATGCTTAACTGACTTTTGCAGTTGGATCTGGCTTTCAGCTTTGAACACATGATGTATTAGAGTAGCTGATGGATTTGTGAAATAACAACAAAATGTGTTGAAAGATGGATTAATGCATTGCAGCTCACTCTTCTAAATCGTCTCATTTGCTCCTTCTTCTCCCCAACTTTCTCTAGGATTATAATGTCCTATTACAGGGTCCATGATTCGCTGAAGAATGATCCCCAGACTCAAATAGTTTGTAAACACAGTGTTTTATTCTGCAGAAGTACAGCATGCTGGGGTCTCCCATTACCAAGTTAGAGAGACAACCAAGTGAGCTTGCACATTAGGGGATTCCAGGGTAGGTGACCTTTATCTTGCTCCAACTCTAGGGACTTTCCATTACTGGGGGCTTGGGACTGGAAACTGTTGCTGAGGAAGTCTGTAAACTGCTTGTGATGGTTTGCATATGCTCATCCCAGGGAGTAGCACTATTAGAAGGTGTGGCCTTGTTGGAGGAAGTGTGTCACTGTGGGGGTGGGCTTGGAGATCTTCTTCCTGACTGCCTGAGGATGCCCAGTCTGTTCCTGGCTTCCTTTGGATGAAGATGTAGAACTCTCAGCTTCTCCTGCCTGGATGCTGCCATACTCCCACCTTGATGATAATGGACTGAACCTCTGAACCTGTAAGCCAGCCCCAATTAAAAGTTATCCTTATAACACTTGCCTTGGCCATGGTGTCTGTTCACAGCAGTAAAACCCTAACTAAGACACTGCTGTTGACCCACTGTCCTTGTCTCAGGCCTGGTGGCAGAGCAGCTTCTGAGGTCTGGACTTGCCTGGAGTCACCCAGTTCTTGGAAACAGATTTAGGCCTCACTTCCTAAACTTGCCTGTCAGGAAGTCAGCCTAGCCTTCTTACTGCTTAATCTCTGATTCATTTCTTCAAAGCACAAATAAAGGCCAAGCACCTGAAGGTCTTGTAGTCCTCCTTCCTGAATTTGGAAGTATTTCCTAATTGTATGTTGTATATATCTTGGAGAGCTGGTACAATGATGGCAGTCACATAGAAGGCACATTTGTTTTGATATGATGAGAGAATCTTTCTTTCTTTTTTCTTAAAGACAAGCTCTAAGGATCTCAGGCTGGCCTGGAATAAACTGTAACCCAGAGTGGCCCCAGATGTGTGACAGTCTTCCTTTAGCCTGCTGAAATTAAAGGGATGCACTACTATATCTAGTTAGAAGATGCTTACCTTGAAGGCCATCTCAGAATTTCTTTGATCTTTTAGTTGTCACATTTAATGATTTCCTTCATATTATATTGTTTATATTATGCAACCCATATTGATACTTAATTTGGATTAGTTTAGCTCTATTTCATTCTTTCTTGTAGTGATTCCTGAAATTATTCTGTCTTTCAAAATTCATACTTTGTGATAATTGCAAAGTAATTCTGTGGTAAGAGCCAAATCCAACCCCGATACACATCTGTAATGATAGTATTTTATATATAGACACTGGTTAATGTCAGATTAAAAAAATATATACCGTTTAGTGCTAGAGAGAGATGGCTCAGTAGTTGAGAGTCCTTCCTCCTTTTCTAGAGGACCTGAGTTCAATCCGCTCCCCCACCCCCATGCAGCTCCTAATTACCTGTGACTCTAGCTCCAGAGAATCTAGCAACCTTTTCTGGCTTCTAGGGGCACCCACATATATCCCCCAAACCCATACGTAAATGCACCAATCTGAGTATAGCAGCGTATCTTGAAATTCTTTCATTGACTTTTCTTTTTTTTTTCCTTTCTTTTTTTCTCTTTTAAAAATAATAGTCATATTTGGTCCTATGTGGGCATCAGGGTTGTTCAGCCCCTGGTTCCTGACCATCCATGCAGTGTCAGGTATAGACTCCCTCTCGTGGCCACAAATTAGATCAATTATAGGTTGGCTGATGCCACAAGTTATAGGTTGATGCCACAAGTTCTGCACCATCATTGCATCCAGTCTTACAGGCAGAACAGACTGTAGGTGGAAGGTTTTAGGGTTGGGTTGATATCTCAGTTCCACCTTTCCTGCTTATAGAAGATGGGTGGTTTACGCTCTGTAATCCTTCATTACTAGGAAACTTTGCTCTACATTTTAGGCAGTTTCCATTGCTCTAGGTTCCTACCCCACAGATGCCCACCAATTCCAAAATTTCTCCCAGTATTTTCTCCCTCCTCCCTACCCACCTGGTCCTTCCTGTGCCTATTCCCACCTGCTTTGAGTTCACATGAAAAATCTATCCTATTTCCCCTTCCCAGGGAAATCCATGTGTTCCCCCTTGGGCCTTCCTTGTTACTTAGTCTCTCTGTGTCTATAGATTGTAGCTTGGTTATCCATTAATTTACAGTGCAAGTAAGTGAGTACATACCATGTTTGTCTTTCTGGGGCTAGGTCACCTGACTCAGGATAGTTTCATGCTGTATCTTTATTGAATAATAATATACTAGAAAATATCCATTTGCTTGCAACTTTTATGATATTTTGTTTTTAATATCTGAGTAATGTGTACAAATGTACCAGATTTTCTTTATCCATTCTTCAGTTGAGGGACATCTAGGTTAGTTTCAGTTTCTGGCTATTATGAATCAAGCTGCTAGGTACATGGTTGAGCAAGTGTCCTTGTGGTAGGATGGAGAATCCTTTGAGTATATGCCCAAGAGTGTTATAGCCGGGTCTTGGAATAGATCGAGTCCCAGTTTTCTGAGGAACTGCCATATTGATTTCCATAGTGGCTGTTCTAGTTTACATTCTGACCAACAATGGAGAAGTACATACTTTATTTTTAAAGGCAAAGTCTCTCTTTGTAGCTAAGACTGGCTTTGGACTTAGGATTCTCTGGCCTCAGCCTTCTATTTGCTGTGATTATAAGAACATACTTCTCTGTAACTCTTTTTTTTTTTTTTAAAGATAAGCAAGGACCTATATGTTCACATACAGAGTAGAGTCAAAGAGAAATTCATTAGCTGTTTGGTGAATTGCAATAGGTTAGAAAGTGGCTCCAATATATGTTACCAAAAGAAGGATTTAGCATGAATCTTGGTAGAAAAATATGTGAAGTTTTCATACTGTACCTTTAAGGAAGAACAATACACTACATTTTTCTACTCCAGTCTAATAAGAATTTGTTTTCTGATAATTTCAGAATTGCTCTTTTATTTTTCCCTTTTGAATCATAACATTTGCAAGGGAGCATATCCATCATTTGAGTGTCCTCCATCCTTGCTGTATACAGGTGCTATGGCATACCTCTCTTTCATACTGTCTAGAAACTCTTCCATCTTGAACAAAGACCTGGAATTCACAACATCAACCATAGGAAACTTTCAAAAAGATGATTGGTAAAGGGAAGCTGTGCTGTTTAGGTTCAGACTTCAGTGGCTAGGCAGATTGCTTAGTGTTTAAGAGCCCTGGCTACTCTTAGAAAGGACCACATCACAGGGCTCACAGCCAATTTTAGCTCCAGGTCCAGGAAATCTGATGCCACTTCTGACCTCTTCGGGCTCCTGCATACATGTGGTACACATACGTACACTCAGACACACAGATATGCATGAAATAAAAATAAATATCAAACAAAAAAATTTCAGACTGCAAAAAAATATTTATAAATGTCCTTGCTGTGGTTTGGGAGGAAAGGAGGCTATCAAGTTGTATCTAGTTAATAATTTCATGAGAGCCATTTGAGTGTGTTTTTCTTAGTACAAGGGTAGAAGACCAGATAGATAATATCCTGCAACTTTTTTTCTGAATCCATGATAGATTTTGCTTCAGGTTGAGGCAGTGACTGGCATCTGGTGGCTCTTTAATAGGAGATTTTTGAATGAATTGTGTATGTTTGATCATTTTCTTCAGTCTGTTTCTTTATCTTAAAACCAGGCTTTAGGGACTGGAGAGACACCTTAGTAGTTAAGAGGATTGGCTGCTCTTCCAGAGGACCTGGGTTAAATTCCCAGCCCTCAAATGGCACCTCACATCCCTCTGTAATTGTAGTCTCAGGTGATCTGATGCCTACTTCTGCCCTTCATGTGCACCAGGCACACTTGCAGTATATAGATATACACACAGACAAAATAGAAAACAAATAAATAAAACTATTGAAAAGAGGAGGCTTTTAATAGCAACATTGGAGGTTTGTTTTGAAGACCAGAAAAGTGAATTTAAATACTTTGCATGGTGCCTGGAAAATGGTAAGAGCGTCAAGATGATAGTGTCATTAACCGTTTATCCCATTTATTCCTTTTGGTTCCTAGGTGGCAGTGAGTCGGTTACTGTCTTTATATGTGCTTTGCTTTTGCCTTCAGTTTAATTTTTAGGAAAGCATGAGACTGGAAGTATTTGCTCTATAAAAGTTTATTTCCCATGACCTGTCGGCATGTGCAGTAGATTCAGAACCAGTTTTCTTCCATCACATATAAACAGGAATCCCAGATGGAGCACAAATGGATGCAAAAGAGTGTGAATATAAAGTCAAAGCCCCAGGGCTGCAAACGATTGCTATTAAATCTTGGGATCTGAAATAAAAATGTCTTTTTTATAAAATGAGAAAGCTTGTAAATACCAATTTTTAAAAATGACCATTTTCTCTATAGGAGCCATTACAGAACTCTGCAGAACTGAAATCTCTGGAGTGGTCATCCATACTCTTATTATCGAGACACACATTCAAAAATAAGACCCCTAAGAGTATTGATTCTGATTCAGCTTGAGTGTCCTCTGCAGCAACTCAACACAGGTGTTTTGTCTTTGAAAGCTGCAAATAACAAGATGATGTGACTGGTTTTCTCTACTTTGCAAGGCAGCCATTTTGCCTGCAGATAGTTCTCATATTTTGAACCTCTGCATAATACTCCTTCTGTTGGCCTTTTTCCCCAAGGGGAAAAACTCAACCAGACAACCAAACAACCAAAAGCCTTCTTGATCAGACAGCTATGGGAGCATTGAACACATAGCCAATACCGAAGCACGTATGTGTATTTGTTAGGAAATATGGCAATACATTTAATCTTCAGAGTTTCATAAATTTATTTGATTTCTTTACTTTTTCCTAGAACATCTGTTCAAACCAGGATGGTATTTTGGCCTATAGTAATTCTCAATCAGTGTTTCCTTTAAAAGACAGAAAAAAAGGGGAAGGGGAGGTGATATGCACCTCTAATTCTAGCAGTTGGGAGGCAGAGGAAGGCAGATCATCTGAGTTCAAGGCCAACCTCATCTACAAAGTGAGCCCCAGGATAGCCATGGCTACACAGAGGAACCCTGTCTTGAAAAATAGGAATAAGAACAACAACAATAACACCCCCTACAAAACAAAAACACACACAAAAAAAGAATGCCCATTGTGGGGACACACACATATCATTCCAACATTTGGGATGTAGAGGCAGGGAGATAATGTATTTAAGGCCAGCCTGGGCTACATAATGAGTTGGGAACTAGCTTAGGGTACAGAAAAGCCCATCTTAAATTAGAATGAGTATAAACTGCATCTTTATGAGATGTAACACCTACAGTGTAGTAAGGTGACGTGCAGGCAAGTGACACAATGAAACCGGGCATCTAACTAGGTGGATGAACCCTTCTTTTTCTGTCATTCCACATATATGAATTTGTGTACCTTGTAGCATTTAAAAAAAGTTGAAGTCTGGCCTCATTTCCTCATTTGAGATAAAAGAATTTGTGATTGCTTCTAACTTTATGATCAGGATAATAGCGGCTGGAGAAATGGCCCAGTGGTTAAGACCTCTGTCAGCTCTTGCAGAGGACTGGGTTCAGTTCCTAGTATCTATATGGTGGTTCAAAAGCACCTATAACTCCAGTTATAGGGGATCAGATGCCCTCTCCTCGCTTCTGCAGGTACTGTGTACACATGGTGTATGTACGTGAAGGTAAAACACTCACGCATGTTTTAAAAAAGACTGATACTTATGATGTGAGTGAACAGTAAGAGATTTTCTCATCTTTTGTTTTCAGTTTGTGCCTGATTGTGTGTACAAAGCTTTTCTGCAGAGAAGATTTACTATTTTTATCATGTGTATCTCTGTGCATGTGTGTACGTGCCAGAGCAATGTACATAAGGTCTCAGAGGCTTTGGGTCCCTTGGAGCTGGAGTTATAGCAGTTGGGAGTTGGGAACCATACGTAAAGTCATTTGCCAGAGCACTACACGCTCTTAGCCACCAGCCCTTTTGGGGTTTGCAATATAGTTCATGTGTCTTTTATTTGTCTGTAATGGAGCAGTGTGGCCAGCTTCCTGTCAAAGTTATCTTTGCTCAGCAAGGAAGATGCTGTAATATGACTTTGGTCTACTGTTGTGATCAAGATTTATTTGTTTTCTTCTTTTTGAACCAAGGTCTCATGCAGCCAAGGGTGGTCTCAAACTTGATGTACTCAAATATGACTTCAAATTTTGTCTGCACTCACTCCTTTGTCTTCATCCTAAGTGAGTCCTGGATGAGATTACAAATATATGCCAAGATTCGTGCTTTATGTGTTGCTGGGCATGAATTCCCTGGGCTTCAAGCATGCAACCAACTGAACCGCATCTCCAAGCTTTTTATTTGTTACACTTTGAAATTATAGAGTTTAAGGAGTCTGCAAGAGAACTACGGATCGTCCTCACTTTCACTTTTGTATCACAGGAGGAAATCTGTGTGGAAATACAGGAGTCTCAGAATCAAAACAGGCTGCCACTCACCATGATTGCTTTCTCTGGATCTAAGAAGCTAGTGTTCTCTGCTTCCTTGTTTTCAGCAACAGTCTCACCTTGTTCTATGTGGATGCTCAGTGGCAGCCATCTGTCTTCTGTTGCCTTTCTTTGTTAGTTTCCCCTCTCTTTACTCAATTGTTACTCAGACTATTTCTGAAAGTGGTAGCATCTCTTTTAACCCTCATTTCACCCCTGGTCATTAGTGTGGCAATGCTATTTTAATGAGATGGTTATGGGAGACATTTTACGTCTCAAAAATCAAAAGTATATTTTCTTTCTGTATGTGATTTTCCATGTCTTTCGCTCTCCTGGAATGTAGGTACCTTAGAAAGTATGTGTTGAATTAATGAGGGGAAAGGTGCCTGAGTGATTACAGAGCACCTCAGTGGCAGAGAGGAAATGAAACCTTGTTCTTCCTATTGTAAGTCTAAGGCTGTTTTGTATTATATGGCTGTCTGAAGCGTGAAGTAATAATTTTTATAGTTCTGCAAGATTCCGAATGGCACAAGAATAATCAGTGTGCAATGTATTATTTATGGTTTGCTATCTGACATAAAATTCATCAATTTGTTTTAATAAATATTCTTGCTATTCAAATAAAGAGAGAAATAGTTTTTTCTTTTTAATACAGAAGTCTCTATGTTGCGATGCTGTTTGTTTAAGACAGAGTGTCCCTATGCAGCACTGATCAGGCTGGCTTTGAACTCAGAGACCCACCTACCTCTACCTCCCAAGTGCTGGGATTATGGGCATTTATTGTCACGCCTGCTTCTAGTACACTTTTATTTAAACCTTAGGCCATTACTATTTTTGGAAGCATATGAGGACAGAGAAAAATCTAGTCTTTTGTTTTGTGATCTTTCTACCATATCTCTGCATCTAAAAATGTCAATGTGTGACACATTTTTGAATGTTGTAAACATTATTTTATAGTTGAGGCACCATAGTGTTGAAGAGATTATTTCATACACTAATGTGTTTGCTTTGTTTCAGATATACCAGGAATCTAAATTTACATAAATCTACATATGTACATACATACATATAATAATTACAAGACAATTTTAAAAATTAATTTTTATGTCTGACCACATGTTTCTGTGTTTACTTTGTGCATGGTTTATATGTCAGAAAAAAACTTGCAACTTAGGGGGCCACAGGGACCAAAATCAGGTTGGTAAGGACATCTTGTAAGCTTCCAATTATGTTTTTAATGACCTGTATTTATGAAAATAAATAAACCAGTTAACTACTCTGAGCAGGTCATTCTGTAAGCTATGATATTCTTCAGCTTTGTCTTAATACTTTTGAGAAGGCATGTTCCTGTATAAAGCACATCTATAGTAGATAATTTCAGGAGCCCTAGGAAGGGTGTGTCATCAGCCCGACACCACAAATCAGGGGGACTTTGAAGGTACTTTGTATTAAAGAACAAGTGCAAAATATGTCTTCAATAAGAGATGTAAAACCACAGGCATTAAAACAGCCGTCCTAAATATCCTAGTTCGATGACCTATTTTCTCTTAAAAAGTTATCCTTGTTCATGGACTGGACACAGATAATGGGCTTTTAGTTTTGATCCCTGGCGCGCTTGGTAGATTTGAACATTGCAAGCTATCATCTAAGATCTAGGGCAACTAAAACATGAAATAATGCAGGGACAGTGACTTAAAATACCACTGTTCATTAGGTATTTACTGTATGTGAACTGTTACAATAGCATTAGGTAGATCTTATGATGTCCAGGTTACAGATGAGGAAACTGAACCTCAATGATTCTATGTGACTGGCAGGTCCACGTTTCTACAGCTACTAAGTATAGTAAGCTGGACTTGAATCCAGGTTTTTCTAATTCAGAAACATGTGACAAGCCATTGTACCACAAATCTTAGTAATTTAGGGATAATAATATCTACCACGAGATGTAAGAACCCAAAAGATTTATATATATATATATATATATATATATATATATATATATATATATATATATATATATATATATATATATATATATATATAAAATCCTAAATGCGCTTTGTAATTGCTGATAATGTTCTGTGAAATGAACGTCACCATGAGAAGTGGAAGACTGGGCATTACAGTGTGTGTATGACTACTCTGCAAAGAAACTGGGTTTATTTGTACCTTGTTCTTAGTTTTCTGATGAGTGACAGTAGTTTTTTTGTTCTAGACATATGTTTTGAAAAGTGGGTCATTCGTTCTGTATACCCAGTGACGTCATAGAAAGCATAACTATTCTCCCTCTAGGTGAGGGCTGAAAGAGAAGACTACCTTTGAGGTGTCTACACACGCAGATCTGTTAAGGGACCCAGAATTCTTTCAGGCAGAATGAGGATTTCTGTATGGTTCTAGCTTACCTTACTTAAAATTTATCTTTCTTCTCTGTTTATCATAGAAACTGGGCTGCTCCTCCAGTTAAAGGACATTAATCATTTCCTAATGCAAGACATTGCCTTCCTGTCTGGTAAGCAAACTTTATCATGTACTTACGGGCAGATAAAGGTATAAACTGCTAAGCAGAGTTCATTTGAGACTTATATAAATAGCTCGCTATCCATATCCATATATACACATATATAAACACACATACATTAGATTCTAAAATGTTTTAATAATCATTTATATATTGTGGATCCAGTTATTAAACAAGGGAACATTAAGAATAATTAAGGTCATTTTTATCAGTTTTAATATGGAATTAAGAGCAATCTTAATATTCTTATGCATTTGTCTTTAGACACCCACAGTGGAGCATATTTGCCTTAGAAGGGTGTGGGCTAGATTTATTTATTTGTTTGTTTATTCATAAACAAGGGTTTCATTATGTCATCATGGTGGGTCTGTAACTTTATCTGTAAACAAGGTTGGCCTCAGTCTCATAAAGAACTGTCTGCCTTTGCCTCCAAAGTGCCTGGGATTAACGTTTTATTCCACCACACCCACCCCTTTCTCTGTTTATACGTACTAATTTTATGTGTGTGTGTGTTTTGGTCTACATGTGTCTGTATGCCATATGCCATCAGGTACTGAAACAGAGCCTATTTCTGTGAACAGTGAATAAAATATATGCATAAGAGTTGTTGAGATGGTTTAGTGGTTAAGAGTACTAGCTCAAGATCAAAAACTCAGGTGACAGCAGATGCTGGCGAGGATGTGGTGAAAGAGGAACACTCCTCCACTGTTGGTGGGTTGTAAGCTGGTACAACCACTCTGGAAATCAGTCTGGTGGTTCCTCAGAAAATTGGACATAGTACTACCTGAGGACCCAGCTATACCACTCCGGGGCATATACTCAAAAAAACATTGACCAAGGACACATGCTCCACCATGTTCATAGCAGCCTTATTTATAATAGCCAGAAGCTGGAAAGAACCCAGATGTTCTTCAACATAGGAATGGATACAGAAATTTTGGTACATATATACAATGGAGTACTACTCAGTTATTAAAAACAACGAGTTCATGAAATTCCTATGCAAATGGAGAACTTGAAGCTATCATCCTGAGTGTTGTAACCCAGTCACAAAAGAACATTCATGGTATGTATTCACTTATAATCGGATACTAGCTTCCCTCGCCCCCAAAGAAGCTCAAAATACCCAAGAAATCATCCACAGAACTTATGAAGCTCAAAAAGAATGAAGGCCAGAATATGGATGCCTCAGTCCTTCTTAGAAAGAAGAACAAAACAGGGGAGAAAAATATGAGGTCAAATAGAGGACTAGGGATTGAAGAAAAGATCTACAGAGACTGCCTCACCTGGAGAACCACCCCATATGCAGCCACCAAACCCAAGCACTATTTTTGATGCCAAGAAGTGTTTACTGACAGGAATCAGATATGGATGTCTCCTCAGAGGCTCTCCCAGAGTCTTACAGATACAGAGGAGGATGCTTGCAGCTAAACATCAGACTGAACATGGGGATCCCAGTGAAAGAGCTAGAGAAAGGTCTGAAAGAACTGAAAAGTTTGCACCACAATGGCAATAACAACATCATCAACAGCCAAGGCACTGAGGTGGAGAGGGTGATTGAGAGAGGGAGCACCTTCATGGAAGCAAGTTGAGGGTAAGGAAGAAGGGGAGTGGGGGGGTATAACATTTGCAATGTAAACACAGAGCATATCCAATGAATTTGAAAAAATATGTATAGGGTGATCTTGGAGCTGAGACTGGGTCAGCCCTTATCCAGTACTGGAAAAAAAAAAAAAGAAGAAAAGAAAACAAAAGAAAGAAAGGGAAAGAAAAGGAAAGAGTGATTCAAGTGAGACCCCTAAGGCATAAAGCAGGGGAAGACAGATTAACTCGGAATACTGTGTGGAATCTCAAAATGCCCTGGGACAGACAGACAGATGGAGAGAGAGAGAGAGAGAGAGAGAGAGAGAGAGAGAGAGAGAGAGAGAGAGAGAAAGAGAGAGAAAGAGAGAAAGAGAGAGGCTGTTCTGCTGAAGGCTGGGTGGGGCAAATTCTCTCCACCGTCACTGCCATCATATGTTTGTAGCTCTAGTATTAGGCAACATAAGCATTTAGGGTTATGGGCCTTGATAGGTTGGCAACTTCAACATTATTATCTAATGAACTTGAAAAGCACTTATTTTACTATTAAGAAATTATGTTTGTTTGTGCACATAAATGTAGATACCTGCAGAGGCCAGAAGAGGGTGTGGACACCCTTGGAACCGAAGTTATAGGTGCTTGTGAGCCATGCGAAACTATTGCTGGGAACTGAACTTTGTCAGTCCCTCTGCCAGAGCACTGTCAACTGTGAAACCATCTCCCCAGGCCCTCAAAATGTACTTTGCTAAACACATATATTAGACCTACTTTTCTGTGTGAATGCTTTGTGTGTGTGTATTTTCACCATGTGCATATTCAGTGCCTATGGAGGGAAGAGGATGTCAAATGCCCTGTAATTGGAGGTATAGATGACTGTGAGCCACCATGTGGGTGCTGGGATTTGATTCTGGGTTCTCTGCAAGAACATTTCCTCCTGCCACTCCCCCTCACATCAAGTGCTTCTAACTGCTGAGCCATTTGTCTAGCCCCTAAATTTTTTCATTCTCACCACCCCCACCTCCAATTTTTGGTTGTTTTTGAAATAGGTTCTCACTGTGTATCTCTGTCCTTCCTGGAACTCGCTATGAAGACCAGGCTGGCCTCGAACTCATAAGAGATCCGCCAGCTTCTGCCTCCTGAATATTGGGATTAAAGGTGTGCACCACCACACTCAGCTCTCCTGAAATTTTTATTCAAGTAATTTTAAAGATTTATTTATTTTATTTATATGAGTACACTGTAGCTGACTTTAGACACACCAGGACATCAGATCCCATGACAGATGGCTGTGAGCCACCATGTGGTTGCAGGGAATTGAACTCAGGATCTCTGGAAGAGCAGTCAGTGCTCTTAACCACTGAGCCATCTCTCCAGCCCTGTCCTGAAATTCCTGGTTCTAGAATCTAGTTTATTTAATATTAGGAAGTATATTGGCAGATTTCTTCCTCTCTCCACATTCCTGGCTCTAGCACATGTTACTCAGGTTCTGGATGCTCTATTGCTCTTGATGCTAGGATGGAAAGCACTTTGCTGGCTAAGCCATTGCTCCAGCCCTGACTTTTGAATTTTAATTCTAACATTTAGGTCATTTAGACTACTGTATTTCCTTTCCTGCTTACCTTGATTCCTTATGCTCAGTTTTATGAACTTTGTCACTGTCAATTTCTCATTTGAAGTTTAGGATCATAACCCTAGACATACAGTGGTTCTGAAATCTTCTTTGTCAGCTTAGCAGGTCATCTATTTCTTCAGCCATATTTATTATGTGTATCACATGAAAATTTTTCCCTATGTTCTTTTTCCTCCTTCCTTCCTTCCTTCGGAACCTCTGTGCTAGATTTAACTTGTTGTTTTGGTTTATGTGGAAATTGTGATTCTCATAAAACTTTTGGTAACCCCAGTCTCCAGTCATTCTCTTTAAATATGAAGATACTCACTATGTTTTGTCACACAAATTGATAATTTGGTTGATTGGTTTATTTTAGGTGGCCGGGGAAGGGACAATGCTTGGATCATTACATTCCCAGAAAACTGTAACTTCAGATGCATACCAGAGGAAGTCATTGCAAAAGTGCTTAATTACTTGACATCTATTGCAAGGTATGTGGTATTCCATTACATTTTGCTTCATATCAAATATCCACTTGAAGGCTAAACAGGGAGCTTGTTTGTTAATACAGTTATTGTTATCATGAATAATAAGTTCACCTAAAGTAAATAAATATAAAAGGAATCTGACAGCTACTTATATTATGAATATATTTAAAAATACTGTCAATATACTAAGGAGAAAATAAATGCATATGCTAAGGATCTGTGTAAATTGATATAGCACTTTAGAAGTGTTTCCCCTTTTCTTGTCAAGAGTGAAAAGACCCTTTTGTCCAAGGATTACATATAATGACGATATCAGCAGCAGTGTTGGGAGCTACAAGACAGGATAATTTGATAATCAAATCTGTTGGCATTACTGGGTGTTAAAATGAAACACTTAGACACTTCCTTTCTAGGAGCTGAAAGGATTTCTCAACAGTAAGAATGCAAGCGTGACTAGTAGGACCATTTAGAAGATTCCAGCATCTGTATAGTAAGCCAGGGATCTCACATACACCTGTAAGCACAGCAATAAGGAGTGGGAGGCAGGAGAATCTTTGGCTTTTTGGTTTTCAGCTTAGCCATGAAAATTTGAGCTCCAAGTTTAGGGACAAGACTTCATCTCAAAAGAATAGGAAGAAATGCCAGAGGAGGACACCCAATGCCCTCTTACACACACACACACACACACACACACACACACACACAGATACATACACACACTTTAAATATCATATATATGTTGAATCTAACCTATCTGTTTATTCATTTAAGGCATAGTTACACATTGTGGCCATAGTTGGCTGGCCTAGACTTTCCTATGCAGACCAGACTGACCTCACACAGAGATCTGCCTATTTCTGCTTTCAGAGTACTGGAATTAAAGGGCTGTGCCACCATGCCCAGCCAAGATAAATTTTTAAAGGAAGCAGTTTCCATCTATTAACCCCCAAAATAGAGAACATAATTTATTTGAAGAGTCTTAAGAAGAAAAATCAAGTTCTAGAAGAGTAAATTTATAGTGTACCTATGGAAGTGTATTTTTAGGTCAAATCCAAGCTGTATTATCCATTAAATTGCCTTCTCTCAAACACAAAGAGCAGCCTGCAGTGTAAAACAATATATTTAACTATATATTTTTCAAGTGAATAAAAAATTGTTGATAAATTGCTCTGCAAGGTTGAGTTTGGTGTTGGAAGACACTGGTTGTTGAGTTTTCTCATCATCCTGATGACAAGATTCCAAATCTGTTATCCTCACCCATCTTTATCCCATGATCAGTTATTTCATTTTATGCACTTTTATTTTGTTTATTTGTATCTGTATGTTTTGGTCTGTGTAAATGCTGTGTTGGTGTGTGTATGTGTGGAAGCCACAAAAGGGCAATGAATCCCATGGGATTGAAATTACAGGAGGTGGTGAGCAACTTGAAGGGGCTGGGAACCAAACTTAGGACCTCTGCAAGAGGAATAAGTACTATTAATAACCACTGAGCCATCTGTCCAGACACCTCATTTTCCAATTTAAAAGAATTGACATTATTACTGAAAAACAGTTTAAATAATACATGGGAAATACACACACATATAAATAAATAAATAAATTTCTAAATAAATAAATAAATAAATAAATAAATAAATAAATAAATAAAACAGTTTTTCTGTGTAGCCCTGGCTATCCTAAAACTCACTCTGTAGATGAGGCTGGCCTCAAATTCAGAGATCCACCTGCCTCTGCCTCCCAAGTGCTGGGATTAAAGGCATGCACCACTATGCCCAGCACTTCTGACATTTTTTATATCTAGTAAGCTCATTCTGAAATCTAGTTTTAAAGTCATTTTTAAACATAGCAGGTTTTTTTCTCTTTTGGTTTATTATGATATGGGTCTCACTATATAGCTCTGTCTGTTCTGGCGCTCACACTGTAGACCAGGCTGACCTCAAACTCACAGAGATTAACCTGACTCAGCCACATTGAATTCTGGGATTAAAGTACAACAGTTACTCTTGGCTAAGGTAGCACTTGTAAATGTAAACTTGTTTTCAGTTAAAGATCATCTGTAAAATACATAATCATAAACAAAGACACATGACAGATAAGGGTTGTTACTAGTTAAAATTATTATTTCTTCGTCTCCTATAGACAAAGTGGATCTGACTCCCGATTTACTATTATTGTGGATCGAAGACTGGATACATGGTCTTCCCTCAAAATTTCCCTCCAGAAAATCTCAGTAAGTACTTTATAGTAGCATGTGTGTGTGTGTGTGTGTGTGTGTGTGTGTGTGTGTGTATGAATACTTTTGAAAGTATGGATTATTTTTATATTTTATTGATATAATGTGAAGGGAAAGTAGAAAGAATATTTTGTGATCTTAAGTAAAGACCTCCTCACCCCAATGTAAATCCTAGTGGGAACAAATGAGTAACTGATGGTTCGGTTTCTAAGTAAGCAAAGATTGTGTAATGTTCTGTACAACTTTCAGAGGACGGCATACATTTTATGGGACCTTTTAGAAAATGGTGATAGCTGATTAAGGCCACTCCCACTAGAGCAAAGACACGACAGAAATGCCAAGGTTATTGAAGTTCTGAGTCAGTACTTTTTGGCTATATTATTTGTTGATAATACTTGGAGCCAGATATAACAACAAAATGAATAAGGCTGTCTGTTTCATATTCTTCAGGAATTATTCCCGTATCTGGGGGCCGTTTAGTAGTGGTTTCCTATTATTATTTATAACAGGTATTTAACATAAACAGTACATCTTCATTTTCTTTTCTGTTGCTATGATCAGACTTTTGGGGAAAGCAGCAGAACGGGGAAAGCTGCTGATTCTAGCTGCTATCTAGTCTATCATGGTACCGAAGTCACAGTGGCAGGGACTCGAAGCCACTGATTCACATTATATCCTCAGCCAGAAGAATGAAGAAATGAATGTGTTCACGGTAGCTCATAGCTTATTTCTCTACTGTCATGAATCCAGGATTCCTGCCTTGGGATTGGTCCCCCCAGTGGCTCTTCCCACCTCAATAAACATAATTAAAATGACTTGCCACAGACACATCCAGAGGCCCATCACCCAAGAATTTGAGGTTTTGTCCGCTTGACATTTATCAGTAACCATCAGAGAGTGAAAAGAAGATGCTACAGAAGTCAAAGAAGTTACTAAAGGAAAATACTAGCACTGACTGTAGCTCTGGGAATTGAGTGCTCGCCTATAAAGCCCTGGGTTTCATTCCCAGCACTACGTAAATTAGGCATGGTGCTGCATACTTGCATTTACTTGCTAGCACATCTGTTGGAACCTACTTCTACAGAAGACCAGCTCAAATAACTAGCCTTGTGGGACTGAGCGACTACTAGATTCTTAGACTTCCAATTCACAGCTGACCATTGTTGGATTAGTTGGACTACAGGCTGTAAGTCATCATAATAAATTCCCTCAATATAGAAAGACATTCCATACATTTTTGTGACTCTAGAGAACCCTGACTGGCTAGACAACCCAGCTGACTAGATGTTTCTTTTTAGTATTTTTATCTTGTTTCTTTTAAAAGATTTATTTCATTTTAAAGTGTATATGTATGTATGTTTACATATGGGTATATGCATATATGAGTGTTGCTGTTCAAGGAATTCAGAAGAAGATGTTGGTTCCCTTGGAAATGGAGTAAGTGATTGTGACCTGCCATGGGTGCTGGTATCATACACATTAATTGCATCTCAACCATCAGTGGCTGGTACTGGACATGTTTGAAGTAAAGATCACTACCGATGAGATGAAGATAAATATTGAACTGTGATCAGAACATTCTGTATGAAGAAAAATCTAAATCTATTTGTTTAAAAAACTGTGATATTGAATCTGATCTCATGAAGTAAATTTCTCATTCAGTAAGAACTCCTGGTAAACGTAACCACTGTGTAACATGGACTGTTTGTGGTCTATTATTACCTTAACACTTGACATTTTTTTTCTACTCCTAGAGACAGAACCTAGAGCTACATTTATGCTCCCACTGCCTTACAACCTCAAGTAGTCTGTTGTTTGCAGTGAGATCATGACATAGTTTGATTGAAGACCTTAGCTCACAGCTTCCCAAATAAATGAGCTTAGGCTTCATAATTAATGAGAGAAGACATTTGTAATTACTGCTGACCAACACATAATAATTGTACGGATCTGGCTGAAGAGATGATTCAGCAATTAAGGACATTGGCTGCTCTTTCAGAGAACCCAGCAGGTTCAGTTCCCAGAACTCATGTAGCAGCTGACAAACATCTCTAACTCCAGTTTCAGTGGATTTGACCTCTCTCCTAACTTCTGTGGTACACAGAGTTATACTCAGGCTCACATAGGTGCATAAAATGAAATAAATAATAAAAAAATAATTATGGCCATGTCTGGTGGTTCACACCTTTAGTTCTAGCACATAGGAGGCAGAGGAAGACAGATCTCGGTTTGTGCTCAGCCTCTTATACAGAGAATTCCAATAGCCAGGGATACATTGAGAAATCTATTCTCAAAAAAAAAAGTTCCCCAAAACTAAAAACTAAAAACCAAAAACCAAAACAAAAACAAAAAATTTATACGTACCAATAGGGCAAAATGTGTTGCTTTCACACACATGTACACTGTGTAATGATGTGACTATCACATTTAAACATTTATCATTTCTTTGTGGTAAGAACATTCAAAATGCTCTCCTTATAGCTATTTTGGGGAAGGTTAGTTTGAGGGACAACCTTCTCCATCTTAAAAAGTTTGCATGCCTAGTCTGTTCATCCTGGATTATTAGCAGGATTCAGCGTCACAAACTGTAACATTTTTCAGTGCTTAAATCCAGAAAAGAACATAGTAAAATAATACAGTACCGAAGTTTAAGTCTGCCAGGTCAGGACAAGAAGACGAGGTATCAGTGAGTACTACCTTCACAAAGAATCTTAGCATTCCACCTTAAAAAAATCTAACTACGCAGAGGCAAGCCAGTCCCATCTAGACAGTTCCTAAGGAGGAGAGTGGGTTTTTTCTCTCTCCCTCCACTCTTAGGACATGCCTGATCTTCTTGAATAGTCCAGCCCAAGCGAATCCACGAGGTTCAATCAGGCTAAGTAGTTAGGGGACTGTGTTACCTCTGAATTACAATGAGCAGCAGGGAAGAATCTGTCAGCTGACTAATCAGGGATAGTGGATTTTTTTTGCAGCTCTGCCGCGGTGGTAATGGAAGCAGCCGTAGCTTTGTTTGATAGAGATTTTTGGCTGCTGGTTTTAAATACCACCCAAGAAGCAGCTCATATTTCATCAATGGTGCGTTGACAATCGGAAAAGAAGAGTGTAATTGTGTATAGGCGAGATGGCAGAAGCAAATCCCCCGAGAGGCAAGATGAGGTTCAGAAGGAATGCGGTAAGGGCTCTGCCTGCAGTCCTGGAAAGCCTATTCCCAAGTTCAAGTGCAGGGATACTGCAGCGTGGTGCTACGGCACAGACTGCTGAGCCGGGCTTTTGAGGACGGGGAGAATGGAGTCTTGGATTTTCGTGAATTGCATTGATGTGATTACTGGGATACTGGCCTAGGGTAATTTAAGGAAGTAGAGGAGGTAGACATTGAAAAATCTCAATGTCATCAAGTTTATCAGAGAATATTGTTGGTCATATTATTTGTTTAAAGAGTGTATTAGCAATTTGGAATTGTTTGCCTGCATAGCTTTAAATCGCCAGTTTAAAGAATATCTAACAAAAGGATTTGTGCTTTTTTTGGACAAGGGTTTAGAGGTGATTTCATCAGGACTTAAAAGACAGCTCTGCTTAGCTGTCACTTTTAAAGTGGAGACATTTAAACATCTGTAATGATAGGAAATTTCAAGGGGCAAAACTCTAGCCTATAGACAGCTGTTTTAAGGAACAGAAAAGTGACTTGTTTGCCAACATAAGCTAAAATTTTTAAGTCCCTCCTTCAGTTACTTTCCAGAAACTTTCCTACCTACATTTTCTTCATTCATTCATTCATTCATTCATTCATTCATTCATTCATTCATTCACATATATATTCATATTCAAAATTACTCATAAAATTTCTAACACGATCTTTCAATTTGTCTTAGAGAAGCACTGAAATAACTCTAGCTAATATACTAACAAACTGGTCACTCACAAGTTATTAAATGTCACCTTAAACAAACAAGCAAAAACAATGTTATTGTTGCAATGGCTTAAGATACACACTTGCCTGCTCATCTATTTAGGCAACATATACAAAAATAAAAAGCCAAAATTAATTATAGAAAATGCTCAATTAAATGAAACTCCAAGTCAGGACAAGGGAAGTAAAGAACTGCATCGTTGCTGAGTGGCAGTGAACGCCAGTAATTGAATAATTTTTCTTTCTAATAAGAATTTTAGCCTAGAATGGTCTTTTAAAATTATACTTGTTTTTTTGTATACATCCCTACACATGATTTTATATTATGATAGTAGCTTCAGATATTTGACAATTTATGATGCATGTAAAATGTCTGTGTATGTATTTTTACAATATTGTATGAAAATGACATTACCAGTTTTATTATCAAAGGTGCCTTACTTCTCCTTTTGGAAAGTTTGTAAAATTCTTTTCTGTACGAACAGTTTTCAATTCTCAGCTTAGTATTATGCACACATGCTCTAACATACACACAGACACAGCACACGGGTGTCAATAGAGTAGGTGGAGCTTCACTATGCTACCTATTACAGCAGTGTCAATGGTAAATATGTAGTGACTACTGGCCAAAGGCACTCTTGCTGAAGGAGAGAGGTAGAGAACTTCAAGCTGGAAGTGGGGAAGGTTTTCCATGGAAGATGTGTTTGTTTGCACCTCAGTCACTACATGTGTTTTTGTGACGTTTCTCTGATTTTCCCATGAATTTTATTTCTGTCAAATGAATTACTTTAGGTGGATCCCTAGGAACAGGTTTCTTAAAATGCAATTGATCGGATTGATTGTGAGGCCTAGAGCTACAGCGGTAAGAAAGTTGGCTTTGCTTGACTAGAGTGAAAAATTTGAACCCCCCCAGTTAGTGACAAGATGGCTTAATTGGGAAGGGTGTTTGCATTTGGCCTGGTTCTGGTTATGGTAGAGCAAACAAGATGTCTAGTAGAATGTGAAATCTCAAGAGAGGATTAAACTGATTGTCTGGTGGAAATTGAATGATTGGCTGAGCTTCGAGGAGGGGATTAGAAGTGATACATGTGATTTAAAAAACAAAGCACAAGGAAAGGATATTGCTTGGGACCGTCCTGTTCCCTAGGGCTCTTCGCAAGTTACTTGGCAACACTTGGAGAAGCTCCTATGTTCTGTACTCTTGAAGAGTGGGTATGAGCGTAGGGTGGGGGATGTAACTGAAGTGGCTCTTACCATAGTAAACCCTTCTCTGTAGCTCTAGGGCATGGGGTTTTTCCCATAACGTCACTTTCAGTCTTGATATTAGATTATGTCAGTTTTCATTCTGTGGGCTACATAATGCTAAATTGTTTTTCATAACTTCAAAAATTGTTGCTGGTCCCATTTTGTAGAGTCACATGATTTCATTTCTCAATTGCAAAGAGATTATCTGTATGTGTATGAAAGGTTAAGTGTCCATCAGAAGCTCTTTCTGATCTCTATGGACCTTAGCACCACTGTGTACCCGCCAGGCTTCCCTTTGTCCATCTGGCATCCAGGAGTGGGAAGGCCAAGTGGAACAGTATGCATAACAAGCCTAGGTTGCAGGTAAAGCTTTTCAGGGTCCTAAATATTATTGTCTTTCTTTTCATGAAAGGTTAAAAAACAAATGTTGTAAGGATAGAAACGGCTTTTTAAAAAATAATAATTAAGCAATACTTTGTTATGTAGCACATTTTGAGCATTTCCAAAGAAACAACTAGAGAGGCTGGAGATATGGCTCAATGGTTAAGACCACTGGCTGCTCTTCCAGAATATACCTGGGTTTGGTTTCCAGCACCTACAGGGCACCTTAAAACTGTTTGTAATGCCAGGTCTGCAGAATCCTATGCCCTCTTCTATCCTCTGCCGACAACAGGCATGAACTTGGCACGCAGACATTCGTGCAGGCAAAATGCCCATATGATTAAAGACAAAGAAGAAGAAATAGTTAACAATTTCATAGGATGAGCGAATTGCCTCCCTAAAAGTGCCACACAGAGGCATATTTAATAACTTTACTTTTAGGGATGTAGTAGTAGATAAGCTTATGCCTCACTGAAGGACCATGTTCCTGGGCACTTCTGAGGTTGGTGTGAGTCAAGACAAGAAAATCTGTTCTCTAGGACGGACAGATAGTAGAGAATATGTTTTCTGTCCATTTTTTTTTTTTTTTTGAAGAACAAGGAAATGTTTTGGCAGAGTGCTGTGTTGGGGCTTTTAACAGTGATTAGACACAGTGGCAGTGGGCAACATGTTCCTCTTACAGATATGTGCATTTAATTAATAAAGTCACAAGTTTTTGTGGTTTTGGAACCACAAAAGATAAAAATGTCTGTAAGAAACTCTAACCAGGTGCAAAGTCTTCTCAAACAGCTTTTTCTTTCTTTTTCTTTTTCTTTCTTTCTTTTTTTTTTTTTTTTAAAGAAGAAACAAAGTAAGGCTGACCTAGGACTACTTCTCTTAGTTGTTTTGGCAAGTTTTTCAAAAGAATGTATGGATTTAGAATGTAGACTTTAATTTTGGAGAAAGTAGAAATTGTGCCTTTTCATGTTTATATAACCATACAGATTACATACTCTTAAAGCGTTTGGAAATGTTGTATTCCTAAACTGAACCATCATAACTCAGTAGTCAATTTTCTCCACCTAGATTTCCATATCAAGCACAAAAGAGATATGATATAATCATATAATAAATAGTATGTGTAATATATAATATTATATATTATGCCATATAATATATAGCATGTATCATATATAATATTATATTATATCATATTATAATACTATTTTTGTTTGTTCTTTGAGACAGGGGCATTCTGGTTGTCCTGGAGCTTCCTGTGTAGATCAGACTGACCTCAAATTCAGAGATTCACCTGCCTGTCTCTTTCTCCCAAGTGCTGGTATTGGGAATATATACACACACACACACATACATATACATACATACATACACACATATATATATATATATATATATACACATATATATATAAAGAACTGTATTACAGTAGTATATATACAGTAACAAAATATATATTATATACTATCATTATATATTATATCTATAGTGACATGTATATCAGTATATTAATTGATTATATCAATTAATACATAATTAACACATCTATATTATATATAGATATAATAATATTACATATGATACATATTATTTATGTTGCTCCATGTTCAGATATATAAAAATTTTCATTCAATAGTCATAACCAACAGATTTACTTTGTGAAAACTATCATTTGTTTCACTTCTTTAAAAATATGGATTTTCCTGGACATGGTATTGTACACCTTTAATCCCAGTACTCAATTGGCAGAGATAAGCAATGACCTCTGTGAATTTGAGGTCTCCTTGGTTTATACTGCAAGTTCTAGGTTAGGTAGGAGTGACACAGGAAAGCCTTGTATAAAAAGAAACCAACCAATCAATTAACCATCAAGGAGAAACCACAGCAAAATCTAGACTCTTAGAGCAACTGGTTGTTTTTTTTTTAACAACTTTATTTAAAAAAAACAGAGATAAATGTGCAGATTTTTAAAGCATTTTTGCATAAAACTATATGAATATATTTTTGTCAGTACTTGATTTTTTTTAAAGGTTTGATAGTATGCATTGAAAACTTACTAGTTACAATGAGCATAAAGTACATGTAAAACAAAACGTAACATGGAAATAGTCAAAGTTTTCTTGGTGTGTAAAGATTAAACATAATGATTTTTAAATACCAAGAATTGTCACAAGACTATATATTCTTAGCTCTTGAATTATTAATGATTTAAGGTCTAGGTGTATTCCACTCTGAGAGGGTGCTGTACATTTATTTATTTTTTCTAAGAACTGAGGCTTCCACTTTTTGGCCTTTCTTCTTTTTTGAGCTTCATATGGTCTATGAGTTGTTTCTTGAGTATTTAGAGCTTTCTGGGTCTAGTATCCAATTACCAGTGAGTGTATACCATGTGTGTGCTTTTGTGACTGGGTTACCTCACTCAGGATGATATTCTCTAGATGCATCCATTTTCTTAAGAATTTCATAAAGCCATTGTCTCTAATAGCTGAGTAGTACTCCATTGTTTTTGATAGAGTATTAGTAAGTAGCTCTAGCTGGCCTAGAATGGTAGCATTACGTGCTGAGCCACTATACCCAGCACGACCTGAGTTCACTTCCCAGCATTCATATGGAGGCTCACAACCATCTGTAACTCCAGTTCCAGGGGTTTCTCTTTCAGTCCCTTTGGTCTCTTACACATAGATTAGCATGCACATGGGTGCACATGTGTGTGTGTGTGCACACACATACACTAAAGTATTAAATATTAAACAAAACATTAAATAAATAAATAAACCTAATTTTAGATGGCTGACTCAATTCCTCTGAGGGGCCATTTTTTTTCAATTACTCCTCCCTTCATTTGAGAAGCATTGTCTCTACTTACTATTCTAAACACTGATTCCAAATGCCTTTCCAGTACAAAATAATTCCTGGGGATTAAGAAAGTGAAGTTCTTCTTAGGATTTTTTTCAATATAGTGTGGAAGGAGAGAAATGTCAAAGACATATATTTAAAAGAAACTGCACCATGAAAACATGAGACATTCCTTTTTTGCCTATAGATTTACACTTGCTGTACTTTTCACTATTGAATGATTCTGAAGTTATCTTTGAAGATATTATGTTAACTCAGTAGTCCCAAACTTAGTAGATGCTTGAGAGCAATATCTATGTAGCTCCTTAACAGCTCATTTTTCAGTTATTTATATTTACTTCATAAAATTGAAGCATGAAGTTCAGGGCAGGCATATTAGTTGTATCTTCTGTGTTTACGCACAAATCAAGTACACTGAATTTTTAATCTTAGTCCTATAGTCTTGATCAGCTCTGAGCAGGTGCTTTTCAAATTGTCTTGTTAAACATGAATCTACAACCTTACACAAATACTTTTCACAGCCCCTTTTGTTCAGACTATGTTTTTGTTGTTTTATGATCCTGGGGAATTAACTCAGGACCTCATGCATGCAAGGAAAGCGCCATAAATTCTTAGCACATAACAAATGAGCAACTAAACAAAATGTACATATAAAGAAGATATATTTTAAGGAATTTTTTTTCAGGACTCAAAGCCTTAAGTGTGCAAGGGTAGGAGTCTTGGTGTTTATCAAATGCTTATTCTGAGATTTGCATTCACAGTGAACATTATTTTTAAAAAGATTGATTTATTTTTATTTATATGAGTATACTGTCATTGTTTTCAAATACACAATGAGAGGGCATCAGATCTCATTATAGATGTTGTGAGCCACCATGTGGTTGCTGGGAATTGAACTCAGGACTTCTGGAAGAGCAGTCAGAGTGTTCTTAACCACTGAGCCATCTCTTTAGGCCTGACAGTGAACATTACTAAAATACTATGCTAACTTCTTAGCATGAGGCTCTATTGCGGTCTCCATTTAGCAACTGGAGAACCTGAGTGTAATCAATCTCTGTGTGTCTATGCATTGACCCCCAAACCTATGAATAGGCTACCCGACATGGTAAAAGGAAGTTTATAATGTGGTGAAGAATCTTGAGGAGGCCAGGGTTGCATTTCAGGTGGTAGACTGCCTGTGTAGCATGCATAACAACCTAGTTACATCCAGGAGTGACTCGAACTTGATGTGGTAGCACATCCCTGTATTATGGAGTTAAAGGCAGAAGGATTAGAAATTTGAGGCACAAAATTCAAAGGGAACCTGGGATACATGAGACCCTAACTTTGATAATAAAAGATTCTTGAGATTGGGACATTATCCAAAATTTCCAAGGCAGGATTTGTATCACAACAAGGATTTTCATGATCAAAGAGACGAATTGGGGTGTAACTCTGTAGTAGAGATCTTATCTGACATGTGAAATGCCTTGGTTTCCATCCTGAGTATCTTCTTTTTTATAGTTGTAAAAGTCTAGAGTGTCTTAAAAACAAAACGAAACCAAAACCAAAGGGAAGTAGAGAAGGCATCGGAAAAGATGCAATGACAAAAGAAGAGGTCAAAGCACTGCAAGGTCATAAACCACAGAGGTGGTGGACTGTCTCTAGACACTGAATGTTCTGGCAATAGGTTCTTAGCCAGAACCCCTAGAAGGAACACAGCCTCGTGATGCCTTTATTTTAGTCCAGTGATGCTCATCTTGAACTTCTGACCTCCAGAAGCACAGTAGGAATTTGTGTTACTTTAAGTCAGTAAACTTTAGTAATTGTTTACAGTAGCAATTAGGAGTCTGTACACAGATTTTATTGAGTACAAAACCAAAAAAATAATCATAAGCTTAGTTCACCTGACTGCAAAACCAGACTCTATCAACAGGGGAAAATTGGACAAGCATAATGGGGATGGTACGAGAACTGGTTTATTTATTGATTTGTTTTAAAGCCAGAAAATTAGTCTTTATTCCACCTCCTCTTCTGTTACATTAAAATGTCACATTTGCTATAATTAGTGAGGTGACATTGCCTTACTGTGGTTAGGGTCCATATTTTAGTCAGTGAAGATTCCTAAGTCTCTGGTCCAACCTAATGTGGATTTCTTTTGTGTATATGCGTGCATATGTGTATTTATGTGCATGTACACATACATATGTATGCATACACATGTAAGTCAAGCTTAGGTGTTGTTCCTCCTTTGTTCTCTTTCTTTCATTTTTTTAAATGGATTTTTTTTTACTTACATTTCAAGTGTTATCTTCTTTCCTGGTTTCCCCTCTGGAATCCCCCTATAAATTTCCCCCTTCCCCTGCCTCTATGAGAGTGCTCCCACCACCCACTCCCTCACATCTCCCTACCCTGGCATTCCCCTACACTGAGCCTTCACAGGGCCAAGGGCCTCTCCTCTCATTGATGTCTGTCTGATAAGGCCATCCTCTGCTATATATGTTGCTGAAACCAAGGGTCCCTCCATGTGAATTTTTTGGTAGGTGGTTTAGTCTCTGGGAGCTCTGGGGGGGGGGGGTCTGGTTGATTGATATTGTTCTTCCTGTGGAGTTGAAAACCCCTTCAGCTCCTTCAGTCCTTTTTCTAACTCCTCCGTTGGGGACCCCATTCTCAGTCCAGTGGTTGTTTGAGAGCATCCGACTCTATTTCTCAGGCTCTGGCAGAGCCTCTCAGAGGACAGCTATATCAGGGACCTGTGAGCATGCACTTCTTGGCATCCATATTATTGTCTGGGTTTGGTGACATTATATAGGATGGATCCCCGCAGTCTCTGGATGGACCTTCCTTCAGTCTCTGCTCCAAATTTTGTCTCTGTATTTCCTCCTGTAGATATTTTGTTCCCCCTTTTAAGAAGGACTGAAACATCCCCTCTTTGGTCTTCCAGCTGAGAATTGGTTTATAGTACACCCCACAAACCTGAGATGTGATGTGAGGGTGACAAATCAAATTGCCCACGCTGCGTGTGAGGGAGACAGTGGAGCTGGGACATAGTCAGGGTTTAGTTAAAGTTCAGCTAAGCAGTAGCAAACACCGCCCAGCACACTTCACTTATGTTGAGGAACAGCAGGAATTGGAAGTGGTGAGCACTGTGGTGGACTAGAAAGCATCCAAAAAACAAAACAAAACAAAAACAACAAACAAACAAAAACGGGACACTGATCAGTGTTGTCACATTGGGAAAATGAACCCAAGCACTATATAGTCTTTGATTTCTCATGAGAAACAAGCCCAGCTCTTGCACAATACCCAGGTTTTCAGTTTATTTCATTTTTAATATTTTTATATACTCTTAATTTGTGTATGTTTGTGGTGTGTGTGTGTGTGTGTGTGTGTGTGTGTGTGTGTGTGTGTGCGTGTGTGCATGAACAAGTGTACTCAGAGGCCATTAGAGGGCTTTGAATTTCTTGGAATTTGGAATTACAGATAGTTGTAAGGTGTGTGATACAGATTGTGAGAACTGAATTTGGGTCCTGTGGGAGAGCAGCCAGTGCTCTTAATCACTGAGCAATTTCTCTAGAATGTGTACCTGCCTGCTGGCATGCTTGCGGGCCCACCTCCCTCCCTCCCTTCTTCCCTCCATCCTCCCTCCCTCTCTCCCTCTTTCCCTCCCTCCCTCCCTCCCTCCCTTCCTTCCTTCCTTCCTCACTATGTAGCCGTGGCTGGCCTGGAACTTGCTATGTAGATCAGCCTCTCCTTAATATCACAAACATCTGGGTATTTAAATTTTTTGAGATTTTTGTTTGCATTTTATGTGTATGGATATTTATCAGAATGTACTTCTGTACACAACTTGCATGTAGTACATGCAGTACTTAAGGTGGCCAAAAGAAGTTAACAGCTCCTCTGGGACTGGGCTTTCTGAGGGTTGTGAGCTGTCTGACTTATGTGCTGGAAAGATGAGCCAGTGCTCCTCACTGCCGAGACATTTCTTCAGCCCTGAGATCTAGGTCTTATATCTCGGTAATGTTACTTTTTAAAAAAGATCTATCTATCTATCTATCTATCTATCTATCTATCTATCTATCTATCTATCTATTAGTGATAAGTACACTGTAGCTATCTTCAGACACACCAGAGGAGGACATCAGATACCATTACAGATGGTTGTGAGCCACCATGTGGTTGCTGGGATTCGAACTCAGGACCTCTGCAAGAGCAGCCAGGGCTCCTAACCACTGAGCCATCTCTCCAGCCCTGTTGTTATTTTTTAAATAGACTTTTTAGAGTACTTTTAACTGCTGAATTAAACTGACCAGGGGGTACAGGGAGTTTTCATGAACTCATGGCTAATTTTGTTTTGTAGCATTATTCGATTGCTTGTGGTTCACATTAAGTATACTTGAGCCGTATTTTTACATTTTGCTTTGCTTTGCTTTAATCTTCCCTTTTGAGGTTGATGGATGCACTCCTAGACTAGACCTTTCCCTCCAGGCAGCTATCGATGTCATGAGAAAATCCTTTGGTCTCTTCCAACATGCAGTATCTACAGAAAGGAACCAGAATCTTGCCTTCCATCATATAACATGCTTCTGATTTGTTCCCATCTGCCTTACTCAAATCTCAAATCTTGGGATAGAGTGCACTGATAAATGTATTTTCTTATCAAGTACATTAAATCCTGTTTTAATGATGTTACTCAGTGGAGTTTTCCCTGACTTCTACTTTTGCTCGGCTTCAGGCTTTGACTTGAATTCCTGTACCGTTCTTCTCAGTCATCTCAGGTCTGCTCCTACTCCTTTCTGAATTCAGTTCTTTTTCAAGGCTCATGATGCCTTTCCAAGAAGCCATGACTCGGGATGTAGTTCCATAATGGAGCACTCAGATAGAGCTCTAAGTTCAATTTCTAGCACAAGAAAAAAGATTAAAATAAAATGCATATCTGACCATGGTGCTCTGATACTCAAATGTCCTAGAGATTTTTTTTTACTTCTAAGGGGAAAGACAAAAACCAAACTCACTCCTGCTGTGGTTCTTGCCTACCTCTCCAACATCTTTTTCCTCCAAAATCCGTTTCCTCTCCAGTTCTTGACAAGGCATTCTCAAAAGGTGGGGTAGTTTAATGACTAAGGCCTCGGAGTTAGCACAAGTCAAGGCTTTATAAGTTATACTTAAACACTATTTGTAAAAAAGGCAACTTAACTCCTTCACTGAACTATGGTAAAGTAGAACCATAGGCCCGAAACATTTTTAGCATAGAGTAGGCATTTAATATATTAATATTGGGGATGCTTTTCCCTTCATTGCAAATCTTGCATAGTATATTTTATTCCTTTACTTTGGAATTCCTTTGTGTAGCAATTATTTTTGTTACTGCTGTGGATGATTGGCTTTAACTGTCAACATGATACAGTCTATAATCCTTCCAGAAGAGTCTCAGTGAGGCCTAGGGAAGATTGCTAATGTAGGGAGAGCATGCTCACTGTAGAAGCCATGATTCCTTAGGCGGCTGGTCCTGTATAAGGGAAGAAATGAGCTGAGAAAACCTGCGTGTTCATTTTTATCTGCTCTTGACTGTGGATGTGACAAGTTCCCTCAAGTTCTTTTGGCTATGAGTCTCTCCCGAACCCCATGGTACACTGTGAACTAAAGTAAACCCTAAACCCCAAGTCAGTTTTGGACAGAATATTTTATCACAGAAATAAAAGCTAGAACAACTGCCTATGTACACCAGCTTTTCCCCTCATAGAAGCTGGGAAAATACTGAAGTTAGGATGACATTTGGATTCAATTAATGCCTCTTTTTCCTTCAAACCAATTTGGCCCTTCCATGTTTCATAGGCTTTGTGATGTCGCTTCCTCATGTATGTTACTCAGTTGTTTTGTTTCAGTTCCTGACTTACTGATTGCTAATAAGCTCAGGTGTGAAAGTGACTGACAATCTTTCATTTCAATGTACAGAGTAAACACATAGTGACAAAAATGACATTTCACTGGATGGAAATTAAAATGTGCTTCTGTGACGTAGTTTTCACCCCTTGTTTCGGGTAGATGGACAGTATTTTAGCTCCAGTTGGCTTTTTGGGCTAGCCCAGACTTGTCTCTGATTTTGTCTTTAAAAATTCTTCCTTGTAAGATAAGAATGCATAATTTTCGTTTTGGTTTTTTTTATGCACATGTGCATGTATTAATCTGAAGTGGAGATAGCATGCCTCAGACTACAACAGCCATAATTGGTGGTTTGTGTGTGTGTGTGTGTCTATCCTGTGAAACCTGGGTTTATATCGTGGTCTCCCGAGGCCTTGGGCAACAAGTGTGGTTCAGGGGCAAGAAACATACACTGAGGGTTACCGAGGATTTAGGGTAGCAGTGTGTTTTAGCCTGACTCATTGTCCTCACTGTTAGGAATATAAACAATCCTGTGGGCTACCTCACCATGGAAGACGGGTTTGAGCAGGCCACTGTCACACTTGGTGGTGGGTCCTTAGCTCCACATTCTCAGTCCTGTGCTTTAGGTGTGGCTATTGTAGGGATTCGCCCAGCCTGTTGCAGGCCAACCCCGGGGGCGTACTGGTGGTCCCTGGTCTTTGCTGGTTTTTGAATTGTCTTTACTGAGTTAGAAGATGACCACACTTGATGCTCTTGGAGATCTCCTGTCCTCTCAGGCTGGCCTAAGCAGCCACTCTAGAAGTACCAGCTTTGTTTGCAGGTTGACATCAATGGGTGGCAGTTTCATTAGATTCAGGCTCACACCTGTAGTGCCCTCGATCCTGGCCAGGACCTGATGCATGTCCTTGTAGAGAGCCAGGTGCCCAGGCACTGCCTCCATGAGGATGTGGGTGTAGTCCAGCATGCCCACAGTTCCCAGCTGTACATCTTCGCTCTTGTCATACCTCAAGTCATTGTTGACCTGTAGCAACCGTGACACACCTGTCTGGGCAGAAGCCATGTCAACGTGTAGAAGGACTTCTGTCTGAGGTGGCACCAGCTCATGTAGCCATTTCATTGCAACCCCACCGGAATGGTTGAAACAGGACACATAGAGGGATATGGCTTTTTATGCCACGTTGATCGTGATATGTCCCATCACCAGCAGAGCTCTCACTTTGTATAGCAAAGACTTTTTATTCAGGACACAGGTCCAGCTTCTGGCAGCCATGATGTTGGGGACAGGGAAGGTATAGATGATGAGAACTATAGTTCCTTTTGTGGGAGTAGTGAGTATAAAGCCAAAAATCCCAAGCTTGGCAGGGTCAATGCATAGGTCTTCCTGTGCACTTTACCCAGGGGTATGAAGAAAAGGCTGCAGCCCAGGCCTCCAGGCAAGGCTGAGTAGAAACACCACAGGACTAGGAAGGTCTTCCTTCAGGTTGGGGTTAAGGAGGCACAGATTTGTCAGAGATTGAGTCACTGTACCCCAGTTGGAACTTTTGTTCAGAACAGTGTTGTGTCAAAGCACCAAGCCTGGCCATACAAGGTATCGCTAGAAATAGGAGTCCACAGCAACCGTTAGCCCTAGACAGAGAATCCCTACTGGGATGGCATGCCGGAGCAATCTGGCCAGAGACATTCTTCTTCGGAACAAGGTCAGCAGCAGCAGAATGCCCAGTGGCATGGCCAGCTCAGCCCTGAAGCCAATAATGACAAAGGCTGAGAGCCAGACAAAGCAGGTCCATGTACGCTGCAGCTAGGCTGTGAGGGCTGGGAGAACCGCAGCCTGGGCCAGCATGTTGGGGCCGTGTCCTCGTACAGTAGAACACAAGATGAAACTGTGTGGCTGATATCCAGCAGAACATGACAGCCACCGTGGCCCCGAACTGCTATCTTACTTCCTTCTATACTATCAAGAGTCTAAAAAACTCACACCAAGCCCAAGGACTCCTGACTATCAGCTGAGAATAAAATCTGGATACTTCCAACAGTGAGAACACATAAACCACAAGGGCTGGAGAACACCGCCATCAACAGTGCCCCAAGGAACGTCCTGGGGACAACTCCAGGAAACTCATGGTGGTCACACTTGTCAATATGCAGCCGGTGGTACAGAAGGTCATGTGTAGCCTGTAGGTTGAAGCTCTCTTCTACCTTGGTGTAGGGACACGCAATAAGGTGAAAGGCAGCTACAGTGACCAACAGCCCCAGAAACAGCAGTGACTGCCTGCGTGATGACTTCTTGCCAGCCATGTAGAACTCTAAACTTCATGTACCTTTTCTGCTCTCAGCCTGACCCCTCAGAACTAGGCATACCTAAAAATTCTTTTAGAATTTACTGTTATTATGGTTTGTGTGTGTGTGTGTGTGTGTGTGTGTGTGTGTGTGTGTGTGTGAATATTATGTGTGGAGGGGACTGCTGACAACATTGTGGAGTCAGTTTTTGTGGGTTTTGGGGATTGACCTTAGGTCACCAGCCTTGCGTAGTAAGTTTCTTTACCTGCTGAGCCATTTGGCTGGCCCACTATCTGTTTTCATTTATACAAGAAATAAAAGCAACTTGGCTTTAAATTCAGCAAATCCACAATATAAAAGCAAATACATAAACCAATGGAATGGAACAGAACTCAGAAATTTATTGTCAACTGATCTTCAACAAAAAAGATACAAGAGAACATAATAAATGGTATTGGAATGTAATATACTAATGAAGCTAATTTCCTATCGTTCACTGTAAAAATTTAACTCATATTGTATCATGAACACAAATACAAAAACCCGAAACTATAAAACTATTAATGTTAGCAGACATTATAGGATAGTTTGTTTTTGATTTATTTATTTTATAAGTTCACTGTAGCTGTCTTCAGACACACCAGAAGAGATCATCAGATCCCATTACAGATGGTTGTGAGCCACTATGTGGTTGCTGGGAATTGAACTCAGGACTCCTGGAAGAGCAGTCAGTGCTCTTAACTGCTGAGCCACCTCTCTAGCCCAGCAAGAGATCTTGAATGAATTAGTATCATTGAAAAATATATACCTAAAAGTACAGACCTAAAAGTATAAATAGGCAGCCAGTATTAAATCAATGAAAAGAACTTTTGTACATTACAGGAAACAATGAACATAATGAATGGATAACCTACAGTGTAGAGGAATTGTAATCCAGCAACATAGCTGCTCTGATCATATCCAAGGTCTGAGTGATCCAGCTGGAATACTAACATGCCCTTAGTATACACCTTTAATCTTTGTGGCTGGAATTCTTTAATATACACCTTAATTGGAAACAATTACCTCTAATGGAGGGGCAGACAAAGTGATGGATCAGAGAAAAAAATGACAAAATGAATCAGAGAAACAATACACCCATCCCTCAGGAGAAAAGGTTATTTAAGAGCAGTTCCAGGGGAATGAAGGTGGTTCAGTCAGTTTGGTTAGTCAGTAGGGAGTCAGTGAAGTAAGTTCAGTGCAGTGGAATTGAGTTCATGCGAGAGTTCATGCAGTTCAACTCATACAGAAGAGGCAGTCCAAGCCAGAGAATAAGAAGGAACCAGAAGATTAGAACACATTGCCAGAGTTTGAGGTCAAGCAAAGCAATTCAGTGAAAGGCAGATAGAGGTCAAATTGAAAAATCAGCTTGAAGAGGAGTTTCAGCAAGAACAACCGAGTTGAAACAGCCAGCCAGAGTTCAGAAAGAACTAGAAAGGGTGAGCCTATTCAAAAGTAAATTTCTTCTATGATACAAATGAGAATAATATTTGTAAACTGTCCACTGAGGGGTTAATCTAGATTATTAAAAAAAAAAAAAAAAACTCAATAGCAAAAGAAAATAAAATTCTCCTCAAAAGCCAAATCTAATTAAAGATGGGCAAATGATCTGAATGGCACTTCTTAAAAGAAGTTATACAAATCTCCAACAGGCCATATAAACATGCTCAGCATCACTAATCAGAGCCATTCACATCAACATCACTAGGCTAGAATGGCTAATATGCAAAAGACCAAAACCAGCATGCTGAGAAAGATAAAGACAGGACGAACCCCCTTTACATAGTAGGAGTGTGAATCAATACAGTCATTATTGGAAAAGTTTCTTCACAAAATTTTGACCATATAATTAGAGTTCAAGCCAACAATCCCTCTTATGGTATATCCAAAGAAATTTACATACATATATCAAAGGAATACCTATATATCCATGTTGATTGCAATGCTATCAACAACAGGCAGTGTGTGAAACCATGCAAGATAATGATTCATTGATGAAAAGATAAAATGTTTAAACACAGTAAAACAGTGACACACCATCCATTGTTTTTTGGTAACATGGATGGAATTGGAGATGGAAACCTTATTGAGTAGAATCAGCCAGACATAGAAAGAGAGACAATTTTATTTTGCAGTCATTTGATAGAAGCTACAAAACTTAATCTTATTGAAGTAGAATGTAGACTAGGAGTCTTTTTGTATAGGAAAGGGAAGGCAGAGGGAGAGGGGAAAGGGACATACAGTGAGGTTGGATAACAGGTACCAAGCAGTGTATAGTTAAAGGAGGAAGTAGTTTTGGGTCCTAAAAGGCAGTGTTAATTTACACTTTGTAATTACAAGATAACTAGAAGAGTTTTAAAGTTCTAAACACAGTAATTCTGATATTTAAGGTAAAGGCAATGCTAATTAACTTGATTTGATTATTACACACTTATATATATGTGTGTGTGTGTGTGTGTGTGTGTAATATATATATTATTAAAAATAAAGAAAACATTAAAAACAAAACTAGCTTGAAGATAAGGCTTTAGAGTTTAATTCCTTGCAGCTTAGGACCTGCTGTGTCCTGTGAGAAAATTCCATACTGGGAACATTATAAGGATCTGGCCTGATAACCCTGTTATTTTTATTTCCGTTTTCATGTTTTTAGACATTATCAGCATCATTTAAACATGTCGACCTCTTCCTGACTTTTATGACTTGAAAGTTTGCCTCCTGCAATGACATGTTTTCTGATTTGTGCTCAGTTGGGAGTTTGTGTACCGCTCACTCTCTTATTTCTTGCTCCAGGCCTCTTTCCCTGGGAACTTGCACTTAGTCCTGGTTTTACGTCCTACCGGTTTTCTTCAGCGGACTTTCACCGACATTGGATTTCGGTTTAGCCAGGAGGATTTTATGCTGAAATTACCAGTAAGATTATTGCTTGAATCTTTTGTCCTTCTAATGCTTATGTTTTCTGTATCTTATACTGTTTTATATGTGTCTATGTAACATTTAAAATTTGTCTCTCAAAAATTTAATTCTGAAATGTCCTTATAGCAATCTGTTTCTACTGTTATACAGAGTTAGTTCAGGTGACTTATGACAAAGTAATTCCTCTTAAAAATATTTGCTATGTGGTATATGTGTGTGCATATATGTATGATTAGGAATTTTTATTTTCAGTTAAATATTTGTGTGGCTTGTGTGTCTGAAATGCCATGATCTGTGTATCTGAAAAGCTAGCTCAGAGCACTGTGGTCTTTATTTTGAAAAGATATCTTTATATGTTTTTATTGTTTAAAATAGAGTGCTCATAACATTTAACTTACTTCATGAATCATAACTTACGGCACAAAGTTCTTTTCACTTTGTTCTGAGCACCGAAATTATGTGTGTTTGTGTGCATGCATATGTGTGTGCGCACGTATATGTGAGTGCAAGATTGTTCATTAGTAATGAAACTTTTGACAAAGAAGAATTAGGCGTTTTGGTTTCTGTAGAAGTTAATTTTGGTTGGCAGAGATGTTTTGTAAATAAAACCTTGTTTTCTGAAGAAGGTTAATGTCTCCAGGTGTGGGGGCGTGCATAGGACAGAACGTTTGAAGTGTTTATACCAGATAATGTTCTGCTAAGTGTTTACTGAAATTCATTTTGCAGTTTGATGGAGGGCTGTCATGAAGGACAGTTAACAGTGTCTTTCTTGCTTATTCACATAGGTTGTTATGCTGAGCTCAGTTAGTGATTTGCTGACATACATTGATGACAAGCAGTTAACCCCTGAGTTAGGCGGCACCTTGCAGTACTGCCACAGTGAATGGATCATCTTCAGAAATGTATGTGCTTCTGCCCTTACTGTAGAGCCTATCCTTCATTCTATCTAGAATTTTTTTCCTACTTGGGAAAAGAGGATTTTGGGTGTCCAACTTTTCAAATGCATATATCATTCAACATTTATTTTCTGCTATAAGAAATATCTAGAAGTGATAAAGACTCACTAAGGATAAGAATTGAAGGAGAAGCCAAGTGAAAAAGAAGGGATTTTCTGCCCATCCCTTCCTTTCATCATGCAGTAACACAGATACAAAGGGTTTGGGTTCAAATTCTGGCACTGCTGAGTTATGTCTTGGATCTTAGACAATATAGACCATCTCGCCAAGTCTGTTTTTAACTACAAAATGTACTGTAGTATATTATATCGTAAAGATCTCATGAAGCTTCAATGAGAAAATGAGTAGAAAAGTTTGCCTGGTACATGGGAGATGCTTAGAAAATATAAGTATATTCATTTCAGCCTAGATGTGTGATGCTCCCACAGCTATTAAATTAGACAGTATCCTGTTTTAGAGATTTCCAAAGAGTTAAGGGCTGTGGCCTCTCAGGTAGAATAAAGCCTATGATGTGTCTTGACTTTCAATTACATGATCTGAGAACTCCTCTGAAGAAGATAATGATGATCACTAAATCAGGGTCACATTTCCTAATCTTTATGTAAACTTTGTATTTGGCAGGCTCATTCAGCAATTTAGGTGTTTGCATGAAGGTTAACTGTTAGATCGAGCAGTGTCTTGACCTAAATAGTCTACAAAGTCTAAACGAATGAGCAAATATTTTTGAGACACACGCCTAACAGATGGTTTATATTGTGTCTGGGTTTCCCCTCCATCTTCCTGTGGTGGATTTATTTTGGAAACAAAATAGTGCAGCCATCCTTGCCATTTTAGGGCAATCGCACCTTTGGGATAACAGTTTCAGATCTTTGGCAGTACCTGCAATGAATTGTTGTGACAACTTGCTCTCCAGTTCCTTAGATCATATGCTTTGTGGAGTGCTGATCACAAACGCTAATAAATATCGAGTTACTTCACTGTTCTCATGTCTCTTTAGAAGTGAGCTTCTTATGAAGCAGTCTGGCTAAGTGCTGAGTTTGAGAAAGTAAGAAAGACACTGATGTTTATGGCCCTTTAGAAAATTACTCAGCACATGGCACCATTTAGATATAGTTTGCATGAGTGTTCAAAGAACAGGCCCAGAAATGTGGAAATGTACATTCCAAGGATTTTTGAAGCTGATTTTTAGTCTCTTAGGAGCTTAGATGTAGAGTTATTATTAATTGTCAGAGGTAGTGCCAACTTTTCTTAGAGGAGTTCATAGTGTACACGTTTGTTATTTATACATATGTAGAGAACAATCCAAATTACTGATCCAAATTTTGATATGTTGTCAGAGTTTCCATCAAAGATCCTCTGGCTTTTTACAGGCAATAGAGAAGTTTGCTGTCACAGTGAAAGAAATGGCTCAGATGTTACAGTCCTTTGGAACAGAACTAGCTGAAACAGAGCTACCAGATGATATCCCTTCAATACAAAAGATTCTGGCAGGTCGTGCTGAAAGGTATCATCTGTTGAAGGTATGTATGCCTTTTCCTTTCTTTTTCTTTTCTTTCCTTTCCTTTTCTTTTTCTTTTCTGTTTTTTTTTTTTTTAGGAAGGGAACCCAGGACCTCCTTCCTGAATATTAGGCAAATACTCTGTCACTAAGCTGTGGTTCTTTGTGAACTAGGTTCTCACCGTGTAGCGTAGGATGACCTGAAAGATACTAGGTAGCCCAGGATGATATCAAACTTTGAATCCTTTACCCTCAACCTCTCACGTTCTTGACTTTCAGGTATATAACATCACACCCTGCCACATGGTCTTGGTTGTTCCAAAAAGACGTTTGAAGTGTACATTTCATGTTGATTTTTTACATAGGAAAAAATGGAAGATACATTGAAAATATTTTTCTTTTATTTTTACCTTATAAATATGGATGTTTTGCCCATATGTATGTCTGTACCACATATGTGTGCCTTGTGCCTGAAGAAACCACAGGGGCATCAGATCCCCTGGAACTGAGGTATAGGTGATCATTAATTGCCGTGTGGGTGCTAAGAACCAAACTTGGGTTTTCTGCAAGAGAAGCAAGTGTGCTTCTGTACAGGCATCTACCTAGTACCCTGTGGAACTGCTTTTGTTCTGTCTGAGTTCTGTATAGGGTGCTATGTTTTAATTAAAATGTAAGAAGCCAAATGTTTGCATCATAATCTATGACGATGGTGGTGGTGGTTGTGGTGGTAGATTATGACTATTGTTGTGGTAGTTGTGTGTGACAGGGTTTCTTGTAACCTAGGCTGATTGTTAACTCACAACTGTAGCTGTCATTGAACTCTTGATTTTCATGACCAGTTGCAAACATGTTCTACCATCAATGATTTAGTTTGCATGACCCATTTGTGTGCAGCTGTAGGAATGATGTAGTGATATATACATATATACATATATATTACATGTAATAGGTTTTTAGCACATATTTGGTGCTTCATTAATATTAGTTTTATTTTAAAAGTATTCTAGTTTTCTTGGTGCTGGGAATTAAACTTAGAGCCTCACACATGCTAATTACATGCCATTGCCACACTGCCTATTTTTGATTACAAATATCTACTCCTAACTTTGTAAGCACTTTGGACCTTCTGACTGAAATCTTGGGTTGTGTAGCTATCTGAAGAAGTGTATGTTTATAGACTACTTCCAAAGCATATGCTTCATGGTGTTAGTTAAACACTGTGCGAGATAAAATGAGACTTAAGGCAGGATGTAATTGGTAATAATTAATGATTACTAAGAAAGGTACATGAGCTGGGTGGTGGTGACACACACCTTTAATCCCAGTACTTGTGAGACAGAGACATTAGGATCCTTTGAGTATATTTCTCACTACATCATCCCTATAGCTACAAACAAACTAGCCATGTAAGCCAAGTTATTGGTGGTGGAACATGCTTGTAAGTGTTAAAAAACATGAAAGTCAAAGGTTCAAGGGCAGCTACAGTTGTGAGTTAACAATCAGCCTAGGCCACAAAAAACTAGAATGAATTCCAGAATAGCCAGGGCTACATAGAAAAACCCTGTCTTAAAATACCAGAAAAAAAAGCAAAAGAAAAGTATGTGATTCTTTCTGACTATGCATTAAGTCTACCTTGTAACTTCATGCTTTCTGATATTGTAGTTATTACTGTGTTAATATGGTTTCATCTGAGTACATAATAATATCAAAATAGAGCAAGATTGGTTAGAACAGTGTCTCTAACATCTATTTCACCATTACATTGCTGTAGGAAACTAAGTTGTAGTATCTGCTTGCAGGTCATGTGTAGAAGTGAGACTGTAAATAGTTTTGGAGATGTTAGAAAAAATGTCTATCAAGAATGATATATAATGGGTGCTCAGATACACAGTGAGTTTTAGGCTAGCCTATTCTACACCGATCCTTGTTTATAAGACAGGAGCTTCTTTGAGCCTCCCATTTATGTCTGTGTTTACATTCTGTGCTTGAGGGGAAGCCAGAAGGTGCTTTTCTTCCCCATCCATCCGCCTTGTTTTTAATTTGTTTATTTTATTTTATTATTTTTAACATATATGAATGTTTTCCTTGCCTATCTAGGCACTATATTCATTCACTGACCGTAGAGACTATAAGAGTGTGTCAGATCCCCTGCGACTGGAATTATAGACAGCTGTGAGCCACCATGTATGTGGTTGTTCGGTGATCTGGAAGAGTAGCCAGTGCTCTTAACCACTGAGCCATCTTTCCAGCTTCCCACCTTGTTTTTTGAGACAGAGTTGTCCTGGAACCAAGCAGGCTCTGCTGGCTGACTAGTGAGCCCCAGGGATCTGCATAGATCTACTTCCGTGGCACAGATATTATAAATGTCCACCATTATACCTGGCTTTTAAAAAATGTGCATTTTGGATGTCAAGCTCAGGTTTCCATGCTTCAAAGGTAAGCACTTTTACCATCACAGCCACCTCCCTGGCTTCAGAGTGTCACACTTGCAGATTCTGTGATCCTGAAATACTGTGAAAGCAAACGCTGGGCTAGAAATTGCTTCTGTCTCCTGGGCCATACATCTTCCATATCTGTATATCTCTTCTCTTCAAGTCGTTCATGTTCAATTACGAACAACTGACTGACACATCCTGTTGTACTTTTGTATAGAATGACTTAACTTCTGTAACCAAAGAAGGAAAAGTTCTGCTTATGAACCTGCAAGTGCCTAACACAGAAGAAACTCTCAGTTCAAGTCTTGAATGTCCCCAGCACATAAATGGTGACTGGCAAACTATTAAAAAGTAAGCACCCCCTTCTTCTCCCTTCCTTTCAAAGTTACTTATATTTTCAAACTGGGAGTTTTACATCGTTTGTTGCTGTTATGTATGAAAGTATTTCTGGACCTCTGGAAGTCTGGGAACTTCTTTTCTGGGTTAGTCTGCAGACAGTAGTTCACTTGCAGAATTAAGTTCCCCAGGCATTGATTTTTCTTTGCCCGAGCCAAGTGTCATAGTGTCATAGACTATTTTTGCTTATGATTCCTTTTTTTTCCTGTTTCTGAGAAAGGATCTTACTATGTAGCTCTAGCTGGCCTGGGACTCGATATAAATTGGGCTAGACTTAAACCTACAGAGATCTGCATTCCTTTGCATCATTACTACTAGATTAAAGGCGTGTGCTACCTTGTCTGTTCTTTGCCTATAATTTATAATTTTTTTTCCTTTCTCGTTCCTATGGAGGGCATGTTTATTTTGGCTTGCCCTTTCAGAGATCTCAGTCTTTGCTCACTTGACCATGTCACTTTGGGCCCATGACAGGACAGTACATCATGTTGGTTGGGCATGTCTTAATTCTTAATTAGCAGCCTAGGCTTAGCTCTATACTTGCATCCATAAGTTGTTATTTCTAAGGAATTCTTTGGCTTCTCTTTATCAAGGTTGCTGGCTCAGGTGCATGATATGGAAACTGCTTTTGATGGATTTTGGGAAAAGCATCAGCTGAAAATGGAGCAATATCTGCAACTGTGGAGGTTTGAGCAAGACTTTCAAGAGGTCAGTTAAAGCAGCCTTTCTTTGTGATGGAGGCCCATCCTCATGAGTGTTAGAAAGGCAGTCTTACAAGACGCCAGTTGTCAGCTCAAGGAGAGTATAGGAGACAAGTTCCTTGAAGTGGAACAAAGAAAATCTCTGCCAGCTTCTAAGCCTTCACTTCTTCCACTGTCAAAACACTGACCTGTCATTTTGTATGACAAGAACAGAGTCTTTATCTTCATGTTCATTCTTTGAACTTATTTTTAATATGAAGTGCTTTCAGGCTATGACATAGTTTTCCAAGTAAGCAATATCCATTGATTTTTTTTCCATACCACACACCATAGGTATGGCTATTTTCTTCTAAACATTTTACTTTCTTCTTATAGTAACAACATTGTTTTACAGAATCATTGTTAAGTTATCAAAATCAGTGCACTCAATGACAGTACACGACCTTTATATTACCTGCCATCATTATTCTATCAATTAACCCAGTAATGTCCTTAAAAAACAACACACACACAAACACACAAACACACACAGATCATAAAAAAACGCTCATCTGTTTTTTTGAGACAGGGTTTCTCATTGGCTGGCTGGGCAGAGTTCCACCTCTTTTTCTACATTGGGATTATACGCACACAGCACCATGCCAGACTTTTAAAAATATCGGTTCAGAGTATTGAATTTAGGTCATCATGCCTGTGTGAGAAGCACATTTAGTGGCTGAGCTATTGCCCCATATTTCATTGCTCTTCTTTTTTTTTTTTTTTAAATTTGTTTTAAAAGGTTATTTACTTATTCATTCATTCATTCATTCATTCATGTATGTGTGTGTATGTATGTGTGTGCCTACAGAAACTTATCTACAGCACATTTGTGTATGTGCCTGTGGAGACCAGAAATTGTTGTATCCCCTGAAGTAGCAGTTGTAGGTGGCATGAGTAGTGACCCGAATGGGTGCTGTGGATCAAAGCCAGGTCCCCTGCGTGAGCAGTGAGCATTCTTACTGTTTAGCCATCTCTATATCTCTATTTGTTCTTTGTTTTGAGACAAGCTCTTACTCAGAGCCTTGGCTGGCCTGGAACTTACAATATAGACCAGGCTACATTAAAACTCATAGAGATCTCCCCACTTTTGCCTCTTGAGTTACTGGCATTAAAGGTATGAGATACCACCCCAGACTAAAAATATTTGTTCTGTTTGTTTTAAAACTGTGCAATTGTATATGTGGGGGCATGTAAGCCGGTGCACGTGCCTGTGTCAATCTCCGAGCCAGCTCTGCAGCCTTTGTCTTCTGATGCTTTTCTGAACTTTTTTGATATTTCAAACTGGCTATTCTATTCTGGTGATATTTGTCAAGATTAAAAAAAATTACCTCCTCCCTTTTTCATGTGAAGAGGTAATTCAAGCTCATCTTGTATGTGTTCTGTCTTAGTCTTGGAAGCAGACATTTTCCTGAGGAACCTTGATTACTTTTTATGGGAAATGGTATCAAAGATGAAGCTATGGGTGTAAGGTGCACTTGTTACTGCTGGAGTTTCTTATTTCTAGTTACTACATACATAGATGGGGGAAACATGCACACCTATACAAATATGTATATGTGCACCGATATACATTTTTGCAAGTATGTGCATATATATGACTACACATGTACACAGTGACCTTATGTAAATCATGTGTGCATGGATATGTGCAAGGCTACATTTTAACAGATTATATTTATTTATGTGAATAGAATAGCTGAACATATTTTATGTGTGTAATTTTCTCATATTGGCATTCTCATTAAATATTATTTCTTATTTCATGCCACCATTACAAAAAGTGAATGGTTAATAATTCAGTGCTCTTTAAACCTTTATTTCTTGCTTCTAGGTTGTGACTCAAGTTGAATTTTTATTAAGTCAACAAAGAGAACTGGGTGATGTAACTGGGAATTTAGCTCAAGTAAAACAAAGACTTAAAAAAATAGAGATCTTGGATGACAAATCTCAGGTAAGAGAACATTTTAGTGTTTGTTTGTGTTTCGCTAGAACCTGGTATAAATGTTTATTATACTTAACCTCCCATAACTATATAATTGACACAAGCATATTAGCCTAAAATCCATTTTAAGTGGGGTCCTATGGAGACACTGCAGATGCATCATGGAGCTGTAGGAAACTATTTAAGTCATAGGATCTGTTTGAAAGGCGTCTGTAAGAAGGAGACTATAAATCATCTTGGAGATGTTAGGAAAAATATGTGTATCAAGACTGATATATACATAGTAAATAGCCTATTTTACATGAGACCTGTCTCAAAAAACGGTATATGGCTTCTAGAAATTATGGAATAATATAAGACTATGTACTGTTTAATGTCTATCATGATACATGAAGTTGAATCAATTATAGGCCCACATAAACAGGTCTACTTAGGCTGACCTGCAGGAAAAATGGCCTACTTTGTACAGTAGTAACTTTGACTATTTCCAGGTTACGTCTTGTTTTACATGTACTTTATGCTCATTGTAACTAGTAAGATTTCAATGCATACTATCAAACCTTTAAAAAAATCAAGTACTGACAAAAATGTATTCATATACTTTTATGCAAAAATGCTTTTAAAATCTGTACATTTATCTTTGTTTTTGAAAATAAAGTTGTTCAATTAAAAAAATGTCTAGGAACTGTTTAACATAGCTCCTGAATATATAGCATATGCTCAAAAGAAAAGCAGTTGTCAGCATTCTTGCTAATTGTAAAGCTTAGATTCATGACCTTCGTACTTAGTAAACTGCCTTTGCTCTTTTGTCTTGTATACCACAGCAAAGCACTGCTTTTATAGATATGTTCTTAGAGAATACACTCATGAGTGAACTACAAATGTGTGCAAATTAAACCTGCAGGCCAGGCGCTGCAGTAACCAGTAAAAGCATTAGACTTGCAGACTTTGATCGCAGTCCACATCTCCCTATGACAGCGTAGAAAAAAAAAGTGCTGATTTGGAAGCCTTGCGCTTTGTTTGTTTTTAATACTGTTTTTCCAATGTGATTTAAGACGTATGGCACACAACTTGTCATTTGAAGCATTCAGTTCGGTAATTGTCCTAGTTTCTTTCCCATTATTGTGACAAAACACTCTGAGCAAAAGTGGGACACTTTGGGGAAGAAAGGTTTATTTGGCTTCAGGTTTCAGATCACAGCCCATCTTTAAGGGAGGGCAGGGCAGGAACCTGAAGAAAACATCATGGATAATGTTGCTTGCTAGCTTCCTTGCTGGCTCGTGCTCAGCTAGAGTTTTATACAGCTCAGGACCAGCTGCCTAGGGATGGTGCTGAGTAGTGGGGTCAAGACATCCTTCACAACCATGCCCAGAGGTCAATCTGATTTAGAAAATCCTCAGTTGAGGCTGTGTCAAGTTGGCAATTCAAGCTAAGTAAAACAATAGTGGTCTTCACCCTGTGGGTCATGACCATTCTGAGAGTCATATGACTGTTTTACAGAGGTCACGTATCAGATATTCTGTATATCAAATATTTACATTATGAGTCATAACAGTAGCAAAATTACAGTTCTAAAGTAGTAATGAAACTAATTTTGTGGTCAGGGTTTGCCATAACATGAGGTACTGTATTAAAGGGACACACACAGCATTAGGAAAGTTGAGAAACGCTGCTCTTGCCCATTTAAAAAACAACTCTATTTTAACTGTGGGTTTTCCAATAGGGAGACAGGCTAGTCACAGGCTCAGATGGGCCTCAATCTGCTTTATTTTGCTTTGGGAAACATCATGCATGTCCCTGCTGTGTTTCACTGTTCTCTGGGAGTCAGTAGTTGAGAGAATGAAGGCAAGGCCTTGGGAGTTTCTTCCGATACTCACTGTAGGTATGTCAGGAGCACTCAGGTAAGGGGGGCTGGGATTGACATAGAAACACATTAGCTTTCATTGGCCTGGTGTTTCCTTTACACTGGGTTCTGTATGTGTTTTTGTTTTATGTCTGTGCACACTAGAAGGCAGTCTTTATATCCTTAGTGGAATGAGGTAGTTTGACTTTCATTTTATACTCAGAAATTTGTGAGCTTCTGATAGTCACCGCTGTAACTCATCAATATCGGTGAAGATTTGTGTGTGTGTTTTCTTTTGTTGACTGCAGAAAAGTGACAATGAAATCTATCATGTTTTGTGAGCATATCCCCTGCCAAATGGGTTCCTTAATGATTCTTAGCCCTTGCTTCTCCCGTTCCCCTTCTTCCTCTCTCATCTGTTATATGAGCAGAGATCATACAGTCATGATTTTTCTCTCCTCTTTCAAATCAGGAACTGCTAGCCAAGGCCCGGATTGTGATACTACATGGCCACAAGCTGGCATCGAACCACCACTATGCACTTGATTTAATCTGCCAGAGGTGCAATGAGCTGCGCTACCTTTCTGATATATTAGTGAATGAGATCAGAACAAAGCGGATCCAGCTGAGTAGAACTTTCAAAATGCACAGACTCCTACAGCAGGTAATATGATTGGAAATGATCCATTTCTGAGAAAGGCCATAATTGGTTTTTTCTCTTCAGTTCTCCAATCTTCACATTCTTGGGTATATGTCTTATACACGTTTTGTCTTTTACCATAGTTGTCCATTCACCTCTTCTTAGAGGTTAAGGGTTTAGGGCTACAGTGTTGAATTTAAATTTGTAAGAGGTCTTAAAGATTGAGCCTGATTATGGATTTTTCAGTCTGTATCCCTATGCACTCTCCATGGTAGATTCAGTTGAGTACCAGTTTTCCCCCATTTTCAATGTGGGAACAGTGGCGGTGATAGCCTCCTGTCTACTTTAAGTCTGTTTTTGAAACTCGCTGATATTCTGCAGTCAGAGCACTTAAAAGCCCAGGGGACATTTCGCAGAAGCCTGAAATTCCTTCCCGATTTCATAGTACAGCACTAAAAATTAACTGGTAAATGAAAAATATTCTGCTATGCCTGTGGGTCAGTGAATGGAAATGCCACCCTACAGGTCTAATCATGGCACGGGAATGTAAACAATAGTGCCACTTGAAAACATCATATTGGAATGTAAGGATGCTAATCTTCTTTCTCTGGTTCAAAAAAAAAAAAAAAAGCCTTTTTCTTGTCCTTGGCATTCATTAAGCATTGATATCACACTTTATATTTTGTTAGGAGTTTCATATTTCAGTTATAGATGTGCAGAAAATAGCACGCAACTAAACTGTTAGTGTTGAGAACATGGCCAAACTCCTGGTGCAGGAGAAATTACTTGTTAGGAAATAAATGCAGTGCTTCCCAACCTTGGCTCTGCATCAGCAATACCTGTGGAGCGCTTTAACAGTATAAATGTCTGGCTGGCAGCCCAGAGCTACTGAATCAGAATTTCTGGGGGCAACACCAGATATCATTTATTAACAGCTCTGAAAGCATTTTTCTTTTTCTTTTCTTTTTTCTAAATATGGACTCAGAATCTCCCTATGTAGCTCTAGCTGGCTAGGAACTTGCAGTGTAGACCCAGGCTGGCTTTAAACTCACAGAGATTCACCTGTACCTGCTTCCTGGGTACTGGGATTAGAATTGTGTGTCACCACATCTGGGCTCTGCAAACAATTCTGATCCACAGAAGTGAGACCGCTCCAGCCCACAAGGTGGTTCAGTGGATGAGGCTGATGAGCTTCATACCAGAGGCTAACCTGAAAGGCCCATGCGTAGAAGGAAAGAAGTGACTCCTGCCAAGTTGTCCTCTGTCCTCCACACGGATGCCATGGCATGTGAATGAGCCCCTTCCCTTCCACTAAGAAGTAATAATCAAAAACCAGGGGACAGTTCTTTTACTTGCAAGCCTATGGTCCCTTTATCCATCCTTATGTTTGCTGCTTTGAGTCTTGTGATCTTCCTTATCAGGCACGTCAGTGCTGTGACCAAGGGGAATGCCTGCTGGCTAGCCAGGGAATGGATAAGTTTCAGACTAAAGAAGATGCTCAGAAAGCCCTTCAGGATGTGGAAAATTTCCTTCAAATGGCCATGCCTTTCATCAATTATGATATCGAAAACCTTCAATATGAATTTGATGTGCTCCTATCTCCTGAACTCAAGGTGAGAGACATTTTACTCAAAGACATACAAGCAAATTAATCACCACGGCGTTAGAGTTTACTATCTCCCAGGCAGCTTTACATTAGTGTGTGCGTACACAGTCCTCTTTGGGACTGTGGGGCAATAGTGCCACTGTCATGTATCAGAGAATACACAGGCATTTGTTTGCTACATAATAAAACTTTCATTATGATCTTTGAGTCTGTTATTAGTATTATTATATTTTATTATTGTTAGGATGTTTGAGATAGGTTTCACTGCATAGCCCTGGTTGGCTTAGAACTCCTTGTGCAAACCAGGTTGGCTTTCTGTTACTAACTCCATTCTAACTATTATTTTTAAGTAATTTAAATATGTTCTGAGCTTTCACATATATTTTGTTCTGCATCCTCAGAGCAGGGCCCCTAATTGGAGTAGACTGGTAGGATTAGTTTTATCTTTGATATGTTTCACCCCTTCAGTCTGTTTACACTGGAGCTTTAGTTTCATATTTACATAAAGAGAATACACTACGATTTTCTGTTTCTTTACCAAATTTGCTCTAGTTATGTTTTGTGTTTAAAAGAAGTTGCTTCTGTGTTTCTGTTACATGTTTGTATTTGTTCTTGTGTGTGTGAGCACAAGATTTACAGAACCAGAGGTTCATATCTGGTATCTTCTTCTATTTCTTTCTACTTTATTTTGAGACAAGATCTCTCATTGGACCTAGTATTTGCTGGGTCAGCTACACTAGCAAGGCAGCAAGACCCAGGGATTATGCAAGCACACTACTATGTCCTACTGTGTATATGGGTTCTTGGGATTCAAAGTGAGGTCCTCATGCTTGTGTAGAAAACACTACCTAATAAATCATCTCCCTAGTTCACAGATATTCTACCAAAATATAATGTAAAGATATTTAACTTTGATAGTTATATATTCATTTATTGGGTATATAATAGCTATACCACATATATTATATTTATACCATCTTTCGGTGGATGTGTATATGTGTGCATGCAGGTGGGAGCCAAAGGTTGATTTTCAATATCTTTCTTAGTTACCTTCCTTACGTTGAGACAGAATCTCCAGTGAACTTGGAATTGACATTGATTCAGTTAGACTTGGCTGGCCGATGAGCTCCAGGGATCCTCCTGTCTTTGTTGCCCCAGCACTGAGGTTTTGGGTATTCCTGCCATGTCTGGATTTTCTATGGATACTGGGGTCTGAACTCAGGTCTTCAAGATTATGCAGCAAGCAAGCACTATACTGACTGAGTCATCTACCAGTCTAAAATTAATTTTAACTGTGTCTGATGAATGTAATAGTAGTTGTTATGACTTATTTTAGAACATAACTCATAAGTTTTTTTTCAAACAAATTTAGCTGTGTAGCACTGGCTGACTTGGTACTAGCTATGTAGAACAGGCTGGCCTTGAACTCAAGAGACCTGTTTGTCTCTGCCTCCTCAGTTCTGGGATTGAAGATGCACAGCAACTCATGATTTTCTATTGCATTTTATTTGCATAAGTGTTTTAATCGAATGTGTGTATATGTGTGCTATGTGCACTATCTGGTGTCTATGGAGGCCAGAAGAAGGTGTAGAATAACCCAAATATTATAATTAAAGATGGTTCTGAGTGGACATGTGGTTGCTGGGAATTGAACCCATGTCCTGCAAGAGCAGCCAGTGTCCAGCCTAATCTCACAGAATTCTTATGCAATTCCTAGGCTCAGATGCAGAATATACAACTAAAGCTTGAAAATATTCGGAGTGTATTTGAGAATCAACAGGCTGGTTTTAAGATCCCAAAAGATGGACATGAGGGGGCAGTCCAGTGTCTGATTCCTGCACCTGAAAATGTGATGAGATCCAAAACAGTATTCTTTTCACCTAAGCACAGTAAGGCACCTTGTGTTTACATTTGTGATGTCTCTTTTGTCTTGCTATTGTTTCCTTTGATGAACATGGTAGTGATAGATCTACTAAATTCCTTTAAAATCCTGATAAATTTTAAACCCTTTTAGCTTCTTGTTTATGCTTAACCACTATTGTACAAGGCAGAAGTCAGTTCATAAGGCACAGTAGCACTGAATTCTATCAGATGATGGACACCTCAATGTGGAGCATTCTAGCATGAGAAATGAATGTGATGACTTTTCTAGTGTTAGACCTTCAGATTTTCTTCAAAACGACGTGGATCTTATATGTATGTACATGTACATGCATTCTAAACCTGCATACTCAACTGTTATTCTAGTAAGCAATTATTTGATTCATAGGCAATGCTAGTTTTTGAATGTCTTCTATAATAATATGGGTCTAAATAGATGCTGGTAAATGGGGTTAGTAAGTTTTTTTTGTTATAGATTCATTTTTTTGTTTGAATCTTTTAAGTCTATTTAATTGTGTACTATCCCATTTCTTTCTAAATTCTATAGGAAAATAGCTACTCTTGTAATGGCATTGTACCAAAACGTTTGAAAACATCATTCCTACAGGTGTTTCCTAGAGCTATTTCTGCAGTTTCTGGAGATAGAGCAGTTTTGTCTTCTGTACAAATTAAATTAGTAGAAGAGTTGAACACATGACTAAGTTCAGTCTCTTTGAGTTAAATTGCATCAGTCAATTTACTAGGGCAGGAAACTACTTTGAAATGCAGAGAAGGCTTGAGCAAGAGTTAATGAATAAATACATCTCCATCAAGTTACAAATGCATTGGAAGTTAAATGGTTAGTAATTCCAAAATGTATACATATATGTAAAATATGATTGTATGAGCAATGGCTTAAATGAATAATGTTGACTATTCTAAAATATCCTAGAGATACTGGAAATATGAAAGATACTGAAAAAGTAAAAAGAATAAAGTAACAAATTGAACCTATTACACCCAACAATTGATATTATGTTTCTAAGCACAAAGTAGACACCAGTTACATATAAGGATACTTTAGCTGTGTGTTCTTAGGCACATTGATGGTCTCATTTTCCTTTTGTATTTGTAAAATAGAAACAAATACCCTCTTACTTAAAAGGTGATCATAAAGAGAAAGTAAAATCAAATTGTAGACAAGACTTACTCAATAAATTGGACTATTCCTTCCCTGTGATTAAATCTCTTTTCTTAATAGACCCTCCAAAAGCTCCCGTCTTTCTGAAGCAGAGCACTTTGGATTGTGACCAGGCTATCTGTCATTCATTCATTCATTCATTCATTCATTCATTCATTCATGTCATTAGTCATTCAAAAATTTTGTTTTGTATTATTTCATTTTTCTTTCTTTCTTGGATTCTTATTTAATGGCATTACACTTTCTTTCTGCAGTGGGAATTGGATATTCTTTCTTTCAAGCATGTAAAATTTTTTCAAAAGGTACCCATCTTTATTATATTACTTATCATCAGTACATTTTGTGAGTCTGTACACATGAAAAACCAGTTTGGCATCTAAAACCAGCAGCAGTTCTTTAATTCTATCTGCAACTAGCTTTACCTACGTTTTCATACCAACCACCATGACTGTAGAAAGTAGAGTGTGCTTCTAAAGTCAGTCTTCTTTCATAAAATAACCACTTCACAAAAAGGAAGACATGGAGGCAGGAGAGGTGGCTAAGTGGCTAAGAGTACTTCCTGCTCTTCCAGAGTACCCCAGTTCCCTTCCAAGCATACACATGGCAGCTCAACATCACCTGGAACTGTAGCACCAGGGAATCTAATGCCCTCTTCTGGCCTCTGTGTATACTCACCTGCCTACCCACACTCACATAGACATTCAAAATAAAATTCAAAATAAATCATAAGATAGATATTTAAAAAAGAGTTCATGAAATTAATGTGAATCAGGGCTTTCTTTAATTTTAAAGACTCTTAAATCACTCATAATCAAAATATTTGTTTGGAGTAGTTTGAATTTGCTTCAGTTTAAGACTAATACCTTGCGTATTTATGCAAATGAAGGTACCTTAATGGATAAATAAATGGCTGGGATTGATGCATGATTTTCTCCATCATTCTTTATGCTTTGTAAATAAAACAAGATCATTATTTAAACCTTCTGTATGCTACCCTATTGGTCTATGGGTAGATAATAACATTTATTATTATCAGATAATGCATATAATAACATTTCAGACAGGATTTCAAAACTTGTAAATCAAGTATTTGACCAAATCAAAATGCGAGCTAATTTTCATCAAAATGAGTCAAACTGGTTTTTTATTCTGTTTTTGCTTGTTTAGTTTTTTTTTCTTCATTAAATTGAATTTTCCATCTAGTATAGTGCCCGGCAACTAGCATGTTATGATAAGATGTTTGATGAATTCACATTGAATGTGAAGGAAAGCTATGGAAGGGCAATGCCAGTGAAAAATAGTATTAGATATTGTTGGGCTCTGAAAGCTCTATTTCTAGTCTAGGTCTGTCTCCAAATTTCAGACTGGTATTTACAATGTCAAATTTCTCATAGGAAATGGTCTCATCATACTCTACATGAACATATCTCTTCTGCAAACCATGTACAACTTTTCTTTCTCATCTTGTTGACTAGTAGTGTAATGTCCCTATTTGTCCAAGCTTAGATGTTCCTGCTAATTCCTGTACCATTAATTGTTTTTATTCATAGATAAGCCTTCTGCGCATCTAGGTATTCCTCTCATCTTCTTTACTGCCGCTTTCTGAGTCCGTGATAACATCTTTGATGGACTTGACCATAGTCTCTTTGGTTCCCATTGCCATACGCACGTTGCCTCCTTTCCTCTTCTGTGTTACCTTGTGGAGTTTGCATAGATTGCTATTTCTCTGGGCTACGTTTCCCTCTTGTTCCATCACCTTCTTGCTAGCTCTGCTTCCGCCATGCAGCCTACTTACCTGTCTGCTGTTGCACTTGCTAGACAGGATGCTTTGCAGGGACAGGATCTGTGTGCAAGCCATCTTTGCATACCCACATACACAGAGCTAGCTTGACATATCACACGTTTGCTCAGTTATTTTGTATGTATGCCTTTACATTGTTGAAGGAATGAATATATTTACCTTGCTTTTCAGAAAAAGATGTGTTACAAAGATACACACATGCCTGTTTGCATCTCTCAATGTATTTGTAACCAATCTATAATTTACTTTAAATAATAAGTTTGGATCTTTATGTTAGGTATCTTTAGGATAAGGCACACTGATACTTATTAAGAGGCTGATTTATATGATAATTCGCACCAAGTCTAATATATAGTTACATATAACTTTCATGTATCAATACTTGGTAATTAATGATGGTGAAGTATCCATATTTTATAATGTGAGAGACCACCCACTGGCTGAGTGTGCCTGACACTAGTTCTTGCCAAAAAAAAGAGGATAGAAGGTGTGTTTCTTCTATGCAGATAGCAGTGCTCCTATACCCAGAAGGGTAGCAGTCTTCATGATTCAGAAAATCTATTCTTCGGTTTGTCTGTGACTTTTACTTTTTTATTTTTTAAAAAACTTTAATAAAAACTATTTTTAATACATCATACCCTGACCATGATTGCTCCTCCCAGATCTCCCCCATCTCCTCACCCACTCTTTCAACTCTCTACATCCCTTCTCTTTAGAAAGCAGACAAAAATTGCAAACAAATTATCACAAGAACATAACCGATAGCATAGGAAACACATACATACGAACACACGCATAGACCACGAAAGCACAAACTCAGAAATCATAATATACATGCGAAGACCAGGGAGATAAGAAAATGGCCAAACAAAGCAATGTGAGACAAAAAGTCTACAAAAATATCATTGAGTTTGTTCTGTGTTAGACATCTACTTCTGGGCAGGGGGACATGCCCTTAAGTGTGGTTAAGTGACTCTTACTTTTTTAAAGGACATCTGACTCTGCTTGCCTCTGTGAAAACCGTTTCTTCCCCGGTGCTGGACACTGAACATATGGAGGACAAGTGTCCTACCATTGAGCTATGTTTTCAGTTCACCCTCCGCCCTGTTTTATTTTTCTCCAGTGCTGGAAGTGGATTGTTTCAGAATAAAGATTAAGGCTTTAAATTTTTGATGAGGGTTTTTTTAAAATGAGCATTTTACCTTGCTTTGGAGATGTTTCCTGTCGTGTCTGGAAACATGTACGGGTTCCAATCCACTTCTCCTTCCTGAACATGTTAACCTCAGTGATATCTGTAAAAGGAGATAGATGTTGTTCTCCATCTCTTTGAGTGGATATGAAAATTAAAAAAGAAAACAAATCTTTGGGCTTAGATCAGGATCTGGTTGGGGGTAAGCGCCAAATAAATTGTGGATGCTATTTTTACTAGAAAGTACTTGTTTTTTTTTGTCAATAATTTTCAAATTAATAAAGTAATGATTTTCATTATGGCAAATTCATATGTAATTTGTTCTTATTTGCATTTGCGCATGCGTGTGAGCATGCACGTTGTACAGTACTGGTGTAAAACCATACATACGTGTAGATCAGAGAACATTTTGTGAGGGGTTCTCTCCTCCCACCATATGGGTCCTGGGAACAAGATCAGCTCATCACAGTTATCAGCAAACAAGTTTACTCGATGAACCCTCTTGCGAGCCCCATAATGTGTTAGTTTTCATCCCTCATCCCCTACTACCCTCTCCTGTCTTCCCTGGTCTCATACATGTAGGGGTAGATTCAGAGAACTCTTTGATCCAGTGAGTATGTGAATTACAATCTGATTGAATGTTTATGTGGCAGAATGCATACTGAATTTGAACGTGATTGTGAACACTTAACTCCCCTTTCTTTTGGCAAGTAAGTGCATGTGTGCCGAAGGTGAGGATGGGTAGTACCTAGCATAAATGCTCCATAAATTCAGTCCGATTTCTATAACCATCTAACCAATTGCTATCTTCTGTAGAGTGCTTTGAAATACTAACAAACATATTGAAACAATTACTTTCTTTCTAATAAACATGCTGTGTTTTCATTAAAAGTGTTGACTTTAATTCCGGTTTAACATTATGTCACATTTCTCTACCAGTGAAGAAGTCTTGGAGACAGATTCAAGCTCAGAGCAGTGTGAAAGTAAGTATAATTGATGGATGAATTCAATGTTGGTTTTCGGGTGTGTTTTTCATTTATTATACTGACCTTGTGAATTTGAAAACCTTACACACAAAAGAAAAATCTGCTGCCTGTGTCTAATTACAGTACTGGCGTAGTCCCAGTGCGTGAGCAGTTTGCTTTTGGTTGTTGTTTTTGTTATTTCTATTTTGTTTGTTTTTAAGTCCTGGCTTCCATTCAGAATAATTTCTGTAGAGCGCCGCATATAAGTTCCAGTCCCTTTTCCTACTGTCCACCTCCACACACCTAAGTGATGCTTCACCTTCCTACAGGCGATGCTTTCTTTCAGGGATGAGTGCGCTACTGCCAAACAAAGCTTTGAGTTCAGTTTATCGTGGACCATGAGCACAGGAAATGCATGTTTCTTTTCTATTTGCCCTCCCTCCATCCCTCCCTTCCTCTCTCCCTCCTTCCCCCCTCCCACTCATCCCTTTTTTGAGTGTCCTGGGGTTCACTGTTTACACTAGACTGGCTTCAAACTCCTAGATAGCTACCTGCTTCTACTTCCAGAGTGCTGGGATTGAAGACACACGCCAGCACACCCAGCTCTTATTTGCTTTTTGATGAGTAAAGTCCCCCATTTCAGTTTTTGTACTATAGCCAATCAATGGTGGTTCAAAACAGTAAATAAAAACTGCTAGAGAAAAAGAAAGAGAATATATATATATATATATATATATATATATATATATATATATATTCATATATATATATTCAATGTTTTATTGTGAGCCAGAAGATTTTATTATGAGTTATTGCTATTCTCTTATGGTGCCTAATTTATGCATGACTTTTTTTTTTTAAAAAGGAATACACACATATGGGACAAAGCATAGTACATGGAAGAGTCAGTACTGTCCACAGTTTCAGACATCCACTATGGGTCTTGAGGTGTATCCTTGGGGAGGAAGCAGGTAGTGCATGTGCTTAAGATGTTGTTCTTTTCAGTTATTGGTGATAGGCTGATATCGGCAGTGTAGCCTCCTCACACCTGCAGGACCATATGTATTACTTGTTTGACTTGGTAGTAAGCAGAACCTAGAGCAAAGCTGTAGAAGGCATCGCAGTATAGCATGGTAGTGCAAACTGTAACTGGACTGCCTGGCTTTGATGGTGGACTTTGGCTTATTGATGCTATAGTCTTTGGTAAGCCCTCTTTACCTCTATCTAATAATGGGATAAGAGGGCATTCGAAGTTAGCATAAAAAAGAAATAAGTTTGTGAAGCTCCTTAGTTTCCTATGTGTGGCATGCAGTGATGCTTGAGGTTGTTTCTATTATCATAACTGTAGACTGCAAAGTGGTTTTGGTTAATGTAAACAGAAGTATACAAAATAAATTCCATTTAGTACCTTAAATCTATGCCCGTAGAGAACTCAAAACATTTATTTTACTAGTATATATACAAGTCATTTTTTGGAAAAATGCAGTGCTGTATATTAATTTATCTTCAAAATTAGGATTGACATTAATCTAATATGCGTGTATTTGAGAAAGTACTGTACCTACAAAGACATGATTGGACTTTTATTTTTATTATTTCAGATTGAAGCCATTCAGGAGAACCAAGAGAAGAATTCTGATCAGTCTCCCAAATTGGACAATAGCTTGGATAGTTTAAAGAAGTATTCTTTCTTTTTTTTAACTTACATTTATATATTTTTCTCACCACAAAATGCTCTGGTTCAGTGTCCAAGGCTCACATGCTTAGAATTTTCAGTTTGTAAAATAGGGTCTTAGTGAGTGTCACAAGTCCTGGATTTAGATCTGAGCACCTGTGATCTGTGTATTGTAAGGCAAGTGCTCTGTCGCTCAGCTACATTCCTGTCCCATTTTAGGATTTCTGTATTTTTCATTTCCAGATCAAAAAGGAAAAGGAGAGTTTTATTTTTTTTGTTTTTGATTTCCCAGTTTAAATCATATCTATCTATCTACATGATTAATATATATGAATATATATGTATATAAATACACATATAGATAGATAGTTATAGGTGTATGTGTAGGTATAGGTAGATTATATATATGAGTGTTTTGCTTTCATGTCTGTGCATCTTGTCCATACTTAGTGCCCTAGGGAAGCAGAAGTAGAGGTCAGAGTTCCAGGACCTGTAGTTCCAATGATTATAAACCTCCATCTGGATCCTGGTAACCACACATGAGTCCTATGTAAGAGAAGCATGTGCTCTTAACTACTTAGCCATCTTTCTAACTCTTTTGTTTCCTAGTTTTACTGAAAAATAATTGGGAAACAAAGATGGACAGTATGAGATATGATAAAGTGATTTCCATAGAAAGTTAGTTAACACTAGCAGTTACCTTTTTGTGGTAAGAACACAGGTGTGTAAATTCTATTTCCTATGTATGAGACATTTCATTAACGATAGTAATGATAGTAATTGGCTTCCCAGAATGATTCAACTAGTAAATGAAAGTCTGTACCCTTGGGCCATACCATCTAATCTAGTTTGGTTTCTATTGCTGTGATAAAGACCATGACCAAAAGCAGTTTGGGGAAAGAACTTGTTTATTTGCTAATAGTTCTAGATCATTATCCAGCATGAGAGGAAGTCCGGGCAGGAACCTGGAGGTAGGAACTAAAGCAGGGGCCATGGAGGAGTGCTGCTTACTGGCTTGCTCCCCGTTGATTATTCAGTCTGCTTTCTTATAGAACCCAGGACCTACTGTGGTGAGAGAATGCCCCACAGACTTGTCTAAACACCAAACAGATTGGACAATTATTCAGTTGACATTCGTTTTTCCCCAGCTATTGTAATTTTATGTCAAATAGACATCTAAAGCCAACTAGGACACCATTTCATTCATTTTAAAAGAAAGGAAAATCAGTGAAGGGGCTTGTCAAAAGCTATACAGCATTATAATACTATTTAACAGATATCAACAATGACCCTTTTATATGACTTTATAATAGTATGTTAATATTCTAAACTTGAAAATACAGACCTATATATAAGTTTCATATCATGAGCTGGGCCCGGAGGCACATTTCTTTAATCCCTGAACTTGGGGAAGCAGAGGCAGGCGAACCTCTGAGTTTGAAGGAAGCCTCATTTCCATAATTACAGAGCAAGAGCACTACATAGTGAGGTCTGTCTCAAAAAACTAACAACAATCAAGTTTCACATTCCGTTGCTAGAAATGGCCAGTAGTTTGCAACATATTGCATGGAGAGATATGTGTCCCAAGTTAGGTAAGATAACTTAAAGAAACTCATATTGGAAAAAGCCAGGGTCTAAATTCTGTAAAGTATGAAAACCAAAAGAAATGTACGAAGGCAGAGGACACATAGGTTGCTTATATTAGAGAGGGGAGTAGAATTTAAATATGGCGTCTGAAAATCAAATGGGCAGGACATGTATTTTATTTTAATGGCACAGATGGCATGCAGTGTTGCCATAGAATCTTAAGTTTTCCTTCTATTCCATGTGGAGGTGTGTGTGTGTGTGTGTGTGTGTGTGTGTGTGTGTGTGTGTGTGTGTGTGTGCTCGCGCGTGCATGCATTTACAACATTTCTGGAAAAAAATTGCCAGAAAGTTACTGGGAACTGGTGAAAATGGCCTTTATAGGTTAGTATATTTTTAAGAAGATGATTCTAGAGCTCAGGAAATTTAGTTGGCCAGAAAGATTAAAACCTGGAATTAATTCAGACTCGGACTTTGTGATATTTTAATAAATTGGTTCTTAACCTAAGTGAATTAGAAATCGTTTTTGTGTTAACGTGCAGCCTTTTAGCATGTATAACCCATCACGCCCCTCCAAGACAAACAGACCCTTGCTTTGTTTTCCTAACTGGCTCAGAATGCAGGTTAGTTTTAAACTCATAGATTCTCCTACCTCTGCCTCTCGAGTGCTGGATTAAATATGTGTGCCCCCACATCTGTCCTTCTTCTTTTTTAAATATATTTAACAGCCTTGTGGGTGGTACGTTTTCCAACAACTATAAAATATAATTCATATTTTGATGTTGGAACAAAACTCCTAGGTAGTTCCAATATACTTGCTTCTTTTACTTTAGCTCAGTGGTTCCCAAACCTTCCTAATAATGCTGTGACCCTTTAATACAAGTATTTATGCTGTGGTGACCCCCCAGTCATACAATTATTTTGTTGCTAACTTGTAACTAATTTTTCTACTGTTAGGAACCATAATGTAGATATCTCATAGGCAGGATATCTGATATGTGACCCACAATGGGGTTGCAACCCATAGGTTGAGAACTACTGCTTTAGATTATTTTTAATGGTAATAATTGATCCATTGGAATGTGATATGAGAGCGGGACATTAACTGATAACTATGGTCTGTCTGTTGTAGCCATGTTCTGAATGAGCTGATACAGACAGAGAGGGCGTATGTTCGAGAGCTGTTTACTGTTTTGTTGGTGAGTGTAGCAAATTGTTTTCTCCCCCATTTCCCTGAACAGGCCCTGGCTAGTTTTTTTTTTTAAACTTTGTATTGATTCTTTTTTTAAATTCTTAAATATATTTTTTAATTAGACCACCTTATTTTTAAAAACAGAGATAAATGTACAGATTTTAAAAGCATTTTGCATAAAACTATATGAATATATTTTTGTCAGTACTTAATTTTTTTTAAAGGTTTGATAGTATGCATTGAAATCTTACTAGTTACAATAAGGATAAAGGACATTTCTTTTGAAAGTGTTCTGAGCAGTTTTCTGTTTCTGTCTCTGTCCTTGGTTGTCGGTGGCTATTCACTGTTACTTGAGACTGCATGTTGTTAAGTGATTGCAGTTACATTCCTCTCAGGAGTGTGGCTACGTGATTCAGAACTACTTACAGAAAAAGAGAAGCTGTTCTCTTAGGGACACGGCACATTGTTGTAATTATTCCCAGGCTGCTACTTAAAGGTTGAAACGGAAAGAGCTGGGGGTTGGATAAAAATACTCATTTGACACAAATGCCATGGTCCTAATTTGGTCTGAACAGAAATCTGAGCACTTACTTTTAATTTAAGGACAACTTTATATTCTTTACTATAATTTTTCATAGTTGGCTTTGGTTTGAAGGCTATAGTACTATGTTTTATTCAGACCATGGAGTAGAAGCCTTGACTTCCTTATCCTGCATTCTACAAGAATGCTACAGATAACGCTGAGAACTAAGGCATCTATCTAAGTGTTAGATTTCAATCAGCTGCACCCACAAGTCTTCTCTATGTTTTGCTGGATGTTTACTGTCAGTAGTCCAACCAAACATTAATATAAACGTGCCAAATACAAAAATTGACTTTTTTTTAATAGGGCTATAGATCCGAGATGGACAATCCACAGATGTTTGATCTGATGCCACCTCTCCTGAGAAATAAAAAGGATGTCCTCTTTGGAAATATGGCAGAAATATATGAATTCCATAACAAGTATGTACTTGCCAAATTTAATGTTTTGGTGACTTTATTTTTACAAAAAGTTATTGCTGGGTGGTGGTGGCGCACACCTTTAATCCCAGCACTTGGGAGGCAGAAAGAAATGGATTTCTTTGTGTTTCAGGCCAGTCTGGTCCATATAGTGAGTTCTAGGACAGCCAGGGCTATATAGAGAGACCCTGTCTCAAAAGGTGTGGGGAGAAGAACTTCTCACTTCTTTACTATTATATGTCATAAATAACTTCTGTCTAAAAATTCTACAGCATTTTCATGAGCAGACTGGAAGATTGCTGTGATGCTCCAGAAAGAGTGGGACCTTGCTTCCTGGAAAGGGTTAGTCTGATTCCTTGCTTTTAAATGATCTAGATGTTGGCGACTCACAAAGTGTCTTTCATATAAAGTAACCTTGGAGACAAGAGAACCCTCTCCCCTCCCCTTTAATATCTATGTTTTTGGAGAAGCCTCATCAATTCAAGCAAGTACTTAATGTAAAACTGTTGGAAAAAGTGATGAAAGGGATATTCAGGGCATATTTATATTCTGTGGTGTTAAGTGCTTCAGTTACTCGGGTTGTAGCAACAGGACTCAGATACCACCCTACCTAGAAGGATGTGAGAGATGGGAACATAGTAATAAAATCACACTGAGCCTGGTTAAAGTAAGAATAAAAGATGCCTTAAAAAAAACTGAAAAGACAGAGTCTTATCATGTAGCCATAGTTTATTTTTTTTAAATTAAATTACAACAAGTTATCGAGTTTCTCCTCCTTTTGAAAGATCAACCTTCTGATTGGAAATCAAGTTGAATCATCCGTAGTAGCTCAAGGGTATAGACAGTGGCTATATGGAAGACACTCGCAATGAAAACTCAAGTGTGAGTAGGACATAGACCAATAGAAGAAGGTTAGGGAAAAATGATTCAAGGGAGAGCAAACTGAGCCCTGTGCTTAGATATGATGATGTTTCAGTGATGAACCAAGGCATACGTCTAACTTGGGAATTAGCTACAAGCTCCTTTATTTAGACAGCCAGCAGATTAATAGCACAGAAAACACACATTGGTACCTATTTGATCATGATACTAAATAGCTTAAAAAGATAAGGGTTTTCTTACTCAACTGTCAAGTTTGGTAAGCAAGAGTTCTAAAATTGCATGTAAAATTGTATCCTGCTGTCTGGCCCAATGGGCATGCTGTCATTGGAACACAAAGCAGGGTATTTTTTATATCACTTTCACTCTCATGATTAGTCACACTCTGTCTGTCTTGATCAGCCTTTTTAAAAACAAAAATTAATATTTACAAATTGGTAATATGTATGCATTTGTGCTTTATTACAGAAGGAGGATTTTCAGATGTATGCCAAATACTGTCAGAATAAACCCAGGTCAGAGTTAATTTGGAGGAAGTACTCTGAATGTGCCTTTTTTCAGGTATTAATTATTTAAGTATTAAACACATTCCGTTTGGAAGCTATTGAAATATTTCTCACTAACAAATTCATTTTCTCAACCAAAGTAAGCACGCACGCACACTTACATATAGGAACACATATTTGTTGTTCCCTGGAGGAAACCACTTTTAGCTACTTCTGGTATTTGCCTGCTTATCTCTAAATACCACACTTGTCCTTCTCCTTCCTGCTTTAGAAAAATGAAGATTTAGGTCTCTTTCACTGTTCCCTGTCCCATGACCATAGCCACATGAAATTCTTTTTCCAAAGCATCCAGTATATTTTTGTTAGATCGATCGGCTATATTTAACTCAATTATTAAGAATGGAATTTCTCTGGACAGATGACTCATATAGTAAAATATGGTTGCTTTTCCTTCTCTTGTGTTTTGATTACAACTTTCTTCCTACTCAGTTTTCTATATGCTTTGCTTTCTTCCTCCCTTAATTTTTTCTAATTTTAAGGATCATAAAAAATAGTTTTTTCATGTTTATATGCATCGATTATCTTTAAATCTCATCCTAAAGAAATAACTTGTATTATTTCTGACCTGTTTACAGCTTTCATCTCAGTATTGAGGTGCATATCATTTGGGGGCATGTCTTACTGCTCTCTTCAGTAGCCTGTCTTCCTACCTACATGCCAACCTTTTAAAAATATTGATTTAATTGTATGTATGTGCCTATTTTGCCTGTATGTATGCATGCACACTATCTGTGTACCTGGTGCTTATGGGGATTGAAATAAGGTGATGGATTCCATGGAACTGGAGTTTGGATGGTTGTGACTCACTATGTGGATTCTCAGAATGGAGTCCGTGTCCTGTGCCAAAGCAACAGATGCTGGAACCTGCTGAGCCATCTTTCTAACCTCATGGCCTTTTTATTTTATCCTCTATTGGGTAGAAGGAATTTAGAAAATGTACATGTTAGGTCATATTTGCAGAAGTTTTTGAGAACTTGTATCAGTAAGAGTCTTTAATGCACCGTAATGCTTTGATTGTAAAGATGGCTAAGTATAGAATTCTAAGGAATAGTTATTCTCAGAAAATTGAGGATACTACGTCACCATTTTCTGATTTCTAGAAGAAATATGATGCCAGTTTGACTCTTGTCTTCAGAAAGACATGAGAACTAATACTTAAAGATGGTTGATTGGCATTATATTCATTCAGTATCTTGGTGTTTTGGGTATTACTTTTTGAGACTTTTGTGGTAAAGGTGTAGAACCTGAGGCCTTTTCTATACTAGGTAAGTATTCTGACATTGAGCTGTACTCTGGCCTTGCTGATCATCCTGAAACTGGAACCTCTAGTCCAAATTTCCTTCTTTTCCTTCTACCTTAGTTTCCTCAGTTTTTTTTTCCTGCTGGAATTTCTGGTGTACAGATGCTGGAGTCGTGGACCATTCCTGTAATTACCTTTCTCTGTCTGCCAAGCCTTTTCTTTGTCTATTCTGCTCTCAGCAACTATCTGTTACTCTTGCTAATTGAGAGTTTTATTAATGTCACCATTTTTTAAATGTAAAATTTTATTGGCATATATTTATTATATAAAGTGATGAATTTTATAACACTGATTTAAGTATATCATGTGTATCAAACACAGTTACCTCTTATTATCCTTTCTTATTCCAAAATCCATCCATCTTCCTAGTCCTCTTTCTCTCCTCAAATAGTCACTCTTTATATATAAATGATATCTCTCTATATGTCACTCTATATGAATATATTCTTGATTTTATATTTCCTTTTGGCTCTGGCATATTTTACTTTCAATATGATGATTCTAGGACTACTATTTTTCCTAAAAATAACACAATTTCCTGCTTTATTATGGCTCAATAAGATACCACTGTATACCATAGTGCCCATTCATCTGTTGAAGAGAATCACATACTGTGAATGCCTGTGCTTCAGACCTAGATATGCATGTATCTCTCTGATTTAAAGTCCTAATGGTGGTATAGTTGGGGCATATGGCATTTCTATTTAAATTTTTAAAAATATGTGTATGCATTTATGTTCAGGTGTTCTCAGATACATGCATGTAGTGTGTGGACATGCATGCACAAGTATAAATGCAACATGTGTAGCTGGGGTGTTGAGGCCAGGGATCAACCTTTAGTGTTATTTCTTGGATGCCTATTGCCTTGTTTTTTGAGATAGGGTCTCTCCTTAGCTTGGAACAAGATAAGTTGAGTAGGCTAATTGGCCACCAGGTGTCAGAGATCTGCCTATCTCCTCTTTCCCAGTGCTGGGATTATAAGTGGATAAGTACCGTAAGCCACCATGCATATCTTTGTTGTTTTGTTTGTTTGCTTTGACTTTTCTAGACAGGGTGTCTTATGGTTTTTACTGCTGTGAAGAGACACCATGACCAAGGCAACTCTTATAAGGACACCATTTAGTGGGGGCTGGGTTACAGGCTCAGAGGTTCAGTCTATTATCATTAAGGTGGGAACATGGCAGCATCCAGGCATGGCTCAAGAGGAACTGAGAGTTCTGGATCTTGATCTGACTACAGCCAGGAGAAAATTGACTCTTCCGCACTGGGTGGAGCTTCTAAGCTCACTCTCACAGTGACACATTTCCTCTCACCAGTACCACTCCCCATGGGACAAGCGTTTAAACCACCACACAGGGTATCTCTATGTAGCCCTGGCTGACCTGGGTTCGATTTGTAGATCAAGCTGGCTTTGAACTCAGACCCACCTTCCTCTACCTCCATAGTGCTGAGATTAAAAAAGGCATGTACCACTATTACCTGATACATCTTTGTTTTTAAATTTCTAAAATGCAGGTTTTGGGATATCTGAGTCAGGTCTTCATGCTTGCAATTATGTTATCAACATGAAGATAATGATACATTTTTATTTTAAAGTAGTTTTCTCTCTGCATAGTACCGACTGGATTCAAACTGATTTTCTATTTTTTCTACTTTAGCACCTGACTCTCACCTTGGACGCTGTTCTGAAATGCCTATCATTTGTCTGTTTGCATGCATTAAGAACAAGCATATGAAATCTGATTGAAAGTCTCTTGTGCATTTCTGGGTTTAGTGAGTACAGTCCTCAGTCTTGGATTGTTTGCAACTTGGAACATCTTACAGTTCTCTATGCAGGTTTCCTCTGCAAACTAGTTCAGCTTCCAGTGCTGTACATATCTTTATTGTCTTGATGAGATTGCCCATGATTCATGAGAATAAACTGTGCAGTACCTGAGGTGGATTATGATTTAATCAATGCTGCAGACACAAGTTCTTTTGGGAAAGACATTGAATGTTTGAGTCATCTCTAGCCCTATTGAAAACAATTGAGCAAATTTTATTTCCTTTTGGCTGTATACCTAGGAATAACTCTATGGCAGCTAAGGAGTTATGTATGGCGACTCTGCCCAATGATGAACAGGATCTTACCATGTAGTCCTGGCTAGTCTGGGATGCAGTGTATAGACCAGCTCAGCCTTGAACTCACAGAGACACATCTGCTCCTGCTCCCTGCTTATTGAGATTAAATGTGTGAGCCACGATGCTCAGTTAAGTTTAATGACTAGTGTTGGACTATTTTCCATAGAGATTCCAGTTTTCCATCACTATCAGTAGTATATGAGTTCTGATTGCTCAACATCTTCACCAACATTTGTTTGTATCTATTTCATAAACACTTTGAATTTTTCTCCTTTAGAAGTATGGGGTATCTCTTTGAGAAGGGGAAAGGAGGTATTCTCTAACATAAAACCTGAGCTGTTTTTGCCTTTTTTCCCCTTTCAACTTGTAATTAGACATCATGTATACATTTGACTTTCAGTTTTTACATCTTGCAAATATTTCCCCCGTCTCAAATATTTTTGTCTTGAGACAAATATATTTCATCATTCTAGTTGGGTTTCATGATGGAGATTAAATGCATATATCAGTCTATCACCTTTAAGTGTTGACTATTCTTATTTGAATTAGATTATATGTTGTATTTTATTTATATTCAGTAGAAGGCTCTATATATTATTCAGGTATAACCTCCTCCTGGCACTCTTGTGTTGTATACACTCCATATGCACATTCATCCTCACCACCCCCATCTTTTCCTAACTATGATCCCTCCACTGTTCCCAGGACCCAATGTCATGACCCCTATATTTATAGTGGCAGCAAGCCAACTGCTGAATGAAATACAGCACCAGTTGATGAAGTCTGTATTTTTCTTGTGATCTTAAAAAATACTCTGTTCTCATACCCAGTCAGATTTATATTTAGCACAACCTTTTTTTCTTGTCTAGGCTTTTGCCTATAGAGCTGATCTTTTATGAATGTTCTTGGACAGACTGAAAATCACTTTAATCATTCTAACCTATTGTAATTTCCTGCATTCCCAAATTTTATCCACTTTATACCAATGTGAATTTATATGTGGACAACTTTTAGACTTTGAAATACTGTAATTTCTACCTTCAAAATCTTTTCTTCTTTCCTTCCTGCCTTCTTTTCCTCTCTCCCTACCTCCTTCCCTTCCTCCCTCCTTTGTTTCCCCCTCTTTTCTTTTCTTTTTGAGATAGATTTTTCTATTAAATAGCTCTAGCTGGCCTGAAATTCACTATGTAGACTAAACTGGCTTTGAACTTATAGAAATCTACCTTCATCTTTCCCCTTGAGTGCTGAGATGGAAGGCATGTGTGCTCAAATTTTTAAAATGGTATTCAGTTTTTAGGTATATTATTTCTCATGATTTTTGTACAATATTCAATAGTGATTTTTCTGATACATATTTCTTAAGATTTATAAAAGATTCATGTCTGGGGTCTAATCAAAGAACTCTTGGCACTTTGCATTCTACAAGTACATACATGTCCACTTATTTTTTAATTAAAATTGTTTAAAATTTTTTGCATGAGTAATATATATATATATATGCATTGTATTCCTTGCAGCTAGAGATATGAATGGTTGGTTGTAAGTCACTATGTGGATGTTGGGAACTTATCCTTGGTCATTTGGAAGACCTCTGACCCATCTCTTCAGCCTTGACATATGTCTTTTTAAAATAAATTACTTCTAAAATTAGAAAGGCATTCAATATGAAATTTTCATTAAGATTTTATTTGATTCTTAGGCCCTCTACATTTCTTAATTTAATATTCATTGATCATTATCTCAGAAAGATCTGCTTGCTTCTGCCTCCAGCGTGCTAGGATTAAAGGCATGTGCCACTGGACCCAGCTGGTTATTATTTTAATTCATTAATTAATTAATACCCTAACTGCTACTCCCACTCCTGGGCCCTCCCTCACTGAGTCCCTTCCACCATCCCCTTCTCCTCTGAGCGGGTAGAACCTTCCCTGAGTATCCCCCAACCCTGGCATATCAAGTCTCTGCAAGATTAGGTGCATCCTCTCCCAGTGAGATCAGACAGGGCAGCCATGAAGACTGAGCTGCCTGTCTGCTGCATATGTGCCAGGGTCCTTGTTCCAGCCCACGTATGTTCTTTGGTTGGTGGTGGTGGTTCAGACTCTGAGGATTCCTAGGAGTCCAGGTTTGTTGACTCTATTGGTCTTCCTGTGGAGTTCTCTTCCCCTTCAGGATCCTCCCTCCTCCCCCCAACTCTACTATAAGTGTCCCAACCTCCCTGTAATGTTTGGCTATAGGTATCTGCTATTGTTTCAGTCAGCTGTTGGGTGGAGCTTCTCAGAGGACAGCAATGCTAGGCTTCTGTCTGCAAGCATAACAGAGTATCATTAATAATGTAAGGAATTGGTACTCACTCATGGGATGGCTTTCAAGTTGGTCTGGTTATTAGTTGCCCTTCCTTCAGTCTCTGCTCCATCCCTGCATTTCTTTTAGACAGGACAAATTTGGGGTCAAGAGTGTTATGGGTGGATTGGTGTTTCTATCCTTTTACTGTGATTCCTACCTGGATACAGAGGTTGTTTCTCTAGGTTCCATGTCTCCACTGTTAGGTGTCTTGGCCAAGGTCTACTACATTGCCTTCTGGGAGCCTTTCCTAACCTAGGTTGCTGGGACTTTCTAGAAATTCTCCCTTAGACCCAACCCTGGCAGCTGCAGATTTCCATTAGTTCTTCTAGCTCTCTGAACCTTTCTCTTCTCCCTCCCCATACCTGATCCTGCCTCCCCATTCACCTCTCCCTACCCCTTTTAACTATTTCTCTTCTTCCCTCTGCTTCCTATGCCTATTTTGTTTACCCTTCTAAGTGTGAGTCAAGCATCGTTGCTTATATCTTCCTTCATATTTAACTTCTTTGGGTCTTTGGGGTGTATCATGTGTATTTTGTACTTTATGGCTAATATCTACCCATCAGTGAGTACATACCACACCTCTACTTGTGGGTATATGTTACCTCACTCAGGATGACATTTTCTAGTTCTACCCATTTGCCTGAAAAATTCATCATGTCTTTGTTTTTAATATATGTATAGTATTCCATTGTACAAATGAACCACATTTTCTGTATCTATTCTTCAACTGAGGTACATCTGGGTTGTTTCCAGTTTCTGGTTACTGGAATGTAGCTGCTATGAACATAGTGGAATGCATGTCCTTGGAGTATGGTGGAACAGATTTTGAGTATATGCCTAGAAATGGTATTACTCTGTCTTCAGGTAGAACTATTTCCAATTTTCTGAGAAACCACTAAACTGATTTCCAGAGTGGTTGTACAAGTCTGCCATCCAATCACCAATGGAGGAGTGTTTCTTTTTCTCCACATCCTTGCCAGCATCTGCTGTCACCTGAGATTTTGATCTTAGCCATTCTTATGGGTATGAGGTGGAATCTCAGGGTCATTTTGATTTGCATTTTCCAAAGACTAAGGATGTTGATTGAGCATTTCTCTTTAAGTGCTTTTCACCCATTTAAAATTCTCCGTTTGAGAATTCCCTATTTAGTTCTGTGCCCCATTTTTTAATTTGGTTATCTTGCTTGTTAGAATTTAACTTCTTGAGTTCTTTATATATTTTGGATATTAGCCCTCTGTCAGATAAAGGGTTAGTGAAGATCTTTCCCCATCTGTAGGCTGCTAATTTGTCCTATTAACAATGCCCTTTGCCTTATAGAATTCTTTCAATAACGTGCGGTTTCATTTATCAGTTGCTGATCTTAGAGCCTGAGCCATTGGTGTTCTGTTTAGGAAATTATCTCCTGTACCAGTGTATTCAAGGCTATTTCCCACTTTCTCTTCTATTAAGTTTGAGCTTTGTGCCGGGTGATAAATATCAATCTATTTGCATTTTTCTACTTGCAGAGATCCAGTTAGACCAGCACCATATGTTGAAGATGCTCTCTTTTTCTCTATTATATAGTTTTGACTTCTTTATAAAAAATCAAGTGTCCATAGGTATGTGGGTTTCCTTCTGGGTCTTCAATTCTATACCATTGGTGACCTGTCTGGTTCTGTACCATGCAGTTATTTTTATTATCATTATTGCTCTGTACTACATTCAATACCATGCAGTTATTTTTATTATCATTATTGCTCTGTACTACAGCTTGAGGTAAGACATGGTGATAGGTTCTTTTGTGTTCAGGATAGTTTGGGCTATCCTTTTTTTTTTTTTAATATGAAGTTGAGAATTGCTCTCTTTCTTTGAAGGTCTGTAAAAATTGTGTTGGAATTTTGATGGGGATTGCATTCAATCTGTATATTTGATCATTATCTTTTAATGACAGGTATGCCAACAGAAATTGAAACATCGCCTTGGTCTGGATTCCTATTTGCTCAAACCAGTTCAACGAATCACCAAGTATCAGTTGCTTTTAAAGGTAATTACATGAAGCATTTTTGTGGTTCTTTACTTTAAAAATATTTTATGTATATGAGTATTTTACGTGCATGTATGTGTGGCTTGTGTGTGCCTCATACCCATGGAGGCCAGAACAGAACATCAGCATTATAGCCTGTTCTGATTTACTATGTGGGTACAGAGAGAGAGAGCCCAGGTCCTCTGCAAAAGCAGCCAGTGCTCTTAATGAACCATCTCTCCAGCCCCTACTTGTTTATTATTTTTTTTTATTTTATATTTTGAATCAGACCTGGTCGTCATTTAAAAGGAAGTGGTTGACTAGGAAGCACTTGCAATACACTGAAGGAGAGCAATGGTCAGATGTAACTGTATGATTTTGCAATGTGCTGTTTCATGTTGTACAAATGACATATACAAGGTGATTAAGCTGTGAGTATATGGAGTATTAGCTCTTGATCCTCCAGATCTTAAGCATAATGTTTTGGGAAAGATTTTCATATTAGGAAGATCTAAATATATACTTACTCATTTTCATATTATATTTCCTATTGGTATTTTCAATGAAAATGTGAATGATACTTCCCCAGTTCAATGGAAAAAAAGATTAGTAGAATCTATATCTTGTATATATACAATATCACTTCTTTTAAAATGTGTTTCGTGATGCTATATACATCATGATTGACAAATCATTGTATTTAGAGGAGGAAAACTTGTGTAATTGCTTTGAGCACTAAGCTCTGATGTCTCTTTGTAGCTCTTGGATTTTAGCTCTAAACACATTGAATGCCCTTTGTTTTATACTCTTTCCTTATTCTACTTCTTCCTCAATTTTGACATTGTTATTAAACATAATGTTAATGTGACAGACAATATGAAAGAAATTACTCTAAAAATGACAGTATGTTTGGATTACTGTTCAAAAGCATATTAGCTTTAACGTATTCATTTTCCAGCAGTTAAAAAGTATGCGACTAACATTAATTCTTGACTGCTAATTAAGGAGCTTTTAAAGTACAGTGAAGAAGGGGAAGGAACTACTAAATTGAAGGAGGCACTTGACTCCATGCTGGAGCTGCTGAAGTCAGTGAATGACTCCATGCATCAGACTGCTATCAATGGCTATATTGTAAGTAAATTTTAGAGATTGTTGGAATTTGGGAGGATAAGCTTTCCAAAATCCCTTCTTTTATCTACTAGATTTAATTAGGAAATACCACATAAAAGGCAAACAAATGGGGATAAAATATATGCATCATTATTATTATTGATAATGCTAAGTGGAGAATTGGCTGCAAATCAGCAGCCAAATGGAATTTTATGACATTTTCCTGGTCTGTAGCAGCCTGCCATCTAATCTGGAACATGGGTAATTTGGCTTGAATAAATGCTTACATCAGCTAAGCAGATACACTGTCCCTGAATTACTGCTTGCCCTAGTCTAGAATAGATATGAATAAAAGAGTCGAGTCTTTAGGGCTTGCCACCTTTCCCCAAATCGGTTTCATCCAATGGGAAACTCATGTACTAATCAGGAATGAGGAAAAGATATGAGCATTGCTCCAGCGGAAATAGCTCCACATAAGAAATGCCATGAACCCAGACAAAGAAGGCTCTTTCATGCCACCACCTCGTAGCAAGTTAAAATATATGTGAGACACAGCATGTTTTAAAGTGAAAAGTTATAGTATACAGGACAAAGATTAAAATCCACTCTTAAGGGCAGACCCACGCCCAGATGTAGATTGTCAACACAAAAAAGAACTCAAATGACATTTGTTGGAAGTTCTTTGTTTCATAATGTCTTGGTAGAAAATTAAAAAGATTTACTGTACAGGCTCTTTGTGTATACATTATGGATTCCAATTTTGTGTTTGTATGGGATTTTTCTGTGTACAAACATGTGTGTTTGTGCATGTGCACATGTGTGCGAGTCTATATGTGATTCTTGTGCTTTTACTTTGATCCCTTTTCTTCTGTTTGTTTTTATCTTATTTCAGTTTGTTTTTGTTTCATATAATTTTTTTTATTATTATTCCTTAGATACTCATTTTTCTTTCTTTTTAAAATTTTAATGTATTCACTTTACATCCTGCGTACTGCCTCTCCTCCTGGTTACGCCATTTAACAGTCCTTACCTCCTCCCCCTGTCCCCTTGTCCTCTGAGAGGTTGTGGACCTCCTAGGTATCCTTTCACCCTTGCCCATCAAGTCTCTGAGGCTAGATGCATCCTCTCTCACTGAGGCCAGACAAGGCAGCCCAGCTAGAACTTAACCCGCAGACAGGCAACAGCTTTGGGATAACCCATCCTCCAGTTGTTTTGTACCCTGCACATTTGCTACATCTCTTCATGGAGTTGGGCTGGGTGGCTAGTTCCAGCCTGTGTATGCTCTTTGGTTGGTGGTTCAGACTCTGAAAGCCTCAAAAGTCCAGGTTAGTTGACCCTGTTGATTTTCCTTTGGAGTTCCTATCCCCTTTGGGCACACAATACTTTCTCCTATTCATTCATAAGAGTCCCCAAACTCCATCCAATGATTGGTTGTGGGTGTCTGAGTCAGCTTGTACGTGAAGCCTCTCAGAGGACTACATGTTCCTGTCTACATGGATAACAGACTATCACTAATAGTGTCAGGGATTGGTGCTTGCCCATGGGATGGGTCTCAAGTTGGGCCAGTTATTGTTTGGCCATTCCCTCACTCTATGCTCCATTCCCCATCCCCTTATTTCTTATGGACAGGATAAATTTAGGGTTGAAAATCTTGTGGGTTGATTGGTGTCTCTATTGTTCCACTGAAATTCCTGCCTGGCCACAGGAGGTAGCTTCTGGTTCCATATCTCCAATATTGTGAGTCACAGTAATGTCACCCCCATTGATTCCTGAATGCCTCCCTTATCCCAGATGTCATCCTAGAGATGCCTCACAGCTCCTCACTTCTGTCAGTTGCAGATTTCCATTCATTTTCATGGCTATCTAGCCATTTTTTCCTGTCCTTCCCCACACCTGATCCTGAATTCCCAATTCACCTTCCGATTCCCTTTCTTTCCCAGTTTCCTCCCTCCGGCTGCCTTTTATAATTATTTTGTTCCCCTGTTTAAGTGAGATTCAGGCACCCTCACCTGGGTCTTTCTTCTTGTTTAGTTTCTTTGTGACTGTGGAGTGTAGCATGGCTATCCTGTATTTTATGGCTAATACCGACTTATAAGTGCATACATACCATACATGTCCCTTTGGGACTGGGTTACCTCCCTCAGGATGATATTCTCAAGTTGTATTCATTTGCCTGCAAAATTCATGATGTCTTTGTTTTTAATAGCTGAATAGTATTCCACCATGTAGATGTACCACATTTTCTTTATCCATTCTTAAGTTGAGGTATATCTGGATAGTTTCCAGTTCCTGACTATTAGAAAAAAAATGCTGCTATTAACATATTTGAGCAAGTATCTTTGTTGGGGCATCCTTGGGAAATATGCCCAGGAGTCCTATAGTTGGTTCTTGAGGTAGAACTAGTTCCAGTTTTTTGAAAACCACCAAATTGATTTTCACAGTGGTTGTACCAGTTTGCACGCCCATCAGCACTGGAGGAGTGTTCATCCTTGCTAACATATGCTGTCACCTGAGTGTATGACCTTAGTCGTTCTGAAGGGTGTAATGTAGAATCTCAGGGTCATTTTGATTTACATTTCACTGTGTCCTTTGCCTTTCAGAAGCTTTATAGTTTTATTAGGTCTCATTTATCAATTGTTGATATTAGAGCTTGAGCCATTGGTATTCTGTTTGGGAAATTATCTCCTGTACCAGTGCGTTGAAGGGTATTTCCCATTTTCTCTTCTATGAGATTTAGTGTGTCTAGTTTTATGTTGAGGTCCTTGATTCACTGGGACTTGACTTTTATGCAGGGTGATAGGTATAGATGTATTTTCATTTTTCTACAAGCAGACATCCAGTTAGATCAGCACTATGTGTTAAAGATGCTTTCTTTTTTCCATTGTATGGTTTTGCCTTTGTCAAAAAACAAGTATCCATAGATGTGTGGGTTTATTTCAGGGTCTTCAACTAGATTACATTGATCAACCTGTCTATTCCTATACAAATAATTCTTTCTCTTTGTAGTGCAGTTTGAGGTCTGGGACAGTGATTCCTTTTGAAGTTATTTTATTGTTCAGTATTGTTTTTGCTATGCTGGGTTTTTCTTTTTCTATATAAAGTTGAGAATTGCTCTGTCCAGGTCTGTAAAGAATTGTGTTGGAATTTTGATATGGATTGCATTGAATCTGTATTTTGCTTTTGCTAAGATGCTATTTTCACTATGTTAACCATACCAATTCATGAGCATGGGAGATCTTTACATTTTCTGATATTTTTCTCAATTTCATTCTTTGACCAATTGAAGTTCTTGTTATATAGGTCTTTCACTTGTTAATTACAGTTACTTTCACTTCTTCTTTTCCAATTTGTATCCCCTTGTTCTCCTCTAGTTGTCTTATTGTTATAGCTAGAACTTCAAGTACTATATTGAATAAATAGGGAGAGAGTGAACAGCTTTATCTTGTCCCTAATTTTAGTGGAAATGATCTCTACCTTGATATTGGCTATTGGCTTGTTGTATATTGATTTGATTATGATTAGGTGTGTGTCCTGTATCTCTGATTTCTCTAATACCTATAACATGAAGGGTTGTTAGATTTTATCAAAGGCTTTTTCAGCTTCTAATGAGAAGATTGTGTGTTTTTTTTTCCTTTCAGATTATGTATATGGTGAATTATGATGATGAACTTTCACATATTGAACCATCTCTGCATCCTTGGGCTGGATCCTCCTTGATCTTGTTTCTGATATGTTCCTGGATTTAACCTGCGAGTTTTTTATTGAGTATTTTTTGACTCAGTGTTCATAAAAGAAATCTGTCTGAAATTCTCTTTTTTGAGTCTTTGTGTGGTTTAGGTATCACAGTGACCAGTACCTTATAGAATGAATTTGTCAGTGTTCCTTCTCTTTCTATTTTGTAAACTAGTTGAAGAGTATTAGTATTAGTAGTTTTTTGAACATCTGGTAGAATTCTGAACCAAAATTATCTTGCCCTGGGATATATTTTGGCTGCGAGATTTTTGATGACTACTTCTATTTTCTTAGACATTATAGGGCTGTTTAAATAGTTTACCTGATCTTGATTTATGTTTGAGAAGTGGTATCTGTGTAGAAAAATCATTCATTTCATTAAGATTTTCCAATTTTGTTGAGTACAGGCTTTTGAAGTAAGATGATTCTTTGAATTTCCTCAATGTCTGTTGTTAGCTTTCCCTTTTTATTTCTTCCTTTGTTTATTTGGATTCTGTGTCTGTCTTTTGGTTAGTTTGGCTAAGGTTTTGTCTATTTTGTTGATTTTCTTAAAGAATCAGCTTTTGTTGATTCTTTGTATTGTTTTCATTGTCTCTAACTGATTCGTTTTAGCCCTGATTTTGATTTATTTCCTGCTTTCTACTCTTTTTTAAAAAGATTTATTTATTTTATTATATATTATATATGAGTACACTGTTGCTGTCTTCTGACATAACAGACAGAAGAGGGCATCAGATCTCATTACAGATGGTTGTGAGCCACCATGTGGTTGCTGGGAATTGAACTCAGGACCTCTGGAAGAGCAGCCAGTGCTCTTAACCGCTGAGCCATCTCTCCAGCCCCCTGCTTTCTACTCTTGTTCAGTGTGTTTGCTTCTTCGCTTCTTCTTCTCTTCTTCTTCTTCTTCTTCTTCTTCTTCTTCTTCTTCTTCTTCTTCTTCTTCTTCTTCTTCTTCTTCTTCTTCTTCTTCTTCTTCTTCTTCTTCTTCTTCTTCTTCTTCTTCCTCCTCCTCCTCCTCCTCCTCCTCCTCCTCCTCCTTCTTCTTCTTCCTCTTCCTCCTCCTCCTCCCTCCTCCTCCTCCTCCTCCTCCTCCTCCTCCTCCTCCTCCTCCTCCTCCTCCTCCTCCTCCCTCTTCTTCCTTTGCTTTTGCTAGAGCTTCCAGGTATACTTCTAAATTGTTGGCATGAGAACTTTCCAACTTCTTTATGGAGCCACTTAGTGCTATGAATTTTTTCTCTTAGTAATGCTGTCATTGTGTCCAATAAATTTTAGTATGTTGTGCCTTCATTTACATTGAATTCTAGGAAGTATTTAATTTCTTTCTTTGTTTCTTACCTGATTGAGAGATAATTTATTAAAGAGTTGTTCAATTTCCACAAGTGTGTAGGCTTTCTGGTGTTTCTTATGTTGTTGAAGTCCAGCTTCAATTCCTGATCTTCCAATAAAATACAAGACATTATTTCAATTCTTTTCTATCTGTTGAGACTTGCTTTGTGACCAATATATAGTCATTTTGAAGAAGGATCTACAAGGTGCTAAGAAGAAGGTATATTCTTTTATGTTTGGGTGAAATATTCTATAGATGTCTGTTAGGTCCATTTGATTCATAATGTCTATTAATTTCATTATTTCTCTGTTTAGTTTCTGTGTGAATGACCTGTCAATTGGTGAGAGTAGAGTGTTGAAGTCTCCCACTATTAATGTGTACGGTTCAATGTGCGATTATATGCTCTATCATTGTTTCTTGTACAAATGTGGGATGCCCTTGTCTTTGGAAAATAGATGTTCAGAATTGAGATATCACATTGGTAGATTTTTTTCTTTGATGAGTATGAAGTGTCCTTTCCTGTCTATTTTTATTAATCTTGGTTGGAAATCTATTTTATTAGATTTTATTCTGGCTACTCCAGCTTGCTTCTTGGGAGCATTTGCTTGGAAAACTTTTTTTTTCCAGCCCTTTACTCTGAGGTAATGATCTATCTTTATGGCTGAGGTGTGTTTCTTGTATGCAGCAGAATGATGGATTCTATTTTCCCATCCATTCTGTTAGCCTCTGTCTTTTTTATTAAGAATTGAGATCATTAATGTTGAGAGATATTAATGACCAGTGATTGTTAATTCCTTTTTAAAAATGTTAGTGTGTGTGTATTTGTGTTTCTGTGTTTGTGATTCCCTTGTTTTAGCTAGTATTGAGTTACTTATTTCTTGTGTTTACTTGGATGTAGTTGTCTTCCTTGGGTTGAGTTTTCCTTCTAGTTCTTTTGGTGGGACTGGATTTGTAGATAGATATTATTTGAATTTGGATATGTCTTGATATATCTTGTTTTTTTCCATCTATGGTGACTGAGAGTTTTGCTGGGTATTGTAGTTTAGGTTGCCATCTCCTGGTTTTTAGAGGTTAGGTGTCTTTCTAGGTCCTTCTAGGTTTTAGTCTCTGCTGAAAAGTCAGGTATAGTTCTGATAGGTCTGACTTTGTATGTTACCTACCCCTTTTCCCTTGCTATTTTACTTTTAATATTCTTTATTTGTTTTGTACAATTTATATTTTAATTATTATCTGGTGGGAGGATTTTCTTTTCTTATCTATTCGAATTGGTATACTTGTATGTTCATGGACGTCTTTCTTCAGTTTGGGAATGTTTTCTTCTATGATTTTTGTTGGAAATATTTGCTGGGTCTTAGAGTTGTGACTCTTGACCTTCTTTTATCCTATTATTCTTAGGTTAGGTCTTTTCATGGTATCCCAGATTTCCTGGATGTGTTGTATCAGGAATTCTTTTAGATTTAACATTTTCTTTGATGTATCAATTTTTTTATTGTATCTTCTATGTCTGAGCCTCTCTCTTCTATCTCCTGCATTTTGTTGGTGTTACTCACATCTGTAATTCCTCTTTTCTTCTAAGTTTTCCATCTCCAGGATGTCCTCTGTGTTTTCTTTATTGCTTCTATTTCCACTTTCAGGTCTTGCAGTTTTATTTTCATCACCTGCTTAATTTTATTTTCCTGTGTTTCTTTAAATGTTTATTTGTTTCTTCTTTAAAGACAGCTCTAATTTTTATAAGATTGGATTTAAGGCCGTTTTCTTGTGCGTTGTTTGTGTCAGGATATCCAGGGCTTGCTGTAGCACAGTAGCTGTGCTAAGAAGGTATCATATTGCCCTGGTTTTTGTTGACTGTGTTCCTTTGATGTCTTTTAACCATCTGAATGGCTTTGTTCCCTGGTTATTCCAATTTTATATTATGTATTGGAATTGGGATAACCTTGATGATCCTGGAGTGGCAGGCCTTTGATGGGTATCCTTTGGCTGTTTGGTTCCAGATCACCAGGTCTGTATGATTCGGGGTCTGGAGGTCATTATGATTACAGAGCTGTGTGTCTGTATGGTTCAGAATCCACAAGTGTAATGAGGTGTGCGGAGAGAGTGAAGGGAGACTGGAGGTTCTCAGGGATTGCAGACTTGGGGTACAAGGGCAGCTAGTGATGCCCCAGAGACTTCAGCAAGTGGGGAATGTGGGTTTGGGAAGGGAAGCTAGCCTGTATGCTTCAGGATATCCAGGTCTGATGAAGATAGATGAAGAGGTGAGAGGGGAATGGAGGTCTCTGGGCATAGCAGAATGCTCAAGGTACCTGGGCATGCCACAGAGGACTCAATGAGTAGGGCACCTGTTTGTTTTTTTAAGGAGAGACAGAAAGGTTGTGGATCCAAATGGAGGGAATGTGGAGAGGATCTAAGAGGAGTTTGGAGAGTGGTACCTATAACCAGAATGTATTATATGAAAAAAAAAGCTTTTAATTAAAAAGGGGGAGGGAGGGTTTATACCCCTAACATTCATGCTACTATTATATCAATTCCCATATCCTGCCATTTTGATAGGTCATATGGTTCACAGCTGGTTAATACCAATTGACTGTCTTCATAGCAGCCTGCATAGTACCTTCTAGTAAGTACTATGGATGTTAGCTTGTAAGGGGTAATATAGTCTTATACAATGATTTAAAAAATAAAGCATACATAATGTGCTTCAGAATATTAATATGCCAAAGTGCTGATGTTTGACAAATGAATATAGCTCTGCCTTCTACAAATTGGCTTTGATTTTTTTTTTTTTTTAGGGAAATATGAACGATCTGGGCAAGATGATTCTTCAAGGTGCCTTCAGTGTTTGGCTAGGACACCGGAAAGGTGCTACCAAAATGAAGGATTTTGCACGGTTTAAACCCATGCAGAGACACCTTTTCTTGTATGAAAAAGCTGTTATGTTTTGTAAGAGGCGTACGGAATCTGGAGAAGGCGCTGACAGATACCCGTCGTACAGTTTTAAGCACTGCCTAAAAGTAAGAAAGCTCATGCTATATAATACAATGTTGTACGTAGTCCATCTTGAACACTTTGAGTAGGTTCTATACTTTACATGCACATCCTTTGTTGCAAAGAATTTAAAAAAAAAAAAAACAGTACTTGTGTCTTTGTGTGTTGGTACAGGCAAATGTGCACTAGCTACAGCGCCACAGTGGAGTTCACAGTACACCTCAGGTCTTGGTTTTCACCTTCCATTTTGTTTGGAGTAAGGCGTTCACTGCTTTGCACACCAGTCTCTCTTGGTCCAAGAGCTTCTAGGGATTCTCCTGTCTCTACCTCCTGTCTTGCCGTGGGAACACTAGAATTATGAGCATGTACTAGCATATCTAGTTTCACAAGGGTTTTGGAAGTCTGATCTCAGGAGAAGGGATTGGACCCAGGTGCTGAGCATTAATTCAAGTCCCCCATCAGTGTGGTCTCAGACCTTCTCCAAGGTACTCTCCAGTGAACTGGCTCACTTCAGAGCTCATCCAATACCAACTGGACAAAATTCTTGGTCTTGTTACCATGAAGCCGTTGTCATAGAGAAACAAAGACTAAACGGTTTCCTCCTTCTCACTGCAGTATACAAATGAAGAATTCTTGTGCTTAGCATGTCCTACCTTCCTTTCTTTGTCCCTCCTGCATTCTTTAGCCCCATGCTTTCTGGGTATCCAAAGCGACCTACAACTGGATCTCTTCCATATATATTCTGGGTTATTCATTGAAATTGTTTTTTTCTCTCTAGAACCCATTGTGTCCTGACATTAATTAGTCTTGTGTTAAAATCAGGAGAGTAGTGTTGTTTGTAAAAGTCATTAGCAGCCCGGTAATACTTCTAATTCAAATAAGGCTGTGTGTTCGTCCATTTGTTTCTAGAATAGTTGAAAGATAGAAAAATTTTATCTTCAATTATTTTATTTTGAGGTTTCTTTTTTATTTTATATCTTTTACTGGATTTTTAAAGTGTACATTTCAAATGTTATCCTCTTTCTCAGTTTCCCCTTTAGAAATCTTCTATTCCATTCCTCTTGCCCTGCTTCTATGAGGGTGCTCCCCCACCTTCCCACCCACTCACTCCCACCTCCCCGCCCTGGCATTCTCCCACACTGGGGCATTGAGCCTTCACAGGACCAAGGAACTCTCCCTAAATTGATGCCAGACAAGGCAATCCTCTGCTACCTATGCTTCTGGAGACATGGGTCCCTCCATGTGTGCTCTTTGGTTGGTGGTTTAGTCCCTGGGAGCTCTGGGTGTTCTGGTTGGTTGATATTGTTGTTCTCCCTATGGGGTTGCAACCCCATTCAGCTCCTTCAGTTCTTTTTCTAACTCCTCCTTTTCGGACCCCATGCTCAGTCCAATGGTTGACTGCAAGTATCAGTCACTACCATTTCATTCTCTTTTCCTTGGAGTCATTTTCTGTGAGTGGTTCCTTTCATAGTTGGCTTTCCCAGTATACTTGCGAGCTGATGACAATTTAGCTGTGCTTTTATTGATGGACCTGTAATGAGCTTAAGGACTTAGTGTAGGGAGGCCACCTTATAAGCAGGCCCTGCTTTCAATTTTCCTTCTATGGGTCAGATGCCTCTAGCAATATCTAGCAAAATTCCTACTCAGGGTTATTCCACTGTCCATGTTCTAAATCTATAGTAGCTTCATGTATTCTTTAAAACTCCAACTATTCCCATCACAAGTACACATTTACTCTTTTAATATAGTCCTAAGTCTACACATCTGTGTTATTTATGACTGTAATAAACATCAACTGAGAACCAAAACAGTCAAATCTGAGAGGTTTTAGATCTTGCCATCTATATATGGCCTTCTTGAAAAGGCATTTTCATCCTTTTAGGCATGTTTGACATAAACCAATTTGATGCATATTTTTTTTGTGGGGTGACCCAGTGACTACCTAATGCAGAATTTCCCGTTTGTATTGATTTTCTGTTTTTCTGTGAGATTTGATACAATGATAGGCATGCCAATGGAGTGTTTCTGAAGTTCATTAAAGTAAAGAAGGAGTAACGAAGCCAGAAGGATTACAATAGTTGCCATGGAAACAGAAGGAGAAATTGATGCAGGAAACATTTTAATGGAAGGCAGACATAAGGGCTTAGTGACTTACCAGATACAGAAAATAAATACTACTTGACATTTGAGAGAAGAAAATCTGTCTGGTTTTCTTGGTTCTGAGATATAATTGTATCTTTAAAAGCAAAGAATTAGTCATTGATGCTTGGACAATTTTAGATGAAGATTCCTGGGGAAATGGTAATGTTGTAGACTAGGAATGATGGAAGTTAGACTGTTTCTTAGGTCTCATGATGCTTACTTCCTCTTGCTTACTTGCCATGAAAATCTATCATTAGTGGTCAGTGTGCTACTAAACAAAGCTGAACAACTCCTCTCCCCTGAAATGTTTTTTTCCCTCACTTTATCACACCAAGCTGAAATTATCCAGCCTTATTGTGTCTTTCTAATGACGATGTACTGTAATATAAGCATTTAACATTCATAGGAAAACCATATGTCACATCACAGTAATCAGATAAAAAGATGTGGCTTCTTCAGATCCATCAGATTGGATGCTTGCTTATCATCCAATGATGTTTTAATTTAACACATATGCATGTAAGTGCTAACTTTGTGTCAGATAAACATGATTTGATTTCTAGGGAATTCTCCAAATGTATTCAACCAATAATCATGTGCTGTATATAATATCAGTGTAAAATAATAAGACAGTTGCAATTCAAACATAGGAAAAAATGGAAAACAAAGCCATAATAAGTTCAAAGCTCATTTTGGACTGGGTAAAAGAGTTTGTCATTCATGTGTAAGGCTTGGAGTTCAGATCACTCGCACCCATGTAAAATGCTATGTGGGTGTGGTTGCCCTTTGTAATCTCAGCTTTGGGGATTCCCAACAGTGTGTTGTCTAGACTAGCTGGATCAAGTGAGCTCTGGATTCAGTAAGAGACCCTGCATCAAGAAATAATGTGGAGAGGTATTGTGAAAGATATCTGACATCATCAACCTCTGACCTCCACACAGATACATATATACATGTACCCATATACATGTGAACACACATACACGAGTGCATATGACTCCCAAAAATGTATATGATCTAAGCATGTTGTTTAATAATTCATATCTCTATATCAACTCTTATGAAATACATGATTTCCCAATTTTATAGCTGAAGAAATGGAATTTGAGAAAAATTCAGGTCTTTACACTGAGACACATGGCTTATGAATGCTAGTGATGGATGGAGGGCCAATCTGGCCTTCTCTGAGTCTGGATATCCGCTACATATTATTTATGATTATATGATTAATTCACTTTTAAAAGATTGAATATAAGTCTTCTCATATCTTCGTATTAAGCAGAGATGGGTAGAGTGGTATAGAAGGGTATACTTGGGAACATTTGAAAGTAACTTTAGACGGCATTCAACGTATTGTCAGAGGCTCTTTAATTAGTGGAGTTGAGGTGCATTCCTCCATATAACTGCTTTCCTTTACCTTAAGGAAGGACTTGCGTAAGGACTACCCTCAAGAAAGGCAGAGAAGAACTTAGAGATGTTACACAAGGGAGTGAGGTTGTCCTGCATAAAGTTAGACACTGTTGTGTAATACAGAAGTTCTGCCAGCAGTGAGAAGGCCATCAGTCTTTAGACTTTGTGCCATTTTGTTCGCTGTAGAGGTTGAGGGATTGTTGGGAATAGAAAAACCTTCGTGAACTTGGCTGCTTCTTCTCTGACCCACAAATTTGCTATTCATACCTCCCAGAGAATCAATTTGTAAGATCAAATTGTTGTGCCAATAATTACTTGAGAAATCAACAAAAATTAATCAATTTCAGGTAGCCTTCCCCATTGACATTTAATTACTTTTACTTCTGACAAAATTTTGTTTTAAAAAATTCATTTCCAGCAGAATTCACCCTTAGCTAGGGTGGCTGAGTGTTCGGGCGAACGGCACTTTTGCCAGTCACCTAGCTTAGCATCTGAGCCCTGAGTGCACATTCCCCAAATCACTGAAGTCCCCATGCATAGGACTCTACTTTTCATCTCCATTGCCTTATTGAAAATAAAATGCATATCTTGCTTCAGTGAGACTGTTTCCTCTACCTTTTGCTAGAATACAGTGATTGGAATCCTGTTTGTGTAATGAAATGCTCAGGAAAAGTATGATTTGTTATAGATGGAAGAAACCGGCATCACAGAACATGTGAAAGGCGATAACCGCAAATTCGAAATATGGTGCGGTGAGAAGGAAGAAATTTACATTGTTCAGGTTGGTTATTCTTCCGGAAATTATAGTTGGCATAAAATTTATTTAGTTATTTAAATTTTATAACCCATCAATTTCAATTTGTAGTGTTCATGTCTTCCTTGGGTGTGGGGGCATCCACTGGAGAACCTACCAGGAGCCCCATTCTCAAAGAAAGCTGGCTCTCTTTACTCCAGAAGTGAATTAAGTAAACATCTATTGGTCCCCAGTTAAGATTTCATAGCCCTTCCCTCTCCATATTAGAGCATTAGCTAGCTTTGGATTGGTCTTGTGAGGTCTTGTTTAGGCAGTCATAGCTGCTAAGAGTTCTTGAGTTCAGGAATCCTGTAATGTCCAGAAGACAGCTTTGCTTTGGTCTTCCCTAACTTCTGGATCTTATGGGTTCTTTTTTTGCTTCCTCTTCTGTGATGGTTTCTGAGTGTGATATAGATGACCACTTATGTCTGATCACTCCACAGTCACAGACCCTTTAAGCCATTGCAAGCGTCTTTGTTAATCTTTAAACACTGAACAAATAAATATCCCTGATGAGATCTGAGAGTTGCACTGGTGTAGCGAGATGTCACTTTAGATGGCAGATTGATATTCTGTCACTTAACAAAATAAAAAAACCTGTAGGTTCACCTCTGGAGCCTATGAGCTCCCCAACCTTGGGTTCTTGACCAGCGTTGCAATACCAGGTCTGTCATTTTTCTAGGGGAGCGGGCCTTAAATCTAATCAGAAAGCATCTGGTCAGTCCCACAGCATTTATGCTAAGGATTTTAGTTGTGTGTATGTGCATGTATGTATGGGTTGTGCATTTGTACAGTGCTTTTGAAGCCAGGAGAGGGCAACGAATGCCCTGGAGCTGGAATTACAGGTCATTTTGAGCTATCAAAGTTTGGTCCTCTGCACAAGCAGTGCATGCTATTAAACCCTGAGCCATCTTTCCAGGTTCAAGATCAAGATTAAAAACTCTGGTTCAATCTATAACAGGTAGATTACAACTACTGATAACTCCAGCTCTAGGGGAATTAATTTGGCTGCTTCTGGCTTTCTTTGAAAGAATGTAGTTATGATCCTGGGCAGTTATATTCCAAGGACATCCTGTTTTAGGGAAGAAAAGACACTGAAAATATTTAATTAAGTCTCTGTGTCATGACGAGTGGCTGATCCACACATTATCTGTTACAAATGTTCAGGTTTTTGTTTTGTTAACTTTGTACTGATAGTGCATAACTTCTTCTTGGTTTGCTTTAAGATATATAGTAAGTACTATATAACAGTCTTACTTTATAAGTAATCAGAAAGTATTTAAGGCATACATACATACATACATACATACATACATACATACATACATATATATATATATATATTTCTGTCCCTCAAGGCAATTTTAGAATATTTTTGACTATAATGTCTCATCTAATCTGATGGCTAATGATCAGCCTCCAAAATGATTTAAGAAGCAAAGGGGTAAAACTTGAATCTGCTGTTTTACAAAATGACTCATGTTTAATTTCATTTCTTTTATTATAAAAGCATTCTTTTAAAAAGAAACATACTTCTCTGTTCTGTTTTAATTTTTAGGCTCCAAGCATTGATGTGAAGATGTTATGGTTAAAAGAAATAAGAAAAATTTTGTTGAAGCAGCAAGAACATTTGACTGGTAGTTTCATTTTTTTATTTTATATATAATAGGTTTGTTTTTCATGTAATACATCCTGATTACAGTTTCCTTTCCCTCTACTCCTCCCAGTTTCTCTCCACCTCCCCTCCCTTCTATACCTACCCTCTTTCTTGTACTGGTAATTTCAAGCATGCATGCTTTATGGAGAAGCACGTTAATGACTTATTAGCTTGGATTTTATGAAAAGTCTTCCTGGGAATGGGACAGATAATTTAATAGTGATGCAAGCATCTGTTAAACTTAAAAAGTAACATTGGGATTCAGAGAGCTTAAAGAAACCAACGAGTTTGAATCTAAGATGAAGCTTGTTTGAGGGAGGACCCCTTTTCATCACTCTGCTGCTGCCTGAAACAGGATCGCTAGTCCTGGGGCTTCCAGGGCTTCTGTCTCTGCCTCTATGTTACTGCTGGCATCACGTATAGGTTTTTATTAGCCCATTTTGGCGGGGATGTGCATGTCAATTTTAGAGATTCAAACACAGGTCCTTGTGCTTGTGCAGATACTACTCTGCCCACTGAGCTGATACCTCAGCTCTCAGATTGTACTTTTTCACTGAAATAGTACATGGTTTGGACTTTCCAGACTATAGCTTCAGACTGGCCTTCCTGTTTGTTGGTTTGTTGGTTAGTTCAAATCCCTGAAAGGTGTGTGTGTGTGTGTGTGTGTGTGTCCATGTTCATCTGGTTCTGGCTCTGTCTTCCCCCAGCCCCCTTTCTCTTTCCCTCTTAACCCTGTGGTGTGTGTAAGTCATTGGCCTTCAGAGGAGTAAGAAGCATGACTTCTGTATGACATATGGGCTTTGTTTGATTCTACAGCTAAAATTCAGCAGGACCACTTCGGTGTGCAGGACCAAGTTTCTCCCCAGCAGCAGAATGCTGAGTAAGTGATCATTTTGTTCCGAAATAAAATTTGTTAAATTGCATCTAGATTTATTTATTTTTTCTATGTGTATGCATATTTTGCCTACATGTACATATGTGTGCCACATGCATGCCTGGTGTTCAGGGAGGCCAGCAGAAGGTGCTGGCCTCCCTGAAGCTTGAGCTACAGACAGGTCATAGCCATCGAGATTGTGCTGGGAAGTAAACCTTGGTCCTCTGCAAGAGCAACAATCACTCCTAACCACTGAGAAATCTCTTTAGTCCGCCCCCCAAGCTTCTGTGTGTTTGTTGTGCACTACACAATGAAATTACAGTATCTTAGACAAACATTAGCATTCTGTAATAGCAGTCGCTTATCAGATAACATAGCACATTATTTTCTTATGTCTAAGCCATATGTTAGACGTAAAATCTGAGACAGGATGCGATTGTTATTGGGATCTTAAGGAGAACCAAAGCACTTAAAGGTCTTTTCCTGCTAAGGATCATGTTGTTCAAACAAAAGTGAAGACTTTATGTTTGTGTATGCAATAGTTGCTAATGCAGAAGCTGGTAGAAACTTAGCAGTGTGGTTAGGTTTAAAATCTTACCTACTTATTTATACACACCTTACCTGACGTATTAAAATGAGAAGTCTTCAGAATAACACAGATTGTACACATTCATGCCGTGTGTGTAGAACAGAGCAGGTGTATCTTTGCATAAAAGGAGCCTGCTGGCTTAAATCCTAAGACTTCTGCTCTTCATATTATCAACTACTAAAGAAACTTAAATAAGAGCGCATCAGCTGTTGGAATAGTTTCTCAGCTTATTCTTAACACATAGTATTAAGAGAGGCTATTTTAATTTCTCACTTTTCTTAGACCACGCAAAAGCTCACCTATTTTTGTATGTGACTTTTTCAGAAAGCAAGAGGAAAGTCTTTCAAATGCTGTGGAGGCAGAAGCAGAGGTGGTACAAGCTGGTGCCCTGATGGAGGTCAGAGAGGCGGCTGTGCTGGTTCAGACAGAAGCCAATTACACAAGTGTGTATCTGTCTTGCTTATCTGAAGACACGGTTCATAATTATGTCAGTTTTAAACTCCCTAAATTGGAAAATAAAAATCTAGCCATGTGTTTTTTTTTGTTTTTGTTTGTTTTTTTTGTTTTTGTTTTTGTTTTTGTTTTTTTTTTTTTTTTGTATAAAGAAAAAAAAGGGCTTGTTCTACAAGGCTTTTATTTCTTGCACATGCAAAACAATCTGATGGACACTACAGAGCTCTGTTTTTCAAAATGTGGGTTCTGGACCTGTATCCTGAGAACTGGAAGACAAATTTGTTGGCTTTCTCTGACTCAGATCTTCGGGTATGGGGCCCAGCTGGGTGATTTGACCAATTCTGTATGTAGTGCTGATCCATGCTTACGCTTGAGAGGACACAAGAATGAATGCAACATGTGCTCCAGCTTCAACACACTGGTCACTTTCTGCTGTTTCTGAGACTAGGATACACTGTTCATTTCCTGATGGTTTTGAGACCAGAGCTGGGATATTTGTTTTCATGTGAGAATTGTACCATTTGAAATGATTTGACACAATTCATTTGATCACCAGATGTTAATATGATTGGGAATTTTTAACAGTTGCATCTACAGTCTAACTAAAATGCATACACTTGCCATCTGTACAGTGCTAGGAAGGTAGATAATTCAGAAAGCAGTTACAGTGGAACGTGCTGAAGTAGCGTATTATGGAGGTACAAAGTGCTATACAAGCATACACGGTCTTCTACATTACTTTGGAAACAATAGCATAGACTCCCAGAGAAATGCAACATAATCAGTACTTCATATAATAGTCCTTCACCCCTCTAGTTGAGGAGAAACAAGTAACGATGACCTTATTCCGTGTTAATTCATTTTTAGGTTAGTTCCCTCAGATCATTATGTTGTGACTCCCAAGCCCAGCAACATTAGAGCCTAGCATTAATGCGTTCATTTGACAGGTAGGGAAACCATATCATAAAAGGCTGATATAGTTATTTCCAAGGTGACACTAATAGTTTATATGGCCAAGATGGAATTCTGAAAGTTTGTGACTTAGATTTTGACCTAGTTTCTTTTCTGTTACTGTGATGAAATACCGGGCAAAAACAATTTAAGGAGGAAAGTTTTTTTTTTCTTTTTATTACAGTTTATAATTCCAGGTTACAGTTTATCACAGCAGGGAAGTCATAGTTGCAGAAGCCAGAAGCAGCTAGTCACATCACATCCACAGTCAGGAAGCAGAGAGAAAGAAGTGCATTCATGCTACTGCACTTTCATGAAGAGCTTGCTTGGATAGCTTTCTTTATGTATAGAAATGCAGGGTTCCAATCCAAGCAATAATGCTGCCCACCTTCAGGCTAGGTCTTACCACATCAATTAAGGTAATCATATAATTCCCCACAGACTTGCTCAAAGACCAACATGACCTCATCAAACCCTCACTGAGACTATCTTCCCAGACTATCTTCCCATCTGATTCTAGGTTGTGTCAAGTTGACTATATATATATATAAAATAAAAGAAAGAAAGAAAAAAGAAATTTTATACCTCCTACCTACAAGCTCATTTTTTGTGGGGGAATACAAAGTCTTACTATGTAGCACTAGCTGGCCTAGAACCTGCTATGTAGACAAGTCTAGACTTGGATTTGTAGAGCCCTACCTGCCTCTATCTTCTGCATGCTGGGACCAAAGGTATGCAGTCCCATGCCTGGCTATATGCAGATTCTTAAAATTCATGAAATGTGTAATTCATGATTTCTGCCTACTAAAAAAAAGAAGATCTAAGCCCAATAATAACAACACCAGGTGGGATCTAGCAAGTAATATTTGAATGGAATGAATAAAATTATTTTAGAAGATTCAGAACCATTGCATTGTTTGTGAGGGTGGATAAGACAGATTATTCTGGAAATGTTTAACATTGTTTCTAATAATGCCCACAAATCCTAACTTCCAACCACTCTGAAATTTAAAGAAGTATACTGCGGTCTAAGTCCTTTTTGAAATGTCAAATTCAAAAATAGGGAAACCTAAGTGCAATTTTATTATATACAGCGAAGCAAAAATGAAGGTCACAGCTTTGACTGTAGCAGGGAATTTGTTTTTCCAGTGGTAGAGAACCAGATCTTTAATTAACTGCCTGCTTTTCTTCTAGCTTGGAGTGGGATGCTACCATCTGCAGAAGGTGATGCTGCAATTGCTGACCATTCATACAACTCTTTCTCCCCTAAAAATGATGATGGAGAAGACAGGCCACAAATGGTTAGTATGACATACTACATCAATATTCCAGAGGCACTTTTACTGATGACATAGATTGGGTACATAATGAATACTATTTTTGTCAGGAGCCATGAGGTTTATTGAGTATATTGCATAGTGAAAAGAATCTAAGTGAATCTTGGAAGCATTCACAAATCACTTCTCAGTTATACACAGAACACTACTGAAGTTATTTAAATGACCAATTTCCAAATGTCTATAAATATATTGTTATGATTGTTAGTTATTATCTTTCCAGCCTGACTTCTGTCTATGGTAACCCAGGGTGGTCCCTTTCCTGCCTTAGGCTGTCAAGTGCTAGGATTATCAATGTGTGATTTCATGATTTTAATTTTATTTTTTTAAGTGTTCATTTCATAGCACCTCCTTGTTTATTTGTAATTTTTCTTTAAGCTTAATTTTTGTAATTATAAGGTTAGGAAGTTAACAAAAATACCACTGAAATGTCCTGTGTTCCTTTCATCTAGTTATCCCAGTGGTAACATCTTCTATGATTGTAGGACATTTAGAATCTTAGAAATTACATCAGTGCTGACCACAGGCTTTTCTCAGATGTCACCCATTTTTAATGTGCTTTTCCTATATGTGTATATGTAGTTCTTATCATTTTGTCCTGAGGTGTGTTTTCTACTCAGCTATAAGTGATAGACCCAGATGCAAAGCTACAAATGTGCTTTAGAAATAACACAATTATTTCTTTAATTTTTTTTTACACAACTAGTTTTTAATTAGTGTGAAAAGGTTACATTTTGGTAGGTATAAATTACAGAGGAAAAAATGAAGGGCTTGCAGCAGATTTGTCTTAATTGTCTGTATTAGTGTTTCTCAGATTTTGAATGAAACTGCTAAGCCACTTACATATATAAATATATATGAGAGTACTTTCTTGTAACCATCTGTGACTCCAGGTTTAGGGGATCCTATACCCTCTTCTGGCCTCCAAGGCCAAAGGTATAGATAATATGCAATAGTTCTTAAAAAGAACTTTTAAGATGTAAGTTACAACTACTGAAAATGCACTTTATTTTTTATTGAAAATTAGAAATAACAAAGGTTTATATTAGGAAATCTACAATAATTTGAAGTAAATATGATCTTTATTAAAAAGTAAGCTTTTATAAAGTTAAAAAAAAAACTAGTGAGAAACAAAGCACCCTTGCAAAAGTTTTTAATCTCTGGCTTATCGTGAACCAGGGCTCAGGGCACATACATTTAATTCCAGAACTTGGGAGCCAGAGGGGCAGGTCGATCTCTGAGTTGTAGCCAGCCTGGTCTACAAAACGATTCTAGAACAGCAAGGACTATATAGAGAAACCCTGTCTTAAAACAACAACAGATATTCTGATTCTCATGTGGTTTTGAATGTAATCTGTTCTACTATTATACCCCATATAGACTCTCTAAAACTGCCGGCATATGTGTGAGAATGAGAGTAAAACTGGCAAATACTATTGTAAAGTAAGCCTGACCCTCCAGAGTGATGGAATGGTTCTCAGAAAGAAATGCTGTACTTCCTATAACTGGCAACCCACTGGTTTAGACAAATTATATTAAGGGATATTTCTTTAATTTAAGTTTTTGGTAGGTGAATTAAATTGGAGTAGTCAGTCAGATGTGAGCAAGAAAGTCTAAGGAAAGCAGTTACTATTTGAACCCTGTCTGTTGGTGGCCTAGAAGAGTGTCAGAACTGGGTTGTTGAGCATTTATCCAACTATGGAGTCAGAAAAGGAAGTGGCTAATGCTTTAATTGCAGGCTTTGGGAATGTAGGAAAACCTATTCCTGGGTCCTGTGACCAAGGAAAACATACAAAAGAGCAATGTTGTATAATCCCCAACCCTCTTACCTAAAGCTTAAAAGAAGTTATGAGAGATCATGTCTCAAGTGTATTGAAAATGTTCCTCATGATGATACCTGATGATCTCTGGCCTGTGCACACAAACACACACACACACACACACACACACATTCACGTACATACACATACGTGCAACCATACATATGGATATATGATCAATATGAACACAAACACAGTCATGTTCACCTACGTACCTGCAACGCATATGTCTTATTTAGACTTTTTCTGCTGCGAGCAGACACCGTGACCAAGGCAACTCTTATTAGGACAACATTTAATTGGTCTGGCTTATAGGTTCAGAAGTTCAGTCCATTATTATCAAGGTGGGAACATGGCAGCATGGTGCAGGAGGAGCTGAGAGTTCTACATCTTCATCTAAAGGCTGCTAGCAGAATACTGGCTCTCAGCAGCTAGGTCGACGGTCTTAAAGCCCACACCCACAGTGACACATGTAGTCCAACAGGGCCATACCTGCTAATAGTGCTACTCTCTGGGCCGAGAATATACAAGCCATCTCACAATACATATGGCTATATAAGCAATATTATCATATATACATGCATTAAAGGAGGAAGTTGCAATGAGCTATTCATTTGACTTTATAAAGACAAGAACTGGAAAGCAAACCAGTTGTGGTGGTGTGTGCTGTGAACCCAGCACTGGGAAGGCTGAAGCAAGAGAATTGAGAGTTTGAGGCAACTGGGCTATAGAGCTAGTTCCAGGCCAGCCTGAGCTACAAAGTAAAGCCCCATTTTAGAAACACACACACACACACAACACCTCAAACTGACCATAGAAATAATTGGGTTACACTTCCATTGCAGAGATCCATATCGGAGGTGGTGTCAGTCCAGTTGTAAAGAAGCCACAGTGTCAACTGGCAAGACCCTCAGCCTGCCTGCTTCTCAGCCCATGTGGAGAAAACATCACTGAAAAGTGTTTTAGTCCAAAGGATGGAAGATTTTCCAGATTAATATATTTAAACATGCACAGAACCAACAGCATATATACTTCTTTCTTTTCTCTCACTTAAAAGCATTTTACTTCTAGGACTTTTTATTCAATTCAATCAATTGCATAAGTGTGTAAGACTTTGTGCAGGATAAAAATCTCATCTCAGAATATTTTTGACTTGAAAATTGTTTCTTCTCTGTCTACTTTGCAACCAAATGCAATCAGCGTGCCTTGGATTGTTTAGCTTATTATTACTGAAGTTAAACTTAGGGCTGTAGAGTAGTTAAGGCCAAGTGAAGCACAACATCATGAGTTAAAGAGCTTTTTAGACCCAGTGCTCCTGTAACCCATGCAAGACAAACGGCAGAGTTCCGAAGTCCGGGGGGGGGGGCGGGGGCCATTAGCAAATTCTATTCAGGGCCATTGGCTTTTCTATGTGCCAAGATGAACTTTTCCTGAGAGTAGTTTACAAATTGCATTCAAAGTGTAATATTTTCATGCTTGTTTCTTTTTCTGAATCTGTGCAAATTACGTGTGCTCTGTTATTTTCTGTACATTTCATGCTGTAATCCTTTTTTTTTCCAAATAAAAATGAAACCTTCAGGTTGTGCAAATTCATACTCTGTGTATGAATTTTTTGTGTGTCTGTTTCCCTTCACAAACCAATGCAGTTTATTTGCTCCTGCAGAGGAACGGGGCTAAAGCTCTCACATTTGCTATGGAAACTAGAGAGCGAATTCCTTCTGTTCTAGTCAGCAGGCATTTAGCTAAGGTGTTTCCCAATCAAGTTTGTAACATGGTTTTCCATTCATTAGAACGTTATAGTCTGAGTGAAAGACGTTCCTAACAGATTAAAAGCCTCAAAAACACCTCTAAGGACAAAGATTCTCCATGAAGATTCTTAGGGTCAATGGTAGCCATTTTGTTCCCCAATGCCTGTGGTGACTTCCAGCTGGTGCACACGGGTAGTGAGTCAACATTTCTGCAGACTCTGTGCCATACCATCTCCAGCAGCAGTGGTCACAGGGATACCTTCCATTCTCATTGCTACCATGCTGCTTCCAGAGCCCAGTGAAAAGCTGGCTAATGAGCTGAGTGAAACAGTCTGTGAGAGAATCCTATGCTGTACAGACTTGTTCTCGACTTAGAGTTCAGATGATCCAGCTGGGGATGCTAAAGACCACATTCCATCTGGTTGTTTAAGTCACTCATTAATCACATAGCTAATGCACACTAGAGTGTCAGGGTCTTTGCTGTGACACTTTACAAGGGAGACCTAATTCTCTTTATCAGTTTCAATATTGACATTTAGTTTTATCATCCGGTCCTTCTCCTTTTGACCTTATGGAGCAGGAAGGACAACAGTGCTTCAGCCAGCTTGCTGTTTAATTGCAAGAACATCCAAAGGAAGGTGACATATTGCTTGGGAGAAGACTGAACAAAGCCCCACCGCTATTAAAAATAAAAAACATTAAAAATAAAACAACTATGGCTCATCATTTGAACTAAAAATTTGAAATAAAACCACATTGATTGTATTCTCTAACCCGTAAGGGGAGTGGGGACATATATAAATCTTGGAGCTCGAGATATGGTTCAGCAGTTAAGAATATTTATTGCTCTTGCAGAGAACTCAGGTTCACTCTTAGGACCAACATGGTGGCTCATAATTATCCAAAATTCCAGTTCCAGGGGATATAATATTCTTTTCTGACCTCTCTATACTAGGCACACATGTAATGCATGAATATTTTATATATATATATATATATATATATACATATGCACATATATTCAAGAAAAACACTTAAAACAAAATGCATAAGTTTAAAAATAACTAATAATGAATCTTTAAAGTAATAACTTGTTTTTCCCCTAAAATCTAGTACAGTGTCATACAAGGCTTTGAACACATGCAACAACAGTTCTGTGAACACTCTTTGTAGTATAACCCATGTGTACTCGATAATACTCTAATTATTATTTACATTGGTGAAAATATAAACAGAAGAAAAAAAAGGTCTCATTCTAGAAGGCAGTTTACAGATTTTAATTGGGTTGCCATAGGTTTCAGAATACCCAATTTTACATATATAATATGACTAAACTGTACAGTATTTGAAGGCTAAAATTTCCAAATATTTGCCTAGTATTACACTGGCATAGTGTGAAAAAAAAAAATCATTCGGTAATTAGAAACAAAGCTGTAAATAAAGTATGGTTGTTAGCATTTAATGTGTTCTTCAATAGATTTGTGTTTTTGAACAAAATGTTTAAACATGTTAATCTTCTTACAAGGTTGCTAGGATTGAGAGATTTTACATATTGTGATATCTTGTGAGCAAGTCCTTACAAATGTAATACTTTATGATATTAGTCTTACTGTCTAAGAATGCTTTAACAATGTGTGTTTTTTATTTTATTCTAGGAACATGTTATTTCTATGGATACATACACCTGCATCCACACATACATTCCCATATGCCTGTGCCTTCATCCTAGACTGCAATGTGAATGTACTAGGGAGCAACAAGAAGTGGTGCTATTAATTCTGACTTAGAAAGGAAACTGGAGGTTGCCATTTTGTCCTATTGGCAGTGTCCTTTGCCTTACAGAAGCTTTGCAATTTCATGAGGTACCATTTGTTCATTGTTGATCTTAGAGCATATGCCATTGGCATTCTGTTCAGGAAATTTCCCCCTTTGCCCATGTGTTTGAGGCTCTTCTCTACTTTCTTTCTCTTCTATTAGTTTTAGTATATCTGGTTTTATGTGGAGGTCCCCGATCCACTTGGACTTGAGCTTCATACAGGGAGATAAGAATGGATCATTTTGCATTCTTCTGCATGCTGACCTCTGACTGAACCAGCATAAATTTGTTGAAAAGGCTGTCTTTTTCTCATGGTTGGTTTTAGCGCCTTTGTTAAAGATCAAGTGACCATAGGTATATGGGTTCATTTCTGGGTCATCAATTCTGTTCCATTGATCTACCTGCCTGTCTCTGTACCAATACCATGAAGTTTTTATCAATATTGCTTTGTAGTACAGCTTAAGGTCAGGGATGGTGATTCCCTGAGATGTTCTTTTAATGTTGAAAATAGTTTTCAATATTCTGGGTTTTTTTTTTTTGTTATTCCAAATGAATTTGCAGATTTCTCTTTCTAACTCTATGAAGAAGAGTTGGAATTTTGATGGGATTTGCACTGATTCTCTAGATTGCTTTTGGTAACAAGGCCATTTTTACTATATTAATCTTGCCAATCTATGAGCATGGGAGATTTTTCCAACTTCTGAGATCTTCGATTTCTTTCTTCAGAGATTTGAAGTTCTTGTTATCCAGACATATCCCTTGCTTGGTTAGAGGGCTAATATCTAATATATAAAAAGAACTCAAAAAGTTAGACTCCAGAGAACCAAATAACCCTATTAAAAATGAGGTACAGAGCTAAAAAATTCTCAGCTGAGGAATACTGAATGGCCAAGAAGCACCTAAAGAAATGTTCAACATTCCTAGTTATCAGGGAAATGCAAATCAAAACAACTCCGAGATTCCACCTTATACCAATCAGAATGGCTAAGATCAAAAACTCAGATGACAGAAGATGATGGTGAGGATGAGGAGAAAGGGGAACACTCCTCCACTGTTGGTGGGGTTGAAAACTGGTACAACCACTCTGGAAATCAGTCTGGAGGTTCCTCAGAAAATTTGACATAGTACTACCTGAAGATCTAGCTATTCCACTTCTGGGCAAATACCCAAAAGATGATCCAATATGTAACAATGACATGCTCCACTATGTTCATAGCAGCCTTATTTATAATAACCAGAAGCTGAAAAGAACTCAGATGTTCTTCAATATAGGAATGGATACAGAAAATGTGACATATTTACACAATGGAGTACTACTCAGCTATTTAAAACGAGTTCATGAAATTCCTAGGCAAATGGATTGAACTAGAAAATATCCTGAGTGAGGTGACCCAGTCACAAAAGAATACATCTGGTATGTACTCACTGATAAGTGGATATTAGCCCAAAAAGCTTGGAATACCCAAGACACAATTCACAGATCATATGGAGCACAAGAAGATGGAAGACCAAAATGTGGATGCTTCAGTCCTTCTTAGAAGGGAGAATAAAATACTCAAGAGAGATAGAAGGTGGGAGGTCTTTGGTGGAAGAGAGGAGAGGGAGGGAGTAAGGGGGACAGGATCACTAATGGGAGGAGACAAGATGATATACAGAGGGTCAAGAATTTGAACAGAGGTTTGTAGCTTTGGGAAATGAACTGGGGTAGCCATCAGGAAGTCTCAGATGTGAGGAAAGCAAGAGGCTCCCAGGACCCGATAGGGATGAGTAACTGAAATGCCCAACAAAAAGGGAGGGAGAGCCTGTAGAGACCATTTACAGAGGATAGCCAAGGCCCCCATTTGGGGTATGGGGCTACACACCATTCTTAAAATTTTAACCCAGAATTGCTCCTTTCTAAAGGAAATACAGGGACAAAGAGTGCAGCAGAGATGGAAGAAAAAGCTATCTAGAGACTGCCCCACTTGGGGATCCATCCCATCTGCAGCCACCAAATCTAGTCACTATTGCTGATGTCAGGAAGCACTTGCTGACAGGAGCCTGGTACCTGAGAAGCTCTGCCACAACCTGACCAGTACAAATGTGGATACTTGCAGCTAACCATCCGACTGAGCCCATGGACCCCAATGCAGGAGTTAGAGAAGGGAATGAAGGAGGTGAAAGGGTTTGCAATCTCATAGGAAGAACAACAGTACCAACTAATCAGACCCCCCACCCCCAGAGCTCCCAAGGACTAAACCACCAACCAAAAAGTACACATGGAGGGACCCATGGCTCCAGCTGCATATGTAGCAGAGGACGGCATTGTCTAGCATCAATGGGAGGAGAAGCCCTTGGTCCTGTGAAGGCTTGATTTTCCAGTGTAGAGGAATGCCAGGGCAGGGAGGTGGGAGTGGGTGGCTGGGAAGGGGAGCACCTTCATTGAAGCAGGGTGAGGGTGTTTGGTTTTTGGAGACTGGTAAGGGGAATTACATTTGAAATATAAATAAATAAAGTAACCAGTAAAAAAGCAAAGCCATCAGCTAGCATGCATAATGGGGAACTACTGGAAGCTTTCCCTCCAAGAATGGAAACAAGTGACAACTGTCACTTCTAACAATCTCCATTCAGCATTATACTAGAATTCCTAACCAGTGACGGAACTTCAGGAAGAGATACAGAGCAACAGTGCCACAGTGGGTGGACTGTAAATACATGCACACACACACACACACACACACACACACACAACCCTACCACTTCATACATTAACACTACTGGGTAAATTTTACCAGCTATAGTGCATACACTTGTACAAGAATACATTGTAATTCTATCTCCTAGCAACAAAGAATTGGGAAAAATTCTAAAGTTTGAAAGAGCAATATTTCTAACAACCAAAGTTGTTAAATTGGAACCTGAAGTTTTGAATAATGAGATGTACAAAGCCTTTACATGTACAGAATTTCTCACATACATTCAATATGATTAAAATGTCATATGTTGGGTTCATAGAAAAAAATTCTCAGTGCCAAGAAATCTTCGTATTTCACCATATGACATATAAATGTCAACAAATTTACCTGTCAATTCAGTCCAGAATAAAGATCAAAATCTCATCAGACATTTTTTTTGGGAAAAATATTTGATTAAATATAAACTAAATGCAATTGTCACCATATTACAGAAATACAGAGATAACTTTATATCTCTGCAAATACAGAGAGTTCAGACGTTCGCCACACAATAAATTTAAAACATCATTTGATTTCAGCTGGACATAAAATTGCCTTAATACGATAGTACATGATTTGATGTTTGTAGAGTAACTAAATCTACTTAATTAGCGTAAGCATCATCATAGTATTGTTTTCTTTTAGTAAGAGCATTTAACATACAGTTGTTTTTTAGACTTTATTTTTATTGAAAATAATGTTTTTCATGCAGTAGATTCTGGTCACAGTTCCCCTCCTCAGTTTCCACATCCTCCCCACCTCTTCAGCAATTCAACTCTGTTACTTCTTTCTCTTGCTCTTCATAAAACAAACAGGCAAATTAAAACATAAACAAACTAAAAGAACACAAGCATACAGAAAAAAAGCATGAGGAACATACATATTGAGACACCCAGACAAATTCATAAAAACACGAAACTTAAAACCATAATATATAAACAAAAATACTTGTAAGATAAAAATGCCCCCCAACCAATATGATATTTAAACAACAACAAAACCAACAACAAAGCAAATCAAACACTGTCCAAAAAGTGTGGTTGAATTTGTTTTCTGTTGGCCTTCTATTGCTGGGCCTACCTTTAAGAGTAGTTTGTTTTCCTAATGAGACTCCATCAGATAAAACTAATATGTCTTTTTCGAGCTGCTGTTAACTGGAGCTAGCTTCTGGGTTAGGGATGGAAGTTTGTGTCCATTTCCTCCTCTCTGAACTAGGACCCCATCTGACTTGAACCTGTGTAAGTTTTCTGTATGCTACCTCAATGAGTTCACATGTGTGCCAATCTGATTGTGTCTGGAAGGCACTAGCATACATTTAGTTAGCATTTTTACAGAATACACTCAATTTCTGTTAATAGTCCCTGCGTTGTACAATAGCTTCCTTCATCTTATTCCACTATCATCTCCACCTAAACCACTTCAGCTACTGATTATCAGGCTCAGAAACACAATGCCATCTGATACCACTGAGACACGAAATCTGCAAAATCTTTTAATAGTCAAGGTATCGTGTCAAAGGAATGATGAAAGGAAGGCTTTCTTGAAAACTCCATTAAGCAACTAGGTACTCACAGGGAATAAAATAAGCCTCCATCCTTATACGTGTTTTCATACAGGTTTAATTGGAATTGAACCATAATAGATGTAAACATAAAAGCCAGAATGAAGAAGTTTCTAAAATAAAACACAGGGAACTGCGATCCTGGCATTATATAGTTAATAATTTCTTAACCACGGCAAGAAGTATCATGAAAGAAAAGCAGACAAAACAAAATACTACACTTGTAGAATAGAGTAGCATAGAGTAGATTTCGATTTTAAATGCGACGGTAGGACAAATCTAAGGCATTCTATAATCTATTCTAAACACTGTCACAAATTCATTGATTCTAATGAATCACATTTTCTCCAAGGTAACTGATTCCATGCTAACATAACAGATGAGGCCAGGGCCTAGTCTGGGCAACACCATGACACAATAACTCAAAATGAAGAAAGAAAAAGAAACAACAAGATATATTATCAACATTTAGTAAGAGCTTTTGTTTGTTAACATAGTTAATGAAAAATGAATCTCTTGAAGAGTTGTTAAACAATTTTAAAAATTTTAAGTCAGGTTTTTTAGCCTTAAACACATAAGGAAATGAGCCATTAAATGGACCCAGCAGGTTATGTGTATATATATATATATACATACATGTGAGTGTGTGTTTTTTTAATTGAACAACTTTATTTTAAAAAACAGATAAATGTACAGATTTTAAAAGCATTTTGCATAAAAGTATATGAATACATTTTTTTCAGTACTTGATATTTTTAAAGGTTTGATAGTAAGCATTGAAATCTTACTAGTTACAATGAGCATAAAGTACACGTAAAACAAGATGTAACCTGGAAATTGTCAAAGTTTTCTTGGTGTGTAAAGATTGAACATAATATTTTTTCTTTTTTTTTGGCCTTTGTTTTTCTTGAACTTCATATAGTCTGTGAGTTGCTTCTGGAGTGTTCATCGCTTTCTGGGGTTAGTATCCAATTATCAGTGACTGCGTATTATGTCTGTTCTTTTGTGGCTGGGTTATCTCACTCAGGATAATATTCTCTAGATGCATCCATTTTCCTAGGAATTTCATAAAGTCATTGTTTCTGATAGCTGAGTAGTGCTCCATTGTGTAAATATACCACAATTTTTGTATCCATTCATCTAATGAAGGACATCTGGGTTCTTTCCAGCTTCTGGCTATTATAACTAGAGCTGCTATGAACATTGTGGTGCATATATCGTTGTTGTATGTTGGAGTGTCTCTGGGGTATATGCCCAGAAGTGGAATAACTGCGTCTTGAGGTAGTACTATGTCTAATTTTCTGAGTAATCGCCGGATTGATTTCCAGAGTGGTTGTACCAGTTTACAACCACACCAGCAGTGGAGAAGTGTTCCTCTTTTTCTACATCCTCTCCAGCATCTGCTGTCATCTGAGTTTTGGATCTTAGCCATTCTGACTGGTGTGAGGTGGAATCTCAGGGTTGTTTTGATTTGGATTTCCCTGATGACTAAAGATGTCCAGCACTTCTTTAGATGCTTCTCAGCCATTCGATATTCCTCAATTGAGAACATTTTGTTTAGCTCTGTACCCCATTTTTTAATAGGAATGTTTGATTTTCTTGTGTCTAACTTCTTGAGTTCTTTGTATACCTTGGATATTAAGCCTCTATCAGATGTGAGGTTGGTAAACAACTTTTCTCAATCTGTTGGCTGCTGTTTTGTTTTCTTGACAGTGTCCTTAGCCTTACAGAAACTTTGCAATCTCATTAAGTCCCATTTGTTAATCTTTGACCTTAGAGCTTGAGCCATCGGTGTTCTGTTCAGGAAAATTTCTCCTGTGCCTATGTGTTCTAAGGTTTTCCCTACTTTCTCTTCTAATAGTTTCAGTGTACCTGGTATAATGTGGAGATCTTTGATCCACTTGTACTTGAGCTTTGTACAAGGAGATAGGAAAGGGTCTATTTTCATTCTTCTGCATGCTGAGTGCCAGTTGGATCAACACCATTTGTTGAACTTTTTTCATTGAGTGTTTACATCTCCTTAGTCAAAAATCAAGTGACCATATATGTGAGGGCTCATTTCTGGATCTTCTATTCTATTTCATTGATCTACATGCCTATCTCTGTACCAGTACCATGCAGTTTTTAGCACAATTGCCTTGTAATATAGCTTGAGGTCAGGGATAGTGATTCTCGCAGATGTTTTCTTGTTGTTGAGGATGGATTTCCTTGTTCTCGGTCTTTTCTTATTCCAGAAGTAATTGCACATTGCTCTTTCCAACTCAATGAAGAACTGGGTTGGAATTTTGATGGGGATTGTGTTGAATCTGTAGATTGCTTTTGGTAAGATGGCCATTTTTACAATGTTTATCCTTCCAATCCATGAGCATGGGATATCTTTCCATTTTCTGAGATTTTCCTCGATTTCCTTCTTCAGAGATTTGAAGTTCTTGTCTTACAGGTCCTTCACTTGCTTAGTTAGAGTCACACTAAGGTAGTTCATATTGTTTGTGACTATTGACAAGGGTATCTTTTCCCTAATTTCTTTCTCCACATGTTTGTCCTTTGAGTACAGGAAGGCTACTGATTTGTTTGAATTAATTTTATATCCAGCCACTTTCCCGAACTTGTTTATTAGCTTTTGAAGTTCTCTGGTGTAATTTTTGGGGTCACTTACATACACTATCATGTCATCTGCAAACAGTGATGTATTTACTTCTTCCTTTCCAATTTGTATCCCTTTGATTTCCTTTTGCTGTCTAGTTGCTCTGGCCAGGACTTCCAGTACTATGTTGAATAGGTAGGGAGAGAGTGGGCAGCCTTGTCTAGTCCCTGATTTTAGTGGGATTGCTTTAAGTTTCTCACCGTTAAGTTTGATGATGGCTATTGGTTCACCCTCTTCTATTCCTATTATCCTTAGGTTTGGTCTTCTCATTGTGTCTTGGATCTCCTGGACATTTTGGATTAGGAGCTTTTTGGCTTTTGCATCTTCTCTGACTGTTTTGTCTATGTTTTCAATGTTATCTTCAGTCCCTGAGATTCTTCCTTTCATCTCTTGTAGTCTGTTGGAAATGCTTGCAACTGTGACTTCTGATTTATTTTTTAGGTTTTCTACCTCCAGGGTTGTCTCTTTTTGTGTTATCTTTATTGTTTTTATTTCCATTTTAAATTTCTTTTTCAATTCCTTCATCTCTTTGGTTCTGTTTTCCTCTAGTTCTTTGATTTCTTTGAATGTTTTTCTTGTTTCATCTTTAAAATGGTCTATTTCTTTTGCTTTTCCTCCCGTCATTGTCCAAAGATCTCCATCATCATCTTGAGGTATGATTTCATATCTGAGTCTTCTTTTTCTGGAGTGTTTGGCATTCCGTTTGTTTGCTGTGATGGGAGAGCGGGGTTCTGATGTTGCCAGGTTGTCTTGGTTTCCATTGTGTATGTTCTTTCGCTTTCCTCTTGCCATCTTGTTGTCTGTGTTTAATTGTGGCCTTGTTGTCAGTGATTGGTTCCTGTCTCTCCCATGTACCTGTCCTGTGTCCCTGGATCTCTGCTGTTTTAGGTGGCAAATGGCTTGAGCGTTTGTTCCACAGGCAAGGGCTTTCCAGGTGGAAACCGAGTCCTTAAGGCAGAGTTCCTGCTCCTCTGAACCAACTGGGAGGCCGCAGTTTCTGTGTGCCCTGCCCAGACCTCTCTGTGCCCAGGCTACTTGCTGTGAAGTCTCACCAGGCCTGTGTCCCTTGATCTCTGCTGTTCCTGGTGGCAAATTTTGTGTGTGCTTTTAAAACCATAATTAAGAAGAGATCCTGAATCTGAGAGGAAGTGTGTGTATCAGTATGGGAGGAGGTGAGGGGAAAAAGTTGTGGTCTTAGAAATGTAAATGCAGTATTTGTGAATGAAAATTTCCAAGAAATGTAAATAAAAAAAAAATTGGGCTTTAGAAGCAATTTAGAAAACCAGTGCAAATAGCATGTATTTACTAGAAAATGCATATTGCATCAAAATCCAAAAGGAAAATCTCAAAGTTTATCTGCCTGGCTTCTATTTACTGTTGACATTTGCATTCAACATTAAGAAGATTTAGTGTAGTTTTTTTTTTTTTTTATGAGTCTTACAACCATACTTTTAAATATAGATGTCCCGTTACTTAATTCAGGACAAAATTAATTACTTTATTTTTAGCTAACTAATGAAGGACATATACAATTAAATATTTGATCAGATTTAATTGGAAATGACTCCATTACAGTAACCCCAGTGGACTCCGGACTTATTAAAACACTTTGACAACTAGATGGTAAAACAACAACTTCAGTTTGCTCCGAGCCTGTGTTTATTTGGAAGTATGTCTAGTTAACTATGTGTGCTCACATAGAAGGTTTTTTTTTTGGGGGGGGGGTATTGCTTCCTAATTACTTTTCTCTTTCTTTTGTCATTTTTCAAGAATAGTGATGTTCTTTTCCACCACATCAGGTTTTGCATTGCTCTTGAGAGAGTTGAACTAAGATGCATTTACATTAACAATCTAAGCATTGATTTTATTTACCCCAGTGTTGCTTGTGTACAGAAGGTGAGAAGCTCTCATTGTTCTGCATTGTCCAGAATTTTTTACTCTAGATCTTATTAAAATAGTCATTACTGGAGGCCTAAGAGAGAGCTTAGCTGTTTGAAGGTTTCAAAATTTAATTGCACTGTAAATGTGTTTACAATGCAAATGTAGTTGCATTAATTCTACATTAAAATATATAACCTTAATTCCTTAGCATATATTTCTCAGGTTAGTATATCTTTTGTAGTTGAGATCCCCCTTTCCTCCCTAAAGGGAACAGTCCTGTCCAAAAGCACCAGCAGCTCTTGCACAGGACCAAGGGTCAGTTCCCAGCACCCACAGCGTGTTTCACAGCCATTTGGAACTCCAGTCCCATGAGATCAAAACTCTTGTAGCCTCCATGGGCACCACACACCCACATGGCACATATACATACATCTAGGTAAAACACACATACACATAAAATAAAAATAAATAAATCTTTAAAAATATTTAAATAATATGTCTGTATGCACAAAATGTCATACAGTGGTATTTGAGACTTTAATAATTTAAGAAAATACCAAGTTTTGCATATTCAAATGTAGTTATGATTTTGAATGTTATAATCAATGTATACGAAATGCTGTATTTGAGTTTGTTTATAAATATAACTGCAATATATTAATTTTATTAGCCCATGAATGTGTGTTACTATAAAACAAAGCAGCAATTTCCCTTGAAGTCTTCAAAATTTAATTGCATTGTAAATGTACTTACAATGCAAATGCAGTTGCATTAATTTTACATTAAAGTATCTAAACTTAGTCATTAGCATATATTTTTCAGGTTTGGCTGATATCATTTGTAGTTAAAAAATCCCCCTTTTCTCCTTCAGGGGAACTGTCTATTTTATGTCAAGTTGACAGAAGCTACAGCCATTTGGGAAAAGGTATGTCTAACTGAGGAAATGCCTCCATAAGATTGACTTGTAGGTGGAATCTCAGATGTGGAGAAAGAGGAACAATCCTCCATTGCTTGTGGGATTGCAAGCTGGTAAAACCACTCTGGAAATCAGTCTGGAGGTTCCTCAGAAAATTGGACATACTACTACCTGATGACCCAGCTATGCTATATCTGAGCATATACCCCAGAGATGCTCCAATATATTCAAGGACACATGATCCACTATGTTCATAGCAGCCTTATTTATAATAGCCAGAAGCTGGAAAGAACCCAGATGTCCCTCAACAGAAGAATGAATACAGAAAACATGGTCCTGTGGAAGTCTGGCCAGCAAATGACCAATGCAGATGTGGATGCTTGGAGCCAACCATAAGAGGAAGCTCAGGGAACCTGGTGGGGGAGCTGGGGAAAGGACTGGAGGAGAGGAAGGGGATTGGAAACCCATTAGAAGAACAACATAGGCTGGTTTGACCACCCAGTTCTAAAAAGAAATAATTGCCCTGTAGGGAAGGCTGTGATGCATTTTCTTAATTAATAATTGATGGGTGAGGCCAGCTTATTGTGGGTGGTGATTTGGTGGTCCTGGGTTCTATAAGAAAGCAGTCTTATCAAGAAATAGGGAACAAGCTAGAAAGCAATATTGTTCCATGGCCTCTGTATCATCTCCTGCATACAGTTTCCTGCCTTGTGTTTCTTCTCTGATTTCCTTCAGTGGTGGAGTGTGACCTGAAAGTGTTAAGATGCAAGAAACTCTTTCTTCCCCAAGTTGATTTTGGTTATGGTGACCAATCACAGTAGTAGGAAACCCTTAAGAAAGATTCATAAGCACTTTTACTTATATGTTTATCTTCAGTTTTGCTATATGATTAAATGTGTGTGACAGAGGGTGGGGTGGGTCAGATCAGAACCAAATTTAAAAAATGGTTAAGTGCTTTCATCAAAAGTCTTTGTTCAAATCTGAACAATTTGCAATTAAAGCAGTTTCTGGCCTTGGATAGCCACGGAAAAAGCCCATTTCCATACTGCCTCTGGAAAACACCTAGCTACTTACATTTGTTTGAGTTATCACTTGCTTTTTTTGCAAGGGCCTGTTAGTTGGGAGTGGCAGACATAGCGGTCTCTTATCAGGTAGAATTTGCATCTTAAGGTACAGGGCAGGACAACAACCAATAACATTGGCTTGATTAAATTTTCCATTTTTGAAACATGTTTCTGGGATCCATCAAAACCTTTTTGTTGCCTTTATTTTGAGCTCTTGAGGAAGTACCATCAGTGAATTAGTTGATCAATATTTAATTCATCTCCAGATAATGACCTAAGAAATAAAATGTATATTCAAGATATTTTTGGGATTGGCTGAAGAATAAATGTTATTGTTGAGATTTCCAAAATGATGCATTCTTCTTACAGTACAGAATGCATAGATGTTAGACAAGGAACTATCTAGGTGATAACATTCTCTTAGAAGCAAAAAGACATTCAGAGTTCATTTTTAAAACAGGTGAGTGAGAAGAAATACTACACTTGAAGAGAAATTAGGTCTGTGATTTTTGTCAGGGTTTAGAAAGAAATCAGTCCTGTATGCCATGGACCTCTGGGGAAAGTGCCTATTCCTAGTAAGTACAAAAATACAGAAGCCTTCTTTCTACAGGGCAGTGGACTCTACAGTGAAGTGAGCAATCACACAGCAAACAAGTCATTTTTTATTATATGCCAGTGACTTCTTTCTACAGAATGTTTGGGGTCTTAAGTCCTTGGAAGGGGTCTTATATGTTGAAAATAAACAGTATTAAAGCCAAATTTAACTTCTTTCTAGTGTCTAAAAGTAAATTGATAGAACTCACAGACAATCAGATGTGTTATTTTTCTTTTAAAAAATGTTAACACATTTTAGGTCTCAGAAGTAGCTCAGCAGTACAACACATACTTAGCATGTACAAGAACTGAAGTTTAATCTCTAGAGCCAGTGTGGAAAATAGATAGAAAACAATTTATTCCTTTATAATTCAAAATTCATTTTGTTTATTAAATTTCATGGATTATTCAAAACTCTTGTTTCCCTACCTGCTGCTGTGTGAGCCCTCGATTTTTCACATGTATAAATAAACACATTAAATTTCGAGGCAATGTTTTTCCCTTATTTCTACTGAATAGGACTAATGATGTGCACCGAGAGCAGCCAAAGGTTGGACTTTGTAAAGATAAGCTCCTTTAGCCAAATGAAAGATGCCTGAGACCCAGCACAGATGGAAGCATTAGAGCGGAGTAGGATGAGAACAATTTAGAACCTGAGAAGAACGAAGTAGCATGGGTTCCTTGGCTGGCAGCTTGTAGCACAGTCTGAGTATACCTTTTCTGATGGCAAGTTACGAGCTATCAAATGATAAATAGGAAAGTAACTTACTAGGCTGTGCTTTTACAGACATACTAGTTGTGACTTATAATCAAAACAGGAAGGTCCTAATGATATCTCATAGTTTCCTTCTAGAATATAGAAAAGATAAGAATAGACCTGTACATGACAGTGGCAGTGGTTTCAAAACCCCAGGATCTGATACAAAATAGGTGTTTTATCTACGAGTAGCCAAAAATCTGAGTACTTCCACCTAAGATAAATAATCACTGGAGGTGGAGGGAAGGTCCTGGGTAGGAGAGGGGAGGGGAGGGAAAAGAGGGGGGCAGGTTTAGTTATGAAAAGAGACTGGAGAAAAGTCTAGAGGGCTAGGAGTATGAATAGAAATTTTTGGCACTGAGGAGTGAGGAGAGGGATGGGGAACAACTAGAAAGTTCCCAGATGCCAGGGATGGTAGAGGCTCCCAGGACCCAATGGGAATGACATTAGTTGAAATAACCCAACAGCAAGGAGATAGAACATGTAGAGACCAACCCTTGTAAATAGACATGGCCCCAATTGAGGGATAGGGTCAACCACCCACCTCAAAAAATTTTGACCCCCAATTGTTTCTGTCTAAAGGAAATGCAGAGACCAAAAAATGGAGCAGAGACTGAAGCAAAGGCTGTCCAGAGACCCCTCACTTGGGAGTTCATCCCATGTGCAGATACCAAACCCTGACACTATTGCTGATGCCAAGAAGTGCTTACTCACAGGAACCTGGTATAGCTGTTCCATGAGAAGCTCTGCCAGATCACGACAAATGCATATTTAGATGCTCATAGCCAACTATCAGACTGAGACTTGACCCCAATGAAGAGCTAAGGGAAGTACTGAAGGAGTTGAAGGGGGTTGCAACCACATAGGAAGAACAACAATATCAACTAACGTGATGACCCCACCCCCCCCACGAGTTTCCAGGGACTAAACCACAAACCAAAAAGTATACATGGAGGGATCCATGGCTCTAGCTACATACGTAGAAAAAAATTGCTTTATCTGGCATCAGTAGGAAGGGAGGCCCTTGGCCCTGTAGAGGCTTGATGACCCAGAGTAGGGGAATGCTAGGGAGGTGAGGTGGGAGTGGGTAGGTGGGTGGGCAGTAGCGTCTTTGAGGAAAAGGAAAGGGGTAATGGGATGAGGGGAGACTGGGAAGGGAGAGAACATTTGAAATTTAAATAAAGAAAATAATCAATAAAAAAGAAAATGTGGTGAACAGTTGTCATTTGCGAACATTTTTAAAGCCATGAGAACTTAATGTTTGTACCTCATGGATACTCTACTTTTTACAAAAATTTGAGACAGGATCTTGTTGAGCAGCCCTGTCTGTCCTGAAAGTTGCTATGTTTCCTCGGATCAAAGTCACAGCAATTTCCCTGCCTCAGGAGTGCTGGGGTTAAAGGAATGTCTACCATGTCTGGTTCATCTTACTTCTTTAAAATATTTTTATTTGTGTGGATGTGTATTCCTGCCTGTCATGACTGTATCCTTTCATAAATACGGAGAGGACTTCTCAGGAACTGAGGACCTACAGGATATTGGGGCTGGCAACGGCAAGTACTACATCATTAACTACTACGAGATGGCATTGATGATGAGTCCTGTGAAGCCATCTTCAAGCCAGTCATGTTCAAAGTATGGAGATGCTCTAGCCTAGTGCAGTGGTCTTACAGTGTGGCTCCGATTCCCTGTCTGGAGATCGGTCAGGTTGCTTCAATCTGACCGTCCAAGGGCATGCCAAGTGTGTGGAGTTCGTGAAGAGTTTCAACTTGCCTATGCTAATGCTGGGAGGAGGTGGATACACCATTTGTAATGTTGCTCAGTGCTGGACTTATGAAACAGCTGTGGCACTGGACACAGAGATCCCTAATGAACTACTATACAATGACTACTTTGAATACTTTGGACCAGATTTCAAGCTTCACATCAGCCCTTCCAATATGACTAACCAGGAAACTAATAAATTACCTGGACAAGAACAAGCATCGGCTCTTTGAGAACTTGAGAATGCTGCCCCATGCCCCTGGGGTCCAAATGCAGGCCAGACCTGAGGATACCATCCCAGAAGAGATCAGTGGTGAGGATGAGGAAGACCCTGACAAATGAATCTCCATCTGTTCCTCTGACAAACGTGTTGCCTGTGAGGAAGAATTCTCTGATTCCGGTGAGGAGGGAGAAGGTGGTCACAAGAACTCTTCTAACTTCAAAAAAAAGCCAAAAGAGTCAAAACAGAGGATGAGAAAGAAAAAAGATCCAGAAGAGAAAAAGGAAGTCACAGAAGAGGAGAAAACCAAGGAAGAGAAGCCAGAAGCCAAAGGGGTCAGAAAATAGGTCAAGTTGGCCTGAGCAAGGTCTCCAGCTCCATCTTCTCCCCAAGCCACCCATTTTCCCTCAAATTCTCAGATTTTATATTTTATATTCCTCTGTGTATTTATATAAAATATATTAAGTATAACGTCCCCAGGGACTATATAGGAACCAGGGACCAGAGCACAGGGCAGTGGTACCGGAGAACGCTTCCCAGAGCTCCCTCGTCCATCCTGTCCCAGGTCTTAGTTTTGAACCACATAGGGTCTGAGTGGAAAGAAAACCAGAAGACAAAATCCTGAACTTCCAAGTGCCTGCTTAGGAGCTCTATTAAGATGCCTTTATTAAGCTTTGCAGAAGAGGTGACCGGGTCTTCTGAGACTTGTTTTCAGGCCTGGGGAATATCAACCAATTTTAGATTGGTTCTGTTTATACCTTCCCAGCTGTCCTGGACAAGCAGAAAATGCATTGCCCCATTTTTCTTCAATTCTGTAGGTAGAGGTTGTTAGCCTAACTTCATTTTTGAGATATTTTTATTTTGTGAGACTCTTTGTAATAAAACAGCACATTTCTATAAACAAACAAAGCAAAACAATACAGTGATTTCATGAAATTCACAGGCAAATGGATGGAACTCAGATGTCCTTCAACAAAGGAATAAATACAGAAATTGTGGTACATTTACACAAGGAAGTACTACTCAGCTATTAAAAAACAATGATTTCATGAAATTCCTAGGCAAATGGATGGAACTAGAAAATATCCTGAGTGAGGTAACACAGTCATAAAAGAATACTCATGGTATGTACTCCTTGATAAGTGGATATCAGTCAAAAAGAAGCTTGGAATACCCACAATACAACTCACAGAGCATATAAATTCCAAGAAGAAAGAAGATCACACCAAAGTGTGGATGTTACAGTACTACTCAGAAGTAGGAAGAGAATAATCTCTGGGAAGTAGAGGAAGAGAGGCATCTGGGAGGGAGAGAGGATGGGGAGGGAAAAGGGAGGCAATTCAGATATGGGAGGAGATGGGGGAGAAGTTCAGCAGGTCAGGAATTTGAAAATAGGTGTGTAGCAGGGGGGAATAGGGAACTGGGGGTAGCCACTAGAAAGTTCCAGATGCCAGGAACCCAAGAGGTTCCCAAGACCCAACAGGGAGGACTTTAGCCAAAATACCCAACAAAGGGGAGATAGAACCTGTAGAGACCATATCCAGTGGATAGGCACGGCCCCCAGTTGAGGAATGGTATCACCCACCCACCTCAAAAATATAAATCCAGAATTCCTCCTATCAAAAGAAAATGCAGGGACAAAGAGTGGAGCAGAAACTTAAGGAAAGGCCATCCAGAGCCTGCCGTACCTAGAGATTCATCCTATCTTTGGGACACCAAACCCAGACACTGTTGCTGATGCCAAGAAGTGCATGCTGACAGGAGCCTGGTGTAGCTGTCCCCTGAGAGGCTCTGTCAGATCCTGACCAGTACAAATGCGGATGTACACAGTCCAACATTGGATTGAGTGAGGGGACCCCAATGGGGATCTTAGGTTAAGGACTGTAGGAGCTGAAGGGGTTTGTAACCCCATAGGAAAAACAATATCAACCAACCAGACTCTCCAAAGCTCCCAGGAACTAAACCATAAAGAGTATACAGAGGGTACCCATGGCCCCAGCTGGATATGTAGCAGAGGATGGCCTTATGTGGCATTACTGGGAATGGAGTCCCTTGGTCCTGTGGAGGCTTGATGATCCAGGATAGGAGAATGTTAGGCTGTTGAGACAAGAATGGGAGAGGGGGTAGGAGCACCCTCATAGAGACAGGGGAGGGAGGAGGGGATAGTGGACTTGTAGAGGTGAAACTGGGAAGAGGGATAACATTTGAAATGTAAATAAATAAAACAACCAATAAAAAGTGTGGAAAAAAAGTGAGAGTCCAAACTAAGAATGCAGTAACTCCAAGAAACTCAGTGCACTTTTGCTAGATAAACAAACTAATGTTAGGCATGAAATGGAAGGGGAGGCAGAGATTACCAAGCACAGTCCTGTTCAAAATTCCCAGGTATCTGAAGTAGGGATGGTATATTTACCTTAAACAAAAAACACAATAAATAAGGTAGGAACTGGAGAGCGGGTTACAAACACCAGCTGTAGGGACAGCCCCAGTGTGGAGAGGGGAAAACGGACACTGGCTTCCATTCACAACTCAAAAGCTAGCACCAACTGCTAGCCACTCACAAAAGAGAGATGTAAAGGCAGGCATGCCCGGCAGTGGATGGGCAATACATAATAAACTAAATTGTATTTTTTCAACTTTGCTGGGTTTTATTTTATTTTTTTGTTTGTTTCTTTGTACATTATGGCTTCTGCTCTTTTTTTTTGTTTGTTTGTTTTGTGTGTGTGCATGTGTGTGTGTTTCTCATTCATTTTTTTATTATGGTTTGTTTTTAAATTTTTATCTGACTATATTACACACACACACACACACACACACACACACACACACACACACACACACACACGCAGAGGTGGGGGCATGGAGTTGGGTGGGTGGGGAGGTGGAGAGGCTGTTGGAGGAGATGAAGGAGAGGAAACCATGATCAGACTATACACTGGCTGCTCTCAGAGGACCTGAGCTTGGCCTCCAGCATCTACATGGCAGGTTACAATTGGCTACTTGTAAGGGATCCGTGTCCTCTTCTTGTCTCCACACACTAGGCAAATAAACAACACAATACACAAAAGCAAAACACTCATATACATAAAATAAGCAAATCTAAAAATGACAATGTATCTATGTAGATGAGGCAAAACACTTATCTACATAAAATAAAATAGTAAAAAGATAACAAACAATACCAATACCAAAACCACTAGGGAGACAGGTACAGAAGCTGACTTTCTTCATCCATCTCTTGATGGGACCTAAGGAGTTATCCCTAGTGCGCAGGTGATGGGAAACAGTTAGCAGAGAGGACCAGTCAGAGTCCTTGCCTTAGAGTCTTTGCCTCTTGATCTTCAAGTACCACGGCCCTCCTTCAGCAGTGCTTCCTCTCTTTGCTCTTCAGCTTCTGCTTATGGATCCGGAGCTTCAGAGCTTAGTTTTCCTTGAAACCTTGTCTTTCCTAGAATATGTACTCAGAAGACTGAATAATGAAGTTTAAGGTTTTCAGACAAGCTGCTATTCTCGGACAAAAAGGTAGCATCTGAGCCAGCAGGACTCCTTTCTGTTTTTGTGCCTATTTTGTCTTCTTTATGCTCTGTTTTCAGACATTGATGACTAAGTTTAAAACCAGAACATCTGGGGCTGGAAAGGATGGCCCAGTGGTTAAGGGCACCACATCATACCTTACAGCCATATGTAACTCTATTTCTAGAATATTTGATGCGTTCTTCTGGCCTCCAAAGAAACCTGTGCACTGCATGCACATGGTACATGAACATACATCAAAACACCTATATACATAAAATAAAAATAAGTAAATCTTTGAGCCTTTAATACATTGTTAAATCTCGAACTTGTGATTCCTTGGTTCATAAAATGTGCAAGCTGAGGAACAGATATTGCTCTAGGATAGGGGACCTGGTGCCCTCTTCTGATCTCAACAGGCACCAGGCATACATATGCTGTACAGACATAATGTAGGCAACACACATACACACACATATACACACATACATACACACATACACACACGCACCAAAACAAATACAATGACTTTAAAATGAGACAAAAATCAATTTAACAGCCTTGGTCTGAGTGAAGAAGACCTGCAGAACGGGGTCTTGCTCAAACCCAGCATGGTTTCTTAGGCAGCTCTATAGCAGTGTGAGCGGTGAGCCGGGAAAACTGGACGAAGGAACACAGCAAGCAAGTTAAATGCTGTTGGCGGCTCTCATTAGAACCACTCTAGGTTCTTTCCCATGTTCACTTTAGACTTTAGGTACTAACAAAGAAACCCCACTCTAGTAGCTTCCCAAGTGATTTTGTAAACAATGTTTTTTTTAAATTAATTCTTCTAGAGTTTCATCCAATGTATTTTGATCATATTTGTCCATGTTGCATAACTCCTCCAAAATCCATCCCTACCTCTCTACTCACCCAACTTCACGTGTTCTTCTTTTTAAACCCATTGAGTGTAATTTGTGCTGCAGAGAGAGTGTTGGGTTTTGAGCCTGCCCTAGAATGCGGTCAATCTATCATATGGTCTTATCCCTAGAGAAAACCTACTTTCTGTCTCCTAGAAGGTATCAGTTGCCAATTGGTCCTTAGCCAGGGGTGGGCTTTGTGCCCTCTTCCCCCTCTGTGTGCCAGGCCTTTTGACTGACTTGAGTGTCTAGGTCTCGTGTGCTGTCGCAGTCTCTGTGAGTTCCTACGTGCACCTGCCTTGTTCTGTTGGGCCTGCTCACCAGTGGTCAGCATCTTGACTATTTACTCCCCTTAGTAGAAGAAAGGAGTGGGGACGATCATGGGACCTTCAGCTGAGTATCCAGTCAGTCCTCCCAACTGGTTGTGGGCAATTCTGCCTAAATTGTGGTGACCTCGGGGTCTTGGGGGAGCACTAGAGGATATATGCATGGAGCTGGAGGAGAGGAGGGGATTTGTTTACACACCCCTGGGGAAGCCATTACTCCTGATGTGTGCCCATATTCCAGAGTGACTGCTTTAAGATCACCTAGTCTCTTGCCCATAGCTCCTTGCTCAGTGCTCTCTGCAAGTAAACCAAATAAAGTCTCTGGTTCCTCTGGGTGAGCTTTTGTTTCAAACTTTACTTCTTGTCAGGACCTTAGGAGGATGTGTAGTCATTGTTTCTCTCCCTTCCAGGGAGGGATTTTCATAGTAAGTCTCATAAAAATGTGTGCTTACTGCTTTAATCGAGTTCAAGAAGAAAATCTTTTTATGGACAGAGGCATGTTTACTAAAACGTGTGCTAAGCGCGGGTCTTTTTTTAAAAAAAAATCTTAATGATCTCAGCAAACAAATTATGTCAAAGGGACAGATCTGCCATCACTCTAAAAGTTTCGGATTGACTGTAAATTCACACGACTTTATAGATTGGGAAATTTAAGCTTCACATTGCACTGAACCACCTTTAATTTTTCAAAATTACGTTTATGTGGGAACATTTGTGTTCATGCTGTGGTGTGTGTATGGAGGTCAAAATTGTGAGGGTTGGTTGTCTCCCTCCATCAGGTTGGTTCTGGGAATGGAGTTCAGGTGGTCAGGCTGGGTAGCAGTTGTCTTTATCCAAGGAGCTATATTGCTGCTACTGAAGCAACTTTTGAATACAGGTCTTTGGAAGCAGGGATGTCCCTGATTTTGTCACTTACCTCTGACTTTAAAGGGTCGCTTTGAACTTCAGTGAGCAGATTAAGCCACGAGATTTAAAGAGCGTTACCTTAGTCTGTGGGGGTTTGGAGGAAGTACCTTGACTCTATTTCAGTTACTGTCGTTTTGTAAATTTTAGAATGAATGGGTCGGCTCTTCTTACCTTTATTAGAAGTTGTGATTAACTAAAACCTCCAAAGGACAACAGTCTGATTGAAACTGTGGGAGGAAAGGGGGAGACAGATCTATGGATGTGAAATGGTTGGAAAGAATGTGTTCCCAGGGTTCCCACAGTCTTCCCCCTCCTCTCCTGCTACAAATCCTTCAACAGCCTCTACGGTTTACAGAGCACTTTAGATGTTTGTGACTATAACTGAGATTTCTACATGGCATAAACCTCACAGTGAAAAAAATAAAAAGAAGCACTCTAATTTCTGATTGCTTTCCCCAGACAGGCCTGTCAGCAGCTGTAAGGTTTCCCTGGCCGGAAGAGTTGGGCTGCATGGTTAGACTCCCAGTTCCCGTGGGCCTTTGAAGACCTCCTTAAGCCCCCCAACAGCTTCTGCAGTAGCCTGCATTCTCCTGCTGCTGCACATGTCTTCCTCAGCATGGTTGCCAAGAAGCAAATATTATGCTGCTGCAGTGGGTGTGTCCCAGATGACACTGAGCAGCAACTTCTACGAGTCAAATGTCACATCTGGAAGGCCTGGTGCTCACAGTTGGGATAAAGGGCAGACGCTAGTACTAAGGGTTTATTATCCTTTATGTGTTTACTGAGTACCTGCTATGAGCCCCACACTCCTGTTACAGTTTATTTGACTGCCACTCTGCCTTCCAGGCTACCTGCAGCTCTTGATTTTATCCTGTGTTTTCCACTCAAAGGATTATTCATCAGAATGCCAGGCAGCATTCACTCCCAGATATTTTGAATAGATTTCCATCAATGCAGATAGCCCTGGCTGCTGTAAAAAAATGGACAGTAGCAGGAATGTACTCTAGTTAAAGTGCTGTGCTCACAGTGTACAGCTGGAGATCTGAACTTCCTTCTGAGCTCTCCCATTGTGTTGCCTGGGCAGGGTTTCTCTCGACCTCCAAATCCTCATGTATAGAAGGATACTGGATTAGATGGTGTTTAATGGGCCTTGCATCTTTGATGCTCTTAGGCTGAAATTATGCAGAATTTATAAGGAAGCTGTTTGTAAATGGTTGTATTCAGGAGAGTACCCTTTCTTTTCCCCTTGGCAGAGAAAATTGGACCATATTTGGTCCCTGACAGCATAAAGCAACTACTATTTCAAAGAACTAAAAGCAATCAGATTTAAGTATCCAGGTAAAATGCATGCATGGTGTTAATCAACTTTTTTTTTTAACTCAGCATGAGCTCTATTTTAATCTGTCACTTCCAATATTATCCCAGCGTATTTCAGCCCATTTAGGCTAAGTAGCTACAACAAATTTGGAATATACCAATAGCTCTTATAAATTGACTGCAAGTGCCCTAGGCAGAGTCCAGTGAGGACTTGTCTTTGTGACTGCTGGCCCATAGGTGTGGTTAAAGGCCTCCATGTTTAATAGTGGCAGCATGGATTCAGTCATTTTTGAACTCATGGGAGAAAGGGTAATTATGGCTCAGAGGTTGAGAAGCCTAGAAGCTTTTCCCTGTGCCACAGGGAAGGCTAATGGTTTGAGGGATGAGGGCAGTTTCACCATTGCTGCTTTTGTAAGGGGTGGTCTCCATGACAACATGATCAGTGACTCTCTAACTGAGCACTGGGGTCATAGAACTTTAGTTATTCAGATTTGAATATGCTTCACATGTGAACTAGGAATCTCCTTAAATATTGAATTGTCACGTATAATGGCTCATCTCTCTTCATCTTATTGCTCTAGTTTGTTTATGAGGTTTAAATTTCAGGAACATTTTTTAATGTAAGTATGGCCTCCTCTTAGGATGCTCAATACAAGTCTAATTTCTAATTTCTATTCTAAAACAAGCATGAACTCCAATTATTATAACATAAAAAATAGGTGTGTGTGTGTGTGTGTGTGTGTGTGTGTCTGTGTGTGTGTGTCTGCTTGTCTGTATGTGCACCACATGTGCAGTGCCCATGGAAGCCAGATGGGAGCATCAAATCTTCTGGAGGTGGAGTTACAAATGGTTGTAAGCCTCTTGATGTGGAGCTGGTAATTGGATCTGGGTCATTTACAAGAAGCAAGCGCTCCAGCAAATGCTTTTAACTGCTGAGCCATAATTCTGGCCCTGGCTAACATTTATTGAGCAATTACTATGTCACAGTCTAGTAGGCACTAATGATAATTTATACATTTTTGTAATTTTCCAAATACAAACATACTTATTTCAAAGTGATATCAGCAGATTTTGGTGGCACCACACATGGGACATTTCTGAATATTTGTTGAATGAAGATCGAAAAACGGTGTATTCTTATCAGCTCAAAGGCCTTAAAATAGTGTCTCCTCAAAATCTATCATTGAACAGATGGAGGTATTAACTCCTCTAAGGGGCTGTGAGTTATCCAAAGCCATAAGCACAGTTAGAGCTGTGTTGATTTGGAGCACTTCTCCCTGCATGAAGTTTTGGAATATCAGAGCATAAATTCAGTTTCATATCCCATCAGACACATTCTTTTCAGGGATTTGTTGATTGTGTTCTTTGGGATCCCCTCTAAATAATTTAACAAGAAACAATTGGAGCAATCTGGAAAGATGTTTATTGAAACTCTTTGCAAGACAGAAAAGGCAGTAAGTAGTATAACATTAGTAGAGTTAGCAGTAATGACGTAGGATTTTGTGTGGTGGGGGCAGGTACACGGGGTTCAAACTATTTATGCATCATTAAGGGTGGGGTGACTGGGTCAAAACCAAACAAGTTCATACAAAAATCCGGATACGTATTCAAATGCCAGCTCATCAAATCACAGAGGAAAAATGGGTTGGATGGTCAGCACCCCTCTAGAAAACTCAATATAACAGTGTTAATTATGATAACACAGTTCACTGGTGAGCAGAAAACCAGAAATGGGCAATTCAGCTGGCCCTTTCCAATGACTCTCGCATCCTTGAGCCTGCAGTGAGAGGCATGACACTTAGGTTGGTTGGTACTGGAGAAGACTGAACATCTATTGTCGATTGTCGAACTGTTCCTAGGAAGCTCAGCAGGTTCTAGGTTAAAAACTGGCTGAAACAGTTTTAAGAGTAATTTTGTTTGTTTTCTCAACTCTTTTCTAGTAACTTCATGTCAATAGCGGGAAATCTACTAAGCTAAGGGTATTTACAGAAGATAAAGAAGTTACTACAAGTAAGGTTCGGTGGTGTTTTAAAGAGACCTTCTTCGTATATATTTACCAATATGACTAAATTAATCATTTCTTTCTCTCTTCTTCCTTACTTCTTTTCTCCCTCTCCCTTCCTCTCTTTCTCTTTCTTTTTTCTTCAAGACAGGGTTTGTCTGTGTAGCACTGGCTGTCCTGGAACTCACACCTCTTCCTCCTTCAATGGCAATGAAGAAAGGGAGGGTGAGAATGATAGAGGGGACAGGGATTTGTGGATTGGGAGTTGAAAAAGATACAGGATTCAAAAAAAATCAGGAGTGGAAGTCATACTTTTGATGAGTTTTAATGTATCAGCTGCTCCCGTGTTCTGGTCTTAAATGGGCCAAAGATTCTGGACAGAAAACCAATAAATTTGAGAGAGGTGAGGAAGATCTAAAACATGAGTTACTGCTAAGGAGGAAGAATTGAGTACATCTCTACATAGAGAACCATCATGCCTTATGGGCAACACGGAACGCTTCACTTTCTAATTTTAACAAGGGCCGGGCGTACAGAAATGGTAAATCTCTTACTGAACTATTTCTCTAGTGGTTATATTTGCTAACCTGCTTAATCTAGTACCATATATATCCTAGATGGGCTTGTTCCCTGCACAGAGAAAAAAATCACTATTTATAGAACTTCTATATTTAAATTTAACCAAAGGTAGAAAGACTAGTTTGCAAAGGGCATTGTAAATTTTCAATCCCAGTGAATTGCCTTTGGGAACAGGTTTTTCATTAAGTTAGCTTTGTTTTTTCCTTAATCCAGTTGACATACCTGGAAACCTTAGTATATATTCCATACTTGCCTTTCATTGCACATTCCTCACCCCAGCTAATAATGCCAGTTAAGAAACTTGTCCCTTCTACTTCAGTAACATGGGGTCCCCCACTATCTCCTTCACACGAGTCTTTGCCTCCTTCACGGTAACCTGCACAGAACATGTTGCTATAGATGGTGAATGTTGTGGACCTAAGGCATGTAGCTCGGTCAACCAGTGGAACTCTAAGGTACTGAAGAATGGAAGCCTGTCTCCCTTTGTTGAAGACTTTCCCCCAGCCACTCACATAGCCAGAACCAAACTTGAGGAAGATATTTGTATATTCCTTATTGGCAACACAGATTGGTGTTACATAGCTGTTTAGTATTAAAGGTTTATCCAGTTCCAGCAAGGCAATGTCATGACTATACTTATTAATAGTTGCATTGTACTGGTGATGAGGGATGGCTCGAATCACATTTCGCCTTTGCTCTGTGTCTTCCTTCTCATCAATGTTATATTCACCTGTTGAAAACAAATCTTACAGTTTATAGTCTTTCACATAATGCATTTCCCAAGGTCCCCAGTTGACTTTACTGATCATTAGCAACCAAATCTCAATGAACTAATATAGTGGTGGGGAAGTTGATACATCAATCAATAATTTTACTATGCTGAGGGTGCTGAGAGTTCACCGAAAGAAATATGGGGCTTGGAAGGTGGAATAAGTTAGGATTTGGAATTGTGGCCCCTTTCCCATTTGTCCAGTTTGCCCAGTAACAATCCTGTTAAACATTTATACAATAGGCTATGTCCACCACGTATTAATGTTGCCAATGACTATCCATTTTGTTTACTTACCAGCAACAACCTCAATTTTATCACCAGGCTTAAGACAGTGGGCAGCAGTTACAATCCATTTTTCATTAATGATGGCACCTCCACAGAACGCTGCAATTTCACCATTTAAAAGGACCTGTGGAAATAAAGTTAAGATGATCTCGACATACAATATTTGATCCAGAGAAAATGGCTCTAGATGCCATTTGCAGGGGTGGGGAAAAGTTGACTTCTGGGTGCTGGGCAGAAATGGATGATTTCCAGACAGTGTCAGCTCTGCAGGTGAACTAGTGTTCCTGGAACACAAACTGAACTGTTGTTTCTGTAATGATCTTGACGTGAATACAGAATGAGAGGTGGTCTGGTGGGGATAATGTTCCAGGTGAGGTGAATCTGAGGAGTGGGTTTGTTTTATTTTTGGTGTGTGATGTGGGGCCTTTGAGTTCCTTTCCCATATTATCTAGTGAGTTTGCTGACACAGGTTACTGAGGGAGATACAGTGGATATGGGAGAAAATAGTGAATAACAGGGTGAATAATTACTGTGGTGTCTCTGTCCCCATGTGATGGAGACAATCTTTGCTACTTGCCACTTGAAAGAGAAAAATGGCATTTTTATTCAGGAGCTGTTTCAAGCCCTACCCAAATTAGAATATTATGAAATGAGACCTAAGGACCCCACAGGAGCTGTGTTTATTAGTCACCTGTGTGCCGATCACCAGCAGGACCCTCACTTTCCCTCCATCTCCCCTAACCATAGCCAAGTTCCTCTGGCTGGAAGTGTGAGCTATCCTTGCTCTAAAAAGGCTGCTCTGTTGTACTTGATTTTTATACAATGTGGATAAGAGTGTTTGGTGTGTGGCATTAAACACGGACATTACAGATAAGAGGATAATTTATTCTTTCTTGTCTATATTTCCATCATAGTCAAAGAGGATAATCAACGTTTTTACTAAATCAACTTACGAGCATTTCAGTTTTGATACAAACATAGATCTTGATCCACATTTTCAGAGATAAAGCTGAGAAATGTGGACACTAGAGGGCACACTCAGCATTCAGTAAACTGCAGTAGCCCTCAAGCCTCTGAGCTGATGCCCTTTGTCTAAGTTGTAAGTAGCCTGTTCCCAAACAAGACAAAGGGGGCTGTTGGTTCATATGAGTATGGGGCAGAGATGGTTCCTTTAAGGTTGCTTTGGGCCTGAATCCAACTTACTGAACAGCTACAGTGTCCTGGACACTGACACACTACTTTTGTAAATAGAATCCTCAGGGACTCACCCAACTGTTACAGGCCTCTTGCCTTCTTTCCCACACTTAGCCTCTGTCACTCTTTTTAGCTATTGTTTTATATTTCAAAAATGTCAAAAATACAGAAAAACACAATTATAAAACTAACACCAGAATTTCTCCAACCTAGATTATTTGGTGCTAATAATTGTACTATTTATACACATTTGGTACTCAAAAGAAAACGTTACTCTATCCGTTTCCTGATGAGCAAACTAAAGTTAAACGAGACAAACTGACTCATTCTACTGAGGTGACACAGAGGGTTAAAGTGCTTAAGTTAAAGTACTACTATGCCTGATGGTAGTAAGTCTAATCCCTGGGACTCACACAGGAAAACGAAAGAACTGATTCCTGAAAGGTGGCCTCTAAGCTCCACATGTGTTCTACGGCATATGAATGCCCCCCATACACACACACACACACACACACACACACACACACACACACAGAGAGAGAGAGAGAGAGAGAGAGAGAGAGAGAGAGAGAGAGAGAGAGAAACAGAGACAGAGAAACAGAGACAGAGAGACATAGAGAGACAGACAGAGACAGACAGAGACAGACAGAGACAGAGACAGAGACTGCCTGGCTCCAGCATTTATGCTCCTGAGCATTAAGAATCTCTTAGAGGTGGCCTGAGAATTAATTGTGGTAGAATAGTCTGAGTTTTTTTATAAAAAATAAATTTTGGGACTCAGAGACTTGATGAAGGTCTTTATTTTGTAGGTAGGGTTAGAAAAAAAATGGAACTCCAGAATATTTTTACAGTTCTCACCATTATGTTTGAGAAGTCTTACATGGCTAGTGAATCCAAATTCTCATGGCCGGGTAATCTTTATGTTTTAAAAATGTTCACCCTGAAGGTAAACATACTTTATAGACTCAATGGGAAATAATATATGAGACTCTTGTTCTAAAGTTAGGATATAAGTGGTGTTGAAGATACTGGAAGAGAAAACATTCCACTTTCTTCTAGGGCAGCTTTCAAGTCCCATCATTTTAAACTCATTTAGTGTTATACTCTTCCTGGCATGGGGATGTTTGCTGGCTGACTGCAAGCCTTCACATGTGCCCAGGGGCTGTAGTCTGCAGCTTAGCACACATAGTCTTGATATTCCACTGCTAACTCCAGACACAGCTCCCCATACACTTTGCACCATCCCTGGCAGGGGAGGCTACATCACTCTTTCCTTGGTGGAATACTACAGCAACCAAGGTAGAAAGGTGTTTCCAAAACAAATGCACTTCCATGGGAGCATGTATGGGACCTGGAATCCCCTCACTATCTGCATGCGCAAAAGGAGCAATATTCTTGGTTCGGAGATGCCATGTGATTATTCGAGTTCCAAAAAATGATACGGAGTACGTATACTTGATCTCAATCTTTCCTCTGCCTGTGCCAACCCTGGAGGAAGGGAGAACAGCAATGGCATTTGGGTTGGAATGATGAGAGGAAGTTTTCCTGGGTGTCATGAATTGGGGGATGGCAGTGGTCACTGGGCAAGTGTGGGGAGAGGTAGGTGGTACAAGGTACCGTAGGTAGGGGAGTGGGAGGTGGTAAAAGACATGGCTATAATAATCTAAGTTTCCATGTCCTCAGTATATGTTCTATTGTCTCATTAGATTTCTATTAGAGAATACACATAGAAAACACTTCATCTCTGATATGCTGTTCTTCTTCTCAGTATATAGCACTGTTCAAGTGTACTGGTCAAAAGATGAGGTGGGTCATCCTGATGCCAAATAATTTTTAACATCAAGTGAATTTGGGCAACATGATTTTAATACTACAATGGTCCGGAATCCTACAATCCAACACATCTGTCAATGAAAGTAATATTAACACCCCACAGTGGAATGTTATTTCTCTTTTGGGCACTATTATGGGATTACTGAAAAGCTCCCAGCTTAGTGTGTTAGTTAGGTCAACCTGAATGGTATCCCTGGGCACATAGACTGAAATGCATTCTACATGACTCTGCTCAAGGTTTGCTGCCTGGAGATTCTACTGCTTTCCAGTAGATGACTGCGTCCTTTTAAGCCTAAAGAGCATTCTTTGCCAATCCCTAATTGATGTTAGAAATTTTAACAAACGCCTTTGCCAAAAATCAAGGACTAAGATATATTTGGAATTAAAAATATTACAAATGCGTGGTTTTGGAATGTTTGCTTGGCCATCTCAGGATCATAGCTATTTAAATATTAGCTACTTGGAAGATGAGCCACCTGCCAGGCCAAGGACAAATTCTTATAAGCCTTCAGAGAAGGATAGGGAAAATAGAAAAGCATATGTTCTGAGCAAGACATACAAGTTCTGATCTGTCAAATATTTTCTTTATCACAATCTAGTAGGAGCTTGCTTCTGTCTAACACTCGCGTCTCAGACACGCCTCTATACACTGGGAAAATACATGCAATCTTTTATTCTCTTCATGGCAATGACAGCCCACAATAGCTTTTGTCTCTTTGTTTGTGCTTTATACTGTAAATCCAGCCTAGCCTTTCCTGTGAGTTCTCTAAAACCTCTATTCTCCCTCACCATCTATTTCAGCTATCTATTAACACGATTCATTCCATATCTTCTATTATACAAACCAAGATAAATCGTGTACTGTGAGGCAGTGTGGACGGTAGCCTGGTCCTCAGTTGAGCGAACGCTAGAAACCCTGGAGATGCTGAAGGGATGGTAAGAACTTCACCTGCTCCCAGGCACCAAGCGCTTGTCACCAGCCACAGTCCCCATAGATTTGTGGCCATCAATCATGTAAGGGAAATGTCTCAAGCCCCCCTCTTGTAGATGAGGTAACCCTAACATCTTAGACCAAGGCAATAGGAAAAAAGATGTGCCCTGTGGTTACATTAGGGACAAGACAGAAATCTCCATTTTAATGAGGTACCCAGAGGCCTGGAGGGCTTAGACAATAAGCTTTCCTTCCTAGACATTCCTCCCTGAAAAATGTATTTAATCTCAGGCCCACCCTGAGAAATGGAGTTTGGTTTTACACATGCACTTTCTACCGTGGTAGTAAATGATTTGGAACCACAGACTATTTGTTTTCATCAGGATTCGCCTTTGCAAACAGAGTCACTGTATAATTTCCTGTAGAAGGCCTCTCTGCACTCCCAGCCACTACCATCACCAAGCCTGTGGACCAAGCCAAGAAAAGTGGGGAATATGAAAAAGGAAGATGTTTAAGGGGGATATTTATATCAAGACTAAAAAAGTGGTAAAAGAACCTCTTTGAAAATTACCCAGAAAGCAAGACTATAGAGAATTAAATAATCCTATTAAAATGGGGTACAGAGCTAAACAAAGAATTCTCAGTTGAAGAACATCAAATGGCTGAGAAGCACCTAAGAAAATGTTCAACATCCCTAATCATCAGGGAAATGCAAATCAAAACAACCCTGATATTCCACCTGACACCAGTCAGAATGGTTAAGATCAAAAACTCAGATGACAACAGATGCTGTCAAAGATGTGGAGAAAGAGGAACACTCCTCCACTGTTGGTGGGGTTGTAAGCTGGTACAATCACTCTGGACATCAGTCTGGAGGTTCCTCAGAAATTTGGATATAGTACTACCTGAGGACCCAGATATTCCACTTCTGGGCATATACCCCAAAGATGCTCCAACACATAACAAGGACACATGTTCCACCATGTTAATAGCACCTTCATTTATAATAGCCAGAAGCTGGAAAGAACCCAGATGTCCATCAACAGATGAATGGATACAGCAAGTGTGGTATATTTATACAATGGAGTACTACTTAGCTATTAGAAATAATGACTTCATGAAATTCATAGGCAAATGGATGGAACTAGAGACTATCATCCTGAGTGAGGTAACCCAGCCACAAAAGAACACACATGGTATGCACTCACTGATAAGCAGATACTAGCCCCAGAAAGCTCTGAATATCCAATACCCAAGAAACAATTCAGACATTATGAAGCTCAAAAAGAAGGAAGGCCAAAATGAAGATGCTTCAGTTCTTCTTAGAAAAGAGAACAAAACTCTCATGGGAGGAAATGCAAAGTCAAATAGAGGAACAGGGATTGAAGAAAAGATCACTCAGAGACTGCCTCACCTGTGGATCCACCACATATGCAGTAACCAAATCTAAGCACTATAGCTGGTCCCAAAAAGTACTTACTGGCAGAAACCAGAGACTCCTCCTCAGGGACTATGTAGAGTCATATAGATACAGCTGAGCATGCTTGCAGCTAATCATCGGTCTGAACTCAGGGATCTCAATAAGGTTGCTAAAGAAAGGACCTAAGGAGCTGAAGGGGGTTGCAACCTTATGGGATGATAACAACATTATCAACCATCCAGACCCTCCAAAACTCCCATGGAGTAAAACACCTCTCTGATCACATTGAGAGACCTATTATTGATCCAGTTGCACATGTAGCTGAAGGTAGCAGTGTCTGGCATCAATGTGAGAAGAGGCTTTTGTTCCAAAGAGGGCGTGTTTTCCCAGTGTAGGGGAATGCCAAGGCAATGGGGTGGAGAGGGGGATCAGAAGGGAGCACACCTTTGTGAAGGCAGCTGGAGGGGGAGGATGGGAGCAGGGCGTGGTAAAGGGATAACATCTCAAATGTAAATACAGAGTATCTAATAAAAAAGAGACAAACAAACAAACAAAGAAACTAAAAAAGAAAATTACCAGGTATGTATCTAGGTCTACAGAGATCTTAGAAAGCAAAAAAAGTTCACACATGCTCATACTAGCTGTGGAATAGCCATGACTATGGGAGCAAAACTAAATTAATGTTAACAGGGCTATGTTGTTCCTTCAAACCTCTACTTTGGAGTTTTTGAGGAAAGTGATGTAGTAAGATAGGCGGTACAATTTGCCTTTCCCTCTCTCTGATAGTCCACAGCCTTTATTCTTTCCTATATAGCTGTTTTAGTTTTCTCAGCTAGATTCGGTTTCAAAGATAAGCATGTTTCTGTTGATGTGTAGTATACTTAACTCTCTGGCTTCCTATCTCACACCCTGAAGTGCTCCTTCAGAATCCCTGCTTCTTTTCCAAAAAGCTCTAATCCCACCTCTGGAGAACCAAAGGAAACACCTCTGTTGCCTACTTTACGCTGTTGGCCTGGATGGAGGTGAGGAGTTTGAGCCTGGATTGAGTAGCAGTGCAGCTGAAACCTTAGAGTTCCTGGGAACTGATGCGGCCAGCCTGTCCAGACAGGCCACTTAGTCCCTGGCCACTACCCAGGCAAATGAAGTGGAAGCTCTGGAATGAGGTGAAAAAGAGAGAGAGATAGTAGCTAGGCTCCCAAAACCCCTGTGTCCATTGCTCTCTCACCTGATGGATGAACTGACTCTTGGGGTAAGCTTGCTGTTCCAGGGGTCAGAAGAGTTCTAACAGTTGATAATGTCAAAACCTTTGCTCAGACAAGGCTCCTGTAAAAGCTGACCCGCCTAGCAACTGAGTCAGGGATTTTAAAAGGGGTTCTTAATTGAAACCAGACTACCTGGCTACAGGTTTTACCTACAAGTCTACAAAGAAACAGAAATCCTTCTATTTCCCCATTCCCTTGGCAAGATGTGGATAACTCACTTAAACCTGTGTGTGTGTGTGTGTGTGTGTGTGTGTGTGTGTGTGTGTGTGTGTCTGTGTGTGTGTGAGTGTGCTGAGACTCACACTCATGTTACCCAAGCACTCTACTACTGAAATACCACCAGTGCCACCAAAACCCTTTAACAGACTAAACATATCCCATGCATTCAAACAGTTGGTGATGTCTGATGAAGTCAAATTCTCTGTTCTTTGTGGGATTTCTTCACTCTTGAGTGCTCATCTTGTTACTTACTCCAACTGACTTCCCAACAAAAGAATAGATTCCAACTGGACAGGTATCTAGGAAGTATCAGCAACTTGAGGCACTTTTTTTGGTGACAGTTGCAAATGGTATTTCATATTTCAGAACCAGAGATTTAATATGGGGGGGGGGCTACTGAAAGCACCAGCTCTCACTTTCTTGCAATGCCTTGGCCAAAGCAGCTGGGTATAGTCTTATCTGTAATTAAATCTAGTAATTCTGGAGAGATGGCTCTATTACTCTTGTAGAGGACACGTTTTGTTTCCTGAGTCTACATCTTGGCTCACAACAATCTTCAACTCCAGCTATAGAGGATCTGGTTGTCCCTGGGAACCAGGCACAGGTGTAGCACACAGACACACATTCAGACATTTATTCATACATAGAATAAATAAAATAACTTTTAAAATGCCAGGGTCTAGACAAGAATGCCTCCTTTCCCCCTCCCTATACAATATAGTACTGGAAGTACTAGCCAGAGCCACTGGCCAGCAAAAGGAGGTCAAAGGGATACAAATTGGAAAGGAAGAAGTCAAATATCACTATTTGCAGATGGTATGATAGTGTTCTTAAGTGATCTCCAAAATTCCACCAGAGAACTCCTACAGCAGATAAACAACTTCAGCAATGTGGCTGAATATAAAATTAACTAAAAAAAAAAATCAGTAGCCTTCCTTTACTCAATGGATAAAAAGGCTAAGAAAAAAATTAGGGAAATGACACCATTCACAATAATCCTAAATAATATAAAATACCTTGTTGTGCTCTAACCAAGCAAATGAAAGATCTGTATGGCAAGAACTTCAAGACTCTGAAGAAGGAAATTGAAGATCTCCAAAGAAGAAAAGATCTCCCATGCTCATGGATTGGCAGGATTAATATAGTAAAAATGGCCATCTTGTAAAAAGCAATCTACAGATTCAATGCAATCCCCATCAAAATTTTAACTCAATTCTTCATAGAATTAGAAAGAGCAATTTGCAAATTTATTTGGAATAGAAAAACACCCAGGATATTGAAAACTATTGTTAACAATAAAAAAACTTCTAGAGAAGTCACCATCCCTGTCTTCAAGCTGTATTACAGAGCTATTGTGATAAAAACTATTGTATGGTATTGATACAGAGATGGGAAGGTAGATCAATGGAATAGAACTAAAGACCCAGAAATGAACCCAAACACCTGTGGTCACTTGATCTTTGACAAAGGAGCTAAACCCATCCAGTGGAAAAAAGACAGCATATTCAACAAATGATGTTGATTCGACTGGTACTCAGCCTGTAGAAGAATGCAAATTGATCCATTCTTATCTCCTTGTACAAAGCTCAATTCCAAGTGGATCAAGGACCTCCACATAAAACCGGGTATGCTCAAACTAATAGAAGACAAAGTGGGGAAGAGCCTCGAACACTGGAGAAATTTTTCTAAACATAACTCCAATGGCTTGTGCTCTAACATCAGGAATGGAACATCATAAAATTGCAAAGTTTCTGTAAGGCAAAGGTCACTGTCATTAGGACACAATGGCAACCAGCAGAATGGGAAAAGATCTTTGCCAATCCTACATCCAATAGAGGGCTAATATCTAATAAAGAATTCAAGAAGTTAGACTTCGTTTAAGAAAGCATTGCCATAGGTATCTGCTAAGCATCTTCTCTATGGGGAGTGGGTAGAAAATACAGATTGTGTGACTAAACTAAGACTATGTTCCCCCTCCCATTTTAGTTCTGGTTAAACTGTTTTCCCCCATTTCATTTAATAAGGGTCAATACTAAGACCACAATGTAAGCATCTTGGGATTAAAGCCATTCTCCTTTATTTAAAGAGGAAATGATATTGTTAGTCAATAAGTCACTGGACAAAATTGTTTTATGTCCCTCCAGTTCATGGAGGAACACAGTTATAGATTGTTTTTGCAGGCGTGTGTGTGTGTGGTTAGGACCACTGTGGTGGTTGAAATGAAAGACATCTTCTCTAGAGACTCAGGCATTTGAACACTTGGTTCCTAGCTATGGGTGCCATTTGGGGATCTGGGGCAGCCTTGTGGGAGGCTGTGCTTTGAGACTTCATAGCCTCGCTCTACTTCCTGTTTCCTGGCTTTGTCTCCAGTTTGTGGTTCAAGATGTGAACTCTCAGCTTCTGACACCTACTGCCATGCCCCCCCACTGTGATTGGTTCTTGTCCCTTTGGAATCACAAGCCAAAGTAAGTTCCCCCTTCCTTAAGTTTCCTTTGGTCATGGTGCTTTGTCACAGCAACAGAAAGCTAACTAGTGTAAATCACCTTGTACATGTATGTTAGGGATATATGGAACAAAAATACATGAGGATATAACAAAACAAAACAAAACAAAACAAAAACAAAATTAGAATTAGCTACACTGATGTCAAATAGAATTAAAACATTACCATGTCATACCCAAGAGACATTGTTTCAAGAAAGGTTAGTTTGACCAAAATAATGAAGAACAATAAGAATGTGAGAGCAAACGAAAGGATTGTAGGGGGTAAGGAACGTAACTCTGGTAAGGTGCCCTTAAGGAGGGCTAGGTATTATATAACTGTATACAGTGTATTTTATTGTCTACATGTCTACTGTCTATATGAGTTTCCTTTATCCCCAAATATATGTTTGATAGCTGTCTTTTAGTATATTATACAATGGCAGAGTAGCAGACATATCAAAGAATTCTTGATAGCTGGATACATAGCCAGTTTCAGAAATTTCTAGTAGTGTTAAATATGAAATTTAGATGCAAGTCTATACTCGACCTCCTTAAATTGTGACTAATTTGATGATTGTGGTGTCATCTAAACTATCAGAAGTTCATACTTCATTAGGGAAAATATTTTAGTGTGAAGAATCATTGAAATTACTACTAAATTATAATTATGACCCAAGGAGTTTTAAGTTAGACTAAATTATGCTATGTACTCTAACAGAACTACATGTAATGATGGAAAATTTCTCTTAATACCTGCCTAGTCCAGTAAAATAGGGACCAACCACATGTATCCATTATTCCCTGGAAGCCTGGCAAAAGTGACAGAGGAACTGAAAAAATTTTTAAACCAGTTAAAATAAAGTAAGCTCATGTGCTGATTGCCTTATTTGACTGCCCAATTTTATTTAAGGTCTGGATGGGCTGATTTCATCAGGGTAGGGGGTGGCCTGTCTCTCCTGACAGATGGAATCATGTGGGTTTTGGTTAAATATATAGTTAAAGCCTGGGGTTTGCTCCTCATCTAACTCTTAGTTAAAAACAATATGCACAGGTAATATTGTATATGCAGTTTCTGTGTCGAACACACTTGGAGGACTATAGATTGACTCCATTATTTAGCATTTTAGAGGCCGGTTTCTGTGTGCTTTCTTTAGGACAGTCGGTTTTCAAACTATAGTATCTATCAGAATGATCTGCAGGGCTTCCTGAAGCCAGATTACACGGCCTCTCTCTCTCTCTCTGTCTCTCTGTCTCTCTGTCTCTCTGTCTGTCTCTCTCTCTCTCTCTCTCTCTCTCTCTCTCTCTCTCTCTCTCTCTCTCTCTCTCTCTCTAGTGGTTCAAATCCAGGGAGATTGAGGTGGAATGTGAGACTTTGCACCTAACAAATTCCTAGTGATCTGGACATACTTCCAGAAATGTGCCAGTAGATCAGAGCCTCCGAGTTTATTCTAAGAAACTAGTTTTTGCCTTTATCCTTTTCATGTGAGTCCTTTTCTTTATTCCCATCAGTCTGTGCCCAGAAATCATCTAGCTCACTGGTTTTTCTAGGGGCTGAGGGTGTACAGTGAGTCCCAGTGTGTGTGTATGTGTGTGTGTGTGTGTGTGTGTGAAAGAGAAGAATGGAGGAGAGGGAGAGAAAGCACTCATTTATGGGCATGCCTATTGCTAACAAGATGTTTGGAATTTTACTGTGCTATTTGTTTAATACCAATTTTTTTTGAACATTGTCTGGTAGCTGCCACTGGACTTGTCTTTCACCATATGCTTACCAGTAAAGGGTTTTATTTTGATGGGTGATAAAATTTACCCAAACACTTCCCACGGTGCCCACAGGTCTTTTTAAAATCCTAGCCCTGCTCCTCAGCTGACCTTTCTTCTGCCACCTGAGCTCCAGCCTTTAGATGTACTATCAATATTATACCTGCCATGGGATTTGACCTGGTTTCGCATTGTCTCCGCCAACAACCCGAGTGAAGTCATCAAGTGATTCGCTACTTTCAGTGACGTTATCAAGAATGGCATGGTCAGTGATGTTATCCACAATGAATTCAGCTTCAGTAGAATTTCCATAGTCCGTATTAGAAAAAATAGTCTCAGCACGGGTGATCTTTTTAGAACTGTGTGAAACAGAAACTCTTCCGCATGGAAATGGAACTACAAAAATAGATAAAAGAGAATATTCTGATATTCCACAGTGACATACAGAAATGCATTACAATAATTGAGAATGAGCCTCATTCATTGCCGTCACTTTGGAGAAGAAGGTCTGTCAATGTTATAAAAAAGGAATGTAGTTTCAAACTAAAAGGCCAACTGCAGTATTTTCATGTGAAGTTTTCAAAGCTTCCATGGGAATCATTTGGCTCTGAAATCCACTATCTTCAGGTGTTCTGAAATCAAATTTATTATACTTAAAAAAACCTCTAATTACTTTCTATCTAGTTTCTTAATTAAAGTCTTACTTCAAAGTTCCCTTACCCTGGATGCAGATCAAGAAGGAATGCTTTTAGGAAAAGGTAAAGGGCTCCCACTCCTTGCTGTTAACAGGGTCTTTCTGTAGCGTGTTTATGCACTGGAAATTCCAACATGGGAATTTTGAAAGGAGATCTTTGTGATTCAATTGCATATTTGTCAAAAATTTAACAAATAGTTTACTATCATGGTTACCAAATCCTTATTTACTTGGATCTGACCATGTCTCCCCTCCTATTCTGCCCCATTTGATTTATTTTCCAACACGTTATCTTCTGATACACTGGGGACCACCAAGATGGAAACTTGTAGCCACAGCCACCTCACACTTCATTTTCACGTTGTACTCTCCTCTTAGATACAGTCCATGTACCAGGCATTTCTATAGCAACCAGCTGAGGCTAAGTATCATGAAGGCTGCTTGTGGTTGAAAAAGTAGGAAATGAGTTTAAAATACTTATGCATAAATATACACAATCAACAAAGGTTTGAAAAAGGGACTGTTATCTTTCAAAAGGCAGAATAGCTTATTTTAGGCTTGGCCTAGTTACTCTGGTAAAGCTAACGCTACATTCAAATAGAACTTTTAATAGTTGGAGGTGCTTTTCAATATTTTGCCTCTCTTAGAACATAGAAGAGCTTATAAAGACTAAACTTCTGTGCCAGCTGTCTTCATGAAAAGTTAGCTTTTTAAATGTTAAGTGTGCATGTGCGTGCACACACAAACACACACAGACAAAGACACACTTGTAATGCAAGGATCGGGTATGTCAGAGTGTGTGAAGAAGCAGGAAGAAGGTGAATCACTGGAGACTCTCCATTTTGTTTGTAGCAGACGCACTTCTGTATTCTGGCCCTTTCTTTAATTTCCTCTGCCTGGTACATTGCTGAGATAGGTATCAAACCCACAGTTACAGGGGAATGGTTCATAATTTAATGTACCAATTTAATAAAAGACCTGGCTTTGAAAAATGTAAGAGAAACTATATATGTCTTGCTTTAAAAGTGTGTGTATATTTTATTTGTAAGTATGCTATATGGGTGTGGGCACATGTATAAGCTCACATGCGTGCCCATGTTTGCATGTGTGGGGTTAACATCAAACATCTTCGCTTATTTCTCTGTTCTCCAAATTACGTTTTTGAGGCTGGATCTCTCACTGAACCTGGAGCTCACCATTTCTGGCTGGTCCTATTTTCCCCTCCCCTTCAGTGCTAGGCTCTCCCACTGCCTACCTTTTCTATACTGAGTATCTAACTCGGGTCTTCACGCTTGCCTGCTGAGTGCCTCATTTACCTCCCGTTAGTCTCCCAAAGCTTGTCTTCCTCTCTCCGAATCAGAACTGTGCTTTCAGAGGTAAGCAGAGAGCGTGGAGACTCAGTTTGTGACTCGTCAGGAAGCAATTTTCATAGACTGAAGTAGCTAGGCTCCAACAGACTTATGCTTAACATTTACTATCTTTTTTTTTAACTAGAAACTTACCAGCCAGCCAAGTATTTATATGTCTTTTATAGTATGGTGATGTATTATTGATTTGATCTACTGAATCTCAGATATTGCACAGAGACCTGAGAAATTCATTTCTTTGTAATATAGAAATCAGAGAAAGGATATGGACCCAGAATATATATACATAATTATGAAAGTGTGAAATGATGGTGACATTTGGGAAATCAATGTGTTTATTTTAAGATACTAATCTTTTGTTCAATTTTCAAAGGGAGATGATGCAAGCAGGTCCTGAACTAAGGTAATGTTGGGGCAGAGGATCTGAAGCTAGGTTATAACTGCAGTTACGGTGGGTTAGTGAGCACATACACATTAGCTCACTAAATCTCCGTAACTCCAGTTTGAGGGGACCTGATAGCATCTTTTTACTTCCACAAGCATTTCACACACATGACTTAAAAAATATATGCAGACAAGACACTCATGAAATGAAATTAAATCAATCCTTTTGATAAAGCCTAAAAGCATGTAGTTTAAATGCTAAAGATTCAAGTGCAAATTTTTTGAAAGAACTTATCTAGGTTTTGACCTGCTGGCTCACAGGACTTCTGGTCTTCTGCAAGCTGGTATCCGTCAGCGCAGGAACAGATCACCTTGTTATAAGGACTGTTTTTACAAAACTGCTTGCACCTGCCATTTTTAATGTTACACGTTGCATCTGAAAGAAAGGTAAAGAAAAGAAAAAAAAAAACAAATGGCTCATCTGACATATAGTTCAAAAAATGTGTGAAACTACTGGCTCGTGTATGGGTTAAACACAGTTAGAACCAATCTGGTAGTCTAGGGCGCAGACAAGAAAAGGGAGGAAAAATAAGATCCTCAGTAAGGCATGACGATGGTGTCAGGAATATTTTGATGTGTACATCAAAGTATTTGAATATTTTACTTTAACTAAATCATAGACTATGATTAGAAACCTATTGATTAAAGCAAAATGCAAATCTAGGAAAGTCAAACTTTTGTGTGAAGTTTTATAAAGTAAGTGCACCTGTTTTAATGCTTCATGGGTTAATAAATAGGACAGTACCAACTGATAAAAGAACCATTATATTCCCTCCTAAACGTTCTACCCTTTCTCCTTTACAAAAGTTCTTACCTGTGCTTCAAACATGGTAGACACCATTGAAAGTTCATTAACTTTATGTAAACAGCACATATTTACTTCTGTTTTAGTAATTTATTTGTGAGGCTCCTCTAGGTGGTTTTGTAAAGCAATACTTCATTTACATTGCTGTGTAGTAGCCCATTGTACTAGTACATTTCATCTACCTATTATACTATTTGTTAAAAATAGTTGTGTGCCTGTGTATATGAGTGTTTGTGTGTGTAGAGTACTTGTACATCTTTTTTTTATTACTAAGCATTTAATTTTTACAGTGTTCCAAAGTGTGTTTTCTGTTTATTATGGTATAAATACAATTGGTATTTTTATTGCCTTCATATACAAACAACACCTTTCGGTATGATTATTTATTTTAATTTCTCAGTCCCATAAATCAGGGGAGGAAAATAAACTATTTTCAGGGGAAAGGAATAAAGGAACTGACCTGAATTTTCATTTTTTGCTACCATTAATCCACTAAGTTTATGATAAAAAAGATGGCCACTGGTCTTTTGCATTTCTTTAGTTTTGAGTCTCCCCTTGTGAGTGGTGATAACATCTCTGGCTCTTTTTTTTTTTTTTTTTTTTCTTCCTGGCTATCATATTGTTGCTACAAAGCAATACGAAAGTGTTCAGTCAAATCAAATACTACGTGTAGAAAAAAAATGTTCCATTAATATGAGGTTGTGATAAGTTAACAGAGGTGGGTGGGGAGAACAGGATAGTTGAATAAAGTTGGTGTGATTTTTCTATTTTGCTTCAGTGTCCTTGGTTAAGCAACTAGACCTCTCAATCTTTTGCCTGTCTGCTATTGCCCTTTTTGGCCCAGCATGTTGCTGCTACTCTTGATCTTTGGCTTGTTTGGTGCATGTGGTGGGATGCATGTATTGCTCTAACATCAGCAGGCTTTTGCCTGCAGTCAAAAGGTTCAGGATTCTAGAAATAGCATTAGAGCACAAGAAATTCCAGGGGAAAGGTCAATAGAGCAGGACTGAGAAACAGAATTGAACTCAATCAATTATCCAAGCACTTAGATGCCAGACACTAGGTTGGGGATGGGTTTCCTTAGTCCCAGGACTGGCCTTGGTACCTAGAATATTCATTGAGAAACCCTTTAAAGCATGGGTTTTCTTTCTCTTTCTGATAGAGGGTTGCTTGCCAGAGCCTTAACAATTTTTTTTTTTTTTGTTTAACAGGTTTGCTAGAAAACATTTTTCTTATTCAGCTAACCCCAACATTTTTTCTCAACCCCCAAATACATAGTAAGTGAGATAGTTGGGTCTGTGGTGTGCTAAAAAACTAAAAACAAACAAACAAAGAAACAACAACAAGAGACCCTCAGAGAATATTCTTTTGTCTGTAATCTTTTCTTTGCACTTTGTCCGTGTGCCTTCTTCAGGGGGAAAGGGTGGCTAGATTCTTGCAGACCTTGATCTGCCTCATAGACATTTGGATTTCTTCCGAAGCAGAGGAAATTCAAAGACATTTATTTTAGCCAAAGAAACCCATAGCCAGTTAATTCTTTGTTTCCTAACTAGTCCCAAATGTTTGCTTTTTACTCCCACAACTAAGAGCCTTCCTGATGGACAGGGGAGAAAGAAAGCAAGGGTCATGGAAATCTTTCCTTTTCCAAGACAAGGTAAGGCATGAGCCCACCAATCTCTGCACTGTGGTGCTTTGCGATTTTTCAGATTTGGGTTTAGTTCAGCTGGAGGCAAGAAGCTTAAACGGGAGTTTGTCTGTGCTTTGTTGTTGGTCTCCTCTAGTGTCAGAGATAAAGATTATTTTGACAGAATTCCCGTTTTGTTTCTGAATTAGCTGAGCTGAAAAGAGTTTTTAAAAACCCCTTTCTCAAATTGGTTGGGTTTGATCAATAGACCCTAGAGGCTGCGTGCTGGTAGCTGCAGTAGAGCTACCAATCCCTGAGCAAACAGAAATGTGGGAACTGAGGAGTATTGAGCTGTTGCCAATTGCAGACTTAGCACGTTTTCTCTGTGAACCATAACCTCCCCAACCACAGTGCATCCCATTATAGAACTCTGAGGTTATGTTCACATTCCTTAATGGTGTTCTCTTCCTCCTTTAAAACTATCTTTTAAAACAAGGTAGAGGGATGGAGACCTGGCTCATTGGTTAAGAGCATTTGCTGCTTTCTCAGATGAACCAAGTTCAGTTCCCAAAACCCATGTGGAGGCTCAGAGCCACCTTTTACCCCAGTTCCAGAGGATCCCATGCCCTCTTCTGGACTCTATGTGCATTGCATGCACACGGTACACACATAAACGTACACACAAATCTTCCTTAAACATAAAATAAAACTAAATAAACCCTAAACTAGATTAAGAATTATGTCTTTTTAAAAATTTTATAAATTAAAATGTATTTTATCATTATATTTTCACATGTATGTTTTACCTACATGTAAATGTGTGTACCATGTGTTTGTTTGGTGCCTGAGGATGCCAAGAGAGAGCTTTGGATCCCCAGGAACTGTAGTTACAGAGAGTTGAGCGCCACCTGTAGGTTCTAGGAGTTGAATCCAGGTTCTTTAGAAGAGCAGCCAATGCTCTTCGCTGCTGAGCCATCTCTCCAGCCCAACCTTTATGTTTGTAATTCCCATCTACTACCCTGTGACCTTCACTTGGGGCAAAGACCAAGTTACTTATTTCCTTTCCTCCAATGTTTTCAGAGTAACTACTTGAAGCACTCCCGTATGTATCTGGAATATGAGGACCAATATTTTACTGATGTGGAATTTGAAACTTTAATTTTTCAGACCAAATGGCACCGAGAGATGCTGAACCAAGTTCCCCTGGAGTAGGAACTCAAGCAGCGGCTGATCTCCACACCAGGAATCCTAAACAAATGCAAGTCCAGCCTGAGTAAGTTGGCTCACCCACTTACATTCATTCTTTCTTTTCAGATTCCTTTGTCCTTTCAACTTCCCTTTTACCCTGCAATCTTTCAGATATCAAAGAAAGAGATGATCAATGAACTTCCCCTCAGTATTGAACAATATTACAGGGACTTTCATCTCCTGTCTCAATAGGACAAGCACAGCTGCTGCCTTTCATTTGGTTTTATGCCTTGTTCGTGTGTCAGAGTGATGGTTATATTGCCTTAATAGCTGCTGCTTCTCTACTCTTTATCCTTATCCACGGAGCTGTGATGGGAGATTCTTTCCCTCAGATTGCACCTCTATGCTCCCAGAATTTCAGAGTGCAGCATCTTTCCTTGGTACCATGTGCATCTCTCACTCACAATGTCAGCAAGACTGCATCCAGAGACAATAGCCAAGGAGGTAAAGGACTTTGGGGTTTACTGTTGAAATGACCAAAATCTCAAAAAAGAAATATTCTAGGAAAGTAAATCAAAATCTTACATTTTCAAATTACTTTTTTTTTCTTCTGTTACTCTTTGATATAATCAGTGCATTGAATCAAGGAAGAACCTCTGATTTTTAAACCTAATTTAACTTATAAAATGCTTTGTTTATCTGGAAGAGTTCCTATTTCATGCTCAGCTCTATAGGCTGTTTGCTTCCTTTATCTAAATCCGCAGTGACTCGGTCACAAGTTCAAATCCTTTTACAGGTGCAGTTTTCTCAAAGTTTCCCAGTACAAGAAGTTCACTTCCTGGCTTAATCATTTATATGTTTGATATTTGAGCTAAAGTCGTCTTGTTCATAAAACGGGGATGACAATGGTTCTGAAGACATGTGAAGGATTGATACAAAAAGGGGATGAAATATTATCTCTAAATACTAGCTTGAATTCATATCCTAGAGAGTGACTACAAAGAAAGCAAATGTTTATTAATATTTGAATTTTCTGTTTCATCTGGTTAAAAAGGAAGCTTTGAATCATGAATAAACGAAGGGTTACTTACCTAGTTCACAGTTCCTTCCTTCAAATCCAGCTTGGCACCAGCATTCATAGGAATTAATATCATCCTTGCACATTCCACCGTTTAAACAAGGATTTGATTCACACTGATCTCCATCTTTAAGACACGTTAAGATATTGAATTATCAGAAGGACCGCTTAAAATGTCCAGCCCTTCCCTGAACAGATTTATGAGGGTAGGATTCTGATTTTAGGATCAGAGAACTATTGAGCTGCAAGCAACCTGCACATAGGTAAATGATGTGTCTGGTTTTCCAAGTTTCTAAAAGCCGCCACAGCAAAGGATTTCAGGTGAATACCATTTCCAAGAGAGAGAGGCACACACAGTTTATATAACCCAAGGAAAGAGGGGGAAATGGAAACACAGCATTTCTTCATGGAATGGGAGCAAGTTATCCATAAATTAAATTAAATTAAATCCAACCACTTCCACGAGTACTATTTATATTTCATAGGATGACATCTTCTTGCAGGTCTTGTACAACAAGCCGTGTTAGACTACAAGGGTGTTTCCACTCATGGACTGGTAGCCCAAGTATGGGACAAATGTATCTACTTCCCTGTATTGCCTTTTAATGTTTCTCTATCATATGAAGCAAGGGGCTGTGAGAACAGCAAAGTTGCCAGAAATTTAAAGATGATAGTTTTTTTTTTCATACCAGTGAGGTTCCAAATGGGCAACTATATTTATGTATCATCAGAAGCTTAAAAGTACTATTGGGTGAGCTTTAGAAACACATTTTCTGTTTCCATTCTCTTTTCTCCTAGTTTTTACATTTACAGAACCTTTGCAAAACGCTGATAGTAGAACAAACAAGCAAATGAGCACAAATAAAAACAGGGAGAAAAAAATAGGCAAGTGGGGAAGGGTCAGGAACAAAACCTTTAAGTCTGGTTTCTTAGTGTCCGGCGTCTACTCATACTACTAAGAAAGCATAAAGGGCTAGGATGAACCCACCCAGAAGGAGAGGGCTATGTATTTTGAGCTACAGAAAAAAATCTATGTCTGTAATATCCACATATGAGAGAAAAAAGAGCCTATGAGATGAAATGGTATGAAGGAGAGAAAAATGGGAAGAATCAAAGAGAAATTTCTAGTTATTAGTCATACTTTATAGCCAAACCCCTTGACATTTATTGTGTAGATGACCACATACCCTATTTTCTGATGGAAGTGTGTGTCCATGGTCTGTTGACTATGGGACTAACATCCTTTTTCAGAAATAAACTCTCTGGAAAATTGGATTGCTGTAAAAATTAGACCTTGCCCTCTCTGCCCCTTGATCCAATGTGCTTTTGCACAGATACTGCAATTTGTTCCAATTCTATGAAAACAAAATACATTATCTCTGGTTTATTATTATTGATGTTCTGAATCAGTCTAAAAACGAGCTACATTTGGGCTTTATATTATAGACCAATGCATCTGAATTATTTAGGGTGTTTTAGTGAAAGGGTCTGGGCTTGCAGCCAGCCACACAGGAAACTCATTTGCTGAGACATATCTTCCAAATGAATGTCATTTTCTTTTGAATTTAGTGTTCCTTTGCTCTCTTGTCTGTGTATACTATAGGCCAGGATAAAGCCACAGTTAGTAGGAGTCAAGGACAACAGGAGACAAGACCCTGACATGTGAGATTCTTTTAAGATTACTAGGTTCTAGAGCTGGAGAGATGGTTTAGTGGTTAAGGGCACTTGATGCTTTTACAGAGGAACTGGGTTCAGTTCCCAGCACCAACATGGTTGTTCATTGCAGCCTGTAACTACAGTTTCAGGGAATCTGATACCCCGTTTTGTATTTCCACAGTTGCCAGGCACATATGTGGTATCCAGACACTTATTCAGATGGCATGCTCATACACAAAAAATGAAAATGAACCCCCTATGAAGAAGAAGAACAAAAAGAACAACAATAATAACAACAACAATAGCAAACAACACAACATTTAGATTTCAAGATCAGAAGATGTTACAGTGAAAGAATGAGTTGGTTAGAAAAGAACTTGGGTTCCTTTCATGGTCTTGTGATTTCCCAGCGGGGTGGTCCAAGGCAAATCCCTTACTAATCCTGTTTCCTTCTCTGTGAAACAGAATTCACGATGTTTTACCCATTTACTACTATGTGCTAGGCAGTCTATAAACTGCTTCTGTGAACTGTATCCAACAGTGCCTGATAGATCGTAGTTCTGTCAGGCTCTATATATGATGAAGTCATGGTACAGACATACAGACATAGCCATGAGGAGCCTGGGCTCAGGTAGCTTCAGATTAGTACAGGCTAAGTTTGTGATAGGTAGGAATCTTAACTACATGTTAAAACAAGTATGGGCATTGTTGCTTTTTTGTTCTTATTTGTGTCATTTTAGGTTTTTGTAGTGAAAATGGGTATTTGTAGCCAAGGTATGGTAAACATTGCACTTAGCTGACCTGAAAAGCCATTGCCCAACTTCAGAGTATGCTGCTTGGTCTGGGTCTGGGTCTGGGTCTGGGGCTGGGGCTGGGGCATGTATAGGATGGGCAATGTGAAGGGATCATGAGAGTCCAACTGTAGCACTGATTTTTTTCTTTGTCTGTCTGTTTGCCTCTCTCTCTCTCTCTCTCTCTCTCTCTCTCTCTCTCTCTCTCTCTCTGTGTGTGTGTGTGTGTGTATGTATACACATATGTACATATGTATATATGTAGAAGTCAACCCTCAGTGTGTTTTTTCACTTATCATGTTGTTTTCTGAATGGGAGAGAAAGCCATTACATTGTTTTTCTCTCATGAAACTTGGAGAATATTGATTAGGCTAAACTGGCTAGGCAGCAAGCCTCAGAGATTTTTCTGTCACTATCTTCTCAGTACAGAGATTATAGGCAAGCGCTACCCACTCACACATAGCTCTTACTTTTTAGCATTTATTTTATTTTTTATTATTTTCAACTACCTTTTAATTAAAATGTAATTCCAACACTTTCCCCCTTTCCCTTGAATCCTCCAAACCTTCTCAAACCCCTTCCTCAAACTTATCCATGCTCCCCAACTCAAACTAATAGTTTATTTTTGGTTATTACTGTTACATAAACATGCATGCAAAAATATTTAGTTACAACCTACTGGGCCATTTTTTTTTGTTCTTTGTGTTTATATGGTTTCATGGTTAGTGAGCGTGAGTGACTCTTAGAAGAGAACCTACTACTGTAACTTTGCTAGACCAGCAGAATCCCTAAGTACATTCTAAATCTTCTCCTTACAGCCACAGCTAAGTGTACTTACCACCCCTCACCAAGGAAGGTTCTCTGTATAGCAAATGGAGACCATGTCAGCAAACCACAACTGAACACAATGGAGGGATAACTGATCAGGGGCGTCTAGTTTTAGTAAATACATTTGTATCACAGTTCTTGAATGTATGGCTCAGTGAGCATCACAGAACATGGGGCAGAAAGATTATAAGAGTTGAAGCACCAGGAAGTCTTCTGTGAAGCAGTCTCTACTAGAAATGGTTGCATAAACAAGATCTAAACAGTGACAGTCTCAATGGGCATGTTAATGTGGAAGGGGAAAAATCTCAGAGTCTCAACCCCAGATAAAACAATTATAGGTAACTGCTAAGACAGGAGGAAGGGAGGGAAAGTGGAGAAGGAGAGAGGGAGGGAGGCAGGGAGGGAGGGAGAGGGACAGAAAGAGGGAGGGAGGGAGACAGAGAGGGAAAGAGTGTTACTTTTCTAAGTATCAGCCTCCTAACTGGCTCTCTAAGACAAAGTGATCAGTCTTGAAACTGTATATGCCAAATACACACACAACAAAAATGCTGGGTTACGAGAATTAGAGTAAGATTTTCATCTGTGCTGACTGAACAGTTTTTGTTGTTTGATTGTGAACTTGACATAAGTCAATGTTATCATGAAAGAAAGAACCTCAATTGACAAGATTCCTCCATCAATTGGCCTGTAACGCATTTTCCATGACTAGTGATCGCAGTGCAAAGGCCAAGTCAAATGCTACTTGTAGGTTGTGTAAAAAAGATAGTTCAGCAAGCCAGTAAGAAGCATTCCTCCATGTTTCTGTGCACTGCTCCTACTTCTTGCCCTGAGTTCTTGCCCTGACTTCCATCAATGTGATCAGCAGAAAGTGAAAGCCAAATAGGCCATTTCCTCCTGGAGTGACTTTTGAATACATGTTTCACTAAAGAAATAGAAAGCACATTACTTACAGGAGTTATTTCTTCCATTGGCCTCTCCTTTGCATTTACAAACAGGTGCTAAGCTTCCAAGGTTTAGCTTGAGTATAAACAGTTTGCATGAAGTTTGTGAGCCAACTCAGCAGTGAGCATTAGGGTACCCATATCTAAAAACACAGCTCTCAGAAACAATGACTTAACCAAATTCTTAAGAAAATGGCTGCATCTAGAGAATATCATCCTGAGTGAGGTAACCCAGTCACAAAAGAACAGACATAATATGCAGTCACTGATAGTGGGATGCTAACCCCAGAAAGCTCTGAACACCCCAGAAACAACTCACAGACTGTGTGAAGTTCAACAAAAAAAATATTTTAATTAAAATAGAACTGTATCACATCCCCCTTTCCTCCCTACAGCCCCTCCTAGTCTCTCTCCTATCCTCTCAAATTAATAGCCTCTTTTCCTATATTATTGCTACATATATACATATGTGTATGTATATGTACCCACAAATACTTAATTACAACCTTAAAAATGTATTCGTATACTTTTATGCAAAAATGGTGAAAATTTGTACATTTATCTTTGTTTTTTAAAATAAAGTAAAAAAAAAAAAACAAAACTTCAGAGGGAAAGTGGAGAAACAAGAGTGAATTATGAGGTTATGAGACTTTCTAGTAATTTCTCCAGAAATGGAATTCTAGAAAATCAAATTGGACCTCAGGTAGATGGAGCTCAGTGAATAGTGTGTCCGACTCATTTGTTGTGTCTGTGCGAATACACTGGAGGAAGTCAGCCTGTGAAACAGCCCTCAGAATCTGACTTCTGGACTTCAGATTATTTTGAAATTTGTATTTGTACACAAAATTTAAAACTGTACAAAGATATAATGTGAATAATAAAATCGGTTGTTGTTAAAGTATTTAATTTCTTCATTAGGGTCAGTTCATTGGGCAGATATTTCCTGAGTGTCTCTCTCTATTATAGATAGTGTAGGTGTCAGGAAGCTACCAACAAGTAAAGCCACTGATTCCTGCTAAAATGAAGCTCGCATTCTAGGAGTATGGGAAAATGAACAAGACACTGTTGTGGCAAGTGCTACGGGTTGAGTACTCTCAATCTGAAAGCTCAAATTTCAAATCACTCCAAAATCTGAAACTGTTTAGGTACCAATGTGGTGCTGCAAATGGAAAGTCCCATGCTGTAGACTTGTTTTATAAACTAAATTATTAACATTATTGTATGGCAGGATCTTTAGGCAACGTGTTTTAAAAGGTATTAAGATACATATATATACACACACATATATAAATATGACAAATGCATTTAGAGTTGGGTCTCATGACAGATATTTCATTACATATATGCAAATAATAGACCTTGACGCAAATGTTTAAAATGTCAGAGCTACCAGGGAGAAGGATGGAATATTAATACCTCATCGCAGGAGGACTCATTGAGTTGGTGGAATTTTGGATAAGTCCCTGAGCAAGGTAAAGAAGTTAGCTTAGAAGAAGCTGGGAAGAGTCAGTTAACAGGGATGGCCAGATAACACCTCTAACATGGGAACACTGCTAGGGTGTGCAAGGAGCCCCTTTGTGGAATAGAAGCAGTAGTAGTAGAGGGGGACATAAGGGCAACAAGAAGAGATGGTAGGTCAAGACAATGAGGACATTGGAAACCATCCGGATCATGAGGATTTAACATGGCAAGCATTGCCAATCATCATCTCCGAATCCACTAGTGATAACAAACAATCATTTAGCTTTAAGATGCAATTGCTTTGCTTTCTACCTGCATTTGACTTTTTAAAGTCTGAGACTGGACAACCTCTCTATATAGAAAACAGACACAATTCTCAAGCGTTTCATGTAGCAGCTAGGAAATAAAATGAATTGCTTACCAATATACTGCTTCCAAAATTCAGTCTGTAAGGAAAAAGGAGGACAACTTAATGACAGTGTTTAAAGTATTTTGGTGTGGATTCCTTTCCTTTTATAACATTTGTGATATATATGATATGAATTGATATTTTAAGATTTCAAATACAAGTTTCTTTCTTTTAATAATTGATCTTAAATACCTTTTTATTTTGTTTTATGTGTATAAATGTTCTTCTATGTGCATGCATACAGGCATGCTGAAAGAGGTCAGAAGGGAGTGTTTGAATTTGAACCTGTGTCCTCTGGAATAACAGCCAGTGCACCTAAACACAGAGTCATTTCTCTAATCTCGCACACCTTTTTAAAACTGACGTTGTCTCTCTTTTGCTCTGGGACATATTATTCAGGTATGATGTGGGGTATACTCACAGTTTTTTCAGTGTTTTCAAAAACTTCTCTTGCTTCTTCAAAACTGCATCGTTCTTCTATACACTCTCTCTCAAGGTTTCCTTGAACAAACTCTTCCAGTTTCCCTGAATTATATCTCTTTGGACGGGTAAGAATTTTGGTGGCATTTTCACGATCAAGGAAAACTAAAATTTAAAAGTACAGCTTTTTAGTTTTAGAAAAAAATACCACTTTGAAAATGAAATATGTTTTTAAAGAAAAGGTTTGTTTTTGATTCAAGTTATTCCATAGCTAATTTCTCTTTGGGGCATAGAGCCAAAAACAGTGATCTTTTCACAGTACTGTATACACACGGAAATTTAGGAATTAAAATTCAGTTTTATTTTTAATTGGTAGAGTGCCAATAATGAAAGGTCACATTTCAGTTGTATTTGTATTCAACTTTGGATGAAAAAGAAAGTTCTCAAATAAGCAGTTAAGTTCACACTTTGTCATCACTTGAAAATAGCTCAGTGCAGGATCCTTCCAAGGTGATCTGTCATTCCCCTGGCTGGGCTGTTTCCTGCATGCAGTCTCTTAGTGACTTTGCAACAAATATCCCAGGAAAGAGAATGACAGAGATGGGGGGAGGAGGAGGGGAAGGGGGAAGGGAGGGAAGGAGGAGGGAGAGGATCTGGAAGAAATAGGGGGAGGGGAAACAACATGATCAAAATATTTTGTACAAAAATATAACAACAACATCCCAACTGTAGACCAGCTGCAAATATGACTTCAGTGCTTCTCATGGGATAGTGAGGAACAATCAGGGCACATTTGATTTTATCTTCAGGCCCATGATGTCTTCAGTTGGCATATAAACACCAGTGATATAAGCATTTTACTGAAATTCATGATGTGGTTTCTTTTAGCTATGACTGCCTATTCTGTAGGACACTTCTGATTTTTTGAGGATTGAAATCTTTCAATTCCCTGCCTTCTCCCTTTTCCTTCTCCTTGTTTCTTCCTCTTTGTATGTATTTTTTGTTGCTCTGTCTCTCTTCCTCAACATATATGCATGTATGTATACCTTGAATCTGACTCTTACTGGCTGCATAAACATGGAAAAACCACACGATGTCTGGACCTTAACTTTTTAAAATGCAAAAAGAATGTAACAGTAGTGTAATGCTATGTACCACATCATCATGTTGCTGGGATCTCTCAGATAAGTGAGAGGCTTGTGTATCCTGGTTACTCACTTTCTTCCCCTGCTGCTCATGCTATCCCCCCATCTTAGCCTTCTCCCTTCTCCAGCTCATCTATGAACTTCAAAGTGGTTTTATGTTCTCACTACCCTCTGTGCAAGACAATTACCATTGTTATAATTGGTAGTAACCATGTAAAGAATTTTTTTGACTTCATGTATTTCCTGACTGCTTGTCACATACTAAAGCGTCAACCTATATATACAGCCAGAAGTCACACTACAGACTGTGTTGATATTATCACATTATTCTCCACCCCCAGACACTCCATATATGTCTCCCAAACCTTTCTATGCATGTGGCTATTAAATCATGTCAGCACTATTTTATAATTTTCACTCCAATTGCAAGACCTCTCTCTATTACTACTGTCCACTTTGTGCTCTTTTGTTCCCATTAGATGACTGCAAGAAACTTAAGGTTGGACTTCCTAGCCTGGAGCCTCATTAGTTCCTTATAGTGTTACCATTCTGAGTGTTATAACACAGTGAGGGGTGTGCTTGTTACACTCACACTTGTTACACACTTACACCTCTGCATTGCTATCTACTGTTCCCTCTCCTTAGCTCAGGACCATTTTTGGATAATCTGGGCCACCCCACTTTTTTTGCCTTACTTCTTCTAACAGTACTCAAACCAGATGGAGCATCTTGAATACTTACATTATTGTGGATATGACTCTTTCTGTGTGAAGGTTACTATCTACATAAAATGCTACAATTGCTCTCTTAGTGTGTGTGTGTGTTTTCTTGCTAGCTTTTCTACCAATTTGACACAAGTTAGAGTCATTTTGGAAGAGCAAACATCAATTTGAAATTGAAATATGCCATCACCAAACTGGTCTGTGAGAAAGACTGTGGAGTGTATTCTTGAGTGATGATTAATGTGGGAGGCCAGTCTCACTTTTGGATGTACTATCCCTGAGCTGGTGACCCTGGTCCTGAGTTGTATAAGAAAGCAGTCTGAGCAAGCCTTAAGGTGAAAGACAGTAAGCAGCATTTCTCTATGGCTTTGATATCCGCTCCTGCCTCCAGGTTCTTGTCTGGTTTCAGATCCCTCTCTGACATCCCTCAGCTAAAATGAACCCTTTCTTCCCAAGTTACTTATGGTCATGGTGTTTAACACAACAGTAGAAACATTGAGAATATGTGTGTTTACATATTTACATACACATATATGCATGCAACTGTACATGTATATGTATATATGCATTGTGTGTGTGTTCTCATACATGTGGATATGACAATCCTGGAATTCAGGTCTCTTTTTCATTGTTTAGATTCTAGGGATCAGATTCAGGTTGCTAGGCTTAGTGGAAAACAGTTTTACCCACTGAGCCATTCAGCTGGCCCCCAGATCAGACATTTAAGAACACTGAACAACTATTTATCTCTTGAGATCTTGCTCCAAACATTGTCTCTGCCAGGAGATTTTACATCCATTATGTTCCTACCTTTGTATTTCCCGAGCATGTGGTACACACCCTTTCCCACCTCATTAAGATCTTTTTTTCCTGATCTTTATGTAGAGAGCAGAACCTGTTTATCTCTGACATTACTACCTTGTCTCAGTAGTACTATGTACCATAACGATATGTACTAACATTTGAAAGACAGTTTTGATTTGTATACGTTATAAACCCAAATTTATTTCACAGACTAATTTCGATTTCCAAATTCTAAATTTGAATAATAAGGCAGCAGTTATGAACATGTAGCCTCTCTGTTCTAAGGCCCAGGACAGTTTAACAGAAATGAGTGCTACATGAATACCTAGCCACCCCCACCCCTAGCCAGGGACACTTCCCTGGTTCCTTGACCAAAACTGACTCTAAAATCTTGTGGCTTTTATCCTCAGTATTGTCTGCAGATCATGTATTTAATACCCCTTGAGGATTATCTCTAGTCATTATTGCCCCAGCTCTGAAATCATGATATTTTTTTCTATCATTTTACATCTGAGATTCCTTTACCACTAAGACATGCTTGGATCTTGATAAGAGGGTGCTTGGATCTTTTGTTCTCACACAGGTCAATCTGGTGCAATACGTTGCAAGACCTGCCTTTATGGTCCACATAATGAGTTTTCCAAAAGTGTGTTTTTCATCTCTACCCACTTTGCTACTGCAGTTTGACCTCTGCGGTCTCATGTCATTATTTCAGCTTCTCAGTCTGATTCCACAGTTGACATCATGTCTGGAGTGGGAACCAGGAGACCAGCCTGTTTTCCGGGGATGCTCAAAGTTGGCACCTGATCCTGGCACTGTCACTTGTTTGATTTTAGTAGGTTGACTAGTAAGTGTGATAAATGCATCCAGGGTGAGCAGGCTCTTTGTCTAAAGGCAGTAAGTTCTTCCTGTGTGGCTCGCCCTGGGGAGTAATGCCAGTGTTGTTGCAAAAAAGAATCCAAACAAAAACCTGATGTGCTGTACTTGCATGAACTAAGATCCTCCTCTTTCTAGCCATTTGTATACCCACTTTAGTTCCCTAGGGAGACCGCTGAGTATTATGGTTCTCTAAACGTCAGCTCTAATATTTGCAACGATGAGCTGATTTATTCCTGTCTATGTGAAAGTGTTCATGACAGCAGCTTAGTAACAAAAGCCGAATCTTCTAATTTTAGCAGAGAAATTAAATTATAAATATATACGTTTAAACATTATAACTATGCCTTACCATCTAGTTCTAAAACAGTAGAACACATGTAGATACAAGAAAGACATTTTATGTGAATAAACCATTGTGGCTTTGATGTTTCCCCCTTTGATTTCAAGGTGGTGAATCTAAAAATCCTAAAAATAACATGTTTTCCTGCTTATTCTGCAATCTCTTTGTTAAGACATTTTTCGACTTTCTTTTTTTTTAAAACAAAGCACACAAACATTTTAAGAGGAATTATATTGTCAAATCCTAAGAATAACTGTATCTATTAAATAAAAATGCACCACAAGCACCGGAAATCTAATTTGTTTTTTCAAATGTTGATACTGAAGTTACCACAGAGGCAGAGTTACAGACTGACATGCTGCCTGCTACAATAACAACCATAGCTCTCAAAGCTTTGACTCCTGCTCTACTTGATAAAGGTAGTTCTAAATATTTCTGTTTCTAAAAGAGAAGCATATTCAGCGTAGCACCGAAAAGGAGACAAACCTGCACATTCAGTGCTGAGTAGATATCCCACAAGGAAGATGGTGACGGGACCTGGAGACTCTGCCATGATGGTGTTCAGGTGCTGCGTGACCTTTGTCAGGAGATTGTGCAAGTGTCAGGGCTAATCAATTGTTCCAAAGTACAAGCTGAATGAGATTTACTTCTGGGAAATTGCTGTTCATCTCCCACGGTGTGTCTTTGGGCTATTTCCAGTTGTTTCTTGGGTCAAGTGAAGAGAATGGTCAGGCCTCGTCATTAAAGTGTACACTGGTTTCATGAGCTGCTGCCATAGGGGCAGAACTACATTTTTGCTGCCACGAGAGGTTATCAGTGGGAATTTAGTTTATCCTCATCACAGGGCAATAATATAGAGTTTAAAGACAACAAGGGAATCCCTTTATTCGGTCCTTTATGTTAAAACATATGTAGAACCTGTCTCTGAACATGTATATATATATACATACACATGTGTGTCTATACCCATGGGTATGTTGAAGTATATATGTTATACATGCTAGGCTCCTATCTGCAAGCATAACAGCATATCATTAATAGTGTCAGGATTGGTACTTAACCCATGGGATGAATCTCAAGTTAGGCCAGTCATGGGGTGGCCATTCCCTCAGTCTCTGCTATATATATCTTTCTCCTTGCACATCTTCTAGGCAGGACAATTGTAGTTCGAAGGTTTTGTGTGTGGGTTGGTGTCCTTATCCCTACCCTGAGAGTCCTGCTTGGCAACAGGAGGTGGATTGGCACATGTTTTTAATACCAGTCCTTGGGAGGGAGAGGCAGGTGGATCTCTACAAGTTGACAATGAACATTATCTAACTAGCAAGCTCCAGGCCAGCAAAAGCTATCTATTGAAACCTTGCTTCAACACCCCCACCAAAACAAACAAACAAAAAACCCCCCAAAAACTCATGTGGACTCCAGACAGAGAAGCAAGTGGGTTAAATGCAAATCACCATCTCTCCCTCCTCTTCTTCAATTCCCCAGTCTCATCACAAGCAGTGGTTTCAGCTCCCTTTATCTCCCCACTTCCAACGCACCATACAGATATTTTCTTCCAGCCTTCTTCCCACTCCAGGCATCCCCCTGTCATAGAAGGAAGTTTGCCAGCATTGCAGGTTGGCAAACTTCAGATCTTCACACTCACCTCCAAATCTAATCTCCCATATCCAACCCTAGCTCTATAGCAGACTGCCTGTTGTCTTATTCTTTGTTCCCATTTCCAGGGTACTAAGAAGATCCCGATGGAAGACCCAGCTTTCCTTCCTCCTGTCAACACTTCAGTTCCTCCCAGCTTATCTTCACTCTTAAGTGTCAGCTCCCAATACCCAGCAACACATTTTTGTCCAGAAACCCCAGTTGCAACACCTAGCAGAATCCCAGAAACAACCCCTACCATGCATTTCAAAGTCTCCACACCCTCCACAGAACCAGAGATTACAGCTGAAACCAAGGAACAAAATACCATACCATCAAAGACAAGACAAGATATCAGCACTTAGAATTACAATCTCCCTGAACATGGATGCCTAGACATCAGCCTCAGAATCTGTAACAATCAGGACAATGTCTTCAGCAGAGCCCAGCAGCTCTACCACAGTAGGTACCAAGATTTGCAAAGTAGCTGAAGCACAAGACAAACACCTTAAAAATGGTCTTTATGAATATGATAGAAGTTCTTAAAGAGGACATTAAAAATCCATGAAAGTACATACAAATACTGGAAGAGAATTAATAAACATGACTTGCATGATAAAAACTTTAAGACATTGAACAGAGGAATTGGAGAAAATATCAGAAGATGTAAAAGATCTCTCATGCTCATGGGCCAGTAGGATTAATATAGTAAAAATGGTCATCATACCAAAACCAATCTACAGATTCACTGAAATCTACATTACAATTCCAACACATTTTTCACAGATTTTTATAAAACAAGTTTTAGCTTCATATAGGAAAAAAAAAACCTTGAGTTAACTAAACAATCCTAAATCATAAAAGAACTGTTGAAGGTATCACCATCTCTGATCTCAAATTTACTATAGGCATATAGTAAAAATAGCACAAACAAGACATATTAATCAGTGTAGTAGACTTGAAGATCCAGACATAAATCCACACACTCATGGATGACTAGTTTTTGATAAAAGAAGCCAGAAATACACACTGGAAAAAAGACAACATTTGTGACAAATGGTTCTAGTCAAATTAGGTGGTTGCATAAAGAAGAATTCAAATAGATTCATACTTATAAGGCTATACAACATTCAACTTCTTATGAATCAAAGGCCTTAACATAAAACCAGACACTGAACCCAATAAAAGAGAAAGTGAAAAACTTCTATAAGGCAGAGGACACTAGCAGACAAAGAAGCAGCCCACAGAATGAGAAAATTTTTACCAACTCCACACTTGACAGAGGGCTTATATCTAAAATAAACATAAAAACCTCAAGAAAGAAACTAGAAATCAAGAAAAACAACTCAAATAAAAATGGGGTACAGATCTGAACAGATAAGTCTCAAAAGAGGAAACTCAAATGACCGAGGAATACTTAAGAAATTGTTTAAAGTTAGTCATCAGTGAAGTGCAAATTAAAACTACTTTGAGATTTCATCTTATACAGGTCAGAATGGATAAGATAATCAGATGACAGCTCACAATGGCAAGAGTCTGAAGTGAGAGGAATACTCAGACATTGCAGTATGAGTGCTAACTTGTACATCCACCATGGAAATCAGTGTAGTGGTTCCTCAGGAAGATGGAAATTGAACTCTTTCAAGATCCAGCCACGCCACTCTTGGGCATATACCCAAGGACTGATTCATCTTATCACCAAGACTCTTGCTTAATTATATTCATTTCTGCTCTATTCATGGTAGTCAGAAATTAAAAACAGTATAGCAGTCCCCCAACAAAAGACTGGATAATGAAAATATGGTATAGTTATACATGGAGCAACAAGGCACCAGAAAAAAAAAATGAAATCATGACATTCACAGGTAAAAGCATGAAAACAGAAAAACATTATCCTGGTGAGATGACCCAGATCTAGAAAGATAGTATGGTACACATTCACTTATATGTACATATTGGCTGTTAACTCAATGATTGCCAAGCTGCAATCCACAGAACCATAGAAGTTATAGAGTAAGGGACTATAGGGATAGATAGAATAGATAGTTATAAATGGATTGAGGGGGTGGAATGGGAGATCAGAGTGGGATGGGAATGGGAGGTTGTTCTGAGGGAGAGAATAAGGGGAGAGATGTCTAAAATTAAGAGCTATTTGAGGAACAGAATGGAAACCCAATATAGTAGAAGCTTCCTAAAATACAAATATGAAGATAATGTAAAGAGAATAGCCAAATAATGGGGGAGGCAGACGCCCAATTGTGCATCTTTTGTAACCAAAGGTAGCTTCAAGTACCAGGAATGGGTTAATTGAGTTGATGGCTAAAGGGGCCCTATGAGAATTTTTGAAGAACTCAGGTTCTTGTTAAGACTATAGGTTGCTCCCCACAAACTGATAGTGTGGCCTTATTGCTGAAGATAACATCTACACAATTCCTTGGATATGAACAAACTGGGTTGGTACCTAACTAGAGCTTTTATCCCCATGTGCTAATGTGCCTGGAACATGCTGCCAAAGGAGAAACACACACAGACCCAGTCACAAGCCCTTTGATCTACAGTTGTGTACTGCCTGCAAGTTATGCTAGGGCAATGGTGCTCAAAGCTCGTGAGAGTAACAAACTAATATCTGACTCAACTTAAGGCCCACCCTATGAGATAGAATCTATACCTGACACTTTGGGTGACTGAGAACCTGAGATAAAATAGCCCAGAGATTTAGAGTAAAACCAAATACTACTGTTCTACTACAAGAACATAGCAATATAATGACTCCTAATGACATTCTGCTCTACTCTTAGATCAGTTTCTTGCTCAGCCATCATCAGAGAAGTTTCCTCTGGTAGCAGAGGAGGACAAATACAGAAACCCACAGCCAGACAATACACAGAGAACTAGAGATCTTGAAACACTCTGCCCTGGACAAGATGTCTCCATCAAATCTCTTCTCCCCAGGGCTCAGGAAACATTGTGAAATACAAGTCAGACAAAATGTAAGAGCCAGACAGGACGGAGGACATCAAGGGCACAAGGTCCTCTCACTCAGCAGGACTCATGCACATATGAACTCACAGAGACTGAGGCAGCAGGCACAGAGCCTGCCCAGGTCTGTACCAGATGGGATACTAGATCAGAAGGAAGTGTCCAGCACCCACATCCATAATCTAGAAATTATCTCCCATTGATATCTACTTGCAAATGTCAATTTACTTTTCTCCAAGGGGGTCTCACTTGGGAAAGGAAGGGTAGTCTGCATGCCCAACAGTGGATGGCCAACAGAAAATGTACTCAACAGCATACTTGAAGATCCTTTGTCTCATGTCAGAGTTCCTTTAAAAATTGTCTTTAATTTTTTTATTTATAGATTTATTTGTTTATGTACTTGACCTCTCATTTTGCTCTACAAGTCCTTTGTGTATGTATTATAGCTGAAAGCAGTTTAGTGTTTTTATGGAATTCCTGAGTGTGTGAGTGATTGTGTCTCTGCTTTGTCTTGGGCTCTCTTCTTCTATTAGATTATTTTGTCTCATTCTGATATGTTGGTTTTTATTTTATTTTATTTTTATCCCTTAGAAGCCTGTTTACTGTCTAACAAGAGACAAAAAATGGGATAGATCTGGATGGGAGGGAGGAAGGAAGTGTGGAGGAATTGGGAGACATAAAAGGGAAATTGTTGGGATGTATTATATGAGAAAAAAATCTATTTTAAATAAAAATTTAAAATCTCATAAGACTATACCTCAATTCACCTGTATTTCTGCATGGTATTTTTAGAGATATTTCTATTTTATGTGTATGTCTGTTTGTTTGTATGTATGTCTGTGTACCAGGTATGTTCAATGCCCATGGAAGGCAGAAGATGTCAGATTTTTCCTAGAACAAGAGTTACAGACAGTTGTCAACTGCTATCTGGAGATTGAACCCAGGCTCTCTGCAGGAACATGCGCTCTCAACTGAGAGCCTTCTACAACCACGTGTGCTATTGCTTGCATATATTTAACTTCTATGTATTTCAGAATTCTTCAATGATATAATTTCTACTTTTGCTGTATGTAAGCAGCCAACAATCTTTCAAAGAAATTTTTAAATGAAGAAATATCTGTTATGTTTAGGCACACGTTTTCATCCTGGAGCTCTTAATGTATAGAACCGAAAGCCAGTCAGCTGTGTTATTTTATTCACTCTGAAGGATTTTCATTAACAATTTTCACAGTGTAGGTGTCATGATACATTTTTTCAGCTTGTGTTTATCTGAAAATACCTCCAGTTTGCATTAATTAAAAACCTACAATTTGGCTGGTTATAGAATAATGTTGAGTGTTTTTCTCTCTTCATATTATTAAATGTTATTATATTTCATCATGCATTATTTCTGATGAGAGGGTGATTATATTCATACTACATTTTTTTCAGAAGTTGACTATAATAAGATGTTCCTGGGGTTCACTAAGAGTTGTGGATCTGCGTTTGGGTATTTTTTTTATTAAAGTGTGGACAATTTTAGATAAATAATCAAAAATGACAATCATGTGACATAAAAGTTATGAGAAACTGATTCTGTGGTGTGGTGTGTGTGTGTGTGTGTGTGTGTGTGTGTGTGTGTGCACGTGCTTGAGCATGCGTGTGCTCATTCACCTTTTTTGTGGAGGTCAGAAGTTGAATTCACATGTCCTCAGATATAATTTTTCACCTTATTTTTTGATACAGCCTCTCTCACAGAGAGCAGGTTCACTGATCTGGCCTCCTGTCTGAGCCTCCACTTCTCACAACTGTGATTATAGGTATATGCCAACATGACTGGCTTCAGTCTTTGTTGTTTTATTCTTTGAGACTTTCCTACACATATACAATGAAGTAAGATATACCAACTATTTACCCAGCCAACCATAACTCCCTAACACATTCCTTTCCCAACTTTATATCTTTTTCAACTTTGTCTTCTTTTCTTTTAAAAAGTACCTTACTAAGTGCACTTACTGATGTCCTTATGTGTATGGGGTTGGGATCACCCATTGGATCATGGGAAATCCAGCAGGGCAGGTTTTTCCTGTAAGTTCTGGAATCTCTTTCTGGACCTCTTTCTAGGTCTATTATATCTCCACATAATCTTGAAAATTAGTCTGCTAACAGTCATAAATGGGTTGCTGTTATGGTTTTAAATATGAATTGCAATGAATGTACAGACTGTTGGGGAGAACTGGCATCTTGACAATCCTGAGTATCAGCCACGAATGCAGAGCATCTCTATTTAGTATTTAAATTTCTTCCACTGGAGCTTAGAATCTTCTTTATATAAATTTTGTAGCTATTTTGTCACATTCAAGTCTTTTATTTTTTGTTGGCCTTAATGTGAATGGCGTTTTGTGTCTTAAATGCCAAATTCCACTAGTTTATTGCTACAATGTGAGAAAGCAATATTTTCGTCTTGTGTCCTGAAACCCTGTTTTAATTAGTCATAATTTACTCTAGGAGTTTTTGCTGCTGTGCTTTTAATTTGTTTTCACATATTCAATTTTACTAAGTAAGAATCCAATTGATTTTCTTAAAGGAAAGAAGGGCTCATTATGGCTTATAGTATGAGGGGATAGATTTCTATCAGGATGGGCAAGGCCTGGTAGCAGGAGCTCAGCTGGGCATATCACATCAACAGTGAAAAAGTAGAACTTAATTGATTTTTGCCTGTTGATTTTGAGTTCTGGTCTTGCAGACCTCAATTATTATTTGCCAGAGACATTTTTTCCTGTTTGAAAGTTGTTTGGAGTTATCAAAATAGATAAACATATTATTTGCAAATATTTTTTACTTATTTACTTTCAGTTTATATGCTATTACATGTTTTCTTGTTTGTTCTGTTACTAGCTTGCCCACCTCCATGTTGAATTAGTGGTAAGAGTAAGAATCCCTTAATTTTCCTGGTCTTATTGGGAAAATTTTTAGTTTTTCTATAATACATAGGATGTTAGTTACAGACTCAAGAGGATAAGGCAGGGGGTAATCACAAATTCTAAACCTGTAGACTACAGAGGGAGTTCAAGGTCAGCGTGTGTAACTTAGACCCCTCCTTAAAGAGAAAAGATAAAATGGGGTAGGAAAACTTGCCTGGTATATGTGAGTAGCTGGGATTACAGGCATGTGCTTCCAAGTTTGTTTGCTCTTTTTTCTTCTTTCCTTCCTTCCTCCCTCCCTTCTTTCTTTTCTTCCTTCCTTTCCTTTCTCTTTTAATTCTTGAAAAAATATAAATTTTATTGGTTGATTATTGAATATCAAACTAGTATTGCATTCTTGGAGAAAAATTCCCTCAAGGTCATGTGTGTGTGTGTGTGTGTGTGTGTGTGTGTGTGTGTGTGCGCGCGCATGTGTGTAGTTCTGAGGCATATGTTACTATAGCTCTATAGTATTTCTTGCAATCAGTCTTGGTGATATTGGTACTGTTTTATTGTTCAAAACTGTTGTGACATCCTGGGTCTTTTTTGTCATCATATCAAGTTGAAGATTTTTTTTTCCAGTTGTGCTGAAATATTGATGAGGATTACATCGAACCTATAGCTTGTTTTTGGTAGGATGAACATTTTCACAGTGTTAATTCTACCAACCCCTGGGCATGGGTGTCTTTCAATCTTCTTGGCTTCTTTTTAATTGTACTTGTTGCTTTCATTGTACAACTCTTTCACCTTCTTGGTTGGATTTATTCTAGTATTTTTGAGTCTATTGTGAGGGAGTGTATTTCCCTGACTTCTTTCTTAGTATGTTTGTCATTGGTATATAGGAAAGCTACCATTTTTTCTATATTAAGTTTGTATTCTCTTACTTTGCCAAATGTGTTTATCAGCTGTAGTAATTTTCTGGTGGAGTCTTTAGTGTCTTTCATGTAAAGAATTACATTGTAAATATGGATACTTTGATTACTTCTTTTCCTATTTTATTACCTTTATTACCTTCTCTTGTCTTATTGCTCCAGATGACACTTCAAGCACTAGATTGAACAGGAGTGGAGAGTGAAGACATTAATTGTCTCATAGATTTGATGTGCTGTTCTTTCATTTTGGTTTTAAATTTTTTATTAAAGCTTCATAGATATTTCTTTCTTCCAGTTTTTAATATCCAGTCTTAATTCTGTGTTTTTAAAATGTTTAACTATATGTTCTGAGGAGTTTCATTTGGTCTTGTCTACTTGGTGTTCTGTGGGGCTCTTGTACCTGCATGGGCATCCCCTTCTTTAGGCTTGAGAAATTTTCTATTATGATTATATTGAAAATATTCTCTGTGCTTTCATTATGTAATATTCTATATCTATAAGTGGTTTTTCATGATGTTTCAGAGGGATTATACGTCTAGAATTAAATTGTTAGTTGAGATCTCCCTTCTTTCCTTCCTTCCTTCCTTCCTTCCTTCCTTCCTTCCTTCCTTCCTTCAAGTTGCCTTTCTTCTTTAAGTGGAGAAGTTTATAATGTTCAGGAGAGGATTTAGTATGGTTGAGATGCCAGGTTTTGGTTTGTTTGTTTTTTGTCTCATTATACTTTTTGTGAACTTAGCAGATACCTAGACATACCTGGGAAAAATGATCTCTAGTGGGAAAATGCCTTCATCAAATTGACATGTAGTTAAGTCTGTGGGCATTTTCTGACTGCTGACTAGTTTTGGAAGAGCTAGCACACTGTGGGAGGTGTTATCTTAGGGCAGGTGAGCCTTGGTTCAATAAAGGTGATTGACTAAGCCAATAAGGAACATAGTGTCTGCTTCAATTCCTAGCATCAGGTTTCTTCCTTGAACTCCTACCCTTCCTTAACCTGGAAGATGTAATAAACCATTTCCTTTTAAAATTGTTTTTGGTCATGATATTTATCACAGAAACAGAGAGAAAAACTAGGACATTGGTGCAGTAAGTTCCAGAGTGCCATAGGTGCTCCTAAGTAAGGGAAGCTAGAGTCTCCAACTTGTTGTAAGACAGTAAATAGGATGTTCTGTAGGAGCAAATGCTTTGATGCTGCAGAGGCTAGATAGAGCATGGTTTCTAGGCAGTGTAGGTGGACCTAATCCATGGAAAGGTGTAGGAGGCCATGCAGCTTGGGCTCATGGTGCAGGAAGTTCTTGGGCAGCAAAATCAGGTCTAGGCAGGAGATGCCAGATTGACCTATTTGGTTTAGGAGGCTGTTCTAGGATTCCTGGAGGAAAATTTTTAGGTGGAATGCATAGGTATGGGGCAGGTGCGGGTGGCTGGGAACTTGGGGTTGTTTCTCAGATTTGTAGGGTTTCTCACCTGCTTCAGAAAGACCCTGGGCAGTGCAGGTACACCTAAGCAGGGCTAATTGGGACCCCCTACTTCTTACTTGTCTTTTTGCACTTTTTGTTTTTACCATTTGTTTTTATTTGCACACATTTTTGTAGAAGTTAGAAAGAATCCATGTTGTTTTATTTATAGTTTTAAAAAGAATATCTTACAATTTTTGTAGCAATCACAGAGGGTATTAAAATATTGTTATGTCATTTGCTGTAGTCTGTTGCTTTAGTGTTTTAACACTTCAAGTGAAGTGTGAAATCTTGCTTTGATTTTGGTGCCTTAACCTTCTTAACTCTTAAATATTATTTTGGTGGTAAGCAGATGGTACATTTTCATTTTGTTTAGATTTTATTTGCTTATTTTTAAATTAGTATACAGAATAATAGGTGAACAATGATGCTTCCTGAAGCCATTGGCCATTAAATGCAAATCTTACATTAAAGTTTAAAAAATTTCATATGATTTTTAAATTTTTATTGATTTTATATCCTGCTCAGTACCCAATACAGGTCACTCCTTCCCACAATCCTTCCCCCTCCCCTTCTCCCCTGAGAGGTGGGGCTCCTGGGTATTTCCCCACCTTGGCAAGTCAAGTTTCTGCAAAGCTAGGTGCTTCCTTTTCCATCAAGGCCAGCACAGCTAGAAAAATGTATCCCAGGTATAGGCAACCGATTTTGGGATAGGCCCTGCTCCAGTTGTTCCAGACCCACATAAAAATCAAGCTACATGTCTGCTACATATGTGTGGGGAGTCCTAGTTCCAGCCTATGTATATTTTGTTGGTGACTCAGTCTCTGAGAGCCCCAAGGGTCCAGGTTAATTGCTTCTGTTGGTCTTCTTGTGGAGTTCCTATCCCTTTTGGGGACCACAATCCTTCCCCTAACTCTTCCTTAAGAGTCCCTATGCTTCATCCACTGTTTGGCTGTGAGTGGCTGCATCTGTCTCAGTCAGCTCTCAGAGGCTAGCCATTGCTACATTACTGTCCGTAAGAATAACAGAGCATCATTAACAGTGTCAAGGCCAGGTGCTTGCCCATGGGATGGGTCTCAAGTTGGGCTGGTTATTGGTTGGCTATTCCCTCAGTCTCTGCTCCATCCCCAGTCCCTACATCTTTTTGTAGACAGGATAAACTTTGGGTCAAAGGATTTGTGGGTGGGTTGGTGTCCCTATCGGTTCACTGGGGTTCTTATCTGGCTATAGGAGGTAGCCTCTTCAGGTTCTATATTCCCAATGCTATGAGTCACAATTGATTCTTGTGTGCCTCCCTCATCCCAGGTCTCTATCATGTCCTGGAGATGACCCCCACTTCTCCACTCCAATCAGTTACAGATTTCCATTCATTCTTATGCATCTGGTCATATCTCCTGTCTCTCTCCACATCTGACCTTGAACCTTCCCCCATTCTCCTCTGTATTCCCTCTCCCATTCAGTTCCCTGTAAAGTTGTCCGCCTGAATCAGCCAAGCCACTGGGCACAGACACTTATTCACTTATCGGGTGAGTTTGACTGCACTTATTCCATGATGCCAGGGCAAGTATTGGGCTGTTAAGGAAGCACTGAGGCACCACTTTGAGCGTGGGAAAGCATAGTCTGAGACATGGGAAAGCTGGAGCTGGTATGAGGGTCCCCAGGCCTGTGTAGAGGCTGGGGCTGGGGGGGGGGGTTGGTGGAGAAGGAGGGGGAAGGGAGTTCCAGCTGACCCAATGGAAAGAGTCCTTGGCTGGACTGTGGCAGGCTTGGCTATTATGGCTAGGAGTGCAGAGAAGCCTTCTACTCAGACTAGGCTGTGGCTCTGTAGGCAAAAGCCTTCTCCATGGCTGCCTATGGTGGATCTTGATGAAAAGAGGCACTCCATGACTCCAAACAGTTTATTATTTTCACGACAGAAAATTGATGCATAAAACCATGCCTCACTTCTCGGTGGGCCTGAGATCAAATACTTTTGTAGGGAGGGCATGCCCTCTAGACCTCTGGGTACCTCATTAGCAAGGAGAACTCTGTTTTGAGCTTACTTTACTATTGTCACCTCTCTTTTCCTATTGTCTTGGTCTGAGATGTTAGGGATCCCTCATCTACATGTGGAAGGGTTTGGGGCGAAGCCTGATGGCCACAAATCTATGGGAGACTGCGGCTGCATGATAGTGGCCTGGTATCTGGAGCAGGTGAAGCTCTACCATCCCTTCCGGGTCTCCTGGGCTTCAATTTTTTTAACTTAACCTTACCAGGCTTCCTCTCATGGTCTACAACCCCTCAGTTCCTTCTCTCCCTCTGCCTCTTACGACTATTTTATTCCCTCTTCTAAGTAAGATTTAAGCATCCTCACTTGTGCCTTCCTTCTTGTTACTTTCTTTGGGTCTGTGGAAAAATACAAGAAACATGCATATATTGTATTTTTATGACTAATATTCATTAATAAATGAGTACATAGCATGCATGTCCTTTCGGGACTGGGTTTCCTCCCTCCAGATGATATTCTCAAGTTGCACACATTTGCCTGCAAAATTCATGTTTTGTTTTTATTTATTTATTTATTATTTTTATTTTTATTTTATTTTATTTTTTTGTCTTTGTCTTTATTGAGTTATCGAAACTGTGTGAATACAAATAAACCATAAAATTGACCTGAAACTTTCCCATCTGTAAAAAACTGGTATTATCATATTCAAACAATTAATTCTTTCTATAGAAAATACATTTGAGTAAAGGATAGGGTTCATATAATGGCAGTTATTATATATATTCCACTTGAGATCTGAAAAGTAGTAATTATTTTCCCAAATAGCAAAAAAAAAAAAAAAAAAAAAAAAAAACCAAAAAAAAAAAAAACACACACACACACACACACACTCACTCTTCTAATTTGGTATGAGGCCAAAATAAATGTGCCAAAGCCTTAAAATGTTTTGTACTGAAATGTTTCCAGGAAAACAAAACATTTGTTCTTAGTAATAGTCCATTTAACTATGTTCCTGTTTAAAACTGCTGTGTTGCCTCATGTATATCATGGGAGAATTGATATTATTGATAAAATTTCAACTTATCATTCTTCCAGGTGTTCTTTACTTTTTCAAACAAAATTCTAAATACTTTTTTTTGTTTTCACTCTTTTAAAATTTTATTTATTTATTCACTTTATAGATTTATAAATTTATAGGTTTAATATTCACTTTACACGTTTATTTTTTCTGCAACTCTAATCCTGTTTAATGTCTTTGTTTTTAATAGCTGAATAACATTTCACTGTGTTCAAGTACAGCATTTTCTTCATCTATTCATCTGTTTAGAGACATCTAGGTTTTTTTTTTCCCCAGCTTTTAGCTATTATGAATAAAGCTGCTATGAACATAGTTGAGCAAGTGTCTTTGTGTGATGGTGGAACAGCTTTTGTGTATATGCCCAGGGGTGGTATAGCTATATTTCCAGTTTCCTGAGAAACTGCCAAATTGATTTCCAGAGTGGTTATACAAATTTGTACTCCCACAAGCCATGGAGGAGTGTTCCCCTTATTCCACACACTCGACCGCATCTGCTATCACTTGAATTTTTTTATGTTAGCCATTCTGACCAGTGTAAGATGAAATCTCAGAGTTGTTTTGATTTGCATTTCCATTATGACTAAGGACTTTGACAAGAAGAACATTTCTTTAGGTCCTTCTTGGCCATTCAAGATTCCTCTGTTGAGAGATCTGTTAAGCTCTGTGCCCGATTTTTTAATTGGATTATTTGTATTGTTGGTATCTAACATCTTGAGTTCTATAAATTTTGGATTTTAGCCCTCTGTCATATGTAAGTTTGATGAAGATCTTATCTCAATCTGTAGGCTGCTGTTTTATCCTATTGACAGTGTCCTTTGCCTAACAGATAATTTGCAATTTCATGAGGTCACATTTATAAATTATTGATATTAAAGCCTGAGTCACTGGTATTCTCTGTTCAGGAACTGGTCTCCTGTACCAATGAATTCAAGGGTATTCTCCACTTTCTCTTCTATGAGATTTTGTGTATCTGGTTTTTTTTTTTTAAACAACTTTATTTTACAAAACAAAAATAAATGTACAGATTTTAAACATTTTTTGCTTAAAATTATACATTTTTGTCAGTACTTTTTTTTCAGATTTTAACATAATTTTTACATAAAACTATATGAATATATTTTTTGGACAGTACTTGATTTTTTTTCAAGGTTTGATAGTATGCCTTGAAAACTTAATAGTTACAATGAGCATAAAGTACATGTAAAACAAAATGTAACATGGAAATAGTTAAAGTTTTCTTGTTTTGTAAATATTTTTTTTTGTTTTGTTTTGTTTTCTTTATTTCTTGGACTTCATGCAGTCTGTGAGTTGTTTCTGGGGGAGTGCGAGCCTCTGGGGTTAGCATCCCACTATCAGTGACTGCATATTATGTCTGTTCTTTTGTGACTGGGTTATCTCACTCAGGATGATATTCTCTAGATGCAGCCATTTTCTTAAGAATTTGGTTAAGTCATTGTTTCTGGTGGCTGAGTAGTATTCCATTGTGTATATGTACCACAATTTTTTATCCATTCATCTTCTGTAGGACATCTGGGTTCCTTCCAGCTTCTGGCTATTATAAATAGAGCTGCTATGAACATTGTGGTGCATATATCTTTGTTGTGTATTAAAGCGTCTCTGGGGTATATTCCCAGAAGTGGAATAGCTGGGTCTTCAGGTAGTACTATAATCCAATTTTCTGAGGTATCGCCAGACAGATTTCCAGAGTGGTTGTATTAGCTTGCAACCCCACCAACAGTGGAGAAGTGTTCCTCTTTCTCCACAGCCTCACCAGCATCTGCAGTCATCTGAGTTTTGGATCTTGGCCAATCTGACTGGTGTGAGGTGGAATCTCAGGGTTGTTTTGATTTGCATTTCCCTGATGGCTAAGGATGTCGAGCACTTCCTCAGGTGTTTCTCGGCCATTCGGTGTTCCTCAACTGAAAACGTTTTGTTTAGCTCTGTACCCCATTTTTTAATAGGGTTATTTGATTCTCTGGTGTCTAGCTTATTGAGTTCCTTGTACACCTTGGATATTAGGCCTCTATCTGATGTGGTGTTGGTAAAGATCTTTTCCCATTCTGTTGGTTGCCGTTTTGTTTTCTTGACGATGTCCTTAGCCTTACAGAAACTTTGCAATCTCATTAAGTCCCATTTGTTAATCTTTGACCTTAGAGCTTGAGCCATTGGTGTTTTGTTCAGGAAATTTTCTCCTGTGCCTATGTGTTCTAAGGTTTTCCCTACTTTCTCATCTAATATTTTCAGTGTACCTGGTTTAATGTGGAGATCTTTGATCCACTTGCACTTGAGCTTTGTACAAGGAGATAAGAAAGGGTCTATTTTCATTCTTTTGCATGCTGAGTGCCATTTGGACCAGCACCAATTGTTGAATAGGCTGTCCTTTTTCCATTGAGTGTTTACTGCTCCTTTGTCAAAAATCAGGTGACCATATACATGAGGGCTCATTTCTGGATCTTCTATTCTATTCCATTGATCCACATGCCTATTTCTGTACCAGTACCATGCAGTTTTCAGCACAATTGCCTTGTAATATAGCTTGAGGTCAGGGATAGTGATTCCCGCAGATGTTTTATGTTGTTGATGATGGATTTCGCTATTCTAGGTCTTTTGTTATTCCATATGAAATTGCACATTGATCTTTCCAATTCCATGAAGAACTGGGTTGGAATTTTGATGGGGATTGCATTGAATCTGTAGATTGCTTTTGATAGGATGGCCATTTTAAGATGTTTATTTTTCCAATCCATGAGCATGGAGATCTTTCCATTTTCTGAGATCCTCCTCAATTTCTTTCTTTAGAGGTTTAAAGTTCTTGTCATACAGCTCCTTCACTTGCTTAGTTAGAGTCACACCAAGGTATTTCATAGTTTTTGTGACGATTTTGAAGGGTACCTTTTCCCTAATTTCTTTCTCCACATGTTTGTCCTTTGAGTATAGGAAGGCTACTGATTTGTTTGAGTTAATTTTGTATCCAGCCACTTTGCTGAACTTGTTTAACAGATGTAGGAGTTATCTGGTGGAATTTTGGGTTCACTCAAGTACACTATCATGTCATCGGTAAAAAGTGATGTTTTTATCTCTTCCTTTCCGATTTATATCCCCTTGATCTCCTTTTACTGTTTAATTGCTCCAGCCAGAAATTCCAGTACTATGTTGAATAGGTAGGGGGAGAGTGGGCAGCCTTGTCGAGTCCCTGATTTTAGTGGGATTGCTTCAAGATTCTCGCCATTAAGTTTGATATCAGCTGTTGGTTTGCATATATTGCTTTTATTATGTTTAAGTATGGACCTTGGATTTCTGTTCTTTTCAAGACTTTTAACATGAAGGGGTGTTGGATTTTGTCAAATGCTTTCTCAGCATCTAGTGAGATGACCATGTGATTTTGATCTTTGAGTTTGTTTATATGGTGTATTACATTGATGGATTTCCTTATGTTAAACCATCCCTGCATCCCAGGGATGAAGCCTACTTGGTCATGATGAATGATCGTTTTGATGTGTTCTTAGATTCGGTTTGCAAGGATTTTGTTCAGTATTTTTGCATCAATGTTCATAAGTGAGATTGGTCTGAAGTTCTCTTTCCTTGTAGGGTCTTTGTGTGGTTTAGGTACGAGGGTTATTGTTGCCTCAAAAAATGAGTTGGGTAATATTCCATCTGATTCTATCTTTTGGAATAGTTTGGAGAGTATTGGTGTTATATCCCCAATAAATGTCTGATAAAATTCTGCACTGAACCCATCTGGACCTGAGCTTTTTTTGTTTGGGAGGCTTTTGATGACTTCTTCTATTTCTTTAGGTGTTATAGGGTTATTTAGATGGTTTACTTGGTCCTGGTTTAACTTTGGGATCTTGTATCTGTCTAGGAATTCGTCCATTTCCTCCAGATTTTCCAATTTTGTGGAGTATAAGTTTTTGTAGTAGGATCTGATGATTTCTTGAATTTCCTCAGTTTCAGTTGTTATGGCGCCAGTTTCCTTTCTGATTTTGTTAATTTGGATACTCTCTCTTTGCCCTCTAGTTAGTCTGGCTAGGGGTTTATCAATCTTGTTGATTTTCTCAAAGAACCAACTCTTGGTTTTGTTGATTTTTCAATGGTTCTTTTTGTTTCTATTTGGTCTATTTCTGCCCTAATTTTGATTATTTCTTGCCGTCTACTCTTTTTGGGTATATCTGCTTCCTTTTGTTCTAGGGCTTTTAGCTGTGCTGTCAGGTTGCTGATGTAAGCTCTCTCCAGTTTCTTTTTGGAAGCACTTAGGGCTATGAGTTTTCCTCTCAATACTGCTTTCATTGCATCCCATAGGTTTGGGTATGTTGTGTTTTCGTTTTCGTTGAATTCTAGAAAATCCTTAATTCCTTTTTTTATTTCTTCTTTGACCCTGCTATTGTTTAACAGAGCGTTGTTTAGTTTCCATGTGTATGTGGGATTTTTGTTGTCTTTGTTGTTGTTAAAGACCAGCCGTAGACCATGGTGATCTGAGAGGATGCATGGGAGTATTTCAATCTTCTTATATCGATGGAGGCTCGTTCTGTGTCCAATTATGTGGTCAATTTTTGAGAAGGTGCCATGGGGTGGTGAGAAGAAGGTGTATACTTTTACTTTAGGACAATATGTTCTGTATATATCTATTAATTCTAGTTGGTTCAAAGTCTCTGCTAGTTTTGCAGTGTCCTTGTTCAGTTTCTGTTTCCATGATCTGTCCATTGGTGAGAGTGGGGTATTAAAGTCTCCCACTATTATTGTGTGGGGTGAAATGTATTTTTTGATCTTTAGTAGGGTTTCTTTTATGAATGTGGGTGCTTTTTTATTTGGAGCATATATGTTAAGGATTGAGAGTTCCTCCTGACAGATTTCCCCGGTAATGAGTAAAAAGTGTCCTTCCTTATCTTTTTTGATAACTTTTGGTTGGAAATTTACTTTATTCGATATTACAATAACCACTCCAGCTTGCTTCTTGGAGCTGTTTGGTTGGAAGTTTTTTTCCCACCCTTTTACTCTGAGATAGTGTCTGTCTCTGTTTCTGAGATGAGTTTCCTGTATGCAGCAAAAGGCTGGATTTTATTTATGTATCCAGTCTGATAGCCTATGTCTCTTTATTGGGGAGTTGAGACCATTTATGTTAATAGATATCAAGGAATAGTTGTTTCTGTTTTCTGCCATTATTGCTTTTTTGGGTTGAGTTGTATCTGTGTTTTTTCTTCTTTTAGTTTTCTTTTTTAGGAGTTTTCTTGTTTTTACTAGGCTGTATTTTCCCTCATTGTATTGGGTTTTCCACCTATAATTCGTCGTAATGCTGGGTTTGTGGTTAGATATTTTGTAAATTTTGATTTGTCTTGAAATATCTTCATCTCTCCATCGATAGTGATTGATAGTTTTGCTGGGTATAGCAGCTTGGGCTGGCACTTGTGCTCTCTTAAGGAGTGCATGATGTCTGTGCAGGCTCTTCTAGCTTTCATAGTCTCTGTTGAGAAATCGGGTGTGAGTCTGATTAGTCTGCCTTTATATGTTACCTGACCCCTTACTGCTTTTAGTATTTTTTCTTTACTTTGGGCACTTGATGTTTTTACTATTATGTGTCGGGAGGTATTTCTTTTCTGGTCCAACCTATTTGGAGTTTTGAAGGCTTCTTTTATGCTCGTGGTCATCTCATTCTTGAGGGTAGGGACGTTCTCTTCTACGATTTTGTTGAAGATATTTATTGTGCCTCTTAGTTGATACTCTTCTCCCTCTTCTATTCCTATTATCCTTAGGTTCGGTCTTCTCATTGTGTCTTATATTTCCTGGACATTTTGGGTTAGGAGCTTTTTGTTTTTTGCATCTTCTCTGGCTGTTTTGTCTATGTTTGCAATGTTGTCTTCTGCACCCGAGATTCTCTCTTCAATCTCTTGTAATCTATTGGAAATGCTTGCTTCTGTGACTCCTGATTTCTTTTTTTGGTGTTCTGCCTCTAGGGTTATCTCTTTTAGCATTTTCTTTATTGTGTCAATTTCTGTTTTAATTTCCCTCTTCCATTCCTTTATTTCTTTGGTTCTGTTTTCCTCTAGTTCTTTAGTTCTTTGAGTGTTTTTCTTGTTTCTTCTTTAAAAGCTTCTGAATCTTTTTGCTTTTCCTCCCTTTCTTGTTTAAGTATCTCTATCAGCATCTTGAGGTATGATTTCAGGTCTGTGTCTTCTTTTTCTGGAGTGTTTGGAATTCCGATGTTTGCTGTAATGGGTGAGCTGGGTTCTGGTGTTGCTAGATTGTCTTGGTTTCCTTGGGATATACTCTTTCGCTTTCCTCTTACCATTTTGTTGTCAGTGATATGTTATTGCCTTTCCCTTTTATCTGGTCTGTTTCCCTGGATCTCCACTGGTCCAGGTGTCAGATGGGCCGAGCCCTGTTCTATGCCTCAGAGTTGTCGGGTGGGAACAGAAGTTCCAAGGTTCTGTTCCTGGTCGCTGGCTCAGGCAGGGCAGGGCAGGGCAAGTCAGGGGGTGCACTTTCCGTGTGCACTCCGCAGAGATCTCTCTGCTCCCCGGCAGCCCAGTTCTCCCACCCACCAGTTGCTCAGCCTCTACGAGCCGCTGTTCTGGGTGGCAGATGGTCCAGGCTCCGCTCTGCGTCCTGAAGTCGCTGCCGGGTGGAAACAGATGTTCTAATTTTCTGTTCCGGGTTTGCTGGATCAGGCAAGGTAGGGCAGGGCAAGGCAGGGGGTGCACTTGCCTTGTGCACTCCGCAGAGATCCCTCCGCTCCCCTGCAGCCTAGGTCTCCCACTCACCAGTTGTTCAGCCTTTACGAGCTGCCGTTCCGGGTGGCAGATCTTGTGTATCTGGTTTTATGTTGAGGTCTTTGATTCACTTGGACTTCAGCTTTGTGCAGGGTGATAAATATGGATCTATTTGCATTCTTCTATGTATAGGCATCCAGTTAGACCAGCACCATTTGTTGAAGATGCTTTTTCTCCCATTGTATGGTTTTGGCTTCTTTATCAAAAACCAAGTGTCCATAGATGTGTGCATTTATTTCTGGGTCTTTGATTCAATTTACTGACCAATGTGCCTGTTTTTATAAAATTACCATACAATTGTTATCACTATTCCTCTGTAGTACAGCTTGAGGTCAGGGATGGTGATTCCTCTTGGAGTCCAGAATTGTTTCATCATTTTTCAGCATTGTTTTGTCTATCCTGGGTTTATTTTTTAACCTTTCTGTATAAAGTTTCGAATTGCTCTTCCAAGGTCTACTCTGACTTCCCTCAATGATGGATTGGGACACGAAATTGTAAAAAAAAAAATCCTCCCCTAAATAGTTTTTAATTAGTATTTTATTCCAAGTAAAAGAAACCCAAGTAGGAAAGGGGGCAATTAAAAAAAGTTTTATCTTTTTAATTAAAAAGTAGTAAGTACTTATGGTATACAATGTGATGTTTTAATTCACATGAGTATGGTGCAATAATCAAAGATGGCTAATTAATGAACGTATATCATTTTAAGTAATCATTTCATTATGATGAAAAAATTTCAAATAAACTTTTTGTTTTGATTATTATTAAATATTTATTTTTATCTTATGTATATGGTTGTTTAATTTTTCTATTTATTTATTTATATATATATTTATTTATTTATATATTTATATATTCATTCATTCATTCACTTTACATCCAGATCACAGTCCCCTCCCTCCTCTCCTTCAAGACCCTCCCTACTATCCTCCTTTTCCCATTCCCCCTTCAGGGTACCAACATGTACTGGCACCTCAAGTAGTAACAGGGTTAATGCATACTCTACCACTTGTCTGAGGCTAGAAAAGGCAGCCTAGTTAGAGTAAGGGGATCGAAGTCAGCCAACAGAGTCTGAGTCATAGTCAGCCCCCACTCCAATTGTTAGGGGACCTACATGAAGATCAAGCTGCACATCTGCTACATATGTGTAGGGGGCTTAGGTCCAGTCCATGCATGTTCTTTGGTTGATGGTTCAGTCTCTGTGGGTTTCCATGAGCCCAGGTTAGTTACTTATGTAGATTTTCTTGTAATGTCCTTGAACCACTCTGGCTCCATCAAACCTTCTCCTGACTCTTCCACAATACTTCCTGAGCTCTACCTGATGTTTAGCTGTGTAACTGTGCATTTGTTTTTACAAGCTTCCAGATAAACCTTTTGAGATAACTGTTGTATTGGGCTCCTGTGGTCAAGCATAGAATAGAATCATTAATAATGTCAGGGGTTGGCTCTCTCCCATGGAGTGGGTCTCAAGTTGGGCCAATCACTGGTTGGCCATTTCCCCAATCTCTGTTCCATATTTATCCCTGCAAATCTTCTAGTCAGGGCACATCTTGTACTAAAGGTTTTGTGGGTGGGTTGGTGTCCCCTTGCCTCCCCTGGATGTTCTGCCTTGCTACAGGAGGTGGCCACTTCAGGCTTCATATTCTCTACTGCTAGTTGTCTCAGTTATGGTTACCCCTATAACCTCCTAGTAGCCTCTCCTATCCCAGGTCTCTTACTTGTCCCAGAGATGCCCGCCCCATTGACTTTTATCTTCTCTCTTCCAGCTCTTCCCCAGACTCCTGCTCTCCCCACACCTGATCATCACTCTGTCCCCTTCTCCTACTCAGTACCCTCTCTCTATCTACCTCTGACCTCTATTCTATTTCCTCCTCTGAGTGAGATTCAAGCTTCCTCCTTAAGGCCCTCCTTGCTAATTAGCTTCTTTGGGTGTGTGGTTCTTAGCATGATTATCCTGTATTGTATAACTAATATGACTTATCAGAGAGTACATACCATGTGTTCCTATTTGTGTCTGGGCTACCTATCTCATGATGATATTTTCTAGTTCCATTCATTTGCCAGCAAATTTTATGATGTCCTTGTTTTAAACAACTGAATAGTATTCCATTTTGTAAATATACCACATTTTCTGTATACATTATTTGGTTGAAGGATATCTTGGTTGTTTTTAGTTTCTGGTTATTATGAATAAAGCTGCTATGAACATAGTTAAGCAAGTGTCTTCATGGTATGGTAGAGTGTTCTTTGAGTATATGCCCTAGGAGTGTTTTATCTGGGTCTTTAGGTAGAAGTATTCCCAGTTTTCTGAGAAACCACTAGATTGATTTCCAAAGTGGATTTACAAGTTTGAACACCCAACATTAATGGAGGAGGTTATCCCTTGCTCCACATTGTAGCCAGAATGTGCTGTCACTTGAGTTTTTCATCTTAGCTCTTCTAATTGCATAAGATGGAATTTCAGAGTTGCTTTGACTTGAATTTATCTGATTATTAAGGACGCTGAACTTATTTTAAGCACTCCTAGGCCATTAAGAATTCCACTTTTGAAAATTATAGGTTTATCTCTGTACCTCATTTTTAATTTGGTTATTTGAGTTATTGGTGTTGAATTTCTTGAGTTCTTTATATACTTTGGATATTAGTTCTTTGTTGGATATAGGCTTGGTGAAGGTCCTTTATAAATTTGTATTTCTCTGAGTTTTTTTTGTTATTTTGCTAGATTTAAGGATATTAGTCAACATATTCCACATATTTTCATAAAATCAACCAATAGTTTATCTTACTGCTTTGTTAATACTATCATCATACTGAAACTTAGTTATTACTTTGTACTTTATTTTGACATACAATAGAAACTACCATTACCATAATACAAACAAAATCAACTGAATTTATTTTGTTTTTATTTATGGATGTTTAAATTTTTAAATGTTATAAAAGAGTATCTTTGGAAGGGTCAATGACACCACAAAAAGGGCTACTGAGTCAACTAACCTGGGCCCTTGGGGGGTTCACAAAGACCGAACCATCAACCAGAGAACATGCATGGTTTGGACCTGGGGTTCCTTCATATACCTAGCAGATATACAGCTTGGTCTTCATGTAGGTTTCCTAGTGACTCGAGCAAGGGATAACTCTAACTCTGTTTTCTGCCTTTGGGTCCTAGCTGGGTTGCTTTGTTTGGCCTCAGTGGGAAATGATGTATTTAGTCTTCTGGGACTAGATATGTCAGGGTGGGGTGGTACCCAAGAGGGTCTACCCCTTCTTCTCAGAGAGGGTTAAGAGGCCGGAACAGGGAGGAAAGAAGGGAGGCTGTAAAGTGAATAAATAAGTTAATGGAAAAAGAGAGGCTATACCTAAGGAGTAAAATGGAGATAAATACAGAAGGTGGGAGGAGACTAAATTAACAGTAAGAATGTCTGAAAAAGTCATAAGAAACCAGTTTATCATTAACTATCTCCCTAAAATCAATAATACATGAACTTCTGTGTATAAATACACTATATAGTTTAAATAAAAATTATTTTCATTTTGGCTGACAATACTTCCTTAAGAGCCAAAGTCCAGCTAACAAAAATTCCAACACCAGACATAAGAAGCTCTCTTTAGAGTTGTGGCCACCATTTTTTAAGAGACTGTTAAAATATTTAAGACTATTTCTATTGCTCTTGGTTGTCCCTTGAGGGGTACAAAGTAAGTCCCTATTGTTTAAGACAGTATGCATTTGACACACAGGACACAAAAACCTTTAACCTGGAACTTACTAGAATGTCTGTTCTCTGAGGATTAATTTCATATTACCAAAATATGCCAAGCAAGTTTCCAAAGGTGGGAAGCAATGAACCACAAGAATGAACATTGTGGCATGATACCTTGGTACCAACCAACAGTTGGACTCAAGAACCTTTCAACAAGAGGGAAACTATTCTTGGCACTAGAAACCTATCCAACTCCCAGGGGGCTAGTAAAGTCATAGATCTTGGAGGAGAACTTATAACTACTTTATTAATCCAGCATAAACCCTAACTACATTCTAAGTATTTGTACTTATACCAGCAGATAAGTGCCAATTTCACGCCTTATCTACATATCTTCCCTTTTGCAGTAGATAAAGATGATTACAGAAAACCACAACCAATTAAAAAATTTGTGGATCCCAGTCCCAGTGGATACAAAAAACTTAAGCTCGGGGAACATTTCTGATAATGGGGCACAAAGATTGTGAGAGTGAGATCAGGGAGTTTATTGTGAGACTGTGTTTCTTAGTAATGTCAGAAGCTGCAGTCATAACATTTCATGAACATGGCCTCATAAATCCACTATTAACAAGGAAAACACCAGTAGGCATGTCAAAGTGGACAGAGGAAAGTTCATGAGACCTCAACCCTACACAAAGAGTGACAGGAAACTAGATTGCTGAGAGAAGTAGAAACCGCCTTACAGAAGAAATCATGAATTAGTTAACCAGTATCAAATAGTCCTACAAGCATATATATATATATGTGTGTGTGTGTGTGTGTGTGTGTGTGTGGAATAATTCAGTGATCGAGCAGGCCATATCTAGAATTATCTATGTATTTACTTATACATAGATATAAAAGCAATTAATGAGCAAAGGGACATGGATTTGGATAGAGAGCAGAGAGGAGCATATGGGAAGGTTCAGAGGGAAGAAAGCAAAGGGGACATAATGTAATTATAGTATAATCTCAACTATAAGGGAAATAATTATGCTATACAATATGTTTTGGTCAGTCTTTCCTTTCCGCTAATTTCTCGCTTAGCCTCCCAACCTCCATACCCACCCAAATCCACAGTCTTTTCTCTCTCTCTCAAAAGAAATGAAAATCAAAACAAACAAAAACTAATGGGAAAAAAAACCAAAAACAAAAACATGAAACTAATTTGTTGTTGGCTACCTACTTCCAGCAGTGGGCCTGCTCTGAAGTGTGGTTAATGTAATCAAAGACATGTCACCCAAGAAAACTGATTTTCTCTTATCTGGCAGGTGTCAATTTCAAATAGCTTCTCTTTTTCTTCCTCCTCCCCTCCTCTTTTCCTCATCTTCCTCCTCTCCTTCCTCTGTCACCTTCCCCTTTTGCATTTTTGTTTTGTTTGAGACAGGGTTTCTCTGTGTGTAGTCCTGGCTTTTCTGGAACTCACTATGTAGACTGGGCTGGCCTGGAATTCAGATCCACCCGCCTCTGCCTCCTGAGTGCTGAAATTAAAAGCATGTGCTATCAAGACCAGACCAGTCCAAATAGCTTCTTGGTTAGAGGTGAAACTTTGTGTCTACTTCCCCTTCTCAGGGCTGATACTGCCTGGTTTGAAGCTGCACATATCTTGTGCATGCCTGCACAAGCTCTGTGAGTTCATGTGAGTACCAGTACTATTGTGCCTGGAAGATGGCTTTCCCTTGGAGTCATTCACCATTTCTTGCTCCTACAATCTTTCTGTTTAGTTTAGTTTTGCCCACAAGTATGTCTATGCACCACATGCAGGCCAGAAGAGGTCTTTGAATCTCCTGGAATTGGAGTTGTAGAGAGCTGTCAGCTGACTTGTAGGTTTGAATAATAGAATCCAGGTCCTTTGAAAGAGCAACAAGTGCCCTAGCCACTGAGCAATCTCTCTAGCCCCATTCTATGCTATTATTAACTATTATCACAATGATAAGAAGTTCCATCGGCAGAGCCCTCCTATCTGAAACATCTTTTTGAATTGTCTAACCCCTATCCACAACTGTGGGGTAATTTAAAGTTGGAATCCTCAGGGTTAGCAGATGAAATGAGTAAAGAGAAAAAGTTTGGAATGAACGAAGGGGAAGTTGAAAACAATTGTGCACAATTTTCTGTACAAGGTCAAATTCTGCCCCAGAGTTCTGGGAAGCTAGTTAGAACATTTCTGGGAACTGGCGTTGGAGGCTTGTTGAAATTAACTACTGGATTGATTTCTTTTCCTGCTTGCTTAATGTCTACATAGTCTACATCTGGGAAACCTGGGGCCTATATAAATGATTCTTTTCTAATGTCACAATATGCTTTCATTCAGTAAACACATTCCCAATGAAACACTATTGAAGCAGTCATCAAATGTAGAAATAATACCACATTCAAATATCAAATATTACCATTTTCAAGAGTAACACTGAAAAATCCTGAAATAAAAATCTCGTTTTATGCTGTTTGCTTCTTCCAGGTAGTTACGAGTTTTAGTTTTTCTACTATATTTTCTCTATAAATCTTGTGTTTTTAGATTTAACAAGTGATAAAATAATATAAAAGCAGTTTTGTATTCCTATTAAATTGTGAAAGTGAAGGACATGGTTAACCATTGAATACTGCTATCTGTGAGGAATTTTATACTCTTAAGTCCTTCCCAGAGTACCAGGAAGTGGGAATCACATACCCTTCACAGATAACTACACTGATACTCTTTGGCTGACGGGTTTCATAGCTTGTCCAAGATTGCATGGTTACCAAGTTTAGGAGGAACAACTTCAACAAATTCAAGTTTAGATGTCCTAGTTTGGATAGGTCTTGAGGTTAGCTCCTACGTTCACATTTGCATCAGAGGATGATTTTCAGGATGGAACTGGATGAATTAAGACAGAGAAAGTAAGGAAGTTGCTAAAGCAATCCCAGCAGTAATCACAGTTAATGGAAGGAAATTGTGTGTGATCAACAACTGCCGAGACTTCATCCAGGTGAGTTTAACAAGTGGGCTACACCTCACTCTTGGAACCAGGTGTTGGGTTCTCTTTCACCCTATCTGCTTTTCACTCTCACGGAATTTTGAACTTTATGTTTTTTTTTTTTTTTTTTTTTTTTTTTTTTTTTTTTTTTTTTTTTTCTCTTTCCACCTCATGCATGAGGACATGAGACTCAGAGTGGTGACACACTTAGCTCAAAGTCACAGCTTGGAAACTATAAAACTTGGGTGCAGGTTTATGTGATTCTTAAACATAATCTGTTAACACTTTATCTTCTCTTCTCATTGTGATTTTAACATTAAATTACCCAAGGCGTTTACATTCTTGTGCTACTCCAAAGTTGCACTGCCAAAATAATACCTTCCAACCACTAGGACACAGTTTATATAACTTCCCTTCAGGTTCTAGCTATCAAGAGTTTTGATTGTGATTACAAATTACCAAGTACTATAAGAGCTTAACTTGTCAAGACAGATTTAGTTGTTCTATAGAATGAATATATACTTGAATTAAATCTTTGTCAACTATCAGTCTGATCTTTCAGTTGTAAAATGTGATTGCAGCAATCTTCAGAAATTGATTTGGATCTAACTGTTAGAACATACTCAGAATTCAAAGGAGTACTCTGAACTATGGTCCAAAGAAGTTTCCACATTGAACTTTTAAACAATTAAGTAATTAACTAATTAATTAACTTTCCATCCTAACTCTATTTTCTCACCTTCTCCCCAACCCTCAATCCAATTCTCCTGTTTCTCTTCAGATAAAGGAGGTCTCCAGAGGTTATCAACCAGCTCTGGTATAGCAAGTTGCAGTAAGATTAGGCACAACTTCTCCTACTGAGGGTAATAGATAAGGCAGCCCAGTTTAGGGAGAGGATACCAAAGGCAGGTAACAGAGCCAGGACAGCTCCTGCTCCCACTGTTAGGATTCTTGCCTGAAGACCAACCTACACATCTGTAGCATATTCATATTGAAAATTTAAAAGCGAATTATTTATTTATGCGTAGGAATGTTTTGACTGCATTTGTGCACCAAAGGGGGTATCATATCTTATGTGAATACAGTTATAGACAGCTGTAAGCCACTATGTAAATAGTGAGAATTGAACTCAGGACCTCTAGAAAAACAACCAGTGCTCTTAACTGCTGAGCCATCTCTCCAGCCCTTGACACCATTGTGGAGAGTTTTCACAATTGACACAATTCGTGCTGAATGGTGAGCAGTTTGAGTGGGAAGCAGAATCAACTGATAAATAAGTTTTTTGATTAAAATAGTAGGTAACTGGTTACTCTCTTCTCACCAAATTTATGGAAGAAGAACAATGACTAAATGTAAAGATTATTAAAGTTAACAACACAGTTTATTTCAGAAGTTGAGAAGGCAATAAATAACGCTGGGATGGGAACAAATGTGTAATGAAGAAGAAATGGTCTTCAAGTTATGTTCTCATAATAGCTTAGCCAAGATACAATTAAGTCTAATGAACAGTGTAGCTGGTTATCAGATGGCCTCTTAGCAAGATAAACTTGTTTCCCAAAATGAAAGGCCAAAGAGCCACATGCCAATAAGAAAAAATATGAGTGCCATGGAAGATGGGAACATTGGTAGAATGCTTGCCTAGCATGCAGGAAAACTATAGGTTTTATCTCCAGCATCTCATATCTTTATGATATTGACTTCTTACTATTATAGAGGCACTGGAAGATTTTGATTTCTTTTCAGTAGGCAATGTTGCCTTTTATCACAATGAACTTTATTTGATACTTACAGAATTATAACAGCCAGGCTTTCTCTGGCGAATGTTCGAATAGTTTATTTTTCCAACACTTTTTATAATAAAGTTACAATTTTCTCTCCTTTTATGTTTTTAAAATTTACAGCACATTTATTTTATGTGCATGTATATCTATGTCTATGAGATCAGAGGACAGCTTGTAGGAGTTGGTTCTCTCCTTGCCACCATGTGATCCGTTCAATACTATGAACTGAATTCACAATTTCAGGTTTGGCTATAAGCACCTGTCTTAGTCAGGGTTTGTATTCCTGCACAAAGCATCATGAACAAGAAGCAAGTTGGGGAGGAAAGGGTTTATTAAGCTTACACTTCCACATTACTGTTCATCACCAAAGGAAGTCAGGACTGGAACTCAAGCAGGTCAGGAAGCAGGAGCTGATACAGAGGTCATGGAGGAATGTTACTTACTGGCTTGCTTCCCCTGGCTTGCTCAGCCTGCTTTCTTATAGAACCCAGGTCTACCAGCCCAGGGATGGCACCACCCACAATGTGCTGGGCCCTCCCCCCTTGATCACTAGTTGAGAAAATTCCTTAAAGCTGTATTTCATGGAGGCATTTCCTCAACTGAGGCTCCTTTCTCTGTGATAACTACAGCTGTGTCAAGTTGACACAAAACCAGCCAGTACAGCACCTTCCTTGGCTAATCAGTGTTTACCCTCATTTGTGTTAATTTAGGAACATATTGGAGACTAGCTGTATAGCCCAGTGGCAGAGCAAGCTGTAGGGTACAAAACTCGAGGTTCATTCTCTTCCCCAAAATTAACAGTGATAGAAAATTGAAAAAATTCATCTGCCTAGTGATACTTGCCTATACATTTCTTTTGAGACTATGGCAGAGCCACTGAGGAGGCTTCCATATCAAGATCCTGCCAGTAAGTACTTCTTGGTATCATAACTAGTGCCTGGGTTTGGTGGCTGCATATGGTGTGGATTCCCAGGTGAGGGAGTCACTGAATGATCTTTTTTTTTCAATCCCTGCTCGTATATTTGTCATTGTATTTACTCTCCTGAGTGTTTGTTCTCCCTTTTAAGAAGGACTGAGGCATCCACATTCTGGCCTTTCTTCTTTTTGAGCTTCATAAGGTCTGTGAATTATTTTTTGGTATTCAGAGCTTTTTGAGTCTAGTATCCACTTATCAGTGAGTGCATACTGTGTGTGTTCTTTTGTTAGTACACTATTTTCCTCATTTTCTCTGCATTTCTCTTGCTATGTTGAATCCTTTCCTTCTGTTTGTAGAGTTCTCTGTATTATCTTGTGCACTGCAGAATTTGTAATGGCTGTCTAAGCCCTAGAATTTAGTTCATCATATGGTTTTTATGATGTAGTCATTTTTAAGCAGTCAGCACTGCAGAAGTCTTTCTTTGCTCTGACTTATTGTATTGTACCTTGAAGCAGAGGGATGTGATTTTTTTTTGTTTTGTTTTTCATAATATGAGTTTACTCAGTGTATTAGTTAGGGTTTTATTGCTGTGAACAGACAGCATGACCAAGGCAAGTCTTATAAATAACAACATTTAATTGAGGCTGGCTTACAGGATCAGAGGTGCAGTCCATTATCATCAAGACAAGAGCATCGCAGAATCCAGGCAGGCTTGGTGCAGGAGGATCTGAGAATTCTACATCTTCATTCAAAGGAAGCAAGGAACAGACTAAACATCCTCAGGCAGCTAGGAGGTGTGTCTTTAAACCCACCCCCAGAGTGACACACTTCCTCCAGCAAGGTCTCGCCTTCAGATAGTGCCACGCTGGGCCAAGCATATGCAAACCATCACATTCAGATTTCTTTTCATTTTGATTAATATTTTTATTAATTTATTTTTTCATTATTACATTCTGACCATAGTTTACCCCTCTCTCTCGCCTTCCACCTCCTCCATCTGCTCTCCAACCTCCTCCCTCCTCATCTGCTTCTCCTCTGTGTCCCTTCAGAAAAAAGCAGGACTACCATGGATATCAACCAAACAATGACATATCAAGTTGCAAGAAGATTAGACACATCCTCTTATATTAAGTTTGGACAGAGAACTCAGTAAGAAGACAAGTGTCCTCAAAGCATACAGAAGCATCAGAAACAGCCTTGATCCCTCTGTTAGGAGGCTCACAAACTCACCAAGCTATACAATTATAACATATAAATAGACAACGTAGTTCAGGCCCATGCAGGCTCCCTGGTTGTTGGTTCAGTCTTAGTGAGACCCTCTGGTCCCAGGTTAGTTGATTCTGTAGGTTTTCTTGTGGTGTGTTTGACCCCTCTGGTTCCTATAATTCTCCCCTTCTTCAGCAGGATTCTCCAAACGCTGCCTAATGTTTGGCTATGGGTCTCTGCATCTGTATCCATCAGTTTCTGAATGATGTCTCTCTGATAAAAATGAGTTTAGGCACCAATCTATAAGTATAGCAGAATACCATACCATTAGGTATCACCTTATTGACTTTTTAAAAAAGGCATGTGCCTTTTACATTCAATTGTAGGCTATGTGAATGTAGTAAGAACATTTTCTATTTTGCTTAATTTCAATTGTCTGACAGTTAATAGGTTACTCATGAATAAATGATTAAGTGAGTTGTTTCTGGGGGATTGCAAGCCTCTGGGGTTAGCATCCCAATATCAGTGACTGCATATTATGTCTGTTCTTTTGTGACTGGGTTATCTCACTCAGGATGATATTCTCTAGATGCAGCCATTTTCTTAAGAATTTGGTTAAGTCATTGTTTCTGGTGGCTGAGTAGTATTCCATTGTGTAAATGTACCACAATTTTTGTATCCATTCATCTTCTGAAGGACAAGAAATAAAGAAAACAAAACAAAAAAATATTTACAAAACAAGAAGACTTTGACTATTTCCATGTTGCGTTTTGTTTTGCATGTACTTTACGCTCATTTTAACTATTAGGTTTTCAATGCATACTGTCAAGCCCTTGAAAAAATCAAGTACTGTAAAAATATATTCACATAGTTTTATGTAAAAATTATTTTAATATCTGAAAAAACAGTACTGACAAAAATGTATAATTTTAAGCAAAAAATGTTTAAAATCTGTACATTTATCTTTGTTTTGTAAAATAAAGTCGTTTTTAAAAAATGATTAAGTGAGATAATGTCTATGAAGACCTTTTCATTTGGTAAGCATTCAATAAAATGTTAGCTTCCTTTCATAATCTTAAAGCTTTGATCTCTGGTAAGTGCTTACCACACTAGAGTGGAGGTTAAAATTTACTACTGTTATGGAGCTCTGTGAATATCTCTGGATGAAGGCATCCATAGACAGTGTCAAGAATTTTTACAGTGGTAGTGGTGGGAGGGAGAAGGTTGATTTCAAACTATACCAAGTTTCTAGGATCTGAGCTTGATCAGAGAAGTTAGAGTATTCATTCTTATGGTGTAGGAAAGCAGGTTGCATCAGTGGAGGATTTGAGAAGGAACCACATTTACTTTCAGTTGCTGAGGCATGTTAAGCAGTCATTTTGCTATTTATAAATTAGAGGGAGAGGGTGCAGTGATCATGATAAAAGACCTTTGCATGAATCTTCAAATGAACAAACACACTGAGAGAACAGAGCACAAAAAGTGAATAAAATGACTATAGAGTTAAAAGGGAAAACATGGGTCACTGTTCTATACAAGTTAGATTACAAGATTTTTGACACAAACATATAAAAGGAGCCTGACTGGATTTTCATGTCAGGCTCTTAAAAAGCAGTCAGTTGCCACATCCCTGCACCATAGATTCAAGAGTCCCATTTGGAGGGGATAGCCAGTTCCAATCAGCTAGCCACTGCGGTTATCAATTGTTGTGACATAACCAGAGAGCAAAGAATTTATGACAGGTCATTTTTCAAAAAGAGATCTAAGAAAAGTCCATAGGCTTCTCTGAAATTCTTGTTATTTTTCCTAAAAGCTGTGGCTCAGAAGATAAGTAGCATTGTTTCCAAAGATGATTATAATAACAGATAAGGTGAGAGGAATTTTTGAGTGGTTCAACAGTTATGGTTTTACAAAAGTTTAGCAATTGCATTTGCCCATCAGCTTGGGAACTAAGTAGAAGCCCTCCTCCTCCTCCTCCCCATAGTTTGACATATAAGCACAATAGTTTATAATGGAGCCACTTATCATTCATTTCCATATTTGCATCTCCCAGAATCATTTGGAATGGATTTGAGTCACTATTGTGTGGAAACTCCGGGTCCTCCCATTCAACCCTGCCTCTTCAGGAGATGTCTTGATTAGTATTTGTTGAAGCATTTTAGGAATCTACACAAACAATTGACAATTTAAAAATTTTTCGTTTACTGAAAAGGAAACTTACTGCATTTTAGTTTTTTTTTTTTCTGGGTCAAAAGACCTACTTTCTCAAATATTTAATTAGGCTTGTGTGTAGAAACCTGTCTTGAACTCTGCTTTCATCTGAGAAATCCTGTCAGAGTAAAAATACATCTTAGAATAAAAATATCAAAGAAAATACAGGTAGAGGTGACTTTCTTGACTTAATAATTTCCTGTCGAGATAGCTTTCCTAATCAAGTGAAAGAAATGAGTGTCAAGGAAGGCCAAACTTCAGAGTAGAAAGGGCAAACGTGATTACGAATTCATTGCTGAGCCACATTTTCCTCCTATGGTGTGGCTCATTTTCCTTGTACTGAGTCTTTTCTGGTTTTATTGGCAATGAACTACTATATAAAAGAAATAATCATATTTTTATTGAATATTCTCTGCATTTACATTTCAGATGTTATCCCCTTCCAAAATCTCATCCCCTCCCCCTCCCATTGCCTCCATGAAGGTGCTCCCTCTCCCAACCACCCTCTCCCACCTCAGCACCTTGGCGTTCCCCTACACTGGGAAAAGGAGCCTTCCCTGGACCAAAGGCCTCTCCTCCCATTGATGCCAGACAATGTTATCCTCTGCTACATATGCACCTGGGGCCATGGGTCATTCCATGAGAACTCATTGATTGGTGTTTTAGTCTCAGGGAGCTGTGGTGGGTTTGGTTAGTTGATAATTTTATTTTGCCCATGGGATAGCATACCATGTCAACTCCTTCAGTCCTTTCTCTAGCTTCTTCATTGGGGTCCTTGTGTTCAGTCTGATGGTTAGATGTAAGTATCCTCCTCTGTATCAGTATGGTTCTGGCAGAGCCTTTGAGGTGGCATCCATATCGTGTTCCTGCCAGTAAGCACTACTTGGCATCAGCAATAGTGAATGAGTTTAGTGGCTGCATATGGGGTAGATCTCCTGTTGAGTCAGTCTCTAGGTTATCTTTTCTCCAATCTCTGCTCCTCTATTTGTCCCTTTATTTACTCCCGTGAGTGTTTTGTTCTCCCTTCTAAGAAGGACTGAGGCATCCACCTTCTGGCATTCCTTCTCCTTGAGCTTTATATGTTCTGTGAGTTGTTTCTTGGGTATTCAAATCTTTTGGGTTAGTATCTGCTTATAAGTGATTACATACCATGAGTGTTCCTTTGTGACTGGGTTACTTCACTCAGGATGATAGCTTCAAGTTTCATCCATCTGCCTAGGAATTTCATGAAGTCATTTTTTTTGATATTGGATAGTACTCCATTGTGTATACATACCACAATTTCTATATTCATTCATCTGTTGAAGGACATCTGGGTTCTTTCCAGCTTCTGGATATTATAAATTATGCTGCTAAGAACATGGTGGGGCATGTATGCATTGGTAAACATTGGAGCTTCTTTTGGGTATAATCCCAGGAGTGGTATAGCTGGGTCCTCAGGTAGTACTATTTCCAATTTTCTTAGGAACTGCCAGAATGATTTCCAGAGTGGTTGTACCAGTTTACAACCCAACCAACAGTGGAGGAGTTTTTCTCTTTCTCTACATTCTCGCCAGCATCTGCTGTCATCTGAGTTTTGATCTTAGCCATTCTTACTGGTGTGATGTGGAATCTTAGGGTGGTTTTTATTTGCATTTTCTTGATGACTAGGAATGTTGAGCATTTCTTTAGGTGCTTCTCAGACATTTGATATTCCTCAGTTGAGAATTCTTGTTTAACACTGTACCCCATTTTAAAATAGGATTCTTTGATTCTCTAGAGATTAACTTCTTGAGTTCTTGGTATATATTGGATACTAGCCCTCTATAAGATGTAGGATTGGTAAAGATCTTTTCCAAGTCTGTTGGTTGTCGATTTGTCCTTTTGACAATGTCCTTTGTCATACAGTAGCTTTGCAATTTCATGAGTTCACATTTGTTGATTCTTGATCTTAGAACATAAGGCATTGGTGTTCTGTTCAGGAAAATTTCCCCTGTGCCTATGTGTTCTAAGCTCTTCCCCACTTTCTGTTCTATTAGTTTCAGTGTACCTGGTTTTATGTGAAGATCTTTGATTCACTGGGACTTCAGCTTTGTACAAGGAGATAAGAAAGGATTAATTTGCATTCTTCTGCATGCTAACTGCCAGTTGAACCAACAGCATTTGTTGAAGAGGCTGTCTTTTTTCCATAGAATGTTTACAGCTCCCTTGTCAAAGAGTAAGGGACTGTCGGTGTGTGGGTTCAGTTCTGGGTCTTTGATTCTATTCTGTTGATCTATCTGCCCGTCTCTGTACCAATACCAAGCAGGTCTTTATCACAATTTATCTGTATTGCAGCTTGAGGTCAGGGATCGTGATTCCCCCAGAATTTTTGTTATTGTTGAGAATAGGTTTTGCTATCCTGGGTATTTTTTTTAATTCCAGATAAATTTGAAAAATTTCTCTTTCTAACTCTATGAGGAATTGAGTTGGAATTTTGATGAGGATTGTATTGAATCTGTAGATTGCCTTAAGGAAGATGACCATTTTTACTATGTTGATCCTTTCAATCCATGAGCATAGAAGATTTTGCTACATTCTGAGGTCTTCTTCAATTTCCTTGCTCAGAGATTTGAAGTTCTTGTCATACAGATCTTTCACTTGCTTTCTTAGAGTCACTCCAAAGTATTTTACATTCTTTGTGACTATTGAGAAGGGTGTCAATTCTCTAATTTCTTTCTTAACCTGTTTATCCTTCGAGTAGAGGAAGGATACTGATATGTTTCATAATTTTGTATCCAGCCACTTTGCTTAAGTTGTTTTTCAGCTGTAAAAGTTCTCCGGTGAAATTTTTGGGGTCACTTGAGTATGCTATCATATCATCTGCTAATAGTGATATTTTGACTTCTTCATTTCCAATTTTTATCCCTTTGACCTCTTTTTGCTGTTTGATTGCTCTGGCTAGTACTATATTGAATAGGTGAGGAGAGAGTGGGCTCCTTGTCTAGTGTCTGATTTTAGTCGACATTGTTTATTTTCATAATTAATTTTTTGGAATGAAAGCTGAATTGTCAGTAGTTCATCATCTTAAAGTCGGTAAGTTGTGTTTTGAAAAAAGCATCAGACCTATAGAATTGGCTGTGTTATTATAGAGAACAAGATTCTGGGGGCAATGATGCCCAGACAGCTATGTTTTATTCTTGACATTATTGCATTAGTTCTAACATAATTTTTATTTCAACTTTTTCTCAATTTAAATAACTGAACAATTACCTGAAGATTCATTTTATTCAATGAATTTTACCTTGTATATCTACATATTAAAGATTTAAGTTTGTGTTATGGTGCTTTCCTTTCATGCATATCTATTTATCATGTGCATGTCATGCCTGAGCAGCCTAGATAATGGTAGAGGATCCCCCGAGACTAGGCCTAAAGCTATTGAAAGCTGCTATGTGGGTGTTGGGAACAAAACCTGGGTTTTTTTCAAGAGCATCAAGTCTTCTTAACCACTGAGATATCTCTCCATTCCCCTTGTATATATGCTTTACTTGACTAATTGACCCAGAAAATCAAATCCATATGTTTATTGGTTATTGCTCATGAGCTAAGTATTCTGATCTAGAGCCCTGGGGTAGAATAGAAAATAGAATGGACATAACTCTCACTTTCCCAGAACAGGCAGACCTTCATATGTTTGTCAGAAAGACAGGTTGTAACAGAATAAGAAGTGTATAATATACTGATGATATGTACTGTGGGATAGAATGGCTAGTAGGATGGAGAATCCATGTGGCATATGGGAGAGGGTATCATTTGGTAATCAGTGGCAAAGGGACACTTCACTGAAAAGGCACCATTTGAATGATAAACTTCAGGGAATGAAACAAGCAGATATCCAAGGAACAAAACCTTCTAGGCCATGGTAGGACAGTCAGTGCAAAGGCTCTGACTTGGGCCTATGGTGGTCAAGTTGCTGAGACACTGTGTCTAGAGAGAGAGAGTCATAGTTTTGATAGAAGGTAATGTTAGTGAACATATAATGATCAATATGATGACTTGAGTTGTTATTTGGGGGACCAGTAGAAAGTTTTTTGTAGAGAAATGATACATACTATAGTGATCACTCTGGCTGTCCCACAGATTGAGCAGAGACAGACTAATGAGAATGCTGTCCCTAAAATTTGGTGGCTATACCAAGGTGATATAGAGGAAGATAGAAAGAAATAATAGGATTCTGGTTGTAATCTGAAAGTACTGCAGACAGTTTTACAGATCTTACTGATGAGGCATAGGGAATGCAAAGAAAAGATGTAAATGCCTATTGATATACTGAAGTGGCAGTAATGAGGGGGTAGCTGCAATCAATTATCTGTCTCTTAGCCTGTATGTCTCTATTTGGGAGTTGCCTGTGGTAGATAGAATCAAAGGCACAAGACAAGGGAAACTACTGAAGAGTAAGCGCAAAGGAAGTCTTCAGCTCTGTGCTACAACACTTAAGTAATGCTTTTGAAGTCTTGGGTTCAATTGTCAATATTACAAAGGAGCGTAAGAAGAGCGAATGTCCAAAGACTGGGACCAAATGGATTTAGGATAACTAGCAGAGGTCATTGAAAAGGAGAAGCCAGTTTGTGGATCCATGAGGATCCAAGTGAGAACCAGAGAGAATGGGTGGAGGACCATGTTTAGGTCTAGAAGCCCATAACTCTATTAGGTTTGAATCCTTCCTGGGTGTAAAGGCCATTCAGCCAGCTGTCTGTTAGGGACTCAATTCGTCTTTAAAGCTTGGTGGGAGATATTTTTCTCATAGTTTGTTTGACTCGAAGACACCAAGGAGATGGTGATCAGTGGCTAGCCATGCGTCAAAGCAAATATTACAATGGAACCAATTTTTCTTTCAGCGAGTGCAGTACTTTATAACTAAAACATTGCTGCTTTTCATGTCCCCCCCCCCCAAGAGCGGGTCAATTTAGAATGGTGCTATTTTTTTCTGTATGTGTGTGATAGGAGCAGTATGAGAAAGAATAGCGTTAGCAAGTTTTGCACTAGGGAGCAAAGGCTAACTGGTTGAACATATGACACCATTTATTTGGACATTCAACAACAGGTCGCATAAAAGTAGCTGTTGAGTCTACTTTTTATTTTGTAACCATTCAATTTCATGTCACCACTGACAACTTAGAAGCAGATTCCATATCCCTTCTTGTTTGAAGAGCCATTTTTGATATCCAGACCTCTTCTAAAGCAGAAGGTTAAGACCACGTATACTGTAGGAGCCTAACTTTTACTTGGGTGCCTTTTGAGTTTTACTTTGCCTGAACTGTCTCTCACTTGAAAGAATTAAAAATAGGTGAGATAGTGCACTGTCTGAGCAAGGCTTCAAGTCCCAGTTGAGGTTTCATAAAGCACTGTAGAATCTGAGCATTCTTGCTGGTACCTAGGAATAGTTCTAATTAATTTTCACTGCCTTTCTACTTCTGAGAATTTTGCTGGAAAAGGCCAATTTCTAAAATATGGCCTGGAGCAGATTTAAGCATAGTCCTTTAATTGGTGCAAGTGAGCAACAGTTGGATTTTCAGAATTGAGTTCTTATGTGGCTAACCAGCGTGCGTAGAGACAGCATTAATTGCCTCTTAGCTCCCAAATGGAGCCAGGGAAGGGAAAAGGCAAGCAGACCCATGCCAGTTGATTGAATTATTTCAAGCATTGTTTCTGGGATTTGTTTCTTCATATGAATCCTGCTTTGAAAACAAAATACTGGGATGAAGAACAGGACATGTAGCAATCAAACTATATATTTTTAAAATAAAATTTGGAATGAATTTCCAAATTCTGGTTTCTGTATATAATGTCTTAAAGGGAATAGGCATAATTCTAGAGCCTGTCAGATGTGGTGATGTCTTTATTGCCTTTTGGGACTAGGCATATCAAGTTTACACACTTACTGCTTTACCTATTGAAATAGCTTCTTGGTTGCTTTAAATGCACTCACAAAGAGAGGGTTCTGGTTAATGAGAACATTTCAGTCCGAGAGATAACAATTAAATTAGTGGAAAAATAAGCTGATAAGAGTATTTGTTCCTTTAGAAGATGTCACATTTTATATGGAATGAATCATGCTCTTAAGCAGGTAAGCTATATATAAACTCTGTCTATAAATGTATGATATAATGAGTCTAAGAGAAATTATGATGGGAGAGAGAGAAAGACCCTGACAATGCTAGCATCCTTGCCTTCTGTGTAGTGCTGTATTGTTGTAAGACCCCAAGGAGTCTTAGTTTAGGAGCACAACCCACAGACCACAATTAGACGATGGACCGCTGTAGTAACAAGAGGTTTTATTCCATGTACACGAGGTTACTCACCCTTGCAGTGAGAGTCAACCCCAAACTCAAAAAGCATACATCTTTTATACTTTTTTTGTGAGGGGGGTGAACTACTATCTTACCATTGGTCAGCAGTATAATTTTTAGAAGGAGGAGAAGAAGGAGGAAGTAAGGGGGAAGAAACTCTGGCAATAAGGTTGTTAACAATTTGCAGTTCTCCTTGGAAATCAGTACAGGGAGGGGTAGGGGAGCTGTTCCTAAAGCAGTCATTTTTGTTTTGTCTTAACTCAGCTTGGTCAGTATAGCTTGACCTGTCCACTAAAACTTTGTTTTTATATTTTCAGAAACTTGTTTATATATTTCAAAATTTTGAGAGATTTTGTCCTTGTTTTGTTTCTCAGAAGTGGGTGATTAGAGCATGAGCTAGCTATGACGTGCGTCAGAACCCTATCTAGAGCTTTCTAGAGGGCCAAGTGGACATCAGTCAGTATATGCTGTTTTTTTTTTTTGCCTGAGAATTACTGATTGTTTTTATTTGTCAGGCACAGGCGAGATCTCATAGCCTTGGGATGACTAGAAAATCTCTGAGTCTGATTTTAACCACTTCTGTGTCTTTAGGGTCTCACATTCTAAGAATGGGGTGTTTGGAAAAGTCTCAGACCCTTTGTTTTTTACAGCAGTATCTGTAGCCCTACTGTCATTTATGATTAGGAGACAAGCTGGGCATCGAACAGACTGAGCTAGGTGTATTTATATACTTAGGGATGTGCACACATGTGTATCCATATGCATGACAGTCTTTATACATGTAACAACACTTAATAATAAAAGATACCATAAATCTGAAAGAACAAAGGTGTTGATCCATGTGAGGGGCTGGAATGAGAAAAAGGAAAAGGGAGCCCTAATTACATACGTAATCTCAAAAAGTTATTTTAAAAGGTAACTTCTCTGACTGTGCATGAGAATGGATTTTCTCAGAACATTTTGTTAATGAATTATCTGAAATATTGCGTTAATGAATTATCTGAAATATTGTAGATTTATTTTGTACTAATTTTCCTTTCCTCTTAAACTTCAGAAAATTATTGTAGTTAGTGACACATTTATTCCCCCGTCTGGTGCATACATGCATGTACAGATATACTTGTCTATCCATGTGTATGTATAGGTGAAGGGTTGATGTCAGATGTCCTTTTCCATCACTACTTCACTATATTTTTTGAGACAAGTTTACTCACTGAAACTGGAGCTCAGCAAATGGTAGATTGGCTAGCCTGTTCACTACTGAAAAATTTCTGTCTCTCAATGCTGAGGTTACAAGCACATGCCACTATGTTACTATGCCTCTATTATTATTATTATTTTGACATGGACAATAGGAATCCGAACTCAGATATTCATGCTTGCAATCACTCCCTTATGCTGTACAGCAAGCAAACTGAGTTACCTTCCCAGTTCCCACTTTCCTTTTTGTTAATAGGTTGATTAGTGGCTACTTCCTGTCTTAACTGCTAGAACTCCTAAATGTGGCTTCATTTAGAAGAGGAGCCTTTGTAAAAATATTAATTTAAGGATCTCATAATGAGGTCATTCTGGATTATCTAACTGGGCCCTAAATCTAATGACAAGTGTTATTATATGGGACAAAAAGGGGAGAACAGGGGTACAAAGCAGAAAGACCCATGGAAAAATGGAGTCAGATTGAAGTGATGTGGACAAGAGCTACGGCATTTTACCAGAATCTAAAGCTGTCAAACAAATAACCCTATAGCCCCCACAGGAAGTGTCGCCTGGGTAACACTTTGCTTTTGAATTGCTAACCATTTGAATTATGAAAAAGTATTCTTTTTCGTGGTTTTGAACTTGTGGTAGTTTGTTATTATAGCTATGGGAAACCAATACTTGCTGTCCTGGGCTAAGTTGCAGGTAGGTTTTCACTGCACATGAACATCCAACTGAGGGTGGGTAAATCTTGCTTTCCCCAGCATCGTTCCACCGTTTCCACCACCTTCAAAGGACCACGCTGAGCTCTGCCTCCAATTCGCTGTTCATTTCCTTTTACTCATCTTTTCTTTGTTCCCATTTGCAAGACCGTCCTTTTGAACACTGCCTGTGGTGACTTTACCTATCATATGGTCCACCTGTCCTGTTGTCCACCTGGAGCTTGTCATCCAGTTTTGTCAATTGTATATCACTTGACATGTTTATGAAAGGGCCTAAGCTCTCTGTAATTTCAAAGGAGAGCCAGTGACTTTGATCACCATTTAAATTGTTTGCAGTAACTTAAAAAAACCTCCCAAGTGACACTAGTACCCAGACTACTCAGAATGATTATTTTCCCATTAGGAAAGAAAGGGATACTTTAAAGTAACCTGGGAAGAAACATTTCTCCACATACTACATGTAGGGAACTTGTATGCATTTTGTTGTTCCTATTTTCTAAGTAATTAGGAAACTAACAGAATCTATCACGCCGGTCTCATGTCCCATGTCTTGGTGTTCCAGTGATTTGTGTGTGCTGTTGGTATTTACTATTACTCATCCTCAGGGCTTTGTTTCCACTCTCTTATCTGCTTGAACCAAGGTTCTCCTCTCTTCTGGTCCTAGTAAGCTAATTCACTCTCTTCTACTCCTTTAGTGTTTCAAAATGTGCTTAAGAGGTATTTGTAAGACCACTTTTCTGATCCCTGAGCCTGTACTCAGTACCAAGCCTGTTTTTCTGTGTCCCTGTTGTGTAGTAGGCTCCTATTTTTAGTTTTACTCTCTGAAATAGTCTCAGTGGATACAGGTATGATCGCTTTGTTGAAGTGGGACATTTTAATGTCCATGTTCATTCACAATAGAGTTTTCCCAAGGTGCAAGAAAGTCAGATGAAATAAACTAAACTCTATGAATTGATTATTTTCTATGGCCCAATAATTACTTCAAAGAAAGGATGTTAACATGCCAATGCCTTAGAAATATTTTGTTTTCTGTTTACTGGATCTGTATGTAAAATTATTTTAGTAAAATGCTAATTTTTCTTTGCAACAAAAATGGCAGAAGTTGAAGAAAAGCTGAACAAAGAGGCCTCTCCAATGTAAAGAAATGCCTGTTTTGAGTGGTTTTAACAGGAGTACTCATGATCTATACTATCCTGTGAATTTCTTGTACTGGGAAAGATCTGATCTCCCTGTAGTTATTGGAATCATTAGCTTCTTAGATATTTGTGTAATAGTCAAGTCACCATGCTCCTCATGACCCTTTTGATTCAAGTGTCATGAAGCCAGGAACAGAACACATACTTCAGAACTAGATTTGCCCTTTGTCAGGATTAGTGTACTGGAGTCCTTTAGACAAGATCCGCTTATCACTCATCTTAGAAACATAAACACACGGCAGGATTTTTTTTTTTTTTTTTTTTTAGCTGAGGAGAATGGAAAAAAACAGATAAAGCTAGCTCATTTTCAGTCTAGAAAAAGTATCAATAAAAGAGCTGCATGCTGGAAGGTGATAAGGATACCACACATAAAGGAGGAAATCAATGCAAAGCCCCTCTATGGTCAATAAACACGGTGGCACTAGAGGAGATTTTGCTAAGGTCCCAACCAATCAACTTTGATTCCTACAGGACCCAGAATTTCATAAATAACGATGGAAGGTGGTGGATGCAGGCACTGTTAAGCTCTATTTCTCATGCTAAAGGAAGGTGGCAGAGCTTTGACCCCTGAGCACAAAATCTGAAATCAGTCCTATAATTGCTTGGTCCACAATAGAAAAGGGCCAAAATCTTTTTTTTTCTAGCCTTGAGGACCTGGAGCCATGCCAAATATTATCTTAGAACTGAGTCTTAGACTGGAAGAAGAGTATAATTTATAGGTAGGGGTGGAGAAAAAAAAGAATAAAGAGTTGGCGTATTGACTAAATACATCATGACCCTGGAAGACAGTGATGTCTGGAAGCTAGATACGCATAGGGGACAAAGAGGAAAACAAGATACAAGAGGTTGAAATTAGTCCTCCAAATAATCTATTGCAGCCTTCCTCTGCATTCTATGGCATGCTTCACTGGGCAAGGCACATGCTCTTAAGGCTACAGTTCCCAGTTCCTTAGCCTGGTTGTGTTAGCTCAGGGTTAAAAACCATGAAGAATATTTTTTCAAGTGGGGAAAATAATAGAATGTTAAAGGGCAAATCTGAAAACTAATGATGTATCTTTCATAAAGCACAGAATACCATACCCTTCAATCCAACAAATGTATTCTGAACTCTAGTTTGTAAATGTGAGGTCCTCTCATTATAGCACAGAGGAGTGCAAGTTAAATGTTGTATCTCATGCTTGCAGTACACATGTAGCATTTCATCTTAGCAAATAAAGGCATGAGGAGGGACTGAAAACTGTGACAAATAATGTAGAAGTGACTGGAAAGATAATTTGAGATAGACTCCAAAGCTAGTCAGACAGCTCTCATTCTGAACATGAGTTTTGTTGCAATGTTTAGAACATTGTGGAAATGCAGAAGAAAGTTAGATCATTGCATTCCTTTGAGTAAGAATCACATGTAGTGACAACACAGAAGAAGCAGTATTGGCAGATCAGAGAGTTCTGCTGATGACTTAGTAACATGGAATTTTAGGGATGAAGCGGGGAGGAAACAAAGATTATAGTGAGTTTGCAGGCCTGGGCAAAGACATGAATTCTCACTCATAGAAACATAGAGCTTCGTTAATTCATAAGGGTCAGAAGTTATGTGTGGTGTTCAATGCTGGTCATGCAGTGTTGGTTAAACGGCTGAGTGAAGAGATAACAGCAGCAGCTGGAAATGTGAAATGGAACAAAGATAGATCTCACTGTAACATTGCCCACAGATGCCTTCAAATTGCAGCTATTTTTGCAGTGAGTTTCTATTAGGTCTGTGCATAGGAAGACCCCTATGTTACTGAAAAAAATCACAGGTTTATAATCCTCTAAAAAATCTGTTAACTTATTGTTGGATGTACTGGCTGGTTTTGTGTGTCACCTTGACACAAGCTGGAGTTATCACAGAGAAAGGAGCCTCACTTGAGGAAATGTCTCCATGAGATCCAGCTGTAAGGCATTTTCTCAACAAGTGATCAAGGGGGAGGGCCCAGCCCATTGTGGGTGGTGCCATCCCTGGGCTGGTAGACCTGGGTTCTATAAGAAAGCAGGCTGAGCAAGCCAGAGGAAGCAAGTCAGTAAGCAATATCCCTCCATGGCCTCTGCATCAGCTCCTGTTTGAGTTCCAGTCCTAATTTCTTTGGTGATGAACAGCAATGTGGAAAGTGTAAGTTGAATAAACCCTTTTCTCCCCAACTTATTTTTTTGGTCTTCATGTTTTGTGCAGGAGTAGAAAGCCTGACTAAGACAGAAGACAAGTGGATTACATTCAGAGAGGTGATTATGCTAGTCACTGAGGAGATGAAATGATCTGGAGAGTACAAAGAACTCAATTGTGTCTCTAGAAAGAATATGTATGTTGGAGTCCTAACCCAAGTGCTTCAAAATACAGCCTTATCTAGAGACAGGATAGTTTTAGAGAAAATCAAGTTAACATAAATTTATTAGGGCAAATCCTAATGCAATATGACTGGTGCTTTTATGAGAAAGGGTAAATTTGGAGACAAAAATACATGGGTAGAGGGAAGATATTGTGAATAGGCACATGGCCACAGTAGTTAGAGGACCCTGAAGCAGATTCTCCCAAAGAGTCTCATAGCATCTGGGCGAAAGGCTCAGTGAAGAGAAAGACTTGTGTAGGCATGAAGACCCGAGTTGGGAGTCTCTAGCATCTATGTTGAAAATCTTGGTATGGTCACATATGCTAGGGGAAGATGGGTAGAGACAGGAAGATTGCTGGGGCCCCCTGGGTCTTACTTCTTGTTCTCAGATCAATTAGAGAACCACTACAAAGACTACACTATTGTCATGACATGTTAGGAAATAGGAAGAGACAAAGAAGCTAATACTGATCAGGACTGCCACAGTAATATTGAGCTCATAAATCATAGTCACAGGAGTAGGAATATAATTCAGCGGCATAGCCTTACCTAGCTTGTGTGCAGCCCTAAGTTAATTTGCTAGTACCACCACCACCACCATAACCATCTCTACCACTACCACAACAACTGCCCAAATATGAGTATTGTGCTATGCAGTCAGATTTCTCACATAAGATGTGCTTATTTTAACCAGGGGAGAAGTTTCTACTTGACTCAGAAATGTGAATCATCTGTTATTGTATTGTCTGGAACATGAGGACCCCTGAGTCACTACAAAGAAAACGGGTACATAGAAAATTCCTGATTGCTCTTATTAGTTTCTGCCATCATGTTCCCTCTACTCAGAAGTCATGGGTCAAAAATAGCCATGTAGTTCTACTCAAGTACAACAGTGGAGCACAAAGAGTTGTACAGCAGGGAGAATCATCACACTGGGTACTAGAGAATCAGTCACGTTTGTTTGGGAAGGAGGTAGTTTAAGCCTGGCAGAACAAGAGTGGATGAGCAGCCCAGGAGAAATGAGGCAGAGAAAGAATTTGAGAAAGGAAAGAGAAGGAGAAAAACCAAAATCCAATAGAGTGAAATCCATTCTAGGAGATGGATGTGAACCAGAGTACTGAGCAGAGTGGAAAGGGGACACGCGTCACTCCATTTAGGATGTACTCGAGCAGAAGAGGGTGGTATATTGTAGAATAGAAAATTTTCTCGTGATCATTATTAGCAGTATTATTCTGAGACTTGACCTATCCTTCCCTTCTCTTTTTCAGAGGTCTATTTACAATTCTTTCATATGAAAGTACATACCGTTCCAGCAGTTCCAAAATTAACACCAGTTCATTAGTCAACAGGACTGAATTAGCTTTTGAGAATCCATTCCATTGCTCCCTCCTTAGTAGAAAAGATCAGAGTTGAATTAAAGTTCATATTTCAGTACTCACGGAGTATCATTGACTGGCAGTCTGGTTTTCCCATTTGGAACTACATTTTTTTCTGTTAATGTTTTTGGAGTAATAGCTGACCTATTTATTAGCATAGTATCACACCTGGAATATTGATTCTTCTGGCTTATTGAAAGAATGCTTCTCCTGCTTCTGGTAAATTTACAGTCCAGAGCCATGAGACTTCTGATTCTAGTATTTCAGGATAACTTATCTTAGGACCATAAAAACTGCCAAAATAAAGGAGAAATTATTTTCTACTTTAAGAAGCATGCACCAAATGTGGATTAGCTAGTTTCCAGAGCCCCATTCTTCTGCTATTTCTTATGGATAACCAAGTTCTCCCATATAACCTTTGAGATGTCTAACGTATTATTTTCTTTAGCCAACGTACACAGATTTAGGAAGAAATTCAGAAAAAGAGAAGCTTGAACATGGGATCTAATAACACAAGCCCTGATGTACATGAATAATGTCATTATAATGTTCTAAAGTATTAAGTTTCAAATTTAACATAAAATATTTTCTTTCTTATAAATGTGTAGATTGACTAATGTATCCCAATTCACCAGGGATATATAATTAACAAGTTATTAAGTCAGTCTTGGTTTCCAAAGAACTCATGAACTAGATGGCATAAACTAGGGCTAAGAAGGAAAGAGATGTGAGAGAGAGAAAAAAAAGGGTGAGAAGGAGAAGAGGGAGAGCAGAGAGGGAAAGAGAGAGGGAACAGACAGAGACAGACACACACACACAGAGCGAGAGAGACAGAGGGAGAGAAAGACAAATAGAGAGGGAGGGAGGGAGGGAGGGAGGGAGGGAGGGAGGGAGGGAGAGAGAGAGAGAGAGAGAGAGAGAGAGAGAGAGAGAGAGAGAGAGAGAGAGAGAGAGAGAGAGAGAGAGAGAGAGATTTTTCTGTTTCTTTCCATGTGATCCCATAATGGTAGGTACCAAGAATAGGAAAAAATTGTAGCTAGTCTTTGGCTACTTTGTGGGTTCTTCTTTCTTCTATCCTTCTCCATTACTTTTTCCCACCCCTTCAACCCTCTAACACTATACAGGAGGAAATAAGATAGAGGGGAGAGGAAAAAGATCCTTAAATAACATCAGGGGTTGGATAGGGGACCATGTTATTATTAGATTAGTTCCTGCTGATTAGGGGCCCCGAGTTCCTTGCCAGCAAGTTTCTCCGATGTCAGGCTATCTTTTTTTCTTCTTCTTGTTGTTTCCTCTTTGCACACAACTAGTTAACACACCACAATCAACAACAACTGGCAATTAACCAACAAGCAACCAATAACCCATTCAACTTTCAGGGCTCTAGCATTTATATACCCTCCAAAAACCTCCAGAATTAAAACATCACACAGTCTCAGAAACTAATTGCAGCTGGCAAAATCACAGCCCTGAGAGAACACAAGTCAAATCTAGTCAGCTGCTGTGGACAGTCTGAATCCACATTTCCACACCTGGGATTAATATGAAAACACTTTAAAAATATTCTCTCTCTCTCTCTCTCTCTCTCTCTCTCTCTCTCTCTCTCTCTCTCTCTCTCTCTCTCTCTCTCTCTCTCTCTCTCTCTCTGTGTGTGTGTTTTAAAAAACAAAAATTCCAAAATTCTCACTACAGAGAAGAAATAAGGAATGCTGTTGTCTGGAGCTATTTGGAAACTATAGAGATCATTTGAGAGTTGGCTTTGACCATAAAGGATGAATTAGGATTCATGGATTTCACTTTCTCCCAAACATGCATCTTGATGAACTCATCTATTTCCCTCTTTAGTTTTATAATCTGATTTCAGATCACCATATCTTCAGGCTTTACTTTGACCCTTATCATTAACACTAATACACATACTTGACAAGGACCAAGGGCTGACTCTTCCTTTTCCCCCTCCTCTATGACCACTTTAACATTGCTATGGAGATTATCTCTTGATACAAGCCTATTTCCCCTTTGCTGAATTTCTCCCTAGTTATCATGTGTTCTAGTGCTAGGGGACCTTTACTGTCCTCATAGTCTTCACTTGGCACTTTGTGATGCTGATGGTGCTAAAGCTTTGAAGATGTAGAGGAAGACCAGATTGAAGAGAGAATAGTGATTTATATCCAGGCCATAAACTACTCAATAGGCATCATGTGTTAACATGGTATTGAGAGAAAAGAATAGCTTTTCATAATTAACCTGAACACTATGTAATACTGGAAGTGTGCAGGCAGGATTGATACCACTCCAGTTGAGCAATCAGAGATAGAGAGTTTGAAAATGTCATTTGTATTTCTGATCTAGTAAAAAAAATAGAATGTCTTTAACACTATAATTTCTTTTTTCCCTTTCTTTTTCTTTTTTTCTTTTACAACTTTATTTAAAAAAACAGATACATGTACAATACTATAATTTCTGAGCAAATGTTTTTACTATAACATTTTTATTTCCCAAACAATGTTTGCATTTTACTTATACTAAAAACTCACTTGTGTTCACTTGAAATTAAAATACCAGATGACCACCTAAATTTGAATTGTCAACCCCAGTACCTAGGTGTCTCAAGATCCATCATGTTCATGATACAGATATGATTCTTGCTCATGTTTCCTACACTTTTTTTTTTCACCAGCTCATTTCTTTCCAACCATCCAGTCTTTGAATTTCTTGTGGCAAGTAGTTTAGTTGTGATGTTGATTTCAAGCAAAACCATTAGGGTACTGCTCAGGGGACTCATCTTTAAAGACAAACATGGTCCTTGTCCTAAATAAAAACAGTTCTCTTCCAGAAAGGAGTGCTGTAGTTAACTCAAAGTAGCAAGGCTTCCTGTTCCTAAGTATAAGTTATACAGTTAGACACTCAACATAAGAGGAAGTGTATTCACAAAGGAGGGCTAATCCATTTTAATTACAACCATCACCTTTTAAAATTTTATTTTATCCCTTTATATTTACTTAAGGCAGATAAACGTATACGCATGCTAACCATTGTTGGAATGGTAGTGCTATTCATACACTTCAAAATTTCAGTTAATTCATACAGCTTAGAATATTAGGACCCAGAAAGATCATTAATTTCTGTTATGTACTTTTACTTATTAATTTATAAATACCATATAAAGAATTTTTTAAATTCAATATTTTCTTTTATTTCAATTTTATTGGATATTCTCTGTATTTACATTGCAAATGTTATACCCTCCCCCTCCACCCCCCCTTCTTCCTCCCCCTCAACTTGCTTCCATGAAGGTGCTCCCTCTCCCAATCACCCTCTCCACCTCAGTGCCTTGGCTGATGATGATGTTGTTATTCCCGTGAGGGTGCAAATCTTTCAGCTCCTTTCAGAACTTTCTCTAGCTCTATCATTGGTGTCCCTGTGTTCAGTCTGATGTTTAGCTGCAAGCATCCTCATCTGTATCTGTATGATTCTGGCAGAGCCTCAGAGGAGGCATCCATATCTGGTTCCTGCCAGTAAACACTTCTTGGCATCAGCAATAGTGCTTGGGTTTGGTGGCTGCATATGGGGTGGTTCTCCAGGTGAGGCAGTCTCTGTAGATCTTTTCTTCAATCCCTGATCCTCTATTTGACCTTGTATTTCCTCCCCTGAGTGTTTTGTTCTCCTTTCTAAGAAGGACTGAGGCATCCACATTCTGGTCTCCAGTCTTTTTGAGTTTCTGTGAATGGTTTCTTGAGTATTCCAAGATTTTGGAGCTAGCATCCTCCTATAAGTGAGTACATACTATGAGTGCTCTTTTCTGTCTGGGTTACATCACTGAGGATGATAACTTCAAGTTCCATTCATTTACCTAGGAATTTCATGAACTCTTTTTTTTATAGCTGAGTAGTACTCCATTGTGTATATGTATCACAATTTCTGTATCCATTCCTCTGTTGAAGGACATCTGGGTTCTTTCCAGCTTCTGGCTATTATAAATAAGGCTGCTAATAACATGGTTGAGCATGTGTCCTTGTTAGATGTTGGAGCTACTTTTGGGTATATGCCCAGGAATTGTATAGCTGGGTCCTCAAGCAGTACAATGTCCAATTTTCTAAGAAACTGCCAGACTGATTTCCAGAGTGGTTATACCAGTTTACAACCCCTCCAACAGTGGAGGAATTTTTCTCTTTCTCCTCATCCTCGCCAGCATCTGCTGTCATCTGAGATTTTGATCTTAGGCATTCTGACTGGTGTGAGGTGGAATCTCAAAGTCGTTTTGATTTGTATTTCACTGATGACTAGGGATGTTGAGCATTTCTTTAGGTGCTTCTTAGCCATTTGGTATTCCTCAGATGAGAATTTTTTGTTTAGCTCTGCACTCCATTTTTTATAGGATTATTTGATTCTCTAGAGTTTAACTTCTTGAGTTCTTTGTATGTACTGGATACTAGCCCTCTACCAGATGTAAGATTAATAAAGATCTTTTCCAAATATGTTGGTTGTCATTTTGTCCTTTTGACAGTGTCCATGTTCTTACAGAAGCTTTGCAGTTTTATGAGGTCCCAGTTGTTGATTCTTGATCTCAGAGCATAAGCCATTGGTGTTCTGTTCATGAAATTTCCCCTGTGCCTGTGTGTTCTAAGCTCTTCCCCACTTTCTGTTCTGTTAGTTTCAGTGTACCTGGTTTTATGTGGAGGTCTTTGATCCACTTGCACTTAAGCTTTGTATAAGGAGAAAAGAATGGATTGATTTGTGTTCCTCTGCATGCTGACTGCCAGATGAACCATAAAGTTAGAAAAAGCAATTTGTAAATTCATTTAGAATAATAAGAAACATGGGATAGCAAAAACCATTCTCAACAATGAAATAACTTCTGGGGGAATCACCATCACTGACCTCAAGCTGTATTACAGATCAATTGTGATTAAAAAAAAAAAACTGTCTGGTATTGGTACAGAGATAGGCAGATAGATCAATGGAATAGAATCAAACACCCCAGAATGTACCCACATACCCATGGTAAATTGATCTTTGACAAAGGAGCTAAAACCATTCAATGAAAAAAGAACAGCCTCTTCAACAAATGGTGCTGGTTCATCTTGTTTGTCTGGTGAGTTGGGATATCAAATGTTTGCAGTGGTGGGAGAACTGGGTTCTGATGTTGCCAGGTTGTCTTGGTTTTTGTTTCTTAGAATTTTGCACTTGCCTCTTGCCATCTTGTTATAAGTGATGTTAGGTGATCTTGTCTCTTGCTGGAGCATATCTCTCTTGTGGGTCTGTGGGACCATGGTCTCCAGAGGCAGATTGTTCCAGGCTGTTTGTCTCTCTGGGTAGGTTGTGAGTACTGATGGCAGTGCCCCTAGTCCTGATGCAGAAGGGCTGCATCTGTCTGGCCTTGGCAGGAACTTTGCACTTCCAGGCAGTACTGCCACCTGCACCAGGAGAGTTCTGGTCTGCCTTTCCCAGGGTAGACAGTAGGGAGAAGAAGTTGTCTTATCCCTCCAGTTAAGATAGAGAGCCATCCTGCAGTTTTGAGCACCAAGTGACCTGTGAGTGGGCTGCTGGTCCTAATGAAACTGGCTGATATTTTCTTTACTGACATTTCAAATATTATCTCTTTTCCCTGTTTCCCATCTTGAATCCCCATATCCCATCCTTCCCCTGCCTCTCTATAAGAGTGTTTTACCACCCACCCACCAACTGTCTCCTACCTCCCTATCCTGGCATTCCACTACACCAGGGCATTGAGCCTTCACAGGACCTAGGGCCTCTCCTCTCATTGACGCCAAACAAGGCCATCCTCTGCTACATATGCAGATGTAGTATTGGTAAAGATCTTTTCCCAATCTGTTAGTTGCCATTTTGTCCTATTGATAATGTTCCTTGCCTTACAATTTCATGAGGTCCCATTTCCGGTTCTTGATCTTAGAGCAGAAGCCATTCCTGTTCTGTTCAGGAAATTTTCCCCTATGCCAATGTGTTTAAGGCTCTTCCCCACTTTCTCCTCTATTAGTTTCAGTGTATTGGGTTTTATGTGGAGGTCCCTGATACACTTGGATTTGTGCTTTGTACAAGTTGATAAGAATGGATCAATTTGCATTCTTCTATATTTTGAATACCAGTTAAACCTGTACCATTTGTTAAAAAAAAAAATGGAATCAGGCCTTTGTTGGAATCATATTTGATTCAAGCAATCAGAAAATGGCCTCTTTGGCTGTCCATTATCCTGGTCCTTCCAAATCAGTAGATTTATCCATAGTGATGTTCATATTAAAAGAAAACAGCAAGGGCCTTTATGTCCTCAGTCTCATTGTAGACAGGAAGGCATAAATACACTGTGTTGAAATGCATATATCTTCTCACTTGAAAACTTTGGAAAATTGTTTTTTTAAGTCAAGAAGTTCTCACTGCTTTTTGGAGCCAAGTACAGATGTGGTCAGTGGTATGGGCAGTGTTTCCTTTGGCTATTTTTTATTTTTTATATTTTGGCTAATTCTCCATTTTAGTAGATGTACCTTGAGTTTTATAAATTAGACTGCATTGCTAAAGTGAAGCCCTCAGTCACACTACAGAAAAGCTTTATTTTTGCTGAAATGTGGCAATTCAATTACAAGGTTCTGTGTTTTAAACCTACCTCTGTTGCTGAGCATAAACCACATGCATTCTGCTCAGAAGCCTAGTCATTAAAGCAGGAAAATTAGTGTCACATGGTAATAAAATTCCCACACTTGCTCCTAGTTAATGATTTTGCCTTTTAGGTAAAGAAAGAGAATATTTCTTCCATTAGTCATTACAGTCTGATCATTAACTGGCCATGGATAAAAAGGAATAGAAATTCTTGTCTGCATCATATTCACTTGTAACCCATTTCAAGAATGTGAAATGCTACAGTGCAGATTGACCCCACCTAATCTTCATCCTTTGCCATTTAAGGCAAATGGCCATAATGACAATTTGTAGAAGTGTGGGATAGAAGAGCCTGATTCCAGCTAGGGCTTTTTATACTGTGTTGGTTGCTTTTCTTTGGCATATGAAAATTAGGTATCTATTTCTGTTTCACTCATGACACAGATAAGAAGAGTTCAGAGTGCAAAAGTGAATGACTGGGACAGAGAATGCAGCTCAGAAACTGCAGTGAATAAACGCTGGTACCCGTGGATTGTGTTTCCTCAGTGTCTATACTTTGCAGAATGTATTTTGTCTGCTTGGAGGGAGTAGTTTTGTAATTTAAATGACCTTCTTGTTTTTGAAGGTAAGAGGTACACTGCTTCCAGATACATTGGGTGGCAATATGCTAGTTATGATTCCTTGGGCTTGATTTAATGAGGAAAACAAGGAGAAATTAAATGTCATTCTCATAGAAAATGTTCTTCCTTTCTTCCTTTCTTTTTTATTCTTCCTTTTACCAATGTGATCTTTACTACATCTTCAACTGTGCAGTATCCATCCATATTTTATGAAAGGTCCTTTGTTGAGGAATGATGTGAGGCAATATACTGCAATTGTAGCATCTTCTATCAGAGTTAAAAGTGTGACTCTTGTGCCTGTTTTGGATCAAAAAATGCATATGTTCTGTATTTCCCTCATGCCATCATCATATGTTCTACCTGCTTTTCAGTGGCTGTATTAATTCAGGGATGCACAGATGATCACTTATTATAATGGGCACAGAAATCATGAATACAAGCAGTGTTGATGGGAAGCATAGATGAAGGCCACAGTTGGGGCTCTTCTAATAGAATGGCTTTGAACTTGATATGTTCGAATTTATTTACCCTTGACATATAGCTTGCAATGATGTGACTTAAATTGTGATTCCAGAATTCCATAATATATGTCATGAAAATATATGATCCATAAGAGCAAGCTCAATCCTACACCATTTACTAATGCCTCTTTAGCACGCACAGCGGAAGCTAACATACAGGCTCATTTGTTCTTTGAATAAACTAATGAGTGGAGAATGTGCTAAAAAATCAGAGTAAAAAAGCTTATTGTTGGATTAGTGAGAAATTTGTGCAAGAGGTAGTATTCAAAAGAGGGAAGAATTTGCATTTAAGCTGGGCATGGTGGCACATGTTTTTAATCTTATTACTTGGGAAGAAGAGGCAGGTGAGTAGATGGGAGTTCGAGGCCACTTGCTTTACATAGTGAGTTCTAGGACAGCCAGTACTACCCTGTTTCACAAAGAAAAAGCCAAAATAAAAGGGATTTGCATTTAAGAGAGGCTTGTAGACAGAAGATTGGTGTTCACGGTCACGCTTTTCCACTAACTAGTTAGTACATGTCTTCACTGCTGTCATAAGACTTCACAGTTTTATTCCTTATCGATAATGTGAAGAATGGGAGGATGATAGGAATGAGATGTCAGATTTGTTATGAGAAGAGATATGTTGGTGTAGAGGGTGTGAAAACATCTGATGTAGTGCTAAAGCTGTGAATTAGTAGGTAGAAATAAGAAAATTTGAAAGAGCACAGAGGTATGAAATGAAATACCTGTGTGTCTACTGATTGGTGCACATATTTGCTTAACATCGGGTAGAGGGCAACTATTAGATTTAGAGTGCACAGAAATGTTTGCATTGTGATTAAGGATAAAGATGAACGTGACTATGTTGTATACATTGACTTTATAGACTGAATGAAAAAGTAAGTTGGATGCAACACAGGCTCCACATCCAAAGTCTATGACTTCTCTTACACTCAAAGCTCACATTAGTTGTTCTTTTATAGGAAGGAAGCCTCAACTACAGAATGCATCAAAAATTGATAATAGTATATCTTGCTTTATCAGCTTAGCAGCATTCATATCTCCCCATCATCTCAAGAAGACAATAATCCTAATACTATGGTAGTATTTCAAGATCTTACCCCTAAAAGAAGAGCTACAGGTGATTAATGATTTCGGAGAGACAGAAAAACAGTCTGCTTCAGGGATGAGCCCCCATGATATGGTAGCCAATCTCAAAAGGACAACCCTAAACAGGTATGACCAGTAATAAATGATTAGGTTGTATTTGTAAACCTGTGTACACATATGTAGATACCATGAATGTGAGAATGAGTGTGTGGGACATGAGAAGAACTGGAGGAAGGAGGGGAAGAGTGATGTAAACAAAATCCTCATATATGAAACCCTCAATAGAACAAAAACAATTTCAAATGAACAATAAAAATGAAATTAACAAGTGCAACTTACTACCATAAAAGCATCTGAAGAATGGAAGCTTTCCAAAGCGAAAGCTAGGTGGCCATCATTTTGACCTTCATTCTTGTTGTTGTTGCTATTTACTTCCTGCTCACTGACCCCCCCCCCTTACCTGCTCCTGTAATCCCTCCCTACTCCCCTTCTCTTCTGAATGGGTGGGGGCTCCTTTTTATCCCCTGACCCTGGCACATCAAGTGTGCTGGGATAGGCTAATCCTTTCCCACTGAGGCTAGACAATGCAGTCCACCTAGAAAAACACATCCTAAAGACAGGTAACAGCTTTTGGGCTACCCCTGCTGCAGTTGTTCTGGACTCACAACCAAGTTGCACACCTGTTATAAATGTGCTTGGAGGCTTAAGTCAAGCCTATGGATGCTTTTTGGTTGGTGTCTCAGTCTCTGAGAGCCCCAAGGCTCCAGGTTAGTTGATTCTGTTGGTTTTCCTGTGGAGTTACTATCACCTCTGAGTCTCATAATCCTTCCCACTATTCTTCCGTAAAAATCCTCAAGCTCCATCTACTGTTTGGCTGTGGGTATCTGCATCTGAGTCAGCTGGTGGGTGAAGCCTCTCAGAGTAGAGCCATGCTAGACTCCTTTCTAAAAATATAACAGAACATAATTAATGCTATCATGGATTGGTGCTTGCCCATGTGATGGGTCTCAAGTTGGGTCAGTTATTGTTTGTAGATGTTCTTCAACCGAAGAATGGATAAAGAAAATGATATACAATGGAATACTATTATCTATGAGAGAAAGACATCACGAACTTTGCAGGCAAATGGATGGAACTTGAGAAAATCATCCTGAATGAGGTTACCCAGATCTCAGAGTACATGGCATGTGCTCACTTATAAATGGATATTAGCCATAAAATACAAGATATCCCTGCTACACTCCACAGACCCAAAGAAGCTAAACAAAAAAGAAGGCCCAAGCTACGATGCTGGAATCTCATAGTCCCTTCTTCCAGAGTCTTTCAATCAGTAGTTGATAGTTCAGCAGTAAGTGGCAGGAGCCTATGAGCTCCTTCTTTAACTATGATTATTTAGTGGCTTGCCTAGAGCTGGCCTAGTGCTAGTAACTGTAGTTTCTGTATTCACAGGAGTTTTAATAGGAACTTATAAAGCACTAACTCTTAAAAACTCTTATTCATTAATTTAAAGTTTTTTTTACCATAATTATAAGATTATATGCAGTTGTAAGAAACAACACAGACTGTATTCACTTTCTTCTGTGGTGCTATTAAAAATTAGAATGCTTTATTAAACTCCAGATGAGGACACGTTTGTAATCAGCACACACAATGTTTCATAATATTCGAACAAGGATTTAACGTGTTGTGTTATAGCTGTACCCTCCTTCCGCCTCCATTCACTCAGGTAATTACTTACAAAGCGATCATAAAGCAAGCAGAGTTCTTTTATCTTAGCTATTTCATCATCCAATAACTTATCAGTAGAAAACAACTACATTCTATGGGATTTTAGCTATGTGTGTGATTGAGTACATATATGAATTTCAGGCCTAGTAAGTATCAGAGATCACATGTGCCTCCAATAAAGAACTGCAGTTTTAAGTAAAGTAGGTAAACTTTTCCTTTGCTATAGCCTGTATGGAAAAATTTGAAGTTATAATCTCTCTCTCTCTCTCTCTCTCTCTCTCTCTCTCTGTGTGTGTGTGTGTGTGTGTGTCTGTGTGTGTGCCTGTATAAGGGGAAATGTGTGTCAGGGGGACTGATGTTACATCAAGTCAAGGTGTTATTTTGGATCCTGTTCTTGGTGGTTAAAACTTATATTTTGGCACTTTCTCCAAAATAAGGATATAAGGCCTCTAGGAGGGTAACAGATTCAATACATTTCAAGCAGGATTGGGGTCACAAAAGACAGTGTAGATCTTTGATGCTGGAATTGAACTTAAAGCCTCAAGACTTCTAAGCATATGCTCTACCCTGTACCATACCTTCAGGTTCACATACCACCATTTGGCATGGCTGAAGCTTTCGGAAGTCTCTGTTTTCTGGTCAGTATTTATTTTAGTATCTAAAACATTCTTTACATAACTCATCTCTAGGGATTACAATCAAGGGATGATAGAGTGATGGACACAATAAACAGATGATACACAAACAGAAACAAGGCTCAGTGATTTAACTGAAGGCAAGAACTAACACTTTATTCAGTGTGAATGCTTATCTGCAGAGGATAATTTAGGGAATATTTAAAACTCTAGATAGCATTAACAAAATGTCATTGTGAACAGTATCTGTGGTCTAAAAAACCCCGTAAGTAACTGAAAAATTCTAAATAGTTTGCCTGGGATCAAAAATTCTGTTATAATCTTTAATCTTTGCAGTAAGATATCAAATTATTTTATACCTTTTTGTTACCTTAATCAGTTACAAAAACTCATGACACATGAATTAGTGTATGACCTAAAATCAAGAGTAAGCAGGCTTAAAGAGGGAGAGTATTCAGGGAACCACAATGATCTGAATAACAATGACAAACATTGCTGTTGCCTGAAATATATATTTGTAAGTATTGGTTTAGTGCTCATGTAACATGAGGCAACTCAAGAGGCCATGTCCCTAGGAAATGGGACAAGGTTATGAACTCTCAGGGCCTGCCAATAGGGATATACTTCTTCTATCAAGGCTGTATCACTTCCTCAAACATTACCAGCAGCTTGGAAACAAGTATTCAAATACCTGAGACTATGTGGGACATTTCTCATTCAAACTACCATAGAAGCTCATATTCAACATAATACACATTTCACTTCTGTTTTCCTTACACTGGCCCCAAATAATCATGTTGTATAATACAGATGCAAGTCTAACTAAGGAAAGTATCTGTTGGCTATGCTGGTATATCTCAGTAACTCACTATGCATTAGTTACTTCTGGCTCACAATTCTTTTAAAGCATTTGCCAAAAATGTCCTGGTCAAGGCCAGGTGTAGTGGCACAGGTGTTTAATCCCAACACTTATGGAGAGGCAAGTAGATGTCTGTAAATTTAAGGCCAGCCTGGTCTACATAGTGAATTCTAGGATATTCAGGACCACACAGAGAGACACAGTGTTAAAGAACACAATCAAGACATCTGGTCTGCACCTGTACCTGGGGTGGACGCAGGGCTTTGGCTCTCAATCCACTCCAGCAACATCCAGAGAAAGCTTGATTTCCAGGAGATCTGACATACCAGAATTTGAGGTGAGGCCATACAACATCTGCCCCAACACCCATACTAACTGGGACCTTCTGGAACCCAGCAACACAGGAAGCCCCACCCAGGCAGAGGCACATGTTACTCCGGGTCTTCACCTTTACCTGAAGCAGACACAGGGCTCTGGCTCTCTACTCACTCCTACAACACCCAGAAAGTTTGATTCCCAGAGCTCTGACACACCAGTATCACAGGATTACAGGACTTGGATCTCAGGATCTCAGAGGAAGCTGGACTCCCAGGAGCTCTGAAACAACCAGGCGCACAGGGGAGACAGATATCAGTTAGAAAGAGCAAAGGCACTTAACACTAGAGACAACCAGATAGCAAGAGGCAATCATACAACTATAAGGAACAGAGAACAATGCTACTTGGCAACACCAGAACCCACTTCTCTACCACAAAAAGCCCTGGATACCCCAACACACAGGAAAAGCAAAATTCTGATTTAAAATTTTATCTTATGAATATGATAGAGGACTTAAAGAAGGACACACATGACTCCCTTAAAGAAATACAGGAAAACACAGGTAAACAAAAGTCCTTAAAGTGAAAACACGCAAATCTCTTAAAGAAATACAGAAAAACACAATCAAACAACTGAAGGAAGTGGAAAAAAAAGCCAGGATCTAACAATGGAAATAGAAACATTAAAGAAAACTTCACAAGAGACAACCCTGGAGAAGGAAAGCCTTGAAAAGCATTCAGGAGTCATAGATGCAAGCATCACCAACAAAATACAAGAGATAGAATCTCAGGCATAGAAAACACCATAGAAGACATTGACACAACAGTCAAAGAAAATACAAAAAGCAAAAAGTTCCTATCCCCAGACATCCAGGGAAACTAGAACACAATAAACAGATCAAACCTAAGAACAATAGGTATAGAAGAGAGTTAAAACTCCCAACTCAAAAGACCATAAAATTTCATCAACAAAATTTTAGAAGAAAACTTCCCTAACCTAAAGAAAGAAATGCTCATAAACATATCAGAAGCTTACAGAGTACCAAACAGATTGGACCAGAAAAGAAATTCTTCCCATCACACAATAATCAAAACACCAAATGCACAGAACAAAGAAATAATACTAAAAGCAGCAAGGGAAAAAGGTCAAGTAAAACATAAAGGCAGACCTATCAGAATTATACCAGACTTATTAACAGAGACTATAAATTCAGAAGATCTTGGGCAGACATCATAAATACCTTAAAAGAACACAAATGCCAGCCAAGGCAACTATACCCAGTAAAACTCTCAATTACCATAGATAAAGAAACCAAAATATTCTAAGACAAAACAAAATTTAAACAATATCTTTTCACCAATGTAGCACTACAGAGGATAACAGAAGGAAAACTCCAACACAAGAAGGGAAACTACATCCAAGAAAAGGCAAGAAATTAAATTTCGCACAATAAACTCAAAAGAAGGCAACCACACAATCATATTCCCACTTGTAACAACAAAAATAACATGAAGAAACAATCATTGGATCTTAATATATCTCAACATCAATGGACTCAACTACACAATAAAAAGACATAGACTAAAAGACTGAATATGTAAACAAGACCAGAATTTTCCTGCATACAGGAAACATACTTCAATGACAAAGACAGTTACTACCTCAATATAAAAGGTTGAGAAAAAATTCTAGGCAAAGTACCAATTTTAGTATCCAATAAAATAGACGCCAATATCTAACAAGGATACATGTTCCACCACGTTCATAGCAGCCTTATTTATAGTAAACAGAACCTGAAAAGAACCCAGATGTCCTTCGATGTAAGAATGGATACAGAAATTGTGGTTCATTTACATAATGGATTATTACTCAGCTATTAAAAACAATGACTTTATGAAATTCCTAGCAAGTGAATGGAACTAGAAACTATCATCCTGAGTGAAGTAACCCAGTGACAAAAGAGCACTCATGGTATGTACTTACTGATAAGCAGATACTAGCTTCAAAAGCTCAGAATACCCAAGAAACAATTCACAGAACTTATGAAGCTCGCAAAGAAGGAAGGCCAGAAGGTGGATGCCTCAGTTCTTTTTATAAGGGAGAACAAAACACTCATGGGAGGAAATAATGGGACAAATAGAGGAGCAGGGATTGCAGAAAAGATCATTCAGAGACTGCCTCACATAGGGATCCATCCCATATGCCCCTACCAAACCCAAGCACTATTGCTGATTCTGAGAAGGGCTTACTGGCAGGAATATGATATGGATGCCTCCTTAGAGGCTCTGCCACAGCCATACTGATACATATGAGGATGCTTGCAGCTAACTTCAGACTGAATGAGAAGACCCAAATGAAAGAGCTACAGAAAGAACTGAAGGAGCTGAAAAGGTCTGCAATCCCATGGGAAGAACAAAATTATCAACTAACTAAATCCACCACAGCTCCCAGGACTAAAACACCAACCAATGAGTTCTCATGGAGAGAACCATGGCCCCAGGTTGCATATGTAGCAGAGGATAGCATTGTCTGCCATCAATGAGAGGAGAGGACTTTGGTCCATGGAAGGCTTATTTTTCCCATTGTAGAGGAATGCCAAGGTGCTGAGGTAGAAGAGGGAGGTTGGGAGAGGGAGCACCTTCATGGAGGCAATGAGAAGTAGAGGAGGGATTGGATTGGCAGAAAGGAGACAACATCTAAAATATAAATACAGAGACTATCCAATGAAAAAGGAAAAAAGACAAGTCCAAAATTTATCAGATCCTATTACAAAAGAATATACTCAACAAAGCAAGAAAATCTAGATGACATGAATAATTTTCTAGACAGATAAGAGGTACCAAAGTTACATCAGGATCCGGTAAACCATCTAAAGATTCCCATAAACCCTAAAGAAATAGTAGGAATCATTAAATGTCTCTTGCCCCCAAATAGCTCAGGACCAGATGGTTTTAGTGCAGAATTTTAACCGACCTTCAAAACAAACCTAATACCAATACTTAGCAAACTATTTCATAAAATAGAAACCAAGGAACATTATCTAATACATTTTCTGAAGCCACAGCTACATTGTTACCTAAAGTACACAAACCCAACAAAGAAAGAGAACTTCAAACTAATTTTCCTTATAAATATTGATGTAAAATACTCAATGAAATTCTAGTAAGCTGAATTCAAGAATACATCAAAATGACCATTCAGCATGATGAAGTAGGCTCCATCCCAGGGAGTATATGAAAATCCATCAAAATAATCCACTATATAAACAGACTCAAAGGAAAAAAACACATGATCATCTCATTACATGCTAAAAAAGCATTTGATAAAATTCATCACCCCATCATGTTAAAAATATTGTAGAAATCAGGAATTCAAGGCTTATATCTAAACAAAATAAAAGCAATATAGAATGAACCAATAGCCAACATCAATCTGAATGGAGAGAAACTAAAATCAGGGACTAGACAAACTGTCCATTCTCCCCCTATCTATTTGATATAGTATTCTAAATTCTAGACACTGTAATTAGACAACAAAAGGAGACCAAAGGGATAAAAATTGGAAAGGAGGAAGTCAAGATATCACTATTTGCAGATGATATGATGGTGTACAAAAATGACTCCAAAAATTTCACTAGAGAACTCTTAAACCTGTTAAACAATTTCAGCAATATGGCTGGATATAAAATTATCTCAAATGAATCAGTAGCTTTCTTGTACTTCAAGGATAAAAAGGCCAAGAAAGAAATTAGGGAAATTAGACCCTTCACAATAGTTACAAATAATATCTTGGTATGTGTGTAATCAAGCAAATGAAGTTAGGCAAACCGAAATTGAAGGGGATAGGAGGTTTAACTGGGAAGGGTGATTACATTTGAAATGTAAATAAATATAATAACCAATAAACTTGTTTTGGAAAAAAACCCACAAAACAATCAAAACACCACCAAAAGCTCCAGTTACCTATTTATTGATCTCTAAGGGCTTTGTCCTTTTTCTTATTGCTACTCCTATTAGGCATAATGGCAAGCCATCCTCAAATCAAAGTCACCAAGAAGAAATATGACTGATAGCTAGGAATTCTGGTTTATGAATATATTTCTAGCACCCAGGAAGCAATTGGAAGAGGCTTGTGAGTTGATGACCACCCTGAGATACATAGTGTATTTGAGGTAAGCCTGGAGTACTTACTGATACTCTTTTTGTTTGTTTGTTTTTGTTGTTGTTTATAGAACAAAGCAGAGAAACAACACTTTTCAAAGCAAAAAAGAGAATTATATTCTTCTTTTAAATAAACTATCTGTTTAACAGTAGATACTCCTTATAAGTAAGTGAGTGTACCTAGTTTTTGCTTATGTTTTTTGATGCCAGATGTTTTATTAAAATTGAACCACCTCTAATATAAAACAAATGTATCTTGATCTCACTTGTATGTGAAATCTAATAATGTCAAAATCAGACAAACGAGGAGTTGGTGGTTGGCAGTAGTTGAGAGAGCAGACGAGGAGACGGTGTGTGCCAACAATACAAATTTAAGTTTATAATATAATTAATCTTTTATCATTTAATGTACTACATGGAATCTATCGTTACTAATGATTTTAATTTTGGTATTTCCTGAGAATAGACTTAAGCTGTGTGAGGTGATGGATATATTGATTAGTATTATTAAAGTTAATTTTAAAAATGTATAGTATACATATAATCAAAACATCAAATTGCTACCTTAGTAAATGTGTTTGATCAAATATACCTAATAAACCTGCATTATCATCCAGAGCATAATCAATACAATAATTGAAAAATTTGGATCTTATTTGATACTTGGAGACATGTCTTTAAAATTGTGATCTACATTTTAAAAAATGGGAGCCGGGCTTTTAGAGGAGCCAGTTGTATTTCCTGAGTTGTTTTTCTGGTCTTGGTTTCTGAGGCACACAAATGTAATGGTGGCTCCTGTCATTCTGGCAAGAAACTTCTCCTTTAATGACCTTTCTTAGGGGCACCTTTCAGCCAACACATCAGCAACAAAAGCTAAATATGTATGTGTACAGATGGATCCTTGAATGGGCTAAAAATATCACATTTGATTGTCCTGCCTACCGGAATTCTATGAACTTATGGAGACCAAGGAATAACCTCAGGTTCTTAAGCTTCTTCCCTTAATTTAGGTCCTGCTATTTACATAACTATTGATTTCTTGACCAAGGACTGCTGTTCTCTGCAGATAGGGACATGGTTAAATACATTACACTACATCTATATTTTAGACTATTTAGGAAATTCTGGAGATAGGATCTTATTCTGTAGCCCTCTCTGGCCTGGAAATCACCATGTAGACAGGCTGGCCTTGGGATTCTGAGATGACAAGTATGTACCACAATTCTCAATTTACTATTTGTTTTAAAGATACCAGTGGTCTGATGTCTTCTGGGAAATGCTTCATAGTAGTTTTGAGGAATACGAGTAGAATTACAATAAAACATATCCTATTTCTACCACTCTCAGGAAAACAAAACATAATCTGTATTTTTTCCTCACATCCAGATCTTTAAATGTTTCTAGATGTGTGAATGTGCCTGTGGGAATCTCCATATAAAATGTGGTTTCAGGTGGGTTCAGGATGCTTGGGATCCCCTGGTGCCTGAGTTTCAGGTTGCTGTGAGCCACCCTGTGGATGGTGGAAAGAAACTAGGGCCTTTGCAAAGGTGCAACTGCTTAACTTGAAGGTGTGAAGGAGGTTGCTGGGGTTGGGGGGTGGGTGGGTGGAGTGATGGGTGGGGGTGGGAACGGACAGGGATGAACCCGAGCAGAGAAACACCAAAAGCCAAGCTTGTTTGAAAATTGCCACAATTCAACTTAATTCCTTGTAAACTAATAATAATTAAAAATTCCAACAACCAAAAAAGAACAATAGTTCTATTATTTTTTCCAAGCCCCAGCTTTGCTGGTGAAAAAAATTTGTCTTTGCAGAGGATCATTTCCAGCTTTTCTTTTTTATTGTAGAAATATATTATAGAAGTATTGGCTGTATAAGCACATATCAGCATGAATCCATTAGCATAGAATGTCCAAGTTGATGGCATTAGGTTTTCATTTTCTTCTGCATCCAAGGGAACTAGCATGTCATAAAAGAATTGCTGTAAGCTTTGGAGTCTTGGGTTCTAAAAGGCCTCTAATTCTGTTATTTATGAGTTGTGTAACTTGTAGCCAGGTACTTAGTGTTTAAGGCTATGGGCAAAATTCTGAATGCTAGAGACAACAAATATAAGCCTAACTTACTGCTTTATCCTTACTGGGTGGTACCTAAATTACAGTTTCTGTTCCTACAGTTACTATAATTACCACTATTTCTATTGCTTTGACAAATCCTTCTCTTCCATGGTGGGAATGGCAACTATATTCAATGGCTATAGGAAGTCAAGGAGTACATTTGATTGCTTTATGCTAACTGTAGTTCCAGTAAGAACAGTGTTAAGCTGCCTTACATGGACAGGGTAAAGCTTCTGTTTCCCTCCTGCTTATCCAGAAATGAAAGGGTTATATATATCCTGATGATGGAGGAGCCTCTCTGTAACATGCATTGGCTCCCAGAACCATGTTTTTGTTTTTTAGATACTGACTGCGAAATAGTTTTTCCCCAGAGCTTTGCACCTGGTTATAATGAAATGAAGATTAAATAGAATTAAATAGGAATATTAAGCAGGATCCAATCTTTCTTATGCAGCTGAGAAATAAAATGATATAATGGCCAACATCTTGTGAACAAATAAGCCTTAAAGAGTGGGCAATAATTTTTAATAAATGTAAGTGGGTGACAAAGTATTATTTTTATTTCCATGTTATGACACCTTCCTTGAGACAGCCACATGTTCAGAGTAGTGCTGGACCAGCCCAGCTGTTCCTACTCTTGGACGGTTGTCACAGGTGGTATTAACAGAGAGGATTTTTCATTTCCTATTTCATGTCTAAGAAATGTAATACTGTATTAACAGAAAGAGAAAGAAAGTAACAAAAAAGGGAGAAACGACCTTCACCATCGTTCATATTCTCAGCTTGAGGTTTCAGGTGATGCATGCTACGAACATATGTATATGCACCGCAAAACACTCAAACAAATATCTTCCCTATAAATGTGTCTTTTGTTTTCAATCTTAGAAGGATAGTAAAGGACCAATCTTCCTTTCTTCTCAAGTGTAATATAAAAATAACTCTATGCCCCCCCCCACTCACTGTAACTTAGGCTCAGAGATACTGATGGCCAAACCATACATCCCAGAACAAATAATGAGTCACCAAACGGATACCTGTCCTTTCTGTAAGACAGTTGTTATATCAGCATGATAGATATTCTCTTGGGAAGAATATGTTTTAAAGGGGAAAGTAGGAACTTAACCTGGGCTAGAAAGTTAGTAATGGCAATGATTGCTGCCTTGCATCAAAAAAGGACTGGAGAGCTGGCTCAGTGCTTAAGAGCACTGACTATTCTTCCAGAGGTCCTGAGTTCAATTCCCAGCAACTACATGGTGGCTCACAACCATCTGTAATGGGATCTGATGCCCTCTTCTGGTGTGTCTAAAGACAGCGATGGTGCACTCATATATATAAAATAAAATTTAAAAAAAGATTAAGACCTATACTTGTTGGTTAGAGTAAGTCAGGTATTTATTGGGATTAGAAGAGCTGGAATCCTTTGAGTATCTGTATTTGAGGAGATGAATATTTGAGAAATTCATAAAGCATGATATACACTATAGTGATGGGATTTGTGCAGCACTACTCTCTAGGGTACATTTGGCTAGCAGTCTGAAAAGACCACTGTTGTAGTTAAGGGTTACTATTGCTATGATGATACACCGTGACCAAAAACAACTTGGGAAGGAGAGGTTTCTTCTGTTTCCTCTTCCACAGCACTGTTCAGCATTGAAAATAGTCAGGACAGGAACTCAAACAAGAGCTGATGCAGAGACCACAGCTTACTGGCTTGCTCCTCATGATTTTCTCAGCCTGCTTTACTATAGAACCCAGGACCACCAGCCCAGAGATAGCATCACCCACAATGGGCTGTGTGGGTTCTTCCTTATCTAATTAAGAAAATGCCCTATAGCTGGATCTTATAAAGGAATTTTCTTAACTGAGGCTCCTTCCCCTTCTATGACTTTAGTTATCTTAAGTTGATATTAAAGTAGTCAGGACAGTCAGAACACCAGTGTTTTGTTTGCATATATAGTGACATATTTTTGGCATTTTTTTAAAAAAGGGGGTAGTGTTTCTCCCTCAGTTTACCTTGATACATTGCTTTAGCTAAGGAGGTCAAATTGTCTTAATCTCCAACTCTTTTATAGTTTTTATGACAAAGTCTCAATTAATGAAATTATTATTTCAAGACTTGGCATGGTGGTGCACACCTTTAATCCCAGCACTTAAGGGGCAGAGGCAAGTGAATCTGTGAGTCTGAGGCCAGTCCAGTGTATACAGTGAGTTCCAGGACAGCCAGGACTACATGTAGAGAGCCTGTTTCAAAGATCAAGAGTCCCAAATCATTCTTTCAGAATTTCACACATGTATATATTATATTTTAATCATACCAATATCTACCTTCATTATTTCTGTTCTTCCAGAACTATTTACATCCATTTTGCATACTAAATGTTGGTGAATCCACAAGACATACTCTGGTTTGTTTTTAAGGGGGTGGGAGGCAGGAATCTCTAGAGTTGGAACTGGAGTGACAAGGGCTAACTACTGAGCACTCTCTTCAGCCCCCACATTCTAGTTCTTATTTGATACTTTATTGGGTTGGTCTCTATTTCAAAGATCAACTATAAATTTATGATAATAGCATACTCATATACTTACACTGTAACATCATGCCCTATTTAATAAACACATAAAATTGTATTTGTCAATTTCCATACATTAAAACATGATAAAATACATTACATTAAAAATAAAAGAACAACAAAAAAGAAAAAGAAGAATTCTAAAAATAGAAAAAGATATTTTATTTAGAGAAGTAACTCCACAGCCATCTTTTCTCTGCCATTTGTCTAGTTGTCACACTTGTATTAAACTCTGTCCACTGCAAAAAAGTTTCTTCTCTGAGAAGGACTGGAATACGCACTAGCATATGGGTATAAAGACAACTATTTAGAAGGTCGTTTGAAACTATGTCCAGTTTTCAAAATGATAGTAGCGAGTTGCCTTTAGGGCTACTGGCCAAATTCGCAGTACCAGGCATCTGCTCCCTTCTATACAATAGGCCTGAAATTCAACCAGAATGGCATTGGCTACCCTGTGACATCCATGCCACTATTGCACTACTTGGCACGTCTTGCTGGGCATGTCATTATTATAAGTTGGAGGCTTCACAGTTTAGTAAGTCTGATGATAACATTCTTATACAGAAGCGGCATAGCATTTTATGGCACTATGAAAACCATTAATCATGGAGTAATCTTTCAGGTGAGTGCTGGGTTGTTTTCTTTATGCCCAGTGACCAAAGAGTATGTTGTCTTCAGCAATAGGGTAGCACAATCACATTCTGGTCAAAAGAAGAGCAAAGACAATCATCCGTATTATTTTGGCGGGCCTAATGGAGGTATCCTATGTCTGGCACTGGCTATTTTGTTTGATAATCTATGATTTCTGGGAGGAACATTATTCACCTGTGTAGGACAATTCCAATGACTCTGTCTGTCTGTCAGACTTAGATGGGCATTCTATTGCTGTGAAGAGACACGATCACTGGGAATCTTAAAGTCACCTCCTCACCCTACTGGTCTAGGAGATCTGTCACCAGTGTCTGTGTCTGGATCCTTTTATCTGAATCTCTCAGGATGAGCTTCCAGCTGTTCCCACACTCCAGTAACTGGCAATCCAGGGGTTGGCATGAAATGAAGACTTGGCTGCCTCTGCTCTGGAGGACCTCTCCTCAGTGCTTTTCCCACCACTGTTCAAGGAGGTCTTTATTAAGAGTCAAAGTAAGATTGTGAAGCATCTGGCAACAACTTTGCCCTACCCCTACCTTTATATTGGTCCTCTTAAAGACAACTTCTATTTGTATAACCTTAAGGGTGTTTTTGATGGAATGGCTTAGTGGCCAGAAGGTTTGGCCTAGGAGGCATAGATTGAACAAAATCTATTTGCTGAATGTCAAACATGAATTACTGGTAATAATTAATTCAAGACAGGATAATTGCTGCATTCCACACCCCCAAACAGAGGAAGAATATCCTACAATAATGATGAGGCAACCAGTATCTCTTTATGCTGACTCTGGCTTCATTGTGGACAGTTGTAAACACTGCTGTGATCTCTTAGAGCAGAGTTCCAGTCAGAGATTAAATTCAATGAGCTTATATTTTAAGAAGATGGTACAAGAAAAGAAGGTTGAAATAGAACAAGGTGCTAGACCCCTTGGGATATCCTTGGATCAGTAGTTGCATCAGGTAGTTTTAAGCCAGCTGGCACGGGTGCCTCGACAAGGATATTCTCCTAATTATTTTCACATCTCCCCAGTCTCAAAAATAGCCATCAGGTGACATGGGCTGGCTTAGAACTCACTATGTAGACTGCCTTCATCAACTTACAAATGAGAGAGAGAGAGAGAGAGAGAGAGAGAGAGAGAGAGAGAGAGAGAGAGAGAGAGAGAGAGAGAGAGAGAGAGAGAGAGAGAGAGCATGTTCTCATAAAGACTTGCTTAGTCATTCAGAGATACAGTTAATTATCATTATGATGGGGAGCATGGCTTCACACAGTCAAACTTGGTTCTGGAGAGGTAGCTGAGGGTTCTACATCTGGATTGTCAGCCAGCAGCAAGTGAGAGTGACACTAGGCCTGGCTTTTGCACTTGGAACGTTAAAGCCCCTGTAACACACTTTTTCCAAGAATCCCATACCTTCTAGAAGTGTCACACCTCATGAGCCTATGGGGGTTATTTTCATTTAAACCATGATGTCTTAATATCGTAAACTTACAATATGAAGCTTTTCAAATATCCTTACTGCTATCCATCCTGGTCCCTTTCTTATACATGGATAAACTATTAATCCATAAGAGTGGAGTCTTATTTTCTGGATGTTTCTCCTCTCTCTTTCTTTCATTTATTTATTTAATTTAATTTTATTTTTTGAGTTATAACATCACTATATAGCCCAAGTTCACCTGGAACTCACTATATGGAACTGCGTAGTCTCCCATGTTTCCAGCATGGTGGTAATTTATTTATATTTATAAATATTTATAGCAGTTTTGTTGTTGACTTACCCTATTTGTTTATATTTACCCTGACTTTATTTCAAAATGAATCACATTTAACCCTGAATGATTTTGCTTGCAACAAGTGGAAGTCCCTGTAGCTCCTTTTAGAGACAGATATTGTCCTTTCCACACTGGTTCAACAACTCCTTTATCAACTATATCTATAGAATGCTATTTGTTCTTTGATGCTCCTGCCACAAGTTAGAGAACAGGATCCAGGGCTTAAATAAATGAGGCAACTTGCTGTGCAAATACTGGAACTTAAGTTCAAATCCACAGAACCTACATACAAAGCTGTGTATGGCTGTACTGGCACCTGAACTGCAGGAGAATTTCAGGAGATATGCTGCCAGCCTAATTCCAGATTTTCTGACAGATGTTGTATCAAAGAAATGCCAGATAGCAGCCAACAGATTGTGAAAAGATCTTTACCAATTCTACATCTGATAGAGGGCTAATATCCAATATATACAAAGAACTCAAGAAGTTAGACTCCAGAGAATCAAATAATCCTATTAAAATGGGGTACAGAGCTAAACAAAGAATTCTCAACTGAGGAATGCTGAATGGCTGAGAATCACCTAAAGAAATGCTCAACATCCCTAGTCATGAGGAAAATGCAAATCAAAACAATCTTGAGATTCCACCTCACATCAGTCAGAATGGTAAGATCAAAAACTCATCCTCAAAGCTGGCAAGGATGTAAAGAAAGAGGAACACTCCTCCACTGTTGGTGGGGTTGTAAGCTGGTAAAACTACTCTGGAAATCAGTCTGACAGTTCCTTATAAAATTAGACATAGTACTACCTGACAACCAAGCTATACCACTCCTGGGCATATATCCAAAAGAACCTTCAACATCTAACAAGGATACATGTTCCACCATGGTTATAGTAGCCTTATTTATAATAGCCAGAAGCTGGAAAGAACCAAGATGTCCTTCAAAAGACGAATAGATACAGAAAATGTGGTACATTTACACAATTGTGCGCTACTCAGTTAGTAAAAACAACAACTTCATGAAATTCCTAGGCAAATGGATGGAACTAGAGACTATCATCCTGAGCGAGGAAACCCGGTCACAAAAATCCCACAGGGTATTCTCTCACTGATAAGCATATACAAGCCCCAGAAACCTTGTAATACCCAATACCCAAGAAACAATTCACAGACATTATGAAGCTCAAAAAGAAGAAAGGCCAAAATGGGGATGCTTCAGTCCTTCTTAGAAAAGAGAACATAACTATCATGGGAGGAAATGCAAGGTCAAATAGAGAAGCAAGGATTGAAGAAAATATCACTCAGAAGCTGCTTCACCTGGGGATCTACCACATATGCAGTTACCAAATCCAAGCACTATAGCTGGTCCCAAAAAGTACTTACTGTCAGGAACCATACAGAGACTCCTCCTCAGGGACTATGTAGAGTCATATAGATACAGCTGATATAGCATGCTTGCAGCTAACCATCAGTCTGAGCTCAGGGATCTCAATGAGGTTGCTAAAGAAAGGACCTAAGGAGCTGAAAGGGGTTTTTGCAACCTCACGGGAGGATAACAACATCATCACCCAACCAAACCCTCCAAAACTCCCATGGAGTAAAACACCAACCTTTGTGCACACTTTGAGAGAACTATTGATCCAGTTGTGTATGTAGCTGAAGATCTGGCATCAATGTGAGAAGAAACTTTTGTTCCAGAGAGGGCACATTGTCCCAGTGCAGGGGAATGACAAGGTAATAGGTGGAGAGGGGGATCAGAAGGGAGTGCACCTTTGTGAAGGCAACTGGAGGGGGAGGGGGATGGGAGCAGGGCAGGGTAAAGGGATAACATCTCAAGTGTAAATACAGAGTATCTAATAAAAGAAGATTAAAAAATGCTAGATAGTACAGAACACCTGATATCCCCTTTGGGCTCTGTACATACAGGTTTGTGTCCCTGTACATATATATCATACATGCATACAATGATAAAATATGCTCTGCACAGAGAAAGCACTCACACTCAGGTTTTGTATTTCTTGCTCAGGAAAGATCTAGATTTTGGAATCTGCCAAACATTGGATGCAGATCTTCTACTACCCATTATATTCCACATGACATAAGAAAACTCAATTAACCTTTTTGAATTTTTATCTCTGCAAAATGGACCTACTCAAAAGTTGTACAACAACACCACATTACTGAACCCATTCAAGTTTCAATACAAGAGCTTTGTTTATATGGATATAAGGGGAAGGATGAGTTTGAATAACTGATTATTTGCACAGTTGGTTATTTCTCAGGTTATTTCTCAGAAGTTGGTTATTTCTCAAATACTAATCAAAGTATTTGCAACGAAACATAAAAGAAAAAGTGCTTCATTAGAAAGTTTGATTTATCTACTGTAGTTAATTTAAGCAGGAGAGAATTTATTTGGAAAGATTCCCTAATTAAAACAAGCTAATAACCTATTGGATTCACCAACACACTAACATCTTTGGATCAGTGCTTACTAAAAGAGAAAATATCATTCAGTTAATGTGTATTGGGCATTTGAGTGATTGTAAATGTAATTCACATACAAAATATCTGAGTGTAGGAGATTTATTTTACTCTTTTCCATGCTCTGAAATAAGGAGAGGAGACATAGAATGGATGTTACTTAAGAGAGACAGATTTGAAGGACATGCCAGGAGCATATGTGAAATGTACGTCAATACATACCACATATACAGTCCATGCTGAGAAACTTTGAAAATCTCATGGATGTCAGAGTTTTTCTATTAGGTAGTGGTGGCTTTCTGATGGGGAACATTCATCTGAGAAATCAAACGGTATAGATCCCTATAACTGGCCTTTGGATTGTCCAGCTTCTGTCTTCTGAGTGTAGTAAGTAGTGAGCACTAGCACCACAAATCCAGAAGAGGCAAATGCGTAAGCAGTGATGCTGTTCATAGATGTTGTTGCAATATGAAGACTGATGATAGCTAACCCTGTAACCTCCTTTAGTCAGGGTCTGGAGGTGTGGGTCAGCCAATGTCTGACAGACCCAAGACAGTTGTTCAGTCTCATATATCTTTGCTAGAACAATTAGATTAAGGTGATACTTTGATATATTGCTAGTCTTGTTTTATATCACCAAATTTCTGATACTCTGATAGTCTCCTAGATTATTGTATTCCTGCTGGCTGGAGCAGTCCTGTGACTATAGCATTTTGGGAGTCAAAATAACAGATTTTCTTATCCAGGAATATTTTGAAACCTTGATTAGAATAGTCACTTGAATGTCAGATGTTTGGCTTCTCTTGACCATCATTCTGACTGGGAATCAGTGGAGAACTGATAACTTATTGACAAATTTCCTTGCTTGCTTGCTTGCTTGCTTCCTTCCTTCCTTTTGTTCTCTCTCTCCCTCCCCCCTCTCTCTCTCCCCCCACTTGCTTGCTTGTATTTGTTTTTATGTATATAGACATTTTGCTACACGTATATGTGCACGCCATGCATGTACATGGAGTTCAGAAGAAGGCAGCAAGCTGGAGTTGCAGACAGTTGTGTACTACCATGTAGATGCTGTGAATCAAATCCACGTCCTTTTCAAAAGCAACACACGCTCTTAACCATTGATTCATCTTTCCAGCCCTTCATTTTTTCATACAGATTGAAGTGTCACATTTTTTTTTTTACTTATCTGTCAATGATAAAACACTAACATTAAAGTAAGGTGTGAAAGAAAAATAATTTTCTATTCCTACTACAATTACACACTTTAAAAACAATATTATTATCGAAGAACATGGTGGATTGCACTAACTTCTTGCTCATAAAAGCCTGGCAACAACAGGACAATTGAGGATCTGTGGAATACATGGGGACTCAGGCTGACAGCAATTATGCCATGCAATTTTTTTTTGTATTCCCATCCAACTCATACATAAGGAAAATGACGTCATGAGTATGTTGGATGGGGAAGTTGACCACACAGATTTTGTATGGTTTTGGGGTTAAAACTAAACCAACATGACTTTACAGGAATGCTAAGGGCACTGGGAAACTTACTCTTTGATGAAGTAGCCACTTCCCAGCATTGATTCTCTTTGGCACAGTTACAGCTATTTCAATTTGGCATTGTTGCAATCATAGTGTAGCATTTTGTATCCTTCTTTTACTTGGTAATATAAAACCATTATCTGTGTAGTTTATATACTGGTTTTTGTTGCTACATTAAACTCAATTGTAGTGGCTAGTATTAATTCATTAGACTATTATTAGACATTCAGATTATTTTTCTAGTCTTGATGTTTATACATCTTCTGTGCACATCATTTTGCTTCAAGACATCACCCTTTATTAAATTATTTTCTCAGTACACATTATTGTTAGTTAAATTAGTGAGTCAGCTGTAGATGGTTATATATTGCTGTGTTGATTTTAAAATATTTCAGTCCACAAAACCACTAATGAAGTGTGAAGTTTTCTAGCTCTACTAACCAAGTGAAGAGAATATATTGTTTTCTTAATTTGTAGAGAAGTCTAGAGGAAACAGCATCTTAGTTCATCTTTATCACTTGAAAAGTTATCCTTAAATATGACAAGAAATCTTCCTTATTCAGAAGAAATAAAATGTTTTCACGTGACTGAAAAATTTTGTATAGTAATACAATGGATGACTATGCATACTTAAAAAATAGGGAGAAGACCATCAATGAAATAACTTTGAGTGACCTGCACAAGTTATATTAAGTAATGCGACAATAATGGCGACAGTGAAGTAGTTCAAAAAAAAAAAAAAAAAAAAAAAAAAAAAAGCACTTGCCACACAAGCCTGATGACCTAAGTTTGATCTCTAGAATCCATAGTAGAAGGAGAAAATTAGCTCATAAATATTATTCTCTGAGTTTCAAGCACAGGCCATGTTACATGTACACTCATACCAATACACACACACACCCCACCCCACACTAAGTAAAATAAAAATGGGAAAAATTGAAGTATAAATATTATCTGCAACAGTTTCATCTTTATGTGATTAAGAAAAGGATATTAGAAAAATGTACAGATACATGCATTTGTACAAAAGGGAGAGGAAATATGAACCAGAAAAATGGGCATTTATAGGGTCTGAAGAAATGGATTAAAAGGAGTAAAAAAATGGGGATACAGTGACAACATGAAGAAGGCAGTGATATTCCTTAATAGTTTATATTTTTGTGTTGTTCTGATTTAGAATTATGCTAATGTTTCACATAACCCAGGATGATGGTGAATGCTAGTTGTCAAATGGATTAAGAAATTCTTAGGAGACAGTAGCTCACTATGTAGTCCTGATTGGCACAAAATGTATTATATACCTTAGGCATAGCTTGATCTCACTTAGATCTGATTCTGCTCCTGACTGCAGAGATTAAGAGATTAAAGGTGTGAGTCATCTCACCCAGCTCAGTGTGCATCCTTAACCACCAAGCCGTCTCTTTAGACCCTAAATACCTACAAGATTATTGAAGCACAACATCTAGGAATATCTGTGAGGGCATTTCCAGACATGATTAGTCCACACTGAATGGATTAATACCTTGATAGAATCACAATAGTATGATACTGTTGAGAAGTTGGAGTGAAGAAGTAGGTCACTTCAGTCTCTGTGAGTACCTATGAGACCTGCTTAGTTGATTCTGTGTGCTGTGTGCTCATGGTGTCCTTTGACCCCTTCCTCCCCCTCTTCCACGGGGTTCCCAGATCTCTGTCCAATATTTGGCTGTGGGTCTCTGCATCTACTCTCGTCAGTTTCTGGATGAAACCTCTCTGCTGACAATTATGCTAGGCTCTGGTCTACAAGTATACCAGAATACCATTAAGCATCATTTGATTGCTTTTTTCTCCAGTCATATTTGTTTGGGACTATCCAGCCTCTGTTACCTAGTCCTCTAGGCACAGGTTTCCTCTTGTGGTGTAGTTCTCAACTTGGTCTTTCTAAGAACTCAAGTAAAAATAAGTAAGGTACCTGGAATTTTTGTCCCACTGCTGAAGAGGCAAATACAAGGATAATTCGGGGTGGTAGTAGTGGTAACTGTCAACTACCCTAAAATGGAAAGTTCCAGGCCAGTGAGAAATACTATCTGAAAATAGGTGGATGATGCTCAAAGACTAATACCTGAAGTTTACCTCTCAACCCTACATGTACCGGTACAGACATGTCCATATACTTATACACCACACACACACACACACACACACACACACACACACACACACAGACAGACAGACAGTCCTAGGCCATAAGTCACAGAAAGACTAATAAAAAAAAGTACGGGTCAGAGAAGACCAGAGAAATCACAAGTGAATTCAAGATCTCTAGAACAGAACACCAGTGAAATTTGAAGATGACTTATTGATAGTTAGCTTCTGATCTTGATAATTATGGTATTTATGTACAAGGTATTAACATTAATGGAAGCTAGAAGAATCACTTACTGTTTTCACCATTTTCTGCTAGAAAAGTTTCTTTCTGAAGCTCTCTGGTTTTTATCAATGATGACAGAACCTCTGGTTACAAAAGGAGAAACTTGGTTCCTATTTTATTTCCATGGGGCATACACTTTTTTTTCACATCTTTTAAAATATTTTTATTAAATAACCTACTTGGAGAATAATTACAAAACTTTTAAGTAGTAATTCCAAGTAGTGAAAGGCATTTTCCTTAAAAAAAAAGACAAAAATATCCTTATGATTTGCTGCTTTATACACAGGAATGATTTATTTTACAGTCATTTATAACATCAGCCTATAAAATTCAAAACATTTCTTAATGTCTGAAATACAGAGTGAAGTTCACAATGATATGCTTTCCTATGAAACTACCATTAACAGACAAAAATGAACCCTATGATAACAATTCCACACAGAATTTACAAGACAGGCACTTTGAATCAGATACCGGAAATCTTTCACGGTTAATATTGCGTTTTTGAAGCTCATCTCATCAAAGGTAACCAACTAGTGAAGCCAAGGTTTCCTGGTGCAGAAGTACAAACAGGTTTGGTTTCAAACACTTGAGTTGTGATACATGCAAGACATGCCCTAAATAAGAAGGGTCTTCTAAAAGAAAACGAAGAAACTAAAAGGCAGCCTGGAATAAAGCATTTACAAGCATCTGGATAAGGCCTGGAAATCAGTATTTTATACCCCTTCATTCTCAGGTAAGGGATTAAGAGGCCGAGAGAGGTATCCTCTGCGAGGGTGAGGATACTGGAGGTTGGCAGTGTCAGCATCGCAAGAGTGCTCTAGCAGAGGAGCAGGAGGAGGAAGGAGCTGGGCACAACTGGACCATCTTGATCCAGCCCGTGGGGAATCCAGAGGGGGAAAGAAATACCTGAAATAATGAAGACAGGAACAAAACACCAAAAACAACAGGGGGGAAGGAGGGAGGGGAACAGAAGAAAAAGAGAAAAGCAGTAAATACAAAGAGAACTAAAGAAGAGAAAACATGCAGGAAGGAAGGAAGGAAAAAAAAAGCTGTGTATTCATGCCACAACCAATAGAGCAACAGCACAAATCAAGACTCTCACTTGAATCAAGGTGGCTTAAAAAGTATAAAAGTTTGATAAAAAAAATACAATCTGTTAAAGTTAAAATGCCCCCCAAAATTATCAGTATGCATGTTACAGAGACATTCATTTATAAGTTGAAAGCATGTCTAATGTCATTTGATTCCTTAATTCACACATCTGGTCTGGTTCTCACTTCCAACAGTGTGCATGTGCTGCAGCAGCAGGCACACATCTCTAATGCATACGTGACACTGAGAACCAACTGCAGCTCACTGCACGGGAGAGCTGGCTACTGCCACAGGCTTTTGACAAATACAACCATTGGACAGGCTTAGTTTCCTGAAAAAAAAAAAAAAAAACCTAGAATAGCTACAGAATTTTGGTGCATTAAAAAGACTCAAAAAATATAGCCTGTTATTCTACATCTTTTAACTTACCCATAATATGTATGGAGTTTAGTAAATGAAAAGGTGTATAACTTTGTCAAAGTCAAAAATTTCAGAAGACAGGAACTCGTTGAAACAAGACATTAAAAATCCCGAGACATGGAATTTTAATTGCATGCACATTTTTCGAAAAATGTCAACTCATATTTCCAAATTGTCTTAAAGGAAACCAAGTCATATAGGATCACACCATAAACATTAATGCATATATATCTTTAATAAATATCTCTAATGTGTATGGGATGAAAACTTAAGAAGTGCTTCCACCGTTTTCCAACCAAATAAAACTAGCAAATGCTAATATGCTGCTTGGCTACAAACCATTTTATCTTAACTGTGGTGCCAGGTTAATGATTCACTCCTTTGCTAGTATTTTTAATTACAAGAAAAGTTGTGTGGATGGTATTACCTATAGAGCAGTTCTACAAAAGGTAAATACATTACCACTCAAAACAATCTTTACAAAAATATTTATTCAATTTTCAAATTAAAATTATTAAAAACTCATCATTTTAGCTTATTGTTTTAGAAAATAAAAGACATTCCTATATTATCCAAAAGGAATAAAATTATAGTTTCCCTCCTCCCAACTGCTTATGAGGATAATATCAATCTTTTCAGTTTTTAAACCTAAGTTAGTCTCCAGAACATTCCCAAAAAATTGTTTTGGTGATGATGTGTCAACAAAAAGCCTTCCCGTTTATATTGTCAGGAGACTGACTAGTACAAAAGTCATATACACTGTCATTTAAAGGCCTTTGGGACTGTGCAGTAGTGAACAGGCTGCTGGTGCATCTTGGAAGAGATCAAACGGTGCTGGGGAAGAGGAAAAGGAATTGATTTCCATTCCTGTGTGCAGGGGCATACACTTTTTAAGCTATGCCTTCTGCAGGCTGATATTTCACCTTCAGATTCATACCTTTATAAAAATCATTCTGAGCCAGAAACTAGAGACTCACAATTATGCTGTTTCTGTAAGCTTCCAGATAGGCATTGGTTGTCTCAAGTGCCTCCTGGCACAATGTATTGTGACACCTAAAATGAGCATGCGTGTTGAATGGAGGAAAGTCAGCGCAGCCTCCAGACTCTCAGTCAGCCTATCTTGCAGCAACAGTGCTACTACTACCGGGATCCTTTGCTTTCTTTCTGAACCACTCCTTAACCACGGTCACAGACAATAAAGTCTTTGGTTCTCTTTTTAATTCACAGCATAATTTATGTCTTCTGTCAGTGTTTTCTTAGCCAGACTTTATTTTATCACAAACAAAAGGAGAAGAAATTACATATTGGAACATTACAGGTAGCACATGTTCAGTGACTTAAATAAAGTTGAAATTGACCAAACTGATAACTGAGTGGAGTCATCCTGATTTAGGAGATTTATGGTTAAAGCCTCATTTTAGGGTCAGAAATAAATATTTGACCAACTCTCTTTCTCGTTTTCCTCTACCATTCAATGACCATCAAAAATATTTAATAGGATTTTAAAATTCATGAAAGCTATCATTATAAAAATAATAAAGAATATATACTTTAAAACAAATTGATATTTTTATATGTATGTGTGTATCTTCATGAGTTTATGTGCCACCCCCACACATGCAGGTGCCCCAGAGGCCAGAGGGCATGGAATCCTCTGGAACTAGAGTTACAGGAGTTGTGAGCCACCTGATAGGGCTGGGAACTAAACCTGGGATCTCTGTAACAGCAATAAGTACTCTTAACTGCTGAGTCATCACTCTAGTCCCAATGATATAATTTTATAAATGAAAAGAAATTGCAATTTATGTATGAGTGTGCACATTCGTGTGCATATTTTTTTGCTTCCCCATGAATGTGGAGGCTACAATTTGGTGACTTCTGTTGTTTCTCTACCGTTAATTTTGAGACATGGTCTCTCCCTGAACCCGGACCTCAATTATGCAGCTTGATTACCTAACTAGAAAGCCCCAGGGATCTTCCTGATATGTTCCCCAATACTAAGAATTCTAGGTTATGTGAGCCTGTAACTAACATTTTTCATGGATGCTGGGTTCAACTGAGGTCCTCATGCTTGTGAAAAAAAACACTTTACTTACTGAGGTCTATCACCATCCCCAAAATATACTTGAAGAACCCAAATGTTTAGATACAAGTGACAGTATCATACTTTGTGGATAACATTATAGTGTTCCATCTTGTATGTTTTTAAGTTTAGGTGTGCAGGTAGAAACTTATGTAAAATTAATGGGGTCATATAAAGAGCATTATTTCAACATGAAAAGCTGTTAGATTTGTCTTCTCCTGGTTTAAAAAAGTAAAATAAAGAAGTCACTACATCATAAGAAAAGTTCCCTTTGCCAAAAGCAATAAAGGATCACTTTAAGATAAAGAAAGTAATAGATTATGAACATCATTAGGAAACCGATTTCTTGTAGAATCCCATATCTTAATTTAAAACAGTGTGAACTGAATGAATTTAGCACCTTCTTAGATGAGCAACTTAGCTTTCTCATTTTTTTCTGACTCCCTTTGCTCAGCTTTACATCGTTGCCTGTCTGTTTTATTTAATCAAGGCTTATAATATTTACATGATATTCTGCAGTCACAATTCTCTCAGTTAAATTCTACATCTAATTGGACTCAATAGTTACTGTCCCATTACTTTATCTTGCCCTAAGTTCCTCATTAGATTCCTCTCTTGGTTGACTGAATTTCATTATCAAGTAGAGTTTTCTTTCTTTCTTTCTTTCTTTTTTTTTTTTTTTGAAAAGAGAGCTCATTAGGGCTACATTTCCTGAGTTCTTAATTTATTCATGTCTGAGATGTTCTGCCTGTTGCTTTTATACTTGAATCACTTGTCTGGGCCAAGTGTTTTGAAGTTACATTTGCTTTTTTTAATGAAGGCATGAAGTTGGCAGGCGGCAAGTTGAGGGGTGTCCAGAAGGAGTTGGACAGAGATAGGGATGATCAAAATACATTTTACAGAATTAAATTCTCAAAGGAATACAATAAAATTATTGTTGAGAAAAGAATTAGCTCTTACAGTATTGAAACATGTGAGAAATTCTTCTTTACTTTTTTCCCTTTCAGAATATCTAAATAATTTTATTTCTACTTAAGGTTTAATAACAACAAAATGGCTTTTAAGATTATTTATCTACTTATTTAATGTATATGTGTATTTGCTTGAATGTATGTTTGTGTGATGTTTGCATGCAGAAACATGTGGAGCTCAGAAAAGGCATTGCATCTCCTGGAACTGAAGTTTGAGGAGATTATGAGCCACAGTGTAGGTATAGGACACAGAAACCAAGTCCTCTGGAAGCAGTAAACATGCATAACCACTGAACAGTCTCCTACTCTCCAAAACTTATGTTTAGTGTCATTTTCATGTTTTTTAGTATGTAGTGTGTCTTTTGATTGGAGGACCACTTCTTTCTTTATGGCAATCCTGCTTATTTCAGAGATGTAATGTCTGATCACTTTTATCTGGGAGCCTTATTTATTGTTTTCTTTGGTTGAAAGATGTTCTTTTTTATGTACATTCATATTCATTATCTCAAATACCTTCTCCATTCACCTTTTTTTCATTTTATTTCTGCTTCCAATTGATTAGAATCTGAGTATTAATATATGGGATTTCATTTCAGATTCGTAGCCCTGCCTATTATGTTTCCATTCTCTAATTTGATTTTATTATACTCCAATTTCTGTTTTATTCACCATTAATTTTGTGCCATGAAATTCTTTCACACACACACACACACACACACACACACACACACACACACACACACACACACAATCTGTTTCCACCATTTGCATTAGGCCTTTTACCAGAGTGACTTAACTTTTCATCTCTCCTGTGCCTTTCCCTCCCTTACCTCTCCTTACCTAAGATGCTGTGTTTGTATAATTTTTCATTTTGCCTTTCATTGAAGCTTTGTCTGAACTTTCCTTTCCTTTCCTTTCCTTTCCTTTCCTTTCCTTTCCTTTCCTTTCCTTTCCTTTCCTTTCCTTTCCTTCCTTTTCCTTTCTTTTCCTTTTGAGATTTAAAAAAAATAAAACCCAGGATGGACTTCTGCTGCTGTTCATGTTGTTTCAGCACAACACAATGTTCTTTTATCCCATTCTTCCTTATATATATATATATATATATATATCCTTTTGACCCCAATCCCTCTGTCCTGTGAAATACACTTCAGTCAGTACTAATAAGGAATTTTCAGAAAAAGTATGTTGGGAACCAGTTCATCACACATGCCTTTAAAGACCCCCATCTTCTTCTCTAGCCATATATGTGGCAGTGCTAATATAATGTTATAAATATGAATATTTTAAAGGCAGTTTGGCTACATATCTATTGAGCCTATTTAAATAGTAAGTTCTATCCTAGGTCTTGTGACATCCCCAGGTTTACAATATGTTTTCCTTCCCATTGATTGGGCCTCAAATACAATTAGAAAGTCATAGGTTACCCCCAAACTAATTGTGCTACAGTTGATAGTGAGAGCTATAGGACTGAGTGGTGGAGAATTATAGGGGCTAGGAACTGGGTTCACAATATATTGCACTTAAGTATGAAACTGTAGAGATGAAGCATATTTTCTAAAGGAAGAATCCTGAAAGTAAATCAACTTAGCATGGAGAAAAATAGAATGAACTGACAAGTCAATAGAGTAAGGATGTGAAAACAGTTGCTTATTTTATAATGTCTGTTTGTCTATCTATCAACTTACCTATCTGGCAATACTCTAACACATTCTCTCTCTCTCTCTCTCTCTCTCTCTCTCTCTCTCTCTCTCTCTCTCTCTCTCTCTCAAATATATTAGTATCCCTGTATACAACCAATATTACTTTTACTAGTGTTGATTTTATTCCAACTGACACATTCCTTTGAAAAAGGTAATGAGTAGTGGTGGACCTTGCTATTGGTCAAGTCTCATGAGATCTATATGCTTTTTTATCCCATTGTTATATAAATTGGTACACATTAAAGTTCCTATGATGTATTAGGCTTGCGTTTCTTCCATTTTTTTTCTTAGTAGTAGATATGGAGTTTAATGTTGCAGCATGTTCTCTTGCAGCTCACTCTGCCTTGCCTATTTTTTCAGTTAGGATATCTATTGATATGATAAAACACCATGACTAAGCGAGAATAGAGAGTAAAGGGTTTGTTTCACTTTACCCACTGAACATGTTCAATACCCTGGGATGCTTGAGTGGGTCTATTGGATCCTACTGACCAACAACTCACAAAGTGGCACCTTTAACTGGTACTGGGATTTATATTTGTAAGCCCACGTTATCTGGGACAGGGATTGTCTTAGGGCATTGCTGTGATAAATGCCATGAACAGAAACAACCTGAGGAGAAAAGGGTAGGGTTTGTTTCATTTTACAACTCTCAGGTCACATTACATTATTCAGGAAAGTAGGGCAGGGACTCAAGCACAGGAGCTTGGAGGCAAATGCTGAAGTAGCAGACATGGACGATTGTTCCCTACTGTTTTACTCTCCATGACTTGCACAACTTGATTTCTTGTACTATCCAAGACCAACTGCCCAAAGGTGCCACTGCCCATAGTGAGCTGTTCCCTCTCATACAAATCATCAGTCTGTGGGGGTGACCCTAGCTGAGGCTCCTAGCAGTGGCAGATATAGCAGCTAGCATGCCTGTCTCTTATTGTTACGTGGGACTTCCAATGGAGGGAGGAGGGCAGCAACCCACCCAGAAAACCTTCAACCTAAAATTTATCCTGCCTACAAGATGTAAAGGGATGAAAATAGAGCAGAGATTGAGGGAAAGGCCAACAGTAACTGACCCAGCTTGAGACCCATCCCATGAGAAAGAGCTGACACTATTAATGATACTCTGTTATATTTGCAGATAGGTGTGTAGCACAGCTGTCTTCTGAGAGGCTCCACCAGCAGCGGATAGAAAGAGATACAAAGGCTCACAGCCAAACACCGGATGAAGCTCAGGGAATCTTGTGGAAGAGTAGGTGGCAGCACTAAGGGAGCTAGAGGAGTCCAGGACACCACAAGAAGTCAAATGACTCTACAGAGTCCAATAACTTGGGCCCACGGGGCCTCACAGAAACAGAACCACCAACCAAAGAGCATCCATGAGCTGGACCTAGGCTCCCTACACATAGGTAGCCGAGGTGCAGCATGATCTAAATGTGGCTTCCCTGATATCTGGAGAAGCGTCTCACTCTGTTGACTGTGTTGCCTCCCTTGGGATCCCCTTCCCCTAGCTTGGCTACCTCGTCTGGCCTCAGTGGGAGAGGTCGCACTTAGTCCTGCAGTGACTTGATGTGCCAGAGCATTAACAATGAAGGAAGCTCCCCTTCTCAAAGGGGAGGGAGAGTGAGGGTGGGACTGGGAGGAGAGGAGAGGTGGGATTATGATTAGGACGTAAAGTGAATAGATAAATAAGCTAAGGAAGAAAAGAAAAGAAAAAGAAAATGCACCGTAGTCTTGCCTGTAGGGCCAGTTTTACAGAGGCATTTTTTTTTTCAATTAAGAGTCTCTCTTTCCCTGGTTTGTGTCAAATTGACAAAAGCCAACCAGCCCACGCATCTATTTTTTATCTTTTTGTCTTTCCCCGGTTTAAATTACATGCTCAATCATTGTATTGATCCCGTGAAAATATGCCTGCTAACCAGTTGTCTCCATTTCTCACATGTCCAAAACACAGCCATTTTTACCCCTTTGAAAATTTATCTCTGCCTTTTCAGTCAATTTACCTGTGCAACTACACCTGATATGGGTGGGAACAGTCTTGCTGATTATTTTTGTGAACTGTAAATAGGCTCATAGTACCACTTAATAATGCCATTACTTTTTCCAACTTCGGTTTCTGCAACCTTTTCCCCACATGGATATCTCACACATTCGATTCCCCTCTTAAACATACAACACATCCTCAAACTTCTCAGTTATATAGAGTTCACATTGCTGATTTCATTGATGATACTGGATTAGTCAGAAGGATATTTCCTCAGATTCCTCTTCAAACATATCCTCAGCCATTTTTATGTACCTATATCCCTGGATTACTATGCTCTTAGTAGAGACAAACTCTTATTGCTTCTGTTGAAGAGCAACTCTACAGTAGATCCTCCCTAATGACTCAAGGGCAGCATTTCAACAGTTCTCCCTTTTCTCTATGGTGATGTTCAATAGGTGCTATTTATTTTCTTAGTTTGAAATAGTCCCATTTTGACTCATTTTGCTTAAAATCCAATTCCCTATGTTTCCTTTACATAAGAATTTGTCAAATTATCCACACCAGCTGTCTCCAGTTTATTTTTCTCATTTGTTCCAGTTTAACTATGAAATGCCCCCATAACCTGAGGAGCTTCAATAATTGCAGTCCTGCTTTGAGAGGTTGTCAAACCTTTATATATGGGGCCCAGAAGGCAGATGTAGGACACTAGGGCTTTAAGGATTGAGGCTATCTCTACCTGTAAGGTTGGACTTCTTTGTTTTCTTAACTTTGAGTGCAATATCACAGGCTTCTGCTATTTCTGCTACCATGTCTTTCCCACCAAGATGGACGGTTCCCTCACAAATTGTCATCCCAAGTGAAAAAATTCCTTTGTAAGTTTATTTTGTGAAATATTTGGACACCATGATGTACAAGCAACGAATAGACCACTTTTTAAACACACCCCACATAGGTGTCCCTAATCATTTATCCATGTACTTCATCTAAAGGTCACTAGGAGTTCTGTGTTTCAAATTTAATAGTCAATTCTCTATCCATATCTAACTTCATCTATTAATGACATTTATCATAATCAGTCACCTGCTCCTGGAACAAAGTGCTTTACTTGCTCTAATTTTTCTTTTACTCTCTTTTCAAAGTATTGTTTGTTCTTTTCTTCATGGTTCTTTGCTGTTTCTCAGTCTCCTTTGATGCCTCACACAATCTTTTAACTTCACGAGACATTGGTGTGACTAAAGCTTATACCTGGACACTTAAAAGTATTTATCTTAACTCTTTTAAAAAATATTGGATATTCTCTGTATTTACATTTCAAATGTTACCCCCTTTCCCCCACTCTCATCCCCCTCCCCCTTCACTTGTTTTCATCTTCTTCAGTCCTTTCTCTAGCTCTTTTACTGGGGACTCCATGTTCAGTCCAATGGTTAGCTGCAAGCATCCTCATCTGTATCAATATGGCCCTGGCAGAGCCTCTGAGGAGGCATCCATATCTGCCTCCTGCTAGTAAGCACTTCTTGACATCAGCAATTATCTTAACTCTTATGATTATCTTTTCCAGTTTTGTGAATATGTAGCATTCATCTAAAAATGTCCACCGAAGTGCATATTTGTATGAGGCCCACCTTCTTTAATAGCTCATAGCCATCTCTACCTAACATCTTAAAAGCAGAAATTCTCACTTGCATCTTCTCCCGATCTATTCTCTCAACTCTCTTCCAGATAACAGTTAATGTCAACACGACCATTCATTTTAATAATGTAGGTGTGAACATTTGGAAACTCATTGATACTTTTATGATTTCTATTCTCTTATATTTGTCTAATCCATTAGACAAAATTCCTTTCACTCTACCCTGATATCTACGTTACTTCCCTTCCTCTCATTTCCCTAATTTTCTCATTCTTCTCATTTTCTGTCCTCCTTTGTCCTGTTCTTTCTATCACTCTCGAATGTTTCTCACAGCCACCACTAGGATACTAATCTAGTCTTTCTTTACTTAGAACATCACACCAGCCTCATTGCTCTCCTTCCTTTTACCCTCTAACCTCACAATCTATTCTCAGAGGGATTGTTTGAATGAGGTATTTTATTCAAAACTGTCCACTGCTGCTATATACAGGCTGAAATAATAAAAAAGTTCTTACAGTGTTCTACAAAGTCCTACGGTATCACATGCTTTTGCTGCTATGCCAGCCTCCCCAGTCTCTTCATTATATGTTAAATGTTCCTGGCACACACTTTCTTATGACTTATCATTGTCTTCAAATCAGACAATGTAATAATGTATGTTATCACCGCTTAGAACAAGTGGATAATGCAGTGTTTTAAATTGAATTTACCAAGATCACAAACTAAGCAATAGGTGTTCTGACTATAGATGACCCATCAAATCTAAACACTATCTTCTCTCTCTCTCTCTCTCTCTCTTTTTTTTTTCAGCAGGAAGAAGGGTGAAGGTATGAACTTCCTTAGATTCAGGTAACAGTGCCTTTCCTCCTGTGGGAGAATAGACAGTTTTCCTAGATGCCAAGGGTCTTTTCTCATTCACATATATGCTAGCATACATCTGAGGAATCTGTGTATGATCTTGCTTTTCACTTTGCAAGGCAACAGATTTGCTCATAAAACACATTTAGTCACTTCCACCACAACCAGCCCTTTGCAATGGTATTTACTGAACACTTTGATTTAGTTTAGGGATGTTATATTTGGATTAATGTTCTTTGTCTTGCTGAGGGAGACCATTCTTTTTAGTTCAGCATACATGTGTTTGTGTTATGTTCATTCAGTGATTTTTTATGACACCCTGGCTTCTTGGGGAGACATTCTGGGGCTTGTAGTCAACAACATTGATTCCAATGAATTATTCTCATAAGTAACTATTTCCTTAGTTAAATTTCCTTGTTTAATATGCAGACAGAATTTCTTTTATTTCAGTTTAGTGTAATTTTCTAATGCCAGATTTGATTTTCAATGTTTACTGGCATTTTGGATTAGTTTCTTTTAGCATTATTATAAAGTATTGGTGGGGCTTAGTTCTAAGTTTGAAGAGCATTAATGTGCTGGGTTTCCACTTCTTGAAATGACTTTCATGTAGTAATAAAAACTGAAGAGGGTAGATTGTCAGGGCTTTACATCACTTTGGATTAAAATGTAAAATGAGTCAAAGGTACCAGTAGTGATGTAATTCAGAGACAAAATGCTTCCTAAAAGTGCTTTTATTGGTATAATTATCATTCTTTTATCTTTCAATCCTTGATTTAATGTAAATGACCTTTAAGAATACTCAGCTGGGAGCAAACCCATTTGTTAAAATGAAAGAACTTGTATTAGTAGAAATTTATTTATCAACAAGCAGTAGAACTTTTAAAACAGAAAAATAATCCCTGGTGAATGTCATTTTCTGAGTTAATTTGTCTCTATCTTGCTCTGACTTAACCTCTGTCTCAGAAGTGTTTTCTTGGTAAGCTAAAAAAAAGTCTTGGAAACCCCTTTCTCTATAGTTATGTGGCACTTTATTATAGTCATAGAACGCCTTTTAAAAATTCCAAATTATTTAATATACACAGTTTCACTCTGAAGACTCAAGGAAAATACCATGGCACACCTTTTTTTTTTTTTTTTTTAACATGCTTAATAACATAACTTTTTACTCATTCATCTTTTATTAGTTTGTATTTTAGTATTAATAATGTCTCTAATATGCAGAATACAGTTATTCCTTGGGTGCCTTTTGGTTGGAATTGTTATCGGATGGGCAGAGAGTGTACTTGTTCTTTTGGTTAGATTCAGGTTGGCCATATTGCTCAGTGCTATGCTGTTCTTATCAGTCATTCACTTTCTGTGTTCTCATTTGTCAGAAACTTCTCAGTATTTACTTTAATAGTATCCTCTGCTTTGGCTTAAAATTCTTTGGTGGTTTTCTATTGATTATTTTCTAGGAATTATAGTTTGCATCTTTGCTTTTGTTTTGCTGAAGGTCTTTCATTTTTTTCCAATTCTCAATTTCTTTTTTTTAATTAAACAAATTTATTGTAAAAAACAGAGATAAATGTACAGATTTTCAAAGAATTTTTGCATGAAACTATATGAGCATTTTTTGTCAGTACTTGGTTCTTTTTAAAGGGTTGATAGTATGCATTGAAATCTTACTAGCTTCAATAAGCAAAAGTACATATAAAACAAAACATAACATAAAAATAGTCAGTTTTCTTGGTGTAAAGATTAAACATATTGGTTTTTAAATACCAGTGATTGCCACAAGGCTATCTTCTTAGCTCATGAATTATTAATGATTTAAGGTCTAGGTGTTCCACACTCTGAGAGGGTGCTATACACTTTTATTTCTAAGGACATAAGCTTCCAGATTTTGGCCTTTTCTTTCTTTCTTTCTTTCTTTTTTTTTTTTTTTTGAACTTCATATGATCTGTGAATTGTTTCATTAAATGTTTTCTCAGCATCTAGTGAGATGATCATGTGTTTTTTTGAGTTTGTTTATATGGTGGATTACGTTGTTGGATTTTCATATATTGAACCATCCTTGCATCCCAGGGATGAAGCCTACTTGATCATGGTGAATGATCGTTTTGATGTGTTCTTGGATTTGGTTTGCAAAGATTTTGATGAGTATTTTTGCATCAATGTTCATGAGGGTGATTGGTCTGAAGTTTTTGTTTTTTGTTTTTTTTAAGGGTCTTTGTGTGGTTTAGAAATGAGAGTAATTATAGCTTCAAAGAATGAGTTGGGTAGTGTTCTCTCTGTCTCTATTTTGTGCCAAAGTTTGGAGAGTATTGGTATTAGGCCATCTATGAATGTCTGATAGAAGTCTGTAATGAACCCATCTTGTCCTGGGCTTTTTTTGGTTTGGGAGGCTTTTGATGACTGCTTCTATTTCTTTAGGTGCCATGGGATTGTTTAGGTGGTTTATCTGGTCCTGATTTAACTTTGATATCTGCTATCTGTTTAGAAATTTGTTTATTTCCTCCAGAATTTTTAGTTTTGTTGAGTATTGTCTTTTGTCGTAGGATCTGATGATTTCTTGAATTTCCTCAGTTTCCATTTTTATGTCTCCCCTTTCATTTCTGATTTTGTTACTTTGAATACTCTCTCTGTGCCCTCTTGTTTGTCTGGCTAAGGGTTTATCAATCGTGTTGATTTAAAAATAACAGCTTCTGGTTTTGTTGATTCATTGTATGGTTCTTTTTGTTTTTACTTGGTTGATTTCTGCTCTGGGTTTGATTATTTCCTTTGTCTATTTCTCTTGGGTGTATCTGCTTCTTTCTTTCTAGAGTTTTCAGGTGTGCTGTCAAGCTGCTACTGTATGCTCTCCCCAGTTTCTTTTTGGAGACACTCAGAACTATAAGTTTTCCTCTTAGTATTGCTTTCATTGCATCCCCAAGGTTTGGGTATGTTGTGCTTTAATTTTCATTAAATTCTAAAACATGCTTAATGTCTTTATTTCTTCCTTGAACATGTTATCATTGAGCAGAACATTGTTCAGCTTCCATGTGTTTGTAGGCTTTTCGTTCTTTATGTTATTAAAGACCCGCTTTAGTCCATGGTGATCTTATAGGATATATGGGAGTATTTCAATAGTCTTATATATATTGAGGCCTGTTTTGTGACTGATTCTATGGATAATTTTGAAAAATATGCCATAAGATGCTGAGAAGAAGGTATATATTTGCTTTACGATAAAATGTTCTGCATCTGTCGTTAAGTCCAATTGGATCATTACTTCTGCTAGTTTCACTGTTTCTCTGTTCAGTTTCTGCTTCCATTACCTGTCCATTGATAAGAGTGGGGTGTTGACAATAGTCACAAACAATATGAAATACCTTGGTGTGACACTAACTAAGCAAGTGAAGGACCTGTATGACAAGAACCTCAAAACTGTAAATAAGAAAATCAAGGAAGATCTCAGAAAATGAAAAGCTCTCCCATGCTCATGGATTGGAAGAATCAACATTGTAAAAATGGCCATCTTACCAAAAGCAATCTACAGATTCTAGGCAATCCCCTTAAAATTCCAACCCAGTTATTCATAGAGTTGGAAAAACCAATGTGCAATTTCATCTGGAATAACAAAAGACCTAGAATAGCGAAATTCATCCTCAACAACAAGAAAACATCTGCAGGAATCACTATCCCTGGCCTCAAGCTATATTACAAGCAATTGTGCAAAAAACTGCATGGTACTGGTACAGAAATAGGCACATGGATCAGTTAAATAGAATAGAAGATCCAGAAATGAGCCCTCACATATATGGCCAATTGATTTTTGACAAAGGAGCTATAAACATTCAGTGGAAAAAGGACAGCCTCTTCAACAAATGGTGTTGGCCCAACTGGCACTCAGCATGCAGAAGAATGAAAATAGACCCGTTCTTACCTCCTTGTACAAAGCTCAAGTGCAAGTGGATCAAAGATCTCTACATTAAACCAAGTACACTGTAATTATTAGAAGAGAAATTTGGGAAAACCTTAGAACGCATAGGCACAAGAGAAAATTTCCTGAACAGAACACCAACAGCTCATGCTCTAAGGTCAAATATCCACAAATGGGACTTAATGAGATTGCAAAGTTTCTGTAAGGCTAAGGACATTGTCAAGAAAACAAAACGGCAGCCAACATATTGGGAAACGATCTTTACCAACCTCACATCTGATAGAGGCCTAATATTCAAGGTATACAAAGAACTCAAGAAGTTAGACACCAGAGAATCAAGCAACCCTATTACAAATGGGGTATAGAGCTAAACAAAAATTTCTCAATTGAGGAATATCGAATGGCTGAGAAGCATCTAAGGAAGTGCTTGATATCATTAGCCATCAGGGAAATGCAAATCAAAACAACCCTGAGATTCCACCTCATACCAGTCAGATTGGCCAAGATCAAAAATTCAGATGACAGCAGATGCTAGCAAGGATGCGGAGAAAGAGGAACACTTCTCCACTCTTGATGGGGTAGTAAACTGGTACAACCACTCTGGAAATCAGTCTGGTGATTGCTCAGAAAATCGGACATAGTACTACCTGAAGACCCAGTTATTCCATTTCTGGGCATATACCCCAGAGAAGCTCCAACATACAACAAAAACACATGTACCACAATGTTCATAGCAGCCTTATTTATTTATTTATTTATTTATTTATTTATTTATTTATTTATATTGAACAACTTTATTTTAAAAAACAAAGATAAATGTACAGATTTTAAGCATTTTTGCATAAAAGTATACGAATACATTTTTGTCAGTGCTTGTTTTTTTTAAAAGGTTTGATGGTGTGCATTAAGATCTTACTAGTTACAATGAGCATAAAGTACATGTAAAACACGATGTAACCTAGCAGCCCTATTTATAATAGGCAGAAGCTGAAAAGAACCCAGATGTCCTTCAGGAGATGAATGGTTACAAAAATTGTGGTATATTTACACAGTGGAGCACTACTCTGCTATCAGAAACAATGACTTTATGAAATTCTTAAGAAAATGGATGCATCTAGAGAATGTCATCCTGAGTGAGATAACCCAGTCACAAAAGAACAGACATAATATACAGTCACTGTTAATTGGATACTAACCCCAGAAAGCTCTCAACACCCCAGAAACAACTCACAGACTATATGAAGTTCAAGAAAAAACAAAGGCCAAAAAAAAAAAAAAGGAAAATAAAAAACCATTATGCTTAATCTTTACACACCAAGAAAACTTTGACTATTTCCAGGTTACATCCTGTTTTACACGTACTTTATGCTCATTGTAACTAGTAAGATTTTAATGCACACTATCAAACCATTAAAAAAATCAAGTACTGACAAAAATGTATTCATATACGTTTATGCAAAAATGGTTAAAATCTGTACATTTATCTTTGTTATTTAAAATAAAGTTATTCAATTAAAAAATAGTGGGTTGTTGAAGTCTCTCACTATTATTGTGTGGGGTACAATATGTATTTTGAGTTTAGTAGAGTTATTATTTTAATGAATATGGGTGCTCTTGTATTTGAGCCAGAGATGTAAAGGATTGAGAGTTCATCTTGATAGATTTTTTCCAGTAACGAGTAAAAAGTGTTCTTCCTTATCTATTTTGATAAGTTTTGGTTGAAAATCTACTTTTTGATATTAGAATGGCTACTCCAGATACTTTCTTTGGGTTATTTGCTTGGAAGTTTTTTCCCCAACCTTTTACTCTGAGTCAGTGTCTGTCTTTGTTACTGAGATGAGTTTCCTGTATGCAGCAAAATGCTGGATCTGGTTCACATATCCAGTCTGATACTCTAAGGCTCCTTTTTGGGGAATTGAGTCCATTGATATTAAGAGACATTAAGAAATAGTGATTGTTGTTTCCTCTTATTTTTGTTGTTAGAGGTAGAATTATGTTTGTGTGTCTTTCTTTGTTTTGTATTATTTTATTGTTATTTTATTGCTTTTTCTAGGGTTTAGTTTCCCTCCTAGTGTTGGGTTTTCCATCTATTATCCTTTGTAGGGATGGATTTGTGGTCAGATATTGTGTAAATTTGGTTTTGTCCAGGAACATGTTAGTCTCTCCATCTATGGCAATTGAGAGTTTTGCTGGACATAGTAACCTGGGCTGACACTTGTGTTCTCTTAGGGTCTGTATGATGTCTGTCCAGGCTCTTCTAGCTTTCATAGTCTCTGTTGGGAAGTCAGGTGTAATATTGATTGGTATGCCTTTATATGTTGCATGTTTTTTTTCCCCTTATTGCTTTTAGCATTCTTTCTCTCTTTTGAACATTTGGTGTTTTGACTATTATGTGTCAGGAAGAATTTCTTTTCTGGTCCAATCTATTTGGAGTTCTGTAGGCTTCTTTTATGTTCATGGTCATGTTGTTCTTAAGGGTAGGAAAGTTTTCGTCTATGATTTTGTTGAAGACATTTATTATGCTTTTTAGTTGATATTCCTCGCCCTCTTCTACACCTATTATCATTAGGTGTGGTCTTCACATTGTGTCCTGGATCTCCTGGACATTTTAGGTTAGGAGCTTTTTGGTTTTTGCATCTTCTCTTATTTTTTAAAATGTTTTCTATGTTGTCTTCAGCCCCTGAGATCCTCTCTTTTATCTCTTGTAGTCTATTGGTGATACTTGCATCTTGTGACTCCTGATTTCTTTTTTAGGTTTTCTATCTCCTGGGTTGTCTCTTTTTGTGTTTCTTTTGATTGTTCCTATTTCTGTTTTCAGTTCCATCATTTGTTTGGTTGTGTTTTCCTGTAGTTCTTTGAGTGATTTCTCCTGGTTCCCCTATAATTGTTTAAGGGAGTTATTCATGTGCTTCTTGAAGATCTCCATCATCATTATGATATATGAATTTAAGTGTAAGTCTTGTTTTTCTGGAGTGTTTGGCAATCCACTAGTTACTGTGGTGGGAGAGCTGGTTTCTGATGTTGCCAGGTTGTCTTGGTTTCCATTGCTTAAGTTCTTTTGCTTTCCTCTTGCCATCTTGTTATTTGACTGGAGCCTCGCTCTCCTGTGGATCTGAGGGCTGGAGGGCTCAGAGAGTAAATTGCTTCTGGGTATTTGGCTCTTTGTGTGCAAGCAGTGAGTTCTGATGGCAGTGACTCAGTTATTTCTTCCTGGGCTCATATGTGGGAACTCTTGTGAGGCTGTTTTGGAAGCTCAGCCCTCTGCCTACAGGTCCTGAGTGTTACTAGCAGAGACCTGGGTCTTTCTCTAGGCCAAAAAGGACCCTTTTCCAGAGAGCACCATGCTCTCTGCACTCTGACAACTCCTGGTGGGACCTCCCGGGTTTGTGCCCCAGGCTCTCTGCTGGTCCAGGTGTAAAAGGGTCTGTGCATCTGATCTTTGAGCACAGCCTTTCCTGGGTAGATCCCAAATTCGGATTACAGATAGCCAGCCATCACTGTGGTCTTGAAAGAACCCTTTTCTAGAGAGTACCGCCACATTCTCTGTGCTCCGAGAACTCCAGGTGTGACCGCCCCAGGCCTATACCCCAGGCTCACCTCTGGTCCAGGTGTAAAAGCGCCCGAGCAGCTCATCTGTGAGCACAGTCTTTCCAGGGCAGATCCAGAGTCCTGATGTCAGGGACCAGGCCCTCACTGTCATGGAACATTCAATAGGAACCAGTTTATAAAGGTGTGGTCTTCTTAAACTTAGCCTAAGTCAGTAAGTACAGAATCTTGTTTATTTTGTGGGTTGACATGTGTCCCCCACTCACAAAGTTGTATTGTAACATTAATCCTCTGTGAATGTAAACATATTTGGAATAGAATATTTTTAGATTCAATCAAATTAAGGAGAGGTCATGTTCATGTAAGGTGACCCTAATGCAATATAATTATTGTATATAAGAATAAGAAAGGAGGCATAGACATACATAGAGGGAAGTTGGTCCTGTGAGGATGTTAACAGAGACAGGAATAATGCTGCCATAAAGCCACCAGAAATTAGAAGTCAAGGCAAAGGTCTCACTGGAAAGTTGTGAGAGGACATGGCTTCACCAGCATCCTGACTTTGGATTTTTAGCCTTTAGAACTAAGGGTAAATTTCTGATAATTTAATCCACTAGGTTGATTGTATTTAATTATACCAATCCTTGTAAACTAGTACTATTGCTTAAAAATAGTCAAGACATCCATAAAGAATGGTTTAAACTGCTTAGTGCTGGAGAAATAGGCCAGTGGTTAAGAGCAGTTGTTGCTCTTGCAGAGGACCTAATTTCGATTCCAAGAATTTACATAATGACTCACAATTTAAAATTTTAGTTCCAGGGAATCCAACCCTTTCTTGCACTTCCTTAAGCACCAGGGACATGTGTGTGCATGTAGACAAAACATTCTTATACATAAAAATTACATAAATAAAAACATATATAAACTTAAAAGAAACCAACCCCACTTACAGAGAAGCATAACTTGATGGGCAAAGATATGCATGTACATGTATATATGTACATGCAAATATCTAATATGTAGGAACTCTGAAAATATTTTAGAAGTGCAAGCGAGTTTTTTTTTTTTTTTTTTTTTTTTTTAATTTCAATGTTACCTGCCTCAATCAGGTCTTAAGACTCGTTGAGTAAATAACAAAGAGATCATGGTAAACTTACTGTTGAAAGAGAAGGTGTGATTTTCCTAAGTCTCAATCAACAAATAGATAAATGGAGAAAATATGGTATGTATGGAATGAGATTTTTCATTCCTAAGAAAAAGGAAAATATGCCATTTTAGGAAAATATATGCAACTAGAAATCATTATGTTAAACTAATTAAGCCAGATTCAGAAAGACAAATATTACATGTTTTCTTTCTCAGGCTGAATGTAGATTTTATATGGATAAAATCATTTATAAATGTATGACATGAGATCAAAAGAGAGGCTGAGGGAAGGAGGAAGATTAGAGAAATGGATAGGAAAGAAAAAAGTGGAAGACATGAAAGAGGAAAGAATATGATATACATATTATGGTATGTGCATGTGTGTGTGTGCTTGTGTGTGTGTGGTTGTGGGTGTGTAGCTGTTTAATTGTTTTAATAAAATCTAGATCTTTGTAGAATGAGTAGAGTATGTAACAATAAAGAAAGGAGCAAGTGTGACTTTTCACAGTCCTTTTATGTTGAACAAATTGACTGGAGTTCCTTATCTGAATGGTACGGTAGCATTGATGACAGCATCTGTCTGAATGGGATATTGCATAATTTTTTTTCAGGATATCACTACTTGGAACATGGATGATGTGATTAAAGTTTGAGTTATAGCACTTACATGATTTTTTATTTAAAAAATGTTGCTTTCATTCATGTGCACAGGAAAATTTAGTGAGCCAATTTAGTCTGCCTAACTATCTCCTGCAGTACAGTACTGGCAGCTTGAAAAGTGGGCGGTATAAAGAGTCTCTGCCAGTTTTGGGAAGGCTGTTCATAATATGCACCAAAATCTTGCACCTTTGTCAAATTTCTTGTCCAAACAAGCTCAAACAAGAAATAAAATCCACCTATCTAAATTCTTCTCTGCCTGTTTATAACATTCTGGTAATATTCCCCCTTTCCTTCTTCCTTCCTTCCTTCCTTCCTTCCTTCCTTCCTTCCTTCCTTTCTTCCTTCCTTCCTTCCTTCTTTCCTTTCTTCCTCTTTTCCTCCCGTCTTTCCTTCCTTCCTCCCTTCCTTCCTTCTTTCCTTCCTTCCTTTCTTTTTCTTTCTTTTTTTAAGTGGATACAGGCATCTCTGGAAATGGTGTCTTCTTTCTGTTTGCATCAAGTCTTCTTAGTAACACAACTGGCTTTTTAAAGCAATACCAATTAACCAGGAACAAGGAAGAATAGATATCCTACAATACTGACAGCAGCCACCTCATCTTTACTATAATAATTTACTTAGAATTTACTATTTAAAGACAAATAGGTTGAACACACACATACACACACATACACACACACACACACACAGAAACAAAACAAAAAAAGAAAAGAATTTTATCTTTGCTTCCAATAGTCAAAATTTCAATTGATAATAAAGTGACATACTTTAAATTATAGCATATTAACATTCAATGGTGTGATATTTTTAATTTAAGTTTGCACAATAAGAGTTTTGGAGGACACAGACACTTTCAAAAAATGTTTAGAAGACTGGAGAAGATGTGGGACTCCAGAGGAACCATTGCAAAGGACAATTAACTAAAATTGTAGGAAAAATGGTCAAGTGCCTACGATGTCTGTCTGTCTGTTTGTCTGTGTGTATGTATGTATGCATTTACATCCCAAATCTTGCCCTTCTCCTGGTCCCCCCTTGTAGAGTTTTTCCTATAGAACCCTCCCTTTGCCTCTGAAAGGGCAGCATCGCCTCTTGTATACCTTCATCCTATGGCATCAAGTCTCTACAGAATTGGACACATCCTTGCCCATTGAGGTCAGACATGGCAACCTTCTGCTACATATGTGCAGGAGGCCTTGGAGCAGCCCATGTATGCTCTGTGGTTGGTGGCTCAGTGTCTGGGTGCTCCCAGGGTCTATGTTAGATGACATTGTTGTTCTTCCTAATGTGTTACCATTCCATTCAGTTTCTCCAATCCTTCCTCCAACTCTTCCATAGGGATGCCTAACCTCTGTCCAATGCTTGGCTGTGAACACCTGAATCTGTCTCAGTCAGTTTCTCATAGATCCTCTCAGAGGACAGCCATGTTAGGCTTCTTTCTGTCTGCAAGCACAATATAGCATCAGTAACAGTTTCAGGGATTGGTCTTTGCCCATGAGATAGGTCTAAATATGGGCCTGTCACTTGTCAGCTATTCCTTCAGTCTTTGTTCTGTCTTTTTCCCTACATTTCTTTGAGAAGAAGAACAATTTTTGGTCAGAAATATTGTAGGTGGGTTGGTGTCCTCATCTTTTCACTACTGGAGGTGGTCTTTTCAGGTTATATATACCCACTATTAGGCATTTCAGCTAAGGTCATCTGCATTGACTTCTGGGAGCCTCCCTCATCTCAAGTTTCTGGGATTTCCTAGAGGATCCCCTAAACTCACCTGTGTCAGCTACATATTTCTATTCATTCTCCTGGCCATCTGAGACTTTCTTCTGTCCCGCCCCATGCTCTATTCTGCTCTCTATTCCTCACACCTCTCCCTGTCCACACAGTACCTCCCTCCTTCTGCATCCTATGGCTATTTGATCAGGTGCCTTCTATTTCTGGATGGAAAGAATATAGTAGATGACATGCTAAACAAGTAAATTATGAAGTATATTTAGTAGACCATACTTGAATCCATTTGACTAGATTTGGAAGTTTCTTATGAAAAATTGAAACAAGAGTATGGGAGACTGATGTAGGTCTTTTCAAGTTACTTTTGGTAAACCACCTAGCATGGGAGTGATTACCTGCATTGCAATATTTCCAGAGAAGCAGCTAAGGAGAACAATTTGTAAACCTTTCATGGTACTTTGATGATTTAGAATAAAGTACTAGCCACAAAGAAAAGTCATTTAAATCTATCTTTAGAGTAGTTCTTGTATATAAGAATGGAAAGAAATAATATAGAAAATTACGTAAGCAAAAATATAGTCTTCCAATTTTTAAGTTACCATTTTTGTGCCTAAGAGAATCTTTCTATTCACTTTAAACAACAATCACAAAGCTTGAATAGTCTGCTGAACATTGTGGTAGATATTGGGGACATAAAGGTGGGTGACATTTCTACATAGTTTTCAGTAATTGAAATTTGCTGCATTACTTGTTCTGTATAGTGACCATTGGTTCCAATGAAAATGCATGACTTAGTACAGAACCACCTAGGATCTTGATGGATGGTTCTCTCAGTCAACACGGAATGAATCCTTCATTTTACAATAGTAAACCGTCTGCATCATATGCTGGTGCTACAGTGACATAGAAACTGTGAGTGTAACTAGCCATTATGATTAGATTTAAGGCCTGCTCCTTAAGAAGAAAGTTATGCCTAACACCACTTGTGTGGCAGAGAACTTGAGCATAGGTAGGGCAAAACCAACTACTATTGTTCTGATAAAGGACCCTAGTAATAAAATGACTCTTAATAACATTCTGTTAACATCCATAGATCATTGTCTAGCTTAGTCACCATAAGAGATGTTTCCTACTGCAGAAGATGAGAACAAATACAGAGACCTGCAAATGGCCAATGTGTAGAGAGTGGAAAACCTTGGAACACTTAGTTCTAACTGGGATGTTTTCATCAAACCTCTCCACTCAGGGCTTTGGTAACTGCAGGAAAGGAGGAATGCAGATTGTAAAAGCTAGTTGGTATGGAGGACAACAATGAATAGTGTATTCCAGACACAACAAGAGTGATACACATATGAACTCACAGAGACTGCGGTAGCATATACAGGGCCTGCAGAGGTCCAAGCTAGATGGGGTCTCAGCACTAAAAGGGGAAGTGGGCACAAATATCCATCCTTAACCCAGAAGCTAAGCTACATATAATTGACAACTGCTGAAAAAGGAAAAAATAGTTTTCTCTAATGTTGTCTCACTAGTTATACAAACCACACTTTTTAAAAAAATTGAACAAATTCATTTTAAAAAACAAGGATAAATGTACAGATTTTAAGCATTTTCACATAAAAGTATACAAATACATTTTTGTCAGTACTTGGTATTTTTAAAGGTTTGATAGTGTGAATTAAGATCTTACTAGTTACAATGAGCACAAAGTACATGTAAACCAAGATGTAATCTGGAATTAGTCAAAGTTTTCTTGGTGTGTAAAGATTAAGCATAATGGTTTTTTCATTTTCTTTCTTTTTTTCTTTCTTGAACTTCATATAGTCTGTGAGTTGTTTTTGGGGGGTTCAGAGCTTTCTGGGGTTAGCATCCAATTACCAGTGACTGCATATTATGTCTGTTCTTTTGTGACTGGGTTATCTCACTCAGGATGATGCCTTCATTTTCTTAAGAATTTCATAAAGTCATTGTTTCTGATCGCCCAGTAGTATTCCATTGTGTAAATATACCACAATTTTTGTATCCATTCATCTACTGAAGGATATCTGGGTTCTTTTCAGCTTCTGGCTATTATAAATAGGGCTGCTATGAACATTGTGGTGCATGTGTCTTTGTTGTATGTTAGAACTTCTCTGGGGTAAATGCCCAGAAGTAGAATAACTGGGTCTTCAGGTAGTTCTATGTCCAAACCACACTTAAGGGAATTCCACGCTCAGAAGTAGATGGCCAACACAAAGCAAACTCAATGTTATTTTTGGAGATGTTTTGCTTTACAATGCTTTGGGCAATTTTTGCTTTACTTTTCTTTTTCTTCTCCATTATAATTTCCATATTTGTGTCTTTATAATGTGTGTGTGTGTGTGTGTGTGTGTGTGTGTGTGTGTGTGTGCATGAACATTTGTGTTTCTCATGCTTTTCCTTTTCTCTGTGATTGCTTTATTCTCTCTTTTTTGGAATTTTATTTTACGTTATTTTTTACAGTTCAGTCATTGCCCCCCCCTCCTGATCCATCTTCCCATGGATTCTCATCTCATTCTTTCTCTCCTTTGTCCTTAAGAGAATGTCCTCTTCCCTACCAGGCCTACCCACTCATTGAGGCCTCAAGTCTCTCAAGGGTTAGGTGCATCTTCTCTCATTGAGGCCAGACTAGGCAGTCCTCTACTGTATATGTGTGTTAGGGGTCCTCAAACCAGTTTATATATGCTGCATTGTTGGTGGCTCAGTATCTTAGAGATCTCAGGGGTCCAGGGTAGTTGAGAATGTAGGCCTTTTATTCTTTTTTTATTGAACTTTTTTTTCTAAAGAAAAATAGAAAAAGACACGAGGTTTCATGGGTAGGTAGGATATGGCAATAAACAAGAAAGGAAAACCATGATCAGAATATACTATGAAAATGTAATAAAAATAAAAGAGAAGAGGATAAACAATACAAAATGGCAGGCACAATTCTAAGCATGTCCAAATTGCAATAAATAAAGTATAATAAGTTTGGTCTAGTCTTACAAGAATGATCCTGTGTCCTCACTGTTCAAGAATACGATTTTCCTGCCTATGGGATTATTATAGGCTACAGGGAACCTCTATTTCCTATAAGAGTCATTTGTATTTTGAAACTGTTCTCAGATGCTTTAATATTTGATAAAAATGTTATATACTTTTAATATTTAGGGATGGACAATCTTTTAGAAATTTTCTATGCATTAAAAAAGGTTTAGTATTCTTCTTAGTCTATGTGAGACTGAGCCACCAACCACAGAGCATACGTGGGCTGCTTCATGACCCCTGCACATACATAGCAGAAGGCTGCTGTGTCTAACCTCAGTGGGCAAGGATGTGTCTAATCCTGTAAAGACTTGAGACCACAGGGTGGAGGTATACATTGGGAGATAGCAACTTCATCTTACCCCCAAATACTGAAATTGTCGTATTTCTTCGAGGGAAAAAAATCAATCCCACTCAATTGAAAAAACAATTGTCAAAGCATGCTGTTGCTTTCTATTCATGTTGACATGATTTCCACCATCTGAATAATGGAAAAAGAAAATGGATGTAGACTATTCATGCCTTATACTTAAGAAAGACCCAGGCTCATAAAGTAGTACTTAAGAATTTCCATTTATAGTATATTGATGACCTGTTTGCTATATGGTACATCTAAGTGTGATAAAGAATAAAAGTACAAGTATGGCTCAATCACAATTTCATGTGCCCAGTGACAGCTCCATTCCTATGAGGTAAAAAGGAAATTGATTTTGGTGGGCAGCCAGTGTTTTTTGTCACCATTTGTGAAGCTATTAAAAAGACAGACACATTTACACTGGAAAGTAAATTTGTCTAGTTAGTAGCACTTTAAAAAATATAGATTAAAAAATGGAAGAGATAAAAATTAAGGGGGAGTTACACATTAATAAAAGGAACAAAATCTGTTATAATAAATACCATATAGGATATCAGTCAAGGCCAAACATTGATATTGGAAATATAATTAACATCATATGCTATTATTTATGGCAGAAATTATTTTAATACATAAATAATAAATAGATAGCTGAATAGATAGATGAAATTATATTTCATGTTAATGTAAGCAGTAACTTGCCCAAACAGTGTAGTAGTGATGAAAGTTTAAGTATTAGACACACGCTATAAAATAAGACAAAACAGAACTGGTTCAGTAAAACAGAAATGGGGACAAATCACAAATCATAGTGAGTAGTACACATTTCCCTGAAACTAAGAAATATACTAAACCTGAATAAGAATATAGGATATTTTAAAAGCATAACTAATTTGCATTATCTTCATTTCTGCATCATTTCAGCAGCGAGAAGAGAGTGTTGAACACAGTTGGTGCCCACCAAATGTTTCATGATTTAAATAGACAAGGTTTATACACTAGTAGTATTTTTGGAGACTCAAATAAGGCTATTAAAAGCTGCCTAAATTTATATGGAAATTTAAGTAATGCAGAATAGCCGAAACAATCTTGTGGAAAAGTCCACAAAGAACACAGTTAAGCATTACAGGACAGCCACCATGTCTATTATAATTACTACAATATAAAAAAGGTAATTACTACTATTTCTGTGGATGTAAAATATAAAATTCTCATTTATGGCTGGGTTAACTTTGAAACAAGCTACATAAAAGATACTAGTTAAAAAAAAGACCATACATTGTATAATAATACCATTTTTATAAAATGTCTGGAATAGAAAAATCTGTAAAGGATGTATGTATGGTATTTTAGAGATAGCTTAACAGATAGAAGCACTGGTTATTCTTCCAGATGACTTGGGTTCATTTTCTACAATTCATATGGTAGCTTATAGGCAGTTGTAACTCCAATTCCAGGGAATCCAATGGCTCCTCCTTATTTCTATGGTAACAGGCCACACCTCCAATACATAGGTATACATGGAGGCAAAACACACATGGATATAAATGATTTTAAAAAAAAAACACAGATTTGTGGTTTCTATGGTTGGGGTGCAAACTGAATATACTGTGGGTCATAGGGAAAGAATAAAACATTTCTGTGGTGATGAAAATATGCTAAGATTGATAGTGGTATTTCCACAACCATGTGATTCCTAAACATTGTTGAATTGTATACTTTAAAGGCTTTTATTCTGTAGTATGTAAATTATGTATCAATAAAGCATATTTAAAAATAGCATTCCATTGTTAGAATGAATATATTTAGGAAAATAAAAGAGAAATCAACATGCATATCTCCATAATAGTGAACTATTTAAAAGTATGAGGAAGATATTCATATTTATAAAAGGTACCAAACTAAAATATATATGAATAAATTAATTTCAAGAAATGGAAGATTGGTATACTGAAAACTCTCATGTAATGATGAGAGAAATTCAAGAACACTTTCAAATGGAGTAATAGTTCACATTTAGGGACTGAAAGAATAAATATGCCTAAATATGCCTAAAGGGTATGTAGTACTCTAAGTAAAACACAGATTTAATGCTGCTAATGTAATGTGCCACAATTTCTGGCCTTTGGAATTTTGTGAAATTGTTCATAGCTCTTTGGGGTGAATACCATCAACCCATTTGGCACAACTCCATTAAAAGCATATATGTAGCTTTCTGGTTTCCATCTGTGCCCCAGAACTGATCCTGTGCCACAGCTCTCTGCACCTAAATCTTGCCCAGAGAAGCTTGTCTACCAGGAGTTCTAGGTCTATAAGATCACAGGCTCACAGATTTACATGAGGAAAAAGCTCTAGTCAGAGGCAGCAGACCAGCGAACACCAGAGATAACCTGATGGTGAGAGGCAAGCACAAGACATAAGCAAAAGAAACCAAAGATACTTGGCATCATCAGAACCCACAGCAAGCTCTGGATACCCCAATGCACTGGAAAAGCAAGGTTCTGATTTAAAAATCACATCTAATGATGATGATAGAGGACTTGAAGAAGGACATAAAGAACCCCCTTAAATAAATACAGGAGAATTTGGGTAAACAGATAGAATCCCTTAAAGAGGAAATACATGAGTACCTTAAAGAAATACAGAAAAATAAAACCTAACAGGTGAAGGAATTAAACAAAACCATCCAGAATCTAAAAGTGCAAATAGAAACAACAAAGAAATCAGAAAGGTAAACAACCCTGGCAATGGAAAAAACTAGGAAAGAGATCAGGAGTCATCAACAGAATACAAGAGACAAGAGAGAATCTCAGGTGTAGAAGATAGAATAGAAAATGTTGATACAATTCAAAGAAAATGCAAGATGTAAAAATCCCCTAATACAAAACATACAGAAAATACAGGACACAATGAAAAGACCAATGCTAAAGATATTAGGTGTAGAAGAGAGTGATAATTTCCAATTCAAATGGCCAGTAAGTCCTTTCAACAAAATTATAGAAGAAAATTTCCCTAACTTAAAGAAAGATATACCCATGAACATACAAGAAGCCTATAGACCTCCAAATAGATTGTAGCAGTAAAGAAATTAATTTTCTCTCACTCTGGGGATTTTCTCTTTGCTCTGATATTTCATTTGTCATGTAAAACCTTTTAGTTATATGAAAATAACATGCAAATTATTGGCCTTAATTCCTAGGCACATGGAGTTCTCTTCAGGAAGTGCTTTTCTACTTCTATATCTTGTAGGGCTCTGCCTATGTTTTTATAGAAGCTTCAACATTTCATATTATACATTGAGGTCCTTGAGACATTTGGAGTTAATTTTTATATATATGCTTTCCTATATAAATTTATTTTTTGTTTTTTGTGTCACTACTTTTTTATTCATTTATTTATTTTATAAAATATTATTATAGATCACAAAATTTGTTACATAATAATATATGATGAATACACATTTTCTTCTTCTTCTTTTTTCTTTTCTAGAAAGGACTGAGGCTTCCACATTTTGGCCTTTCTTCTTTTTGAGCTTCATAAGGTTTGTGAGTTGATTTTTGGGTATTCAGAGCTTTCTGGAGCTAATATCCAATTGCCAGTGACTTCATATCGTCTGTGTTCTTTTGTGACTGGGTTACCTCACTCAGGATGAGATTCTCTAGTTCCATCCATTTGCCTAAAAATTTATAAAGTCATTGTTTCTAACAGCTGAATAGTACTCCCTTGTGTAAATATACCACAACTTTTGTATCCATTCCTCTGTTGAAAAACATCTGGGTCCTTTCCAGCTTCTGGCTATTATAAATAAGGCTGCTATGTACATGGTGGAGCAAGTGTCCTTACTATATGTTGGAGCATCTTCGGAGTATAAGCCCAGGAGTGGAATAGCTGGGTCTTCAGGGAGTACTATGTCCAATTAACCCCAAGAGTGAGAGAAAATCTATTCTAGCTACACATCTGACAGATGATGAATATCCGAAATATATAAAGAACTCACAAAACACATTTGAGAATACTGAATACCCAAGCAAAAAATGAGCCAGAGATCTAATTCTCATAGAATACTCATAGAAGCAAGAAATACCTCAAAATGGGTTCATCATCCTTAGCAATTAGCATAATGTAGATGACAACTACCATCTTATTTCAGTTAAAATGATTAATATCAATAAAACAAATAACAGTAAACCCTGGTGAGACTATGGAGAAATAGAAATCCCTATTCACTGATGGCGAGATTGTAAACTGATGTAGCCATTCTGGAAATCAGTGTGGAGAGTTTTCAAAAATAAAAATCTGAATCTACCATATGGCCTAGCTACACCATCTTTTTGGCATATCTCAAATGATTGGACATCCTACTCCCTGGATACTTGAAAAAGAAAAAAAAACTTTCTCTCTCTCTTTTTTTTTTTAAATTAGATGATCTGTATTTACATTTGAGATGTTATCTCTTTAACCCCCCTCAGTGCTCCCATCCCTCCTCCCTGTGCAATTGACTTCACAAAGGTCCACTCCCTTCTGATTCCCCTCTCCATCCTATTACCTTGTCATCCCCCTACACTTGGAAAACGTGCCCTCTCTGGAACAAAAGCCTCTTCTTACATTGAAGCCAGACACTGCTATCTTCAGCTACATACGCAACTGGATCAGTAGGTCTCTCAAAGTGCACACATAGGTTGGTGTTTTACTCCATGGGAGTTGTGGAGGGTCTGTTTGGTTGATAATGTTGTTATCTTCACATGAGGTTGCAATCCCTTACAGCTCCTTAGGTTCTTTCTTTAGCCACCTTATTGGGATCCCAGAGTTCAGACTGATGGTTAGCTGCAAACATGCTCAGCTGTATCTATATGACTCTACATAATCCCTGAGGGGGCATCTCTGCCTGGTTCCTGCCAGTAAGTACTTTTTGAGATCAGTTATAGTGCTTGGATTGGTGACTGCATATGTGCTGAATCCCAAGGTGAGGTGGCTTTTGAGTGACATTTTCTTAAATCCCTGTTTTTCTATTTAACCTTGCAAAAATATGAGAGTTTTGTTTTCTTTTCTAAGAAGGAGGGAAGCATCCCCATTTTGGCCTTCCTTCTTTTTGAGCTTCATAATGTCTGTGAACTGTTTCTTGAGTATTGGGTATTCGGAGCTTACTGGGGGTAGTATCTGCTTATTAGTGAGTACATACAATGTGTGTTCTTTTGTGACTGGGTTACTTTACTCAGGATGATAGTCCATTTGCCTATGAATTCATGGAGTCATTGTTTCTAATAGCTGAGTAGTACTCCATTGTGTAAATGTACCACAATTTCTGTATCCATTCATTTGTTGGTGGACATCTGGGTCCTTTCCAGCTTCTGGCTATTATAAATGAGGCTGCTATAAACATGGTGGGGCATGTGTTTTTGTTATATGTTGGAGCATCGTTGGGGTATATGCCCAGGAGTAGAATAGCTGGGTTTTCAGGTAGTGGACTATGTCCAATTTTCTGAGGAACTGCCAGACTGATTTACAGAGTGGTTGGACCAGCTTACAACCCCACCAACAGTGGAGGAGTCTTTTTCTTTCTCCACATCCTCCACAGTATCTGCTATCACCTGAGGTTTTTATCTTAGCCATTCTAACTGGTGTGAAGTCGAATCTGAGTGGTTTTGATTTGCATTTTCCTAATGACTAGGAATGTTGAGCATTTCATTAGGAGCTTCTAAGCCATTTGATGTTCCTCAGCTGAAAATACTTTGTTTAGCTCTGTACCCAATTTTTAAAAGAATTATTTGATTCTCTATAGTCTAGTTTCCTGAGTTCTTTGTATATATTGGATACTAGCTCTCTATCAGATATAGAGTTGGTAAAGATCTTTTCCCAATCTGTAGGCTGCAATTTTGTCTTTTTAACAGTGTCCTTAGCCTTACAGAAGCTTTCCAAATTCTTGAGGTCTCCTTTGCTGATCCTTGATCGTAGACCACAAGCCATTGATGTTCTGTTTAGGAATTTTACTTCTGTGCCTATGATTAGGGTCATCCCAAGGTATTTTATATTCTTTGTGAATATTGTGAAGGTTGTCAATTCCCTAATTTCTTTCTCAGCCTGTTTATCCACTGTGTAGAGGAAGTCAGTTGATTTGTTTGAGTTAATTTTATAGTCAGCCTCTTTGCTGAAGTTGTTTATTAGTTGTAAAAGTTCTCTGGTAGAATTTTCTGGGTCACTTAAGTATACTATCATATCATCTGCAAATAGTGATATTTTGACTTCTTCCTTTCCAATGTGATTTCCTTTGATTTCTTTTTGTTTTCTAATTACTCTGGCTAGGACTTTCAGCACTATATTGAATAGGTAGGGGGACAGTGGGAAGCTTTGTCTAGTCCCTGATTTTAATGAGATTGCTTCAAATATCTCTCCATTTAGTTTGATGTTGGCTAATGGTTTGCTGTAAATTACTTTTCCTATGTTAAGGTATGGACCTTGGATTCCTGATCTTTCCTAGACTTTTATCATGAAGGGGTGTTGAATTTTTTCAAATGCTTTCTCAGCATCTAGTGAGAGGATCATGTGTTTTTTTTCTTTGAGTTTGTTTATTTGGTGGGTTACATTAATGGATTTTCAAATGTTGAACCATCCTTGCATCCCAGGGATAAAGCCTACTTGGTAATGGTGGATGATTGTATTGATGTGTTCTTGGATTTTATTTATTTATTTTTTTCGAATACATTTTTTAAGGTTGTCATTAAGTATTTGTGGGTACATATACATACAAATATGCATATATGTAACAATAATATAGGAAAAGAGGCTATTATTTGAGGGGATAGTAGAGAGACTAGGAGCGGCTGTAGGGAGGAAAGGGAGATGTGATACAATTCTATTTTAATTAAAATACATTCTTTTTTTTGTTAGGCTTCACACAGTCTGTGAATTGTTTCTGGGGTGTTCAGAGTTTTCTGGGGTTAGTATCCCATTATCAGTGACTGCATATTATGTCTGTTCTTTTGTGACTGGGTTATCTCACTCAGGATGATATTCTCTAGATGCAGCCATTTTCTTAAGAATTTCATTAAGTCATTGTTTCTGATAGATGAGTACTACTCGATTGTGTAAATGTACCACAATTTTTGTATCCATTCATCTACTGAGAACATCTGGGTTCTTTTCAGCTTCTGGTTATTGTAAATAGAGCTGCAATGAACATTATGGTCCATGTATCTTTGTTGTATGTTGGAACATCTCTGGGCTAAATGCCCAGCAGTGGAATAATTGGGTCTTCAGGTAGCACTATGTCCATTTTTCTGAGGAACCGCCAGACTGATTTCCAGAATATTATTCTTTATCCACATCCTTGCCAGCATCTATTGTCATCTGAGTTTTTGATCTTGGCCAATCTGACTGGTGTAAGGTGGAATCTCAGGGTTGTTTTTTTTTTTGTGAATATATGTATATTTTTTGTTTTCTTTATTTCTTGGACTTCATACAGTCTGTGAGTTGTTTCTGGGGGAGTGCAAGCCTCTGGGGTTAGCATCCCACTATCAGTGACTGCATATTATGTCTGTTCTTTTGTGACTGGGTTATCTCACTCAGGATGATCTTCTCTAGATGCAGCCATTTTCTTAAGAATTTGGTTAAGTCATTGTTTCTGGTAGCTGAGTAGTATTCCATTGTGTATATGTACCACAATTTTTGTATCCATTCGTCTTCTGAAGGACATCTGGGTTCCTTCCAGCTTCTGGCTATTATAAATAGAGCCGCTATGAACATTGTGGTGCATATATCTTTGTTGTGTATTAAAGTGTCTCTGGGGTATATGCCCAGAAGTAAAATAGCTGGGTCTTCAGGTAGTACTATATCCAATTTTCTGAGGTATCGCCAGACAGATTTCCAGAGTGGTTGTATTAGCTTGCAACCCCACCAACAGTGGAGAAGTGTTCCTCTTTCTCCGCAGCCTCGCCAGCATCTGCTGTCATCTGAGTTTTGGATCTTGGCCAATCAGACTGGTGTGAGGTGGAATCTTAGGGTTGTTTTGATTTGCATTTCCCTGATATCTAAGAATGTGGAGCACTTCCTCAGATGTTTCTCGGCCATTCGGTGTTCCTCAACTGAAAATGATTTGTTTAGCTCTGTACCCCATTTTTTAATAGGGTTATTTGATTCTCTGGTGTCTAGCTTTTTGAGTTCTTTGTACACTTTGGATATTAGGCCTCTATCTGATGTGGTGTTGGTAAAGATCTTTTCCCATTCTGTTGGTTGCCGTTTTGTTTTCTTGACAATGTCCTTAGCCTTACAGAAACTTTGCAATCTCATTAAGTCCCATTTGTTAATCTTTGACCTTAGAGCTTGAGCCATTGGTGTTTTGTTCAGGAAATTTTCTTCTGTGCCTATGTGTTCTAAGGTTTTCCCTACTTTCTCATCTAATAGTTTCAGTGTATCTGGTTTAATGTGGAGATCTTTAATCCACTTACACTTGAGCTTTGTACAGGGAGATAAGAAAGGGTCTATTTTTATTCTTTTGCATGCTGAGTGCCAGTTGGACCAGCACCATTTGTTGAATAGGCTGTCCTTTTTCCATTGAATGTTTACTGCTCCTTTGTCAAAAATCAGGTGACCATATACATGAGGGCTCATTTCTGGATCTTCTATTTTATTCCATTGATCCACTTGCCTATTTCTGTACCAGTACCATGCAGTTTTCAGCACAATTGCCTTGTAATATAGCTTGAGGTCAGGGATAGTGATTCCCGTAGATGTTTTCTTGTTGTTGAGGATGGATTTCGCTATTCTAGGTCTTTTGTTATTCCATATGAAATTGCACATTGATCTTTCCAATTCCATGAAGAACTGGGTTGGAATTTTGATGGGGATTGCATTGAATCTGTAGATTGCTTTTGGTAAAATGGCCATTTTTAAGATGTTGATCTTTCCGATCCATGAGCATGGGAGATCTTTCCATTTTCTGAGATCCTCCTCAATTTCTTTCTTTAGAGGTTTGAAGTTCTTGTCATACAGGTCCTTCACTTCCTTAGTTAGAGTCACACCAAGGTATTTCATAGTTTTTGTAACTATTGTGAAGGGTACCTTTTCTTTAATTTCTTTCTCCACATGTTTGTCCTTTGAGTATAGGAAGGCTACTGATTTGTTTGAGTTAATTTTGTATCCGGCCACTTTGCTGAACTTGTTTATTAGCTGTAGGAGTTCTCTGGTGGAATTTTTGGGGTCACTCAAGTACACTATCATGTCATCGGCAAAGAGTGATGTTTTTATCTCTTCCTTTCCGATTTGTATCCCCTTGATCTCCTTTTGCTGTCTAATTGCTCCAGCCAGGACTTCCAGTACTATGTTGAATAGGTAGGGAGAGAGTGCGCAGCCTTGTTGAGTCCCTGATTTTAGTGGGATTGCTTCAAGTTTCTCGCCATTAAGTTTGATGTTGGCTGTTGGTTTGCTGTATATTGCTTTTATTATGTTTAAATATGGGCCTTGGATTCCTGTTCTTTCCAGGACTTTGAACATGAAGGGGTGTTGGATTTTGTCGAATGGTTTCTCAGCGTCTAGTGAGATGACCATGTGATTTTGGTCTTTAAGTTTGTTTATATGGTGGATTACATTGATGGATTTCCTTATTTTAGACCATCCCTGCATCCCAGGGATGAAGCCTACTTGGTCATGATGAATGATGGTTTTGATGTGTTCTTGGATTCGGTTTGCAAGGATTTTGTTGAGTATTTTTGCATCAATGTTCATAAGTGAGATTGGTCTGAAGTTCTCTTTCCTTGTAGGGTCTTTGTGTGGCTTAGGTACGAGGGTTATTGTAGCCTCAAAAAATGAGTTGGGTAATATTCCATCTGATTCTATCTTTTGGAATAGTTTGGCGAATATTGGTGTTATATCCCCAATAAATGTCTGATAAAATTCTGCACTGAACCCGTCTGGACTTGGGCTTTTTTTGGTTGGGAGGCTTTTGATGACTTCTTCTATTTCTTTAGGTGTTATAGGGTTATTTAGATGGTTTACTTGGTCCTGGTTAAACTTTGGGACCTTGTATCTGTCTAGGAATTCGTCCATTTCCTCCAGATTTTCCAATATTGTGGAGTATAAGTTTTTGTAGTAGGATCTGATGATTTCTTGAATTTCCTTAGTTTCAGTTGTTATGTCACCACTTTCCTTTCTGATTTTGTTAATTTGGATACTCTCTCTTTGCCCTTTAGTTAGTCTGGCTAGGGGTTTATCAATCTTGTTGATTTTCTCAAAGAACCAACTCTTTGTTTTGTTGATTTTTTCAATGTTTTTTTTTGTTTCTATTTGGTCTATTTCTGCCCTAATTTTGATTATTTCTTGCCGCCTACTCTTTTTGGGTATATCTGCTTCCTTTTGTTCTAGGGCTTTTAGCTGTGCTGTCAGGTTGCTGATGTGAGCTCTCTCCAGTTTCTTTTTGGAAGCACTTAGGGCTATGAGTTTTCCTCTCAATACTGCTTTCATTGCATCCCATAGGTTTGGGTATGTTGTGTTATCGTTTTCGTTGAATTCTAGAAAGTCCTTAATTTCTTTCTTTATTTCTTCTTTGACCCTGCTATCCTTTAACAGAGCGTTGTTTAGTTTCCATGTGTATGTGGGCATTTTGTTGTCTTTGTTGTTGTTAAAGACCAGCCGTAGACCATGGTGATCTGAGAGGATGCATGGGAGTATTTCAACTTCTTATATCGATGAAGGCTCGTTCTGTGTCCAATTATGTGGTCAATTTTCGAGAAGATGCCATGGGGTGGTGAGAAGAAGGTGTATTCTTTTACTTTAGGATAGTATGTTCTGTATATATCTATTAATTCTAGTTGGTTCAAAGTCTCTGCTAGTTTTGCAGTGTCCTTGTTCAGTTTCTGTTTTCCTGATCTGTCCATTGGTGAGAGTGGAGTATTAAAGTCTCCCACTATTATTGTGTGGGGTGAAATGTATTTTTTGAGCTTTAGTAGAGTTTCTTTTATGAATGTGGGTGATTTTTTATTTGGAGCATATATGTTAAGGATTGAGAGTTCCTCCTGACAGATTTCCCCGGTAATGAGTAAAAAGTGTCCTTCTTTATCTTTTTTGATAACTTTTGGTTGGAAATTTACTTTATTCGATATTAGAATAGCCACTCCAGCTTGTTTCTTGGAGCTGTTTGCTTGGAAGTTTTTCTCCCACCCTTTTACTCTGAGATAGTGTCTGTCTCTGTCTCTGAGATGAGTTTCCTGTATGCAGCAAAAGGATGGATTTTGTTTATGTATCCAGTCTGATAGTCTATGTCTCTTTATTGGGGAGTTGAGACCATTTATGTTAATAGATATCAAGGAATAATTGTTTCTGTTTCCTGCCATTTTTGCTTTTTTTGGGTTGAGTTGTGTCTGTGTTTTTTTCTTCTTTTAGTTTTCTTGTTTAGGAGTTTTCTTGCTTTTACTAGGCTGTATTTTCCCTCCTTGTATTGGGTTTTCCACCTATAATTCGTTGTAGTGCTGGGTTTGTGGTCAGATATGGTGTGAATTTTGATTTGTCTTGAAATATCTTTGTCTCTCCATCGATGGTGATTGATAGTTTTGCTGGGTATAGCAGCTTGGGCTGGCACTTGTGCTCTCTTAAGGAGTGCATGATGTCTAGAAGAGTCCAGGCTCTTCTAGCTTTCATAGTCTCTGTTGAGAAATCGGGTGTGAGTCTGATTGGTCTGCCTTTATATGTTACCTGACCTTTTTCCCTTACTGCTTTTAGTATTCTTTCTTTACTTTGGGCACTTGATGTTTTTACTATTATGTGTTGGGAGGTATTTCTTTTATGGTCCAACCTATTTGGAGTTCTGAAGGCTTCTTTTATGCTCATGGTCATCTCATTCTTGAGGGTAGGGAAGTTTTCTACTATGATTTTGTTGAAGATATTTACTGTGCCTCTTAGTTGATACTCTTCTCTCTCTTCTATTCCTATTATCCTTAGGTTCGGTCTTCTCATTGTGTCTTGTATTTCCTGGACATTTTGGGTTAGGAGCTTTTTGTTTTTTGCATCTTCTCTGGCTGTTTTGTCTATGTTTGCAATGTTGTCTTCTGCCCCGGAGATTCTCTCCTCGATCTCTTGTAATCTGTTGGAAATGCTTGTTTCTGTGACTCCTGATTTCTTTTTTTGGTGTTCTGACTCTAGGGTTATCTCTTTTAGCGCTTTCTTTATTATGTCAATTTCTGTTTTAATTTCCATCTTCCATTCCTTTATTTCTTTGGTTCTGTTTTCATCTCGTTCTTTGAGCTCTTTGAGTGTTTTTCTTGTTTCTTCTTTAAAAGCTTCTGAATCTTTTTGCTTTTTCTCCCTTTCTTGTTTAAGTAACTCTATCAGCGTCTTGAGGCATGATTTCAGGTCTGTGTCTTCTTTCTCTGGAGTGTTTGGAATTCTGATGTTTGCTACTATCGGAGAGCTGGGTTCTGGTGTTGCTAGATTGTCTTGGTTTCCTTGGGATATACACTTTCTCTTTCCTCTTGCCTTTTCTTGTCAGTGATATGTTCTTGCCTTTCCCTTGTATCTGGTCTGTGTCCCTGGTACACTTTCCGTGTGCACTCCCCAGAGATCTCTCTACTCCTCGGCAGCCCAGGTTCCAGGTGGCAGCTGGGCCAGGCTCTGCTCTGCGTACTGAAGTCGCATCCGGGTTGGAACAGACGTTCCTAACATCTGTTCCTGGTCACAGATGCTCAGCCTCTCCAAGCCACCTTTCCGGCTGGTAGGTGGGCCAGGCTCTGCTCTGCGTCCTGAAGTCGTCTCTGGGTAGGAACAGAAGTTCCTAAGATCTGTTCCTGGTCACTGGATCGGGGAGGACAGGGCAGGGCAGGGCAGGGCAGGGGGTGCCCTTTCCGTGTGCACTCCGCAGAGATCCCTCTGCTCCCCAGCAGCCTAGGTCTCCCACTCACCAGTTGCTCAGCCTGTATGAGCCGCCTTTCCGGCTGGCAGTTGGGCCAGGCTCCGCTCTGTGTCCTGAAGTCGTTTCTGGGTGGGAACAGAAGTTCCTAAGATCTGTTCCAGGTCACAGTTGCTCAGCCTGTACCCTCAGGGTTGTTTTGATTTGCATTTCCCTGATGGCTAAGGATGTTGAGCACTTTCTTAGATGTTTCTCAGCAATTCGATATTCCTCAATTGAGAAATTTTTGTTTAGCTCTGTACCCCATTTTTAATAGGATTATTTGATTCTCTGGTATCTTGCTTTTTGAGTTCTTTGTATACCTTGGATATTAGGCCTCCATCTGATGTAGGGTTGGTAAATATCTTTTCCCACTCCGTTGGCTGCAGTTTTGTTTTCTTGACAATGTCCTTAGCCCTACAGAAACTTTGCAATCTCATTAAGTCCCATTTGTCAATCTTTGACCCTAGAGCTCGAGGTATTGGTGTTCTGTTTAGAAAAATTTTTCCTGTGCCTCTGAGTTCTAAGAATTTCCTGACTTTCTCATCTAATAGTTTTAGTGTATCTGGTTTAATGTGGAGATCTTTGATCCACTTACACTTGAGCTTTGTACAAGGAGATAAGAAAGGGTCTGTTTTCATTCTTCTGCATGCTGAGTGCCAGTTGGACCAAAACCATTTGTTGAATAAGCTGTCCTTTTTCCATTGAAGGTTACAGCTCGTTTGTCAAAAATCAGGTGACCATATATGTGAGGGCTCATTTCTGGATCTTCTATTCTATTCCATTGATCCATGTGCCTATTTTGGTACCAGTACCATGCTTTAAATATCTCTCCATTTAGTTTGATGTTGGCTAATGGTTTGCTGTAAATTACTTTTCCTATGTTTAGGTATGGACCTTGGATTCCTGTTCTTTCCAAGACTTTTAACATGAAGGGGTGTTGAATTTTGTCAAATGCTTTCTCAGCATCTAGTGAGATGACCATGTGGATTTTTCTTTGAGTTTGTTTATATGGTGGAGTATCTTGATGGATTTCCATATGTTAAACCATCCCTGAATTCCAGGGATGAAGCCTACTTGGTCATGGTGAATGATCATTTTGATGTGTTCTTGTATTCTGTTTGCAAGGATTGTGTTGAGTATTTTTGCATCAATTTTCATAAGTGAGGTTAGTCTGTTGTTCTCTTTCCTTGTAGGGTCTCTGTGTGGTTTAGGTACGAGGGTTATTGTAGCCTCAAAAAATGAGTTGGGTAGTTTTCCATCTGATTCTATTTTGTGGAATAGTTTGGAGAGTATTGGTATTATGTTAACAATAAATATCTGATAAAATTCTGCACTAAACCCATCTGGACCTGGGCTTTTTTTGGTTGGGAGGCTTTTGATGACTTCTTCTATTTCTTTAGGTGTTATCGGATTATTTAGACAGTTTACCTGGTCCTGATTTAACTTTAGTACCTTCTATCTGTCTAGGAATTCATCCATTACTTCCAGATTTTCCAGCTTTGTTGAGTATAGGCTTTTGTAGTATGATCTGATGATTTCTTGAATTTCCTCAGTTTCAGTTTTTATGTCTCCACTTTCCTTCCTGATTTTGTTAATTTGGAGACTCTCTCTTTCCCTCTAGTTAGTCTGGCTAAGGGTTTATCAATCTTGTTGATTTTCTCAAAGAACCAGCTTTTGGTTTTGTTGATTCTTTCAATGGTTCTTTTTGATTCTATTTGGTCGATTTCTGCCCTAAGTTTGATTATTTCTTGCTGTCTATTCCTCTTGGGTGTATCTGCTTCCTTTTGTTCTAGAGCTTTCAACTGTGCTGTCAAGTTGCTTATGTATGCTCTCTCCAGTTTCTTTTTGGAAACACTCAGAGCTATGAGTTTTCCTCTCAGTACTGCTTTCATTGCATCCCATAGGTTTGAGTATGTTGTGTTTTCATTTTCATTGAATTATAGAAAATTCTTGATTTCTTTCTTTGTTTCTTCCTTGACTCTGCTATCGTGTAACTGAGAATTGTTTAGTTTCCATGTGTATGTGGGCTTTTTGTTGTCTTTGTTGTTGTTAAAGACCAGCCTTAGACCATGGTGATCTTAGAGGATGCATGGGAATATTTCAATCTTCTTATATCTATTGAGGCTCATTTTGTGACCAATTATGTGGTCAATTTTTGAGAAGGTACCATGAGGTGCTGAGAAGAAGGTGTATTCTTTTTTTTTTTTTTTTAGGATGATATGTTCTGTAGATATCTATTAATTCCAGTTGGTTTATAACCTCTGCTAGTTTTACAGTATCCTTGCTCAGTTTTTGTTTACCTGATCTGTCCATTGGTGAGAGTAGGGTATTGAGGTCTCCCACTATTATTGTGTGGGGTGAAATATATTTTTTGAGCTTTAGTAGGGTTTCTTTTATGAATATTGGTGCTTTTGTATTTGGAGCATATATGTTAAGGATTGAGAGTTCCTCCTGACAAATTTCCCCTGTAATGTGTAAAAAGTGTCCTTACTTACCTTTTTTGATGACTTTTGGTTGAAAATCTACTTTATTCGATATTAGAATGGCAACTCCAGCTTGCTTCTTGGGGCTATTTGCTTGGAAGGTTTTTTCCCAACCCTTTACTTTGAGATAGTGTCTGTCTTTTTCTCTGAGATGAGTTTCCTGTATGCAACAAAGTGCTGGGATTTGTTTATGTATCCAGTCTGATAGCCTATGTCTTTTTATTGGTGTATTGAGTCATTTTATGTTAACAGATATCAAGGAATAGTGGTTGCTGTTTCCTGCTATTTTTTCTTTTGGGGGTTTAATTGTGCTTGTATGTCTTTCTTCTTTTGGTTTTCTTGATCAGAAGTTTTCTTGTTTTTATTGGGATGTAGTTCCCCTCATTGTATTTGGTTTTCCACCTATAATTCGTTGTAGTGTTTGGTTTGTTGTCAGATTTTGTGTAAATTTAGTTTTGTCCTGGAATATCTTAGTCTCTCCATCTATGGTGATTGATAGTTTTGCTGGGTATAGCAGCTTGGTCTGGCACCTGTGCTCTCTTAGGGTCTGCATGATGTCTGTCCAGGCTCTTCTAGATTTCATAGTCTCTGTTGAGAAGTCGGGTGTGATTCTGATTGGTCTGCTTTTATAAGTTACATGGTCTTTTTACCTTACTGCTTTTAATATTTATTCTTTACTTTGGGCACTTAGCGTTTTGATTATTATGTGTCGGGAGGAGTTTCTTTTCTGATCCAATCTATTTGGAGTTCGGTAGGCTTGTTTTATGCTCATGGTCATCTCATTCTTAAGGGTAGGGAAGTTTTCTTCTCTAATTTTGTTGAAGACATTTACTGTGCCTCTTAGTTTATATTCTTTGCCCTCTTTTATTCCTATTATCCTTAGGTTTGTTCTTCTCATTGTGTCCTGGATCTCCTGGACATTTTGGGTTAGGAGCTTTTAGTTTTTTGCATCTTCTCTGACTGTTTTGTCTGTTTTCTATGTTGTCTTCGGCTCCCGAAATTCTCTCTTCCATCTCTTGTAGTCGGTTGGAAATGCTTGCATCTGTGACTCCTGATTTCTTTTTTAGGTGTTCTACCTCTAGGGTTATCTCTTTTAGTGTTTTCTTTATCGTGTCAATTTTCGTTTTAAATTCCTTCTTCCATTTCTTCACCTCTTTGGTTCTGTTTTCCTCTAGTTCTTTCAGTTCTTTGAGTGTTTTTTTTTTTTTTTTTTTTTTTTTTTTTTTGTATCCTCTTTAAAAGCTTCTGATTCTTTTTGCCTTTCCTCCCATTCTTGTTTAAGGATCTCTATCATGGTCTTGAGTATGATTTTAAGTCTGTGTTTTCTTTTTCTGGTGTGTTTGGCATTCCAATGTTTGCTGTGATGGAAGAGCTGGGTACTGGTATTTCCAGGTTGTCTTGGTTTCCCTGGGGTACGTTCTTTCCCTTTCCTCTTGTCATCTAGTTGTCAGTCTTGTGTTCCTGGATCACTGCTGGCTCACTGCTGGCTCACCGCTGTCTCACTGCTGGTTCACTGCTGTTCCAGTCCTGTGTCCCTGAATCACCACTGGCTCACTGCTGTTCTACTGGCTCACTGCTGTTCCTGGTGGCAGGTGGTCTGAGTGGGGTTTTTCACTCCTTGTTGTTCAGCTGGGAATAGCCCGATGAAGGGTTACTGGTTCCCTGGAGCAAGCTGGGGCGAGGAGGGGGAACGGGGGACTGCAGGCTGGCTCATCACTGGCTCACTGCTGATCCTGGTGGCAGGTGGTCTGATTGTGACAAGGTGTATTCTTTTGTTTCAGGATGATACGTTCTGTAGATGTCTATTAATTCCAATTGGTTCATAACCTCTGCTAGTTTCACTGTGTCCTTGTTCAGTTTCTGTTTCCATGACCTGTCCATTGGTGAGAGTGGGGTATTAAAGTCTCCCACTATTATTGTGTGGGGTGCAATGTGTTTTTTGAGCTTTAGTAGGGTTTCTTTAATGATTATGGATGCTCTTTTATTTGGAACATATATATTAAGGATTGAGAGTTCCTCCTCACAAATTTTTCTTATAATGAGTAAAATTGTCTTTCCTTATCTTTTTTGATAGCTTTTGGTTGAAAATCTGCTTTATTTGATATTAGAATGACTAGTCCAGCTTGTTTCTTGGGGCCATTTACTTGGAAGGTTTTTTTCCCATCCTTTTACTCTGAGATAGTGTCTGTTGTTGTCTCTGAGATGAGTGTTCTCTATGCAGCAAAATGCTGGATTCCCTTTATGTGTCCAGTCTGATAGCTTATATCTTTTTATTGGTAATTGAATCCATTTGTGTTAACAGATATTAAGGAATAGTGGTTTCTGTTTCCTGCTATTTTTTCTTTTGGAGGTAGAATTGTGCCTGTGTGTCTTTCTTATTTTGGTTTTCTTGCTTAGGTATTTTCTTGTTTTTACTAGGATGTAGTTTCCCTCCTTGTATTGGGTTTTCCACCTATAATTCATTGTAGTGCTGGATTTGTGGTCAGATATATTGTAAATTTAATTTTGTCTTGCAATATCTTAGTCTCTCCATCTATGGTGATTGAGAGTTTTGCTGGGTATGGCAGATTGGGCTGACACTTGTGTTCTTTTAGGTTCTGCATGATGTCTTTCCAGGATCTTCTAGCTTTCCTAGTCTCTGTTGAAATATTGGGTGTGATTCTGATTGGTCTGCCTTTATATGTTACATGACCTTTTTCCCTTACTGCTTTTAGTATTCTTTCTTTACTTTGGGCGCTTGGCATTTTGACTCTTATGTGTTGGGAGGAATTTCTTTTCTGGTCCACTCTATTTGGAGTTCTGTAGGCTTCTTTTATGCTTATGGTCATCTCATTCTTAAGGGTATGGAAGTTTTCTTCTACAATTTTGTTGAAGACATTTACTGTGCCTCTTAGTTGATATTCTTTGCCCTCTTCTATTCCTATTATCCTTAGGTTTGGTCTTCTCATTGTGTCCTGGATCTCCTGGACATTTTGGGTTAGGAGCTTTTTGGTTTTTGCATCTTCTCTGACTGTTTTGTCTGTTTTCTGTGTTGTCTTTGGTCCCAGAGATTCTCCCTTCCATCTCTTGTAGTCTGTTGGAAATGCTTGCATCTGTGACTCCAGATTTCTTTTTTAGGTGTTCTACCTCTAGGGTTATCTCTTTAGTATTTTCTTCATTGTTTCCATTTCCATTTTAAATTCCTTCTTCCATTCCTTCATCTCTTTGGTTCTGTTTCTTCTAGTTCTTTGAGTTCTTTGAGTGTTTTTCTTGTTTCCTCTTTACAAGCTTCTATTTCTTTATGATTTTCCTCCTGTTTTTGTTTGAGGACCTCTATCATCATCTTGAGGTACGATTTTGGGTCTGAGTCTTCTTTTTCTGGATTGTTTGACATTTTGCTGTTTGCTGTGATGGGAGAGCTGGGTTCTGATGTTGCCAGATTGTCTTGGTTTCCCTGGGGTCCGTTCTTTCGCTTTCCTCTTGCCATCTTGTTGTCTGTGATTATTCGTGGTCTTGTTGTCAGTGATTGGTTCCTGTCTCTGCCTTGTTCCTGGCCTGTGTCCCTGGATCTCCGCTGTTCCTGGAGGCAGACGGCCTGAGCACCTGTTCTGCCTGCCTAGGCTGCTGGCTGGATACAGACACCTTAAGGTAGGGTTCTTGCTCTCCTGAACCAATCAAGGGGTGCGCACTTTCTGAGTGCTTGGCACAGACTTCTCTGTTCCCTGGCTACTCGGAGCGCTGTCTCACCAGGCCTGTGTCCCTGGAAGTCTCACCAGGCCTGTTTCCCTGGATCTCTGCTTTTTCTAGTGGCAGATGGCCTGAGTGCCTGTTCTGCACACACAGTCGGCAGGGTGTAAACAGACACCCTAAGGCAGGTTTCCTGCTCCCCTGAACCAATTGGGGGGCACATTTTCCAAGTGCTCTGCACAGACCTCTCTGTTCCCTGGCTACTCAGAGCGCCTTCTCACCAGGCCTGTGTCCCTGGATCTCCGCTGTTCCAGGTGTCAGATGGCCTGAGCGCCTGTTCTGCTTGCACAGGCCGCCACCGGCTGGAAACAGACACCCTAAGGAAGGGTTCCTGCTCTCCTGAACCAATGGTGGGGGGCACTTTCTGAGCGCTTGGCACAGACCTCTCTGTTCCTCAGCTACTTGGAGCGCCTTCTCATCAGGCCTGTGTCTCTGAATCTCCTGAAATTAGATTTTTTTCACAGTATTCCCAAATGCCTTAATTTTAAAAGTAGAATTTTCTTAGATTTAAAGTTCAAATTTCTTTAAATGTATTTCTTTAAGTTTCTATCTTCAATTCTTTCTTCTATTGATACAATCTATTATAAAGGGTTTCCCCAGTCTTCTAATTGGGTCATTGAATTTTTCACTTCTTCATTTAGTTTTGAATTTTCTTTAATATTTCTATTTCTTTATTGAATCCATTTTCAAAGCTTGCACTCTTTTTGTCGTTTCTTTTAGTCCTCTGTGTGTTCTTAGTCTTCTATTAGACCTTTAATTCTTTTCTTTGTAAGTTTGTTCAGATGTGTGTGTATATCTGTCTTGAATTCCTTACTCCTTGAAAATGTTCATCATTTTATTTTTTAAATTCAGTGCCCTGAGTTTCATTTAGAGAATTCCTTTTGGAGTACATTTCTATATGACCAGTCATCTTTTGGTGGGGCATATTGTCATGTTTTTTCAATAGGTCCTATACATGTGAATTTATTTTATTCATGTGTCTGTAATGAACATCTATCTTGACTATGTAGAGTAAAAGTTTGGTTATGGGTTTGCTATTGTCAGACCTTAGTTGAATTCATTTTAGGTATGTGGAGTTTTTTAGATGCTAACCATTAATTATTGATCAAAGTAGATTGAGATGATCTTAATTCAGTGGTAACTGATCTGGTTTTGGAGTCTTAAAGTCAAGAGAAATTGATTTGGTGATACCCTAGGTCTAGCTACCAGCTGGTGTTGAGAATGGAAGGTTAATAAGGCAAGGGGCTAGGATGACTTTTTGTCATGCATGTTGATACAGTTCCCAGCTAGGTCTGGGCCTAGAGGGCAGAGCAGCCATGTCTGGGTCTGTATTCAGAGGAAGAAGGTGAGTGGAAGGGTGGAGGCACAGGGAAATGTTAGTCCTGAGTGAAATTCAATGAGGGAACAGACAGGTATCTCTGATGGGTCTTGGCCAAGAGAACACAAGCATGTGGCTCTGACATGGGCTTAAGTGCAGCTTGTATAGGATACTTGGGGTAAACTAAGGAAGAGATGTGTCTCCTGCCTGGGTATGAGCTCAGAGAGAGAGGGTGAGAATGGAGGAGTGGAAACACAGGGGAAGCTCAGTCCTGGATCAGATTCAGTAAGAAGGTGTATGGACACAGCTCCTAGCTTGGCCTGTCCAGAGGAGTACAGAATGAATTTTTTTGGTAGTGGGGAATGTACAAGATATTATGTTTTGCTAAAGAGATTTTTCAAGAGCAGAAATGTGCATGATTAGATCAGAGTCATGGTAAATAGATTGAGGAAATCCCTAAGTGTACTTCCAATCAGCCATGGTGACCTGATAAATCACTCCTGTACCCTGTAGGGATATTAACACCTGCCAAGCCATATGGATGCTTAAGTGAAGATTTTGTAAACATTCAACCTCATTGATTAGATTAAGAGGGTTTGAGGCTAAAACTGAAAACAAGGGAGGAAAAACACCATGGATAGCTTTGGTTCTACTGTGGTAAACAGGATGAAGCAAATTGTTTTCTATGGAGCTTTATGACTTTGAGAACAGACCTCTGAGACTAACACAGATGGCAGAGAAGTGGGAGGAAAAAAGCCGGTCAGACCCCTTGCACCTGCTGTATCAGAGCTGCTATGATTTTATCTAATCATCTTTGGAGATTCTTCTTAAGACCTCAATGAAAAGGAATTATGCCTTTAAAAAGTTTTTAAAAACCTGGCATAGAAAAACAGACATGGAAGAAGGTGCCCAGTAATTTACAAGGTAAAAGTCTAAGGGCAATTTTCTTGGCTTCAGGTGTTAGTTTGTAATATATGGATATGAGATCATAACTGAAGAGAACCTAAGTATTTCATACATTAATGTATAATGATTCCTTCAGATATGCTGACTCATGTGGAATGACCCCCATGACTGGAATACTAAAACAAGAGTATATATCTTATCTAAAACATCATCTGAAAGGACTTAAGGGTTTAAAGATATCACACTCAGTGAGTGATTTTTTTTTATGTCTTTTATTTATTTTTAAACAACTTTATTTTACAAAACAAAGATAAATGTACAGATTTTAAACATTTTTTGCTTAAAATTATACATTTTTTGTCAGTACTTATTTTTTAGATTTTAACCTAATTTTTACATAAAACTATATGAATATATTTTTTAGTCAGTACTTGATTTTTTTCAAGGTTTGATTTTATGCCTTGAAAACTTAATAGTTACAATGAGCTAAAGTACATGTAAAACAAAATGTAACATGGAAATAGTTAAAGCCTACTTGGTCATGATGAATGATCGTTTTGATGTGTTCTTGGATTCTGTTTGGAAGGATTTTGCTGAGTATTTTTGCATCAATGTTCATAAGTGAGATTGGTCTGAAGTTCTCTTTCCTTGTAGGGTCTTTGTGTGGTTTAGGTACGAGGGTTATTGTAGCCTCAAAAAATGAGTTGGGTAATATTCCATCTGATTCTATCTTTTGGAATAGTTTGGCGAGTATTGGTGTTATATCCCCAATAAATGTCTGATAAAAATCTGCACTGAACCCGTCTGGACCTGGGCTTTTTTTGGTTGGGAGGCTTTTGATGACTTCTTCTATTTCTTTAGGTGTTATAGGGTTATTTAGATGGTTTACTTGGTCCTGGTTTAACTTTGGGATCTTGTATCTGTCTAGGAATTCGTCCATTTCCTCCAGATTTTCCAATTTTGTGGAGTATAAGTTTTTGTAGTAGGATCTGATGATTTTTTGAATTCCTCAGTTTCAGTTGTTATGTCTCCACTTTCCTTTCTGATTTTGTTAATTTGGATACTCTCTCTTTGCCCTCTAGTTAGTCTGGCTAGGGGTTTATCAATCTTGTTGATTTTCTCAAAGAACCAACTCTTTGTTTTGTTGATTTTTTCAATGGTTCTTTTTGTTTCTATTTGGTCTATTTCTGCCCTAATTTTGATTATTTCTTGCCGTCTACTCTTTTTGGGTATATCTGCTTCCTTTTGTTCTAGGGCTTTTAGCTGTGCTGTCAGGTTGCTGATGTAAGCTCTCTCCAGTTTCTTTTTGGAAGCACTTACGGCTTTGAGTTTTCCTCTCAATAGTGCTTTCATTGCATCCCATAGGTTTGGGTATGTTGTGTTTTCGTTTTCGTTGAATTCTAGAAAATCCTTAATTTCTTTCTTTATTTCTTCTTTGACCCTGCTATTTTTTAACAGAGCGTTGTTTAGTTTCCATGTGTATGTGGGCTTTTTGTTGTCTTTGTTGTTGTTAAAGACCAGCCGTAGACCATGGTGATCTGAGGGCACGCATGGGAGTATTTCAATCTTCTTATATCAATGGAGGCTCATTCTGTGTCCAATTATGTGGTCAATTTTTGAGAAGGTGCCATGGGATGTTGAGAGGAAGGTGTATTCTTTTACTTTGGGATAGTATGTTCTGTATATATCTATTAATTATAGTTGGTTCAAAGTCTCTGCTAGTTTTGTAGTGTCCTTGTTCAGTTTCTGTTTCCCTGATCTGTCCATTGGTGAGAGTGGGGTATTAAAGTCTCCCACTATTATTGTGTGGGGTGAAATGTATTTTTGAGCTTTAGTAGGGTTTCTTTTATGAATGTGGGTGATTTTTTATTTGGAGCATATATGTTAAGGATTGAGAGTTCCTCCTGACAGATTTCCCCGGTAATGAGTAAAAAGTGTCCTTCCTTACCTTTTTTGATAACTTTTGGTTGGAAATTTACTTTATTCGATATTAGAATAGCCACTCCTGCTTGCTTCTTGGAGCTGTGTGCTTGGAAGTTTTTTTCCCACCCATTTACTCTGAGATAGTGTCTGTCTCTGTCTCTGGATAAGTTTTCTGTATGCAACAAAAGGCTGGATTTTGTTTATGTATCCAGTCTGATAGTCTATGTCTCTTTATTGGGGAGTTGAGACCATTTATGTTAATAGATATAAAGGAATAGTTGTTTCTGTTTCCTGCCATTATTGCTTTTTTGGGTTGAGTTGTGTCTGTGTTTCTTTCTTCTTTTAGTTTTCTTGTTTAGGAGTTTTCTTGTTTTTACTAGGCTGTATTTTCCCTCATTGTATTGGGTTTTCCACCTATAATTCATTGTAGTGCTGGGTTTGTGGTCAGATATTGTGTGAATTTTGATTTGTCTTGAAATATCTTCGTCTTTCCATCGATGGTGATTGATAGTTTTGCTGGGTGTAGCAGCTTGGGCTGGCACTTGTGCTCTCATAAGGAGTGCATGATGTCTGTCCAGGCTCTGCTAGCTTTCATAGTCTCTGTTGGGAAATCGGGTGTGAGTCTGATTGGTCTGCCTTTATATGTTACCTGACCTTTTTCCCTTACTGCTTTTAGTATTCTTTCTTTGCTTTGGGCACTTGATGTTTTTACTATTATGTGTCAGGATGTATTTCTTTTCTGGTCCAACCTATTTTTAGTTCTGAAGACTTCTTTTATGCTCGTGGTCATCTCATTCTTGAGGGTAGGGAAGTTTTCTTCTATGATTTTGTTGAAGATATTTACTGTGCCTCTTTGTTGCTACTCTTCTCCCTCTTCTATTCCTATTATCCTTAGGTTTGGTCTTCTCATTGTGTCTTGAATTTCCTGGACATTTTGGGTTAGGAGATTTTTTTTTTTGCATTGTCTCTGGCTGTTTTGTCTATGTTTGCAATGTTGTCTTCTGCCCCCGAGATTCTCTCTTCGATCTCTTGTAATCTATTGGAAATGCTTGCTTCTGTGACTCCTGATTTCTTTTTTTGGTGTTCTGACTCTAGGGTTATCTCTTTTAGCATTTTCTTTATTGTGTCAATATCTGTTTTAATTTCCCTCTTCCATTCCTTTATTTCTATGTTTCTGTTTTCCTCTAGTTCTCTGAGTTCTTTGAGTGTTTTTCTTGTTTCTTCTTTAAAAGCTTCTGAATCTTTTTGCTTTTCCTCTTTTTCTTGTTTAAGTATCTCTATCAGCATCTTGAGGTATGATTTCAGGTCTGTGTCTTCTTTTTCTGGAGTGTTTGGAATTCTGATGTTTGCTGTTATGGGAGAGCTTGGTTCTGGTGTTGCTAGATTGTCTTGGTTTCCTTGGGATATACGCTTTCTCTTTCCTCTCACCATTTTGTTGTCAGTGATATGTTCTTGCCTTTCCCTTGTATCTGGTCTGTGTCCCTGGTTCTCCACTGGTCCAGGTGTCAGATGGGCCGAGCCCTGTTCTATGCCTCAGAGTTGTCGGGTGTGAACAGAAGTTCCGAAGTTCTGTTTCTGGTCACTGGATCAGGCATGGCAGGGCAGGGCAAGGCAGGGGGTGCACTTTCCGTGTGCACTTCGCAGAGATCTCTCTGCTCCCCGGCAGCCCAGGTCTCCCACCCACCAGTTGCTCAGCCTCTACAAGCCTCGGTTCCGGGTGGCAGATGGGCCAGGCTCCGCTCTGTGTCCTGAAGTCACCTCCGGGTGGAAACAGAAGTTCTAATTTTCTGTTCCCAATCGCTGGATCGGGCAAGGCAGGGCAGGGCAAGGCAGAGTGTGCACTTTCCGTGTGCACTCTGCAGAGATCTCTCTGCTCCCCGGCAGCCCAGGTCTCCCACCCACCAGTTGCTCAGCCTCTACCTCAGTGAATGATTTAAACCCAGAGTCAATGAAATGAGGTGGGTGGCAGTTGTTGGATGTATACTGACTGCTTCCTGAACAGGTATCTTCTTAGGATGATTTACTTTTAATGAAAATAGACGGAAAGATAGATAAAACAGTCATAGCATATTTCCACTACACTGATAACAATGACCACTCTTGATTTGCCTTGTAGGCAATTTCAACGTTTCCACAGAGGTTTTATGTGTAAGGCATAGGCATTTTCTCTCTCTCTCCCTCCCTCCCCCTCTCTTATTTTTTATTCTTCTCTTATATATTACATCCCTCCTTATCCAAGTCTCTCCTCTCACCTTACCTTTGTCACCCCCTCATCTTGCCTCATAAAAGAGCATACCTTCCAAGGGTATCAACCAAATATGGAATAACAAGATACAATAAGATCAGACACATACCATCACATTAAGAATAGATAAGCAACCCCACTAGGAAGAAAAGGGGCCCATGAGTAGGAAAAAGAGTCAGAAACAGCCTCTGTCCTCACTGTTATGCATCTAAAAAGCAGACCAAGTTACACAACCATAGCATATATGCAGAGGCCTAGATCAGACCCATATAGGCTTCCTGATTGTTGGTTCAATCTCTGTGAGCTCCTATGAGACTACGATAGTTGATTCTGTGGGCCAAGTTCTTGTGGTATCCTCAAACTCTTACAATGTATGGCTCTTACATGCTGCAGGATTCCCTGGGCTCTTCCTATTATTTTATTGTGAGTCTCTGTTGCTGGATGAAGTCTCTCTTGTTGTGATAAAAATGAAAAACAATCATTGCGATTGGTTCCTACATGGATTCTCACTCCATGTGCATCCATGCAAGCTGCAGGCCACACATTCACTCATCCTGGCTGTTTCTCCACCACATGGTCCATGAGTTGCCTGCTCCTGGCTGTCTCCCAGCTGGCTGCTCTCATACACTGTCCTCTTTAACCTGGTAAAATCAAAGTTCCAGAAACTAGCAATTTAGCAATTAGATGTCTAAGTTAAAATTTCAATCCACAATTTATCCATACTATAAGCTTACATCCAGTTGACAAAATATAACCCCCCCACTTAGATAAGACAAATTGAATTTTAGAAACCCTTGACAATCCTCTTTTTCTGCCTCCATCTTGATTCTCCTCTCTTCCTCTCCTCCTCCCTCCTTCCTAGACTTTTCCCGCCTACCCTTTCTTCTCATCCAATGATAGGCTGGACCTGCCTTGCTGCATAATGATATCACCCTACACTCTTTGATGACCATTATGCTAGGCTCTACTGTCAACACACCATGCAGGCATGACAGACTGGATTTGTGGCTGGGTTTGTGTCCCAACCCCTCTACTTGAGGCCTTGCCTGTAAACCAACATCCATTTTAATTCTTAAAATATACTGGATTACATGAGACCACTTGCACACAAATATATAATGTACTTTGAGCCTATCTTGTCAAACCTGCTGCTTAATATTTCCTCTTCCTTCTCTCACATTAGTCTTTCTTTCTTCCCTAGATAATTTTACTTCTACTTCTTTTATTTTTCATGTATTTTCCTTCCCATCCCCTTTAAAAATTGGATATATTTTATTTACATTTCAAATGATATCCCCTTTCGTGGTTTCCCCTCCATAAACTCCCTATCCTATAAACCCCCTGTTTCTAAGAAGGTGCTCCCACCCACCCAGCCCCTCCTGTCTCCCTGCTCTGACATTCCCCTATACTGGGGCATTTATCCTTGGCAGGACCAAGGGTTTCTTTTCCCATTGATGCCCAACAAGGTTATCCTCTGCTACATATGCAGCTGGAACCATGGGTCCATCCATGTGTACTCTTTGGATAGTTGTTCATTCCCTAGGAGCTCTGTTTGGTAACTTCTACTTCTAAGTGCATATATGATTTTATGTATCTATAAAATATCAACAAATGAAAGAAAACACATGATCTTTCACTCTCCGAGACTAACTGAATTCACTTAAGTTGCATTCATTTTTCTGAAAGTGAAATTACTTCATTTCAATTACTAAGAAATTCATTTGTTTATAGAACATTTTTTGCCACCCATTCCTATGTGGAAAAATACTTATTTCCACAATGTAGTTAAGTGAATATCAGTGTAATGAGCATTGTTGTGTAAGTATCTCTGTGCTGTATTTACTTGAAGTCATTAAAGCAAACATTCAGGAACAAGTAATCAAGCTGGGTCAGATGGGAGATCTGTCCTTAATTTTGTGAAGTACCCCAATATCAGTTTCTATAGTGGCTGGACTAGTGTATATACCCACCAGCATTGTATAAGACAAACCAAACAGTCTTGATTCTTGTATCCAGTTGCAAAGAAGATATAAAAATATTACCCTGTTCAAAAGATGATTTTGGCAAAAACAGAACAGCCCTCTGAAAGAAGAATAAAATTGAACCTGATATAATATGAAAATATCACCTCAAAGTAGACCTAAGGCTGTGGTCTATAATTCAAAACTTATATAAAAAAGCACAAAGAATGTATTTCATGACATTTGATTTGATTTCTTGGCTGTGACACTAACACCAAAACAATAAAGATAAAAATAGATACATTGCATTATATCAAGCTGAAAATCCAAACCAGAAGTTTTGGGAAACATTTGCAATCCCAGCACTTTTAGAACTGCAGCAGGGTGAATCACAATTTGAGAAATCTGAGATATATAGCCCATAGAGAGACTTTGCTAAGAAGAATTTCACAAAGGAAAAGAAAGCAAAGACGGGTACATGAGAGTGTTTGGAGGGAGGAAAGTTAAGGGAGAAATGATGTAATTATAATATAAAAAATAAAAGAAACAATAGAAATTAAACAGATGACAAAAGTAATGCAATCAAGTGAAAAGGAAAATATGGAGAAAATACTTTCAAATAATAAGAGTAGTAACTGTAAAATACATATAACACAAGGACAAATATTCTGTGTAAAATTCAGGCAAATAACTTTAGTAGATATCTTTTCAAAGATATACAATTGGCCAAGAAGCAGATGAGAAGAAGATTAGCATCACTGATAACTCGGGGAATGTAAAGGCAAAGTGCACTGAGCTACCATTGCATGCATGCATCAATACGGAGAGAAAATTCCTGGTGATGTTTTAAGTATTTACAGGAAGATGGGGAAATTGGAATTATATTCAATGTTGGTGAAGTGTAACATGGTACAGTATGAAAAGTCAAAAATCAAACTATCACATAATCTAGTCATTATACCAGAAGAACTGAAAACAGGGGCTGTGGTATATGCTTGTAAACCTGTGTTTGTAGGACTTATCAAGACAACCAAACAATAGAAATATGCATATGTTCAAAGGCAGATTAACGGAGAAATAGCACAGATACATACTATGAAATAGTAGTCAGACTTTGAAAGCAAGAAAAATTATGAGCGAACCTAGAGGACAGTATATTAAATGTAATAAGCCAATAACAAAAAGACAATGTATGAATTCATTTGTATAACGTATGAAAAGCCATCACAGTCATAGGCAGAGACAGTAGAATGGTAGGAGGCAGGGGATGGACAGACAGGGGCAAGAACAGGTTTTCAGTGGATCTAGAGCTTTTGTTTCAATAAATGAAAGGTTTTTAGAGAGTTGTTCCACAACAATATGCAATACATAAAATAATTATACGCTTAATGCCTGTAACTACAGATTCACAGGATCCAATATCCTCTTCTAGCCTTCATGGGAAACTGCACTTACGTGTACATAACCCCAAACAAATACATACACATAACTTCAAAATCACTGAAGAACATTTAAATGTGGCCATGAAATAAAATTGCAGGTGTCTCTAGAAGAAAGTACCTAATTATACTACCTGCTGTCAGGAGGATGTTGAGAAAGGACTGTCAGAAGAACAGAGCACAGATTAAAGGGAAGGTATCAAGAAAGACAGGATGATGAAAGTGCCTCCCTCACAATGGAAGAATGAAACACATAGGCTTGGTTTCTAGGACATATGGAATATTTTAATAGGTGTTTCCTAGAAGACACATATGTGTTCAGTTTTTCTTTTATACTATTCTAATTTTCTTTAAGAGATTTGGCCTTCATATTGCACCAAGAGTTAAGGGGATTATTGCCTCTCAGGTCATGAAGATGACAACCAGAAGCTTTGATGTTTTTCTTTTTGCCTCACTGCCTCCTATACCCTTTGTGTCACTGCTACTGATAAACAGAGGGAAAAGAAGAAGATTGAGAACTAGCATTGCTACCACCAACCCCTCTCTCCTGTACTAGCGATCTTGGCTCTATCCCCAGTTTACCATTGCTAAATTGTTTGTGCTCCATCGAAGTGTTGGTTGGAAGCAGAGGCTTTGGGTCAGACCTGATCTCAGTTCCAGCTGCATTATCTAATGTTTATATGAACCACTCTAAACTCCAGTTTCATAATCTATTAAAACCCCAAGGGTTTGTGAATAACAGAAGGAATTTTTTTTTGTTGGTGCTTTTTAAAATTTTTGTTATTAGATACTCTGTATTTGCATTTGAGATGTTATCCCTTTAATTTCACTCCCATCCTCCCTCCCCCTCCATTTTCCTTCACAAAGGTGCACTCCCCAGCAGGAATATCTTAAAGTATCTAAAATGGTGTCTGACTCACAGTAGGTGTTCAGAAAATATAGATTCTCCTGCTGCAAAGTTCTCTGCATACTTTTTTTGGTAAGGTATGACACTGTGTCCACACTGTTGTAGAAAATTTTAATCCCAATTCAGAGTTTCTATCCCATCTGTGATCATTCAGTTCCCAGATAAATCACACACATACACATTTTTTTTTATTTAGAATTTAAGCCTCAATCAGCACTAGAGCTGGATAGTTATGGACTCTCTATGCTATTAGAATCTATCTTTTCTATCAATAACCCAAAATTATTACTTACTACTTACCATGTTTAATCTTGGGTGCTCTTAACTCCAATTGGTAAGCTCTCAGGGCCACATTCTTATGACTACCTAACCAATATTGGCTTTCCCTTCCTCCTGCAGATTTTTCTTCTTTTTCCATTTTTCTTTTCTCCAACCAGGTTACTCCAATCTCACCTACTTCTTATCTGTCCAGTAATTGGCTGTAATCATATAAAATAGTCAGAGCCTGAGTCTCATTTATTTTTTAACTAATTTGGGATACAATTAAATTGGTGATAATACATTTTGGTGCCCAAGCCATCATGAGGGGAGATGGACAATGAAAACAAGACCAGGAGAAACAGCAAGTATCTACTGAATATTACTGGGGAGGTAGCCAAGAAAGTAGTTAGAAGAGTAGATTAGGGGTAAGCTCATAGTAATTGTCAAAGCCAAATATAATAACCACAGTCCTAGTCTCATTTATTTGTAGGCTAGGTGGGGATAAGCTTAAATTGGTTGCACTACACAGCTGTTCTTTGTTTTAATTGCAGGTCCAATGACTAGTAGGAAAGGTTGTCTCTAGAGTCTTAGCCTGGATAACTAAAGATTGAAATTTGCTACCTAAGCAGTTTTTAGATCATTCATTTTATTGCTACCTAAGCAAAGAAGGGTGCCAGCCCCTTTAAACTACAGCAAAGACTGGCAAATGCACAAAGCCCTTCTTGTGCAAATTTATTCCATGAAGACTTAATTTAAATCAGAAATTATTGATGGCCCTCTTTATATTTGTCTACATTCTTTGGCATACCAGAGGATCTGGCAAGCTCTGTACTTCACAGATGGGCTTCACATTAAGAAAACCTAATAAAAGAAAGAACAACCCTCTGAAAAAAAAATCAGAGAATATTGTACCTCCTCTTTAGGGGAATTATAGTATTATAGGGTTATATGCAAGTACCAGATTATTCTTGAGTGCCTTGTAAAGCTTCAAGCATTCTCTTATTTTTTCATCTTTTACTTCTTAAATATTCAGCTACTAAGACATATAGAGTCTCAGAGAGAAGCATGTATGTATACAACTTCAGGAGGTAGGAGGTAGAGAGACCCACTAGAATGTACCAGAGACCTGGGAGGTGAGATACTCTCAGGACTCAAAGGGAGGGATCTTAGATAAAATGCCCTACTCTGGGGAGGGGGAACTTGTAGAACCCACCTCCAGCAGAAAGATGGGGCATCAAGTGGAGGGATGGAGTTGCCATCCCATAGTCAAAAACTGACCCATAATCGTTCCTGTCTGAAAGAACTGCAAGAACAAAACTGGAGAAGAGGAAAAGGAGGTCCAGGGACAGGTCCAAATTGGGATCCAGCTCAGGAAGAGGCCCCAAGACTTTACACTATTATGGATGCTATAGAGTGCTTACAAACAGGGGCCTATCATGAGTGCCCTCTGAAAGGCCCAACAAGCAACTAAAAGAGTCAGACGCAGATACTTATACCCAACCAATGGACAAAGACTGGTTACCCCTGTGGTTGAATTAGGGAAAAGCTGGAAGAAGTTAGGGAGGAGGGTGACCCTATAGAAAGAATAGCAATCTCAACTAAGCTGGACCCTGGAGATCTCTCAAACACCAAGCCACCAATCAGGCAGCATACACCAGCTGATATGAGGCCACCAACACATATACAACAGAGGATTGCTGTGTCTGCTTTCAGTAGGAGAAGATGCATTTAACTCTCAAGAGACTGGAGGCCCTAGGGCGTGGGGAGGTCTGGTGGAGTGTGGGTGGTATATGAAGACATTCTCTTGGAGATGGAGGGGGGTTGAGGGATGTGGAACAGTGGGAGGGTGGAGCATGAGGGGGATAAAATATGTTCTGTAAAAAAGATTAAGGAATAAATTAAAAAATATCTAACTGTGGTTTATAGAGTTACTTGTCAGTGATACCACAGGGAAAATAATTGTTCTGCCCACACAGAAGACACAACTCCCTTTACAGTGACTCATCTTGCACTCAGCAAAACATATCCTGCCTAATATAAGGATGTATGGGATATATAGGAATATAATTGTCACTCCAAACTCTCCAAAGTCTTTTTTTCCCTAGTCAATGTCATTTACTTGCCTTTTTCAGGGTTAGAAAACAATGAATGTACAAACAAAGGAGATTTCTAAGAAAAGGTTTGTAGATACATATGATGGCTCTCTCTACCTCCACCAAATTTTATCCACAAAACACAAAAGAGCCAGTGTTTTTTGTTACCTCATTGTCTTCATAAAAATAAAGCCATGGGCCATTTATAGAAAGAGAATGAGAGAGGGAGGGAAGGTATTGTAAAACTTCTTGAGGACTTTTTAAGAGATCGCTATCTGGACACTAGATAAAATAGCAGTGATTTTTGTATTTGTTTCTCAGAAACAACCTAATATTAGTCCACTTGAATCTTGTTGAGTCTCTCAGCAAAAGAAGAGTTCAGTCTCTTCTCAATGTATCTGCCAGCCCATTATATATCCAGAGAAATTAAATAAGATAACACAAAATGAGATCATTTCCACAAATGATATTGGGATAGTTTAAAACTATTGTTAGAGTTAATATGAGTTTATACCCATACACTATATCACCAATAACCAAAACTAACCTGAATTCTATTCCTATCACCCAGTTCCCTGAGTTACATTCCCAGCACAAGATATTGTGGCTCACATCTTCTGTCACACCATCTTCAGGGGATCCAATGTCTTTGTCCTCCATGGGAATACCCATGAATGTGCACATAGTCCCCTGCACATAAATAATAGACCGAACTAATTAAAAAGTTAAATAGCACAAATGCTCTGAAGTATTAAAAACTGAGGCTTGAGGCCAGAGAGAATGCTGAGGAATTAAGAGTCCTTGCTGTTCTTCCAGAGGATCGGACTTTCTAACAATCACATTGGTGGCTCACAACTCTCTTTAACTCTAGCTTCAGAAGACCCAACACTCTCTTCTTCCTTCCATTTACACTTGCACACATTTAGCATATACTCTAATTATGTATGTGTAATTTGAAACTATTAAAAATTAATGCTAGGTAATAAAAAAGGAGAAAATAGAACTTATTAAATCCATGATGGTAATATTTGATAAAAGGTAGAAGCTACATTACAAAGGAAAAATCAGGTAGCATTAGATAATAAATCAGTACATCTAAAATGCATAAAAATTAGGCAACTAGTTAATTGAAAAAATAGAGAATTCATTTCATACCTCAGATTCTAGACACATTGGAATGTGTCTAGATGGATGTTAGACACATTGAAAATCTGTGGAAGTTTACGCAAGTTTCCTGGGTAGTGACTGAAGAATATGAAGAATGGCTACATACGCTGAAACCCCATTAGTATATTACCATTGGAAATGGTTCATTCTTGCCAACAATAAATGAAGCACAAATTAAAACACTGATGACATGTCACATTATACCTCTAAAAGTAGCAACAATAACGGAACAATATTAAAACCAGTGATGAGACTTTTGGGAAAATTGAAGCATTTATACATTTCTAGTGGCATTATAAATGGTTTCAGTCAATTTGATTAACACTCTGGCAGGATTTTAGCAAGAGCCATAAAAATGTTCATACCTTTTCACTAAATAGTCTCACATTTGGGCACTTGTTTTAAAGCTATAACTCAGGAGAAGGAAAGCAATATGTGTTATTTATTATAATGGAAATCTGGAAATAACCCCAATAGGGGTTATAGAGATGCTATAAACTTAGGACATTTAAAAATTAATAGAATTACATAAAACCAATAAAGATGATTAATATAAAAATAATGTGTTATATAGAAAATATACTGGCTGGTTTTGTGTCAACTTGACACAAGCTGGAGTTATCACAGAGAAAGGAGCCTCAGTTGTGGAAATGCCTCTATGAGATCCAGCTGTAAGACATTTTCTCAACTAGTGATTGGGGGGGGCAGCCCATTGTGGGTGGTGCCATCCCTGGGCTGGTAGACCTGGCTTCTATAAGAAAGCAAGCTGAACAGGCCAGAGCAAGCAAGCAAGCCAGTAAGTGACATCCCTCCATGGCCTCTGCATCAGCTCCTGCTTCCTGACCTGCTTGGGTTCCAGTCCTGACTTTCTCTGGTGATGAACAGCAATGTGGAAGTGTAAGCTGAATAAACCCTTTCCTCAACTTGCTTCTTGGTCATGATGTTTGTGCAGGAATAGAAACCCTGACTAAAACAGAAAAGTGTATGTAAATTATCAAATAGGTGAATTAAAAATAACAAATTAACTTAGTTTATATTAAGAAGATCCAATGTGAGGAAGCAGAAGTAATTAAGTGGCAGAGTGTTTGACTAGTAAAAACAAGGTCCTAGGTTTCATTTTCAGCAATACACATACATACACACAGAGGGAGAGAGGGGGGAGGGGAGGGGGAGAGGAGGAGGGAGAGGAGAGTGGTAGAATAAAATGAATTTTCTGGGGCTGGAGCTCACCAGTAAGTATACTTACTTCTTCTATGATGAAGTCTAATATTGACACAAATTCTTGGCAGTTGATTAGGATTATAAATATGTTAGAAATAATAGATCACACATAAAGAAAAAGCCAGATTTAAAGTTAAAGAAATATGCACATGCAGAATCTCTGATTTGTTTTCATGTTGTTTAACATTGCACAAAGGTAACAGAAAAGGATCTATGAAGTTGGAATAGCTATGAGAATTATATCTCTGTATAAACGTAAAACAATATAGGGGGACGAAGCACAATAGCTTGGTAGTTAAAGCAGTTGATGCTCTTACAGAGAACCCAAGTTTGTTTATGTATAACAGTTACTATTTGTAAGCACTATGTGGGGACAAGACGATTATTTAAATAACTTTATCAATATATATATATATATATATATATATATATATATATATATATATATGTGCAACTTTCTGAGCCCATTTATTATTGTTTCTTATGCATACATGTTTAGGGATGACCACTTGGAATTGGATAACCAATTAGTAGGCTTGTCCCTAGAGAAGACTGATTCTCTCTCTCATGGTACCTGTTAATTACTTGTTCATTTAGGGGTAGGGCCTTATAAGTTTTTTTTTTCCTTTTTGAGACTGATCTTTATTATTGTAGATGAGGCTGGTTTTAAACACACAGAGGTTCATCTGTCTCTCTCTCCTTAATTCTGGTATTCAAGGCATGTACTACCATGTCTGACATTAATTTTTTTCTTATATGGAAAAGCAAGTGAGTAACTGCAGAATCTTTCAGATCCTGTGTTCTAAATGGGGCTACCATCTATAAAAGGGCAAACCAAGATTCTTGAGGAACATTGTTATTTCCATTTCAGTGAAAAAGACAAGATTCTCAGTGTTAAAGAAATGAGATACAAATGGAATACAGAAGAGATTGGCTGTATAATCCTGAACTTAAGATAAAAATACCACTATAAAAACAAGAGTTATTTTATCTTTACATGCATTTTCTCTTTGTTGGTCTACTGAGACAGCCCAGAGGCAACAGTGAATGTATGAGCAGCATGCAGCCTCACTACTCTGATTTTAGCTTTGTAATATATCATAAAAAGAAACCAAGGTTCTTGGAAAAATGGTTGATTTTTTTTCACAAAATCAACAGTTGGAGGCAAGAAATGAAGATCTGTCCAAAGCATCTTAATATCCTATATGTTAGAACTAGCCTAGTCATTTGACTTCTGTCAAAATGCCTCAGGCGTCAACTAAAAGAAGCACCACTGGAAGAAGGTATACATTTAAGTATAATAATGATAAAAATTCAATAGTTTGAAATGCATTATATTGTTTAATTAGTAAGTTTGCACTGCTTTTTAAAAACAACTGAGTTCCCAGCCCTCCTCTATCTACACATGCATAGGCATAGTTGAAGAATGAAGGCTCATGAACCCTCTCTGTATGAGGCACGTGTCCTTGGTAAGTCTAGCTTCCACCTCTCATCACAGAATTCTATCTTTATAGCAAATGGAGAGCAGCACAGAAACCACAACTGGACGTGAAGCAGGGATCAAGAAATTGTGGGTAGCCCAGTCCTAAGGGATCCATTTACACCACATTTCCTGCAGGGAACCTTCCAGGAGATCGAAAAGATTCTAAGAGCCAGAATCCCAGGAAGAGCACTGCAAAACCATCTCTCCTTGAAATGGCCGTATAAATGAGGTCAGAAGAATATGCACATCAATGAACATGTTAACATGCCTGTGGGGAAGTCTCAGATCTCTCTTTCTGTCTGTCTCTCCATCTCTCTATCTCTATGCCTCTCTATCTGTGAGGGGCTTGGGAAGGAAGGGGAGAGAAAATCAGATACAATTTCATTTCTATTGAAACATATTAAAATGATATTTTAAAATAATAACTGACAACTTTCCAAGAATGGTAGGGTATAAAGACACAGAAGAAAAGACTCACAGTTTTCTGTATACAATGAAAGTATTTTAAAAAAACAATTTCTTTATTATATCTCTGATAATTTCTTTATTGAAAAATGTACTAAGGAAAATGAGGAAAGGAGGTAGGAAGAAAATATTTTTGGAATCTGGAAATTGACAATACGCTAGTATAATTTTGAGAAGATATTATTTAGAAAAGTTACTCTATCCCCAAAAGACCTGCAAAGCTTTGGAGCATTTTCCTATCATTTCCACCTCCTATCTCTTTATCTCCATGGCATCCAGCCTTGGAAACAAACAATTCAAGTTTTTTTTTTTTTTTTTTAATTGTTTGTTTCCACTAAAGCATCTCAGTACCGTACAAGGCACTACATAAGGTCAGATGGTAAGAAAGATCTTTTTAAACCTTATTTCTAAAGAATTGTGGTAATTTGATATTTTTGATAGTTTCCTGGAAGCATCTGGTTTTGAAGGTTGTCTTGATTACATTTGGCACATAGATGAGAGGGTATAAAAAGAAATTGTCTGCTCTTTTTCTTCCTTTCCCTTAGAGGATGTCTACCTTCCAGATCAACCTCGGTCCACTCAAGGACCCGCTCAGCTTCATCAAGGTCCTTGAGTGATTTGCTTCTGTCTTTAGTTTGGGCACCTCATTTAAGGGCAAAAGAGAAATTCAAGTGAGTTGTTCATACAGGGATAGTCATAAACTTCCCAAGATTGACTTTATTGTTATTCTTGTTGCTCCTTTTTGTAGTTCTTTGAGTGTCTCAGCCTTGGGAAAAGCTGGCACAGATATTAAAAAAGCTACCAGGCACAATATTGTTAAGGAACTTGAGTCTTATAACTCAGGAATAACATGTTGATTTGTCTCTGTGACTAGTACTGGATCCCTGAATGTATCTGTGATCATTGGATTTCTGAATATGATACTTTGGGGAGGGAATGATTGGTTTGTGTACAAAGAGACCAGCTTACATAGTCCATGAAATTTGCCAGCTTCCCATAGACAAGGAGTTGTCTCACCCCCTTCTGGAATATAATTAAAGGAAGAAATACTCTGTATGAAATGAATGCTATACTCTATCTTGTTGCCAGCATCTTGAGAAACATTATTGTTACGAGTAAAAAGTATTCCATTTTGAGCAAATAGGTAAGTTTAAAGATTTGTTGCTTTTCTACATAAAATGTGCTTTTTCTAGAAATTTCAGATGCAAATGTATTTTTACAAGTAAGTTTGAAAATACAGGACTCTGTTATGAGGTGATGCTTATTTTTGACTGGACAGTATTTTCACCAAGTTGCCTTCTAAAGTGATTACATCTTAAGCCTCAGCATAAACCATTCAGAAACAGTCATGTCATAGCATAATATAGGAAGCATGTGTATGGAATATACACTACTGACTGTTTGTACACATTGTATCCCTGTCGCCTGGCTTGTTTAAAAAAGGTGATTGCATAAATTATATTTAGAAATAATTAGAGCAATTTTATATCTCAAATATTGTTCATGTTAAACATTTCTTTATTTTTCTTTTTTAATCTTTTTTATTAGATACTCTGTGTTTATATTTGAGATGTTATCCCTTTACCCACCCTGCTCCCAACCCCCCTCCTTCTCCAGCTACATTCACAGAGGTGCACTTCCTTCTGGTCCACCTCTCCACCCCATTGTCTTGGCATTCCCCTACATTATATCCCATAAGTTTGGGTATGTAGTGGTGTCATTTTCGTTAAATTCTAAAAAAAATCTTTGATTTCTTTCTTTATTTCTTCCTTGACCAAGCTATCATTGAACAGAGTATTGTTCAGCTTCCATGTGTATGTGGGCTTTTTGTTTTTGTTGTTATTAAAGACCAGCTTTAGTCCATGGTGATCTGATAGGGTGCATGGGATTATTTCGATCTTCTTGTATCTGTTGAGGCCTGTTTTGTGACCAACTATATGGTCAATTTTGGAGGAGGTACCGTAAAGTGCTGAGAAGAAGGTATATCCTTTTGTTTTTGGATGACATATCCTGTAGATGTTTGTTAATTCCAGTTCTTTCATAACTTCTGCTAGTTTTGCTGTGTCTCTGTTCAGTTTCTGTCTCCATGATCTGTTCATTGATGAGAGTGGGGTGCTGAGGTCTCCCACTATTACTGTGTGTGGTGTAATATGTGCCTTGAACTTTAGTAGGATTTCTCTTATAAATGTGGGTGCCCTTGTATTTGGAACGTAGATGCTCAAGATTGAGAGTTCATCTTGATAGATTTTTCCTGTGATGAGTAAAAAGTGTCCTTCCTTATATTTTTTGATAACTTTTGGTTGAAAATCTATTTTATTTGATATTAGAATAGCTATTCCAGCTTGTTTCCTGGGCCCATTTGCTTGGAAGGTTTTTTTTTTCCAGCATTTTACTCTGAGGTAGTGTCTGTCTTTGTCTCTGAGATGAGTTTCCTGTATGCAGCAAAATGCTGGATCCTGTTTATGTATCCAGTCTGATAGTCTATGTCATTTTTGGGGGAAATGAGTCCATTGATGTTAGGAGAAATTATAGAATAGTGATTTTTGTTTCCTGTTATTTTTGTTGTTAGAGGTAGATTTATGTTTGTGTGCTTTTCTTCCTTTGTTTTTTTTGTGATTATTATTTTGCTTTTTCTTGGGTGTAGTTTCCTTCCCTGTGTTGGATTTTTCTATTTATCATGCTTTGTAGGACTGGATTTGTGGACAGATATTGTGTAAATTTGTTTTTTGTCCTGGAATATCTTGGTTTTTCCATCTATGGTGGAGAGTTTTGCTGGATATAGTAACCTGGGCTGACATTTGTGTTCTCTTAGGGTCTGTATGATGTCTTTCCAGGATCTTCTAACTTTCATAGTCTCTGTTGAGAAGTGTAGTATAATTCTGATTGGTTTGCCTTTATATGTTACTTGTATATTTTCCCTTACAGCTTTTAGTATTCTTCCTTTCTTTCAAATATTCAGTGTTTTGACTATTATGTATTGGGAGGAGTATCTTTTCTGGTCAAATTTATTTGGAGTTTTGTAGGCTTTCTGTATGTTCATGGTCATCTCGTTCTTAAGGGCAGGGATGTTTTCTTCTATGATTTTCTTGAAGATATTTAGTGTGTCTTTTAGTTGATATTCTTCAGCCTCTTCTACTCCTATTATCCTCAGGTTTGGTGTCCTCATTGTGTCCTGGATCTGGATCTTCTGGGCATTTTGGGTTAGGAGCCTTTTTAGTTTTGTTCATCTTCTCTTACTGTTTTGTCTATGTTTTCTATGCTGTCTTCGACCCCTGGGATCCTCTCTTTCATATCTTGTAGTCTGTTAGAGATGCTTGCATCTGTAATTCCTGATTTTTTTTTTTAGGTTTTCCATCTCCAGGGTTGTCTCTTTTTGTGTTTTCTTTATTGTTTCTATTTCTGTTTTCAACTTCTTTATCTTTTTGTTTGTGTTTTCCTGTAGTTCTTTGAGTGATTTATACTGGTTCTCCTGTAATTGTTTAAGGGAGTTATTTATGTGCTTCTCCATGATCTCCATCATCACCATGAAGTATGATTTCAAGTTTAAGTCTTGCTTTTCTGGTATGTTTGTCAATCCACTACTTGCTGTGGTGGGAGAGCTGAGTTCTGATGTTGCCAGGTTGTCTTGGTTTTTATTGCTTAGTTTCTTTTGTTCTCCTCTTTCCAACTTGTTATTTGTGATTATAGGTGATCTTGTCTCTGCGTGTAGCCTGTCTCTCCTGTGGATCCTTCTGCTTAGGATGGAAAGCATTCCTGCAGCTCTTCGGAGCTCTCATGGACCCTTCCACTAAGGATGGAAAGTGTTCCTGCCTCTCTTCTGAGCTCCCAGGTATCTGTGCCTGGGCGGGCGGCCCTTCCAGATGAAGCTGGGCAGAGTCTGGCATAGGCTGGAAGTGTGCATCCCAGTTCAATTCAGCTGCTTGACCTGTGAGAGCTCTGTGCAGCTTTTCCCGAGGTAGAATATGGGTATAAGAAGTTTATTCACCCTTCAGCTTAGGATGGAATGCATCGATGCCGCTCTTCCGAGCTCCCAGGGACCCTTCCCCTTAGGATGGAAAATGTTCCTTCTCTTCTTCCGAGCTCCCATGGACCCTCACTTTAGTGGTTTCTTGTTGAAGTTTCTAGCAGTTCTTGCTATGAACTATTTACTCAAAGTGTCTAGTTTTATGTTTGCTTCTGACACCTTCAAAAATTTTAATTACTTTTTATTTAATTTCTCTGTCTCTCTCCGTACGTGTGTGATAGAGAGTGAGAGAACGAGAGAGAGAGAGAGAGAGAGAGAGAGAGAGAGAGAGAGAGAGAGAGAGAGAGAGAGAGAGACAGAGACAGAGACAGAGACAGAGAAAGAGACAGACAGAGACAGAGACAGAAAGACACACCCAGAGAGACACACCCAGAGAGAATGCTGGATCTTAATGTGTAGCCAAGGCTGAATTCACATCCTCCTCCTTTTGCTTCAGCCAGTACTGGAATTATAAGCATCTACTGGCATGTCTGATTCCCCAGGATTTGGGCCAGAAATTCAGTGGCTGGAGGAAACACTATATCATTCAGTCCAACCTTCCCATTTTAGAGAATAGCCAGGCCTCAGAGAGATAGTGGCATGTCCAAATATTTAGGATATTTTTTTTGATCATTTCATTGAACAAACGAATGTGATTTAGAGCCAGAAGGACTTGACAAATCCAAATTCCATATTTAAGCATCAGCTCCTATTGCTATTTCTAAATTTAAAAAAGGTTACTTATATTTTGATTTCACTGATCCAGGATATTTCTCTCTTGACCTTTCTTCCATTGAGTCTGTGACATGCCATGGTTGCAAACAGGTCCTTGGTGGGTGGCTGTTATTAAAAAGCTTTCCTTGGAATGTTTACAGTAACGGCAGTGACCTAAATAGGAAGGTTTGTCTTGTTTTCCTGCATAAAACCAAAAGATAGATAACTAACAGAGTAATTAGTTGGCTGCCCAGGAACATGTTTTCCTTTTATTTATTTATTTTAAAATGGGATATCCTCTCTATTTACATTTCAAATGTTATCTCATTTCCCTCAACCCCATTCCCCCTCCCTTCCCATTGCCTCCATGAAGGTGATCCCTCTCCCAACCACCCTCTTTACCCTCACTGCTTTGCATTCTCCTACACTGGGAAAATGAACGTTCACTGGACCAAAGGTATCTCCTCCCACTGATGCCAAAAAATTCTATCCTCTGCTACATATGTACCAAGAACCATGTGTCTCTTCATGTGTACTCATTGGTTGGTGTTTTAGTCCCTGGGAGTTATGATTGGTGTGGTTAGTTAATAATTTTGTACTTCCCATGGGGTTGCAGACCCTTTCAGCTCCTTCAGTCCTTCATTTGGGTCCCCGTGTTCAGTCTGATGGTTGGCTGCAAGCATCCTTCTCTGTATCAATATGACCCTGGGAGAGCCTCTGAGGAGTCATCCATACCAGGTTCCTGCCACTAAGTACTACTTAGCATCAACAATAGTGCTTGGGTTTATTGGGTGCATATGGGGTGTATCTCCAGGTGAGGCAGTCTCTGGATGATCTTTACTCCAGTCCCCGCTACTCTATTTGTCCCTTTATTTCCTCCCATGAAAGTTTTGTTTTTCCTTTTAAGAGAGACTGAGACATTCACTTTCTGACCTTCCTTCTCTCTGTGCTTCATAACTTCTGTGGATGGTTCCTTGGAAATTCCAAGCGCTTTGGGTTAGCATTCACTTATCAATGAGTGCATATCATGAGTGTTCTGTTGTGACTGGGTTACCTCACTCAGGACAATAGTTTCTAGTTCCATTCTTTTGCTTAGGAATTTCATGAAGTCATGGTTTTTAATAGCTGAGTAGTACTTCATTGTGTGTATGTACCACATTTTTGTATCCATTCCTCTGCTGAAGGACATCTGGATTCTTTCCAGCTTCTGGCTATTATAAATAAGCTGCCTAGGAATATTAAGAAAAAAGATATGATGAAGAGATGTTAATTAAAATTTTCCAAAAATTTATTTATTCCTGATAATATAGGATACACATATTTTTGGCTTCACTCAACATAAACAGAAAAACTGCTTTACTGTTTACTTTCAGCAGGCCACAGTGCAAAAAGGAAGTGAAGGTTAATGCATAGTTAACACTGCCAAGCCTTGAAAGAATGCCCTAGTATGCCCCACCCAAACCATATACACATGCACACACACACTTGATAAAGACTGAACTTATTGTTATTAAGATAGCTTCTAACAATTAATTGACAACTCAAGAAACTTCAGTGATGCATACATGCAATAAAAGTTCAGAATCACTAGAACAAGGGAAAAATGGTAAGCAATGATGATCATGAGAATTTGTGAACACACTAAAAATCACAGAATCCCACACATTATATTTATTATATAGTACATACCTATCTTACAAATAAAATTTCATCCAACAAGTAAAAGTTAAATGATAAAGCACTGTTGTTTAATTATTGGTCATTAGCTGGAATTGTAATGTAAAAGTGAAAACCTGAAATTGAATAGGACATTGTTCGACCAGGAAATACTGCGCTCTATGCTGAACTGTACCATGACTATGCAATCAGCAACATGCAGATCTCAGGGAAAATATCATGGACACTTTAACACATAGATAGTAAGGAACAGAACTAAAACACCTAAAGATTAATATATATTTACAAAAGAAACCGAGTCTTTTTCTTTCTTAAATATTTATTTATACTTTTTTCATGCATTTGCCTACATATTTTCTATGCTTCTCATATATAACTGTGGTGTTACAGATGTTGTGAGACTCTGTATAGCTTCCAGGAATTGAATACATATCCGATGGAAGGATATCAAGTTCTTTTAACCATTGAGCCAACTCTCTAGCCCCATAAGTGAGTCTTTAACAAAAATGAATCATGGCATATTTTATATTGTCTAACAATTCACTTTTGCGTATAAACATCATAGGAATGGCAGAAAATGATTACTATGAAATTCAGGATAGTAGTCATATTTGAATAGAGAAAGAAGGTGGAGTTATAGTTGAGATTAGGCATTTGAAGAGATATTTGAGTTGAATGAGCAACATTTTGAATTAAGCAGAGAATTCAAGATTATTATTTGTGTAATAATTTACTAGGCTTTATATTTTGTGTGGCTATCATTTTTCTTTGTTTCAAAGGTTTAAAGAAGGTTTAAAACTGACCCCAATAATGCTAATAGTTGGAAAGATTCATAATAAAAATAGATGCCATAAACACTTTACTTCAAAAAAATAGTAATAATGGTGAGAATTGTTAATGATTGGGAGCTTATTGGAAGAAGGGAACCATTTCACACTGTACATAGAATGTGGTATTTCAATGGACTTGTTTAAGTGGGCCACTCTACACCAAGGACATCTATCTTGTAGCCATTGAATAACTGTCTAAAATATTTATTTTAAGTCAGGGCTTATCATCATTTTCCAAAACCATAAACAATGGGACCTTTATTTGAGAATGGCATCCAGGATCCTTGATGTGGGATTTCAACCATTTTAACACTCAAGGGAGTTCCTGATGTCAGCTCTTACAAAACAATGTTTGATTACATTTATTTGTGTGTGTGTGTGTGTGTGTGTGTGTGTGTGTGTGTGTATACAGGAAACACCAATGCCACTGGATATATGCAAGGTTAGAGGATAACTTGCCAGTGTTGGCTCTCTCTTTTCACCATTCAAGTCCTAAGGATTAAACTTGCATCATCCAGCTTGGCAGCAAGTGCCTTTCCCCATTTATCCATCTTGCTAGCTTATGACCACAGTTCTTTTAGAAAATCTCTTTACTCTTTCCTGACTTAGCATATGCTTTTTAATGCTTTTCTGAGACTGCTCCCTTTTTAATTGTCTCCTTGCCTCTACTTATCTCTGTTTTGTTACACATTGCTTCATTTTTTGTTTCCAGGCTGAGAAAGAACAGGACCTGCTGCCTCTCTTAAATCTAGCCCTCTGCCTCTGTGGCCATTTCCACATTCTCTTGGGGAGTCCAGCTTTGCTTCATTGCCATGGAGGACTCCCTAAGGTAATATAGGAAACTTGAAGATTTTTTGGTGTGGCCACTGATGCTGAAGACAGATATAAGGAAGATGCTGGTTTAAGAAAATGTTGAGTTATATTTTGAACATGATCTACTTGGAAGAGTCTGTGGCCTTTCTGCTATTAACCTACCACTTTTGGGGTAGGGTTTTTTTTTTTTTTTTGTGTGTGTGTTTAAATTTTAACCGTTCACTTAGTGAGTGAAAAATAATAAACTGGGTGATGAAAATGTGGATGAGTGATGGGTGAGACATGATCTATGCATTCAAGAAACTAAAAGTATCTATTTTAATATGAATAGTATTATATAATACAGTGAATAAAAGTAAGGATGAATGAGTCAGGAGATGCCTTTCATTTGAGAAGTTCTGGAGTGCATATATAAAAATAGAGAAAAATCACAGTTTAACGAGCATTGTGAAAGTAGCTATTGGCATGCTCAGTGACAGTCTCTAGATCAAGAACTCAGTGTGGAATGGGGACATATACAACCACTTTGTCAATAGAGACCCATTAGTACTGATTACTCAGTCTTGGAATTGTCTATCTTCTTCTTACAGCCACTGTCTAAATTGTACCAAAATTATTTTTCATGTAAATTTCGAGGACTATAATAATATGCATGAAATTCTGATCCTAGCTGCATCACTTAGAGCTGCTTTACTTTATCAAATGTTTGGCTTTTTCCCCCTTCATCCTGGAATAGATAATATCTTCAAACTAAATAAAAATCGCATCAAAGATACGGAGGTTTTGGTAACATTCATGGAAGGCACTGTTTGCCCTGAATGTAACTTCTATTGAGCATCTCCAAAATGTAGTTGATAGACTGAAATTGGTAGAGAGATTATACTCATCTGAAATCTTTCAGGACAAAAGAATGTAAATGTCTTATCCTTTATGTATTATTGAGAGGATGTGACAAAAAAAAAAAAAAAAAAAAAAAAAAAAAAAAAAAAAAAAAAAAGGGACACTTGCAGGTCTTTCAGTCACCAAAAGGAGGATTGACTTGGTCCTCTTGAGAACAATGGGCAAATGACCTTCAAATGCAGATTTAGATTTTAGGTAAGGGACATTTAGTCAGTAAGTAGCCATGGTGGAAAATATCTAAATAACAGAATTGCCTTGTTTGTGTGTATTTTCTTCTGTGCCTAACCATAATTTTAGGTCACAACACTGTAACTGGAACAGGGCTAGGAGTATTCTTCCATATTCACTACTGAAATGAGACTACATTGTTTGGTTTTGAGTCCTGATTTGTCACTTTACAATCCCTGGAGCCTTAGAAAACCCCCCTTTTTTCTAGGACCTTAATCAGCTCATTGGAAAAATGATTTTGTTTCTTCTCTTTTTAAAACTTTTTTACTCCAGATTTTATTTCCCTCCTGGTCCACCCTCCAACTGTTCTACATCCCATACCTCTTCCCCTATCCCTGTCCCCATGATGATGTCCTCACCCAACCTACCCCACCAGACCTCTAAACTCTCTGGTGCCTCCAGGTTCCTGAAGGTTAGGTGCAACTTCACTGCTGAACCCAGACCTTGCAATCCTCTGCTGTATATGTGTCAGGGGGCTTCATATCAGATGATATATGCTGCCTGGTTGGTGATCTAGTGTCTGAGAGATCTGGGGGTTCCAGGTTTATTGAGACTGCTGGTCCTTCTATAGGGCCTCCTTCCTCCTCAGCTTCTTCCAGCATTTTCCTAATTCAACTACAAGGGTCAGCAGCTTCTGTTGGTTGATTGGGTGCAAATATCTGCATCAAACTTTTTCAGCTGCTTGCTGGGTCTTTTCGAGGGCAGCCATGATAAGTTCCTTTTTGTGAGCACTCCATAGCCTCAGTAATAGTGTCAGATCTTGGGGCCTCCCCTTGAGCTGGATCCCACTTTGGGCCTGTTTCTGGGCCTTTTTTTCCTTATTCTCTTCTCCATTTTCATCCCTGCAGTTCTGTCAGACAGGAACAATTATGGATCAGAGTTTTGACTGTGGGATTGCAACCCCATTTTTTTTTACTTGTCTTCTGCTGGAGGTGGGCTCTACAAGTTCCCTCTCCCCACCATAGGGCATTTCATTTATAGTTCCTCCATTTGAGGCCTGGGAGTCTCTCACCTATCAGGTCTCTGGTATAATCTGTAGGGTCCTCCCAATCTCCTATCTCCTGAGGTTGCCTGTTTCTGTTCTTTCTGCTGGCCTTCAGGGCTTCAGTCCTTTCCCCTCACCCAATTCCAGGTCATGATCCCCTCTTCCCGCCTTCCCTTTACCTCACAGGTCCCTCCCTCTCCCATTGTGGTTGTTCTCTTTTCTCTCCTAAGTGGGACTGAGACATCCTCACTGAGGCCCTTTAGCTTAAGTTCTGTGAACTGCATCTTGGGTATTCTGTACTTTTTTTTTTTTTTTGCTAATTTTTAAATATTAGTGAGTACCGAGCATGCATGTCCATTTGGGTCTGAGTTACCTCACTCAGGTTGATATTTTCTAGTTTCATCCATTTTCCTGCAAAATTCAGTATGTCCTCCTTAATGGCTGAGTAGTATTCCATTGTGTAAATGAACCACACTTTCTGTATTCATTTTTCTGTCATGGGACATCTGGGTTGTTTCAACCTTCTGGCTATCACAAATAAGGCTACTGTGGACATTGTGGAACACATGCCCTCATGGCATGGTAGAGCATCTTTTGGGTACATTCCCAAAAGTGATGTTGCTAGGTCTTCAGGTAGATCTATTTCCAATTTTCTGAGGATTTTCCAAATTTATTTCCAGAGTGGTTGTACCAGTTTGCAACCCCACTAGCAATGGAGGAGTGTTCCTCTTTCTCCACATCCTTGCCAGCATGTGCTGTCACCTGAGGTTTTTATTTTAGCCATTCTGGTTGGTGTGAGGTGGAATCTCAGGATTGTTTTATTTGCATTTTTCTGATCACTAAGGACTGAGCATTTCTTTAAGTGCTTCTCAGCCACTAAAGATTTCTCTGTTGTGAAATTTCTGTTTAGTTCTAAACCCCATTTTTTGATTGGGATGTTTGGTTTATTGGTGATTAGCTTCTTGTGTTATTTATTTATAAATTTTGGATATTAGTATTCTATCTGATGTGGGGTTAGTGAAGTTTTTTTCCCAACCTGTAGGTTGCCTTGTTGACTACGTCCTTTGCTTTACAGAAGCTTTTCAGTTTCATGAGATCCCATTTATCACTTCTTGATCTTAAAGCATGTGCCATTGGAGTTCTGTTTAGGAAATTTCTCTCTGTGCAAATGAATTAAAGGTTCTTTACCACTTTCTCATCTATTAGATTCAGTGTATCTGATTTTATTTTGAGGTCCTGGATCCACTTGGACTTGAGCTTTGTGAAAGGTGACATACAGACAGCCAGTTAGACCAGCACCATTTGATTGAGATGCTTTCTTTTTTTCCATTTATAGTTTTGGCTTCTTCGTCAAAGATCAAGTGTGCATGTTGTGATAGAATTGTGGCTCATGTCTGGACAAGATGTTAAGGAGGTAAGGATGTAAAAGAAGTGTTTGATTACTTGTTCTAATTTTCCAATATCTAGAGGTTGGGCAATTGAGACTCTGTGGGGGTTTCCTCTGGGTTCAGATAGTACTTAATGGGGACCTGGCTTGATTTTTATGGTAGAGCTTACCAACAACTTCTTTCTCCCACCTGGGATTCCATGGGTCTTGTATGCAGAAAATGAGTGTCTTGCATTGTTGATAGAAGTGATTGGTCTGTGATCCTATCACATGTATCTGACAAGACCAACATGGGTAGCACCCATATTCGTCTAGCCACTTCTTTTTTACAATCATTTTTTGTCTGGTCAAAGAGAAAGCAAGTAAAGAGAACATAATATTTAGAAGGGGTGACCAACACAGGGATGACAGCAATTTGGATCAGTTCCTGACATCTGGCCATGGGGCAGTTTCCTAACCCTATTTGGAAAAACTGTTATCTTTGGGGGTTACTTGATCCTCGAATCTCCAGATGTAAGGGCTACCCTAGATAAAAACGAACAACAGGGAGAAGATAAGAAGCCCATGTATAATCCAGTGGTGTCGAGCACAGATGACAGATTGAAGTCTCCTTATCTGGGACTGGGGACAAGAAAGGTGGTCTCCATGTTTTCTGGAGATTAACAGAGCATGGTCCTGTTAGGGTTGATATATATGAAGAATGTTTAGGTAGTGTGGATAAAATGTTTGTGGTGAGACTGGTGCATCAGATGAACCCTATGAGAGAGTCCCCTAAGTTTAGCAGCTGTAGGTGTCTCCAGAATCACCTTAAAAGGGTCCTGCCATTTAGGTGAGAGGGGTGAGGGCCTATGGTCTGGAGGGGATAGAAGAACTTGGTCTTCCGTATTGACTGACAGTAGACAAGGTTCAGTGTGTGGCCAAGGTGGTCAGCAAAGTTCCATAGGAGAGAGAAGAGGTGGTAAAGTAATGGGGGGAGTAGATGGTCTGGGAGGGATGAGCATTTAGGTGAAAGGTCAGGAGTTAGGACTAGATGTTTACACACAATGAGTTCAAATGGTGAGAAGTCACTTGGGGAGAGCTTGTGTTTGAAAAGAGGCAGAGGTAGTTTTTCCCAATCAAAATGAAGTTCCTGTGACAGCTTGACAAGAGTGGTTTTTAAAGACTGGTTGGTTCTCTCTACATTACCTGAAGATTGACAGTGATAGGGAATATGAAAATGCCAGAGGGTGTCTAAGGCCTTAGATAGAATTTGATAAATTTGGGAAGTAAATTCATGACCACTGTCTGACTAGAGGGAGGCTAAGACACCAATTCAGGGGATGATCTCTCAGAGAAGATCAGAAACTGACTGAGCCCTTTTGTTAGTTGTAGAAAATGCCTCCAATTACTCTGAGAAGGTCTCCACCAAGATGAAGAGGTACTTGTCACATTTGACAGTGGGTGTATGGGTGAAGTCAAGTTGCTAGTCAGTTCCAGGGAGGGAACCTCTAACTTAATAGGTAGAAAAAGGTGCTGCAATATCTTGATTGGGAGTCTGACATCTGAAAGTGTTTGCAAGAGTCAGTGATAGATTTTAAGAAACCTAAGTCCTCAGGAGTACACTGTAGGTAGATCTTAACAAAATAAGACAACACTTGTCTATTAGGATGAAAAAGTTGGTGAAGATAGGACAGAGTTCGGTGAGTGTCAGGGAGTGAAGGTAGGAATGTGGGTTGCAGTGTAAGAATGTCCTTGGGAGGTTGAAACAAGTCCAGGACCCCAAGGGCTACAGTTCTAGCTGTTTTGTTGTCTCTCCTTTCCCTTGGAGACAATAGAGTCATCCATCTTGTGGGATATGTAGTAGAAAAACTCAGTAACTGTGGGGAGATGGAAGACCTTTAGTATGGCCATAATTTGGTTTGCATTAGTTACTGATCCTCCTTTAATCATAAGTAATCTGCTGTCCTTCCAGATAGTGGTGTGGGACAGGAGGATATGGAAAGCATATTTGGAATTTGTATAGATGTTGAAAGGCATGGGTAAAGGCTATTAGTCCAGCCTGTAGATTGATGGTATGAGCAGTAATGGCTTGTGCCTTCACTAACTCTGTGCCTGACACTATGGCATAGCCAGATCTTCTGGTCCCTTCTTGTAGAAAGGAGCTCCCATCTGTGTCCTAGGTATAGATGTCCTGAGGCAATGTGCCCTTCTGTATGTGTGAAGAATGAGGTAATATTTTCTCTGAAGTTTCAGTGCAGGAGTGAGATAGGGAGTGGTTAGTATTTTGTCAAGTAACAATATTGGAAATATTAAGAGGCAGGCATGGTTGGAGGGTAAGTGTGGAGTCTTTTATTAGTACTACCTGAAAAGAAAGAGCCCTGGAGGAAGGTAGAGTCTGTAGGCCTTTGTAAATTAGGAGCTGTCATAGGTTATGGAGAGAAGACAGTTATAGGTGACCCAAAGGTCCCAAAGGTTATTTTTTTGACTCTTGAATAAGGAGTTTGGCAACTGCTAAGGTATGACTACAAGGTGCCTTTCTCTGCCTGTTCAGATCTATTTTTTTGACAAGTATGCTATAGATGCAAATGAAGGTCCAAGTTGGTGACCTAGGACTCCAAGGCCAAATCCTTCTTTTTCAGTTATGTAGAGGGAAAAAGGATGAGTCAGGTCAGGGATATGTAAGGCTGGGGCCTTAAGAAGAGCCTTTTGGAATCTTTAAAAGGGCTCAGTAACAGGTTTGGTTTGTAGGTGGGGCCTAACGCTGCTTCATTTAAAGGGCTAGGAAGGAGGGAACAGGAGGGAACCTAGGAACGTAAAAAACTAGCTATTCCTAGGGATGATAAAATGTCTTCCTTTGTAGAAGAAACAGTTAGAGACTAAATTAGGTTCTTTCTATCTAAGGTGATAGCCTTGTGGGTTGGAGTAATTGTTAGTCCCAAAGAGGTTAACTGAGGAGTGGACAGTTAGACTTTAGAGGGTGAGATTTAGAAGAGCATAAGTGTCAGCTTGGCTAAGTTTTAGAGGACTACAGAGAAGGATGTCATCTATATAATGCACAATCTTAGATTTAGGGAAAGACGGAGACAGTAAGTCAGGAGCCAGAGCCTGGCCAAATAGGTGTGGACTGTCCCAGAATCCCTGGGTTAGAATAGTCCAGGTAAGTTGGGAAGAGACGTGGGTGTCAGGATCTGTCCAGATAAAAGCAAATGTGTTTTGTGACTGGGCATCTAGAGGGATAGAGAAAAACACATCCTTGAGATCTAGGACTAAGAAATGGGAAGTCTCTGAGAGGATAGTGGAAAGAAATGTATAAGGGTTAGTCACAACATGATGGAGGGGAACCACTGCAAAATTAATGTGCCTGAGGTCTTGAACCAGGTGATAGGTTCCATTAGGCTTCTTAACTGCTAATATAGGGGTGTTAAAGAGGGAAGAGGTAGGGTGAAGGAGTTTTTCCTTAAGAGGCAGAGATGATAGGCTTAAGTTCCCTGAGAATCTAGAGAGAGAAGGGGTATTGAGCTTGGGTTTTGTACCTGATAGACTTCAGTAATTGGGTGACAACAGGAGAATGATGTTTAGCAACAGAGGGGTCCTGGACGTCCCAGACTCAGGGGTCTACCTGAGAAGCTTCTTGGTTTTCAGCATCCAGATTAGTGTATTACAATAAAGCCTTTGTGAAACATTCTAAAAATTGAGTTGGTTTTTTTCTTTTTTCCAGGTTGACCTCTTAGAGCTTTCCAAAATTTGCAGGTTTTTAGGCTGCCTTATGGAGACTAGCCAGGGGCAGGTTAAGAATCTATATTTGGTTAAATACCAACTGCAGAATTACAATTCCTTTGAGGATCTTGGTCATGTACTGACTCAGATTCAATTGGATATGTTCTATCTGTTCAATAAATTTCATCTGGATGTGTTCTTGCATGTTTCCAAACCCACCTGCATTTGTCAGGAAGCAAATTATTGGAAACAATCATATGTACATCATGGAAAGTCAAGCTATAAGACTGAGTAATGTACTGAAACTCTTCAATAAAGGCAGAGGAGTTGGAGGTATAGGAACCCAGTCTGCTTTCTATTTGAGAATGTTCACTCAGCAAGAAAGGAACATGTACTCTGACAAGGCCATCTACCCCACCAACTTCCCTTAAAGGTAGGACCAATGCTGGATCAGGTGTCCCCGGGGGAAAAGGACTTGGGGTTTGTGGCTGTGGCCTTGGAACAGGTGATGGGAGGGGTGATGGTAGGTGCCAATACAGGGCGATTGGAGTAACCTGCAGCTAGCACAGGAGGAGGGGAGGTTGAGGAAGGAGGCTCTGTGGTAGCCTGATAAGAAAGAGAAACTGAGGCAGTAGGTTGGGTTTTTGGAGGCGTGAAGTGAGTTCATTAGCTGGATCAAAGGTTAGAGTGTTATTGGTGGATATTTTATGGCTAAGAGAAATTGGGCAGGGGAACAAAAGGAACACAGGGAGGGGTTGGAGTGAAGATAGGTAAATGCTTGGACATCCCAGTGGGGATCTTCAAGGTATGTTCGAAGACGAGGAGGTACACATTGGTGAGTTATTGATTTATTTTTACAGGTGTCCCAAGGACAATTTCAATACCAGAATTCCAGCCAGGCTAGATGTCTAAGTCATCATTTAGAGTGAGTTCTAGACTCACCAGAAAGCATTTCTACTTAGGCCTGGGAATTTCTGAATGGCTGCAAGAGCCTGGAAGGGGAAGGGGTGCAAGAGGCACTTTCAAGGGGTATTCACCCAAGGGTCGAAGTCTTATTTTGTATATCAGCTAGGAGGCTCCTCATAAGGACCATGACCATGAAACGCCAACCCCTTAGACCATAAAGGCTGGGCAGGCCCTATTTGGGAACTCAGGGGACCTCCCACATGGCAAGAGCTAGCTCTATGTGGTGAACCATAGCAGGCAGTAGCCCATGTAGAAGTCTATATGTCCCCCAGTGACAGCAGCAACTCAGGTGGTAAAAGCCTGTGAGTCCCACAGCGGCCAGCAGGTGGCGGTGGTTGAGCAGCTTTGGCAAAAGTGACAGTGGTCTGGGCCCCTCTCAATCCTGGGGAGTAGCTGTGCTCCAAATCCAGAAAGCACAGCAGACATGATGGTGGTGGTAAGTGGGCAGTGGTCATACTTCCTGCTAGCTGCCAGAGGTAGCCTAGAGTACAGTGGCACCAGGCGCAGATGCTATGACCATGCAGAGGTGGTAGGTGATCATGGTCCCTTCTTATTTCTTGTTGCTGCCGGATAGACCACACCAGGCCAGTACAGTTCCATGTGGTAGAGGCTTATTGAGGACCACGACAGAGACAAAGGGGAGAAAGAGAAAGAGAGAGAGAGAAAAAAGGAAAAGGAGGAGAGGGCAGTAAGGGTCTGACTTTTACTTAAACTATGACATAACCACTCACAGGTGAAGGTGGGAGGGAAACCAAATGGACACTGGAAATGTATGGCCATTGCCATGGCAACAGATGTTCAGGTCTCTGTCGCCTGTGAGTGATGTCACCACTGGGTTCAGAGGCTAAAGCCGGTTCCTAATACCAACAGTGCTTAAGTATGTGGTTTTATTTCCGGGTCTTCAATTCTATTACCATTGATCTACCAGTCTGTCTCAGTACCAATACAATGCAGTTTTTTTTTTTTTTTAATCACTATTGCTCTGTAATACAGCTTGAAGTCAGGGGTAGTGATTCCCCAAGAAGTTCTTGTATTGTTAAGAATTGTTTTCACTATCGTGGATTTTTTGTTTTTCCATAAGAAAATGAGAATTACCTTTTCCATGTCTGTAAAGAGCTGTGTTGGATTCTTGATGAGGATTGCATTAAATCTGTAGGTTGCTTCTGGTAGGATGGCCATTTTTACTATATTATTTCTGCCAATCTATGAGCATGGAAGGTCTCTCCATCATCTGAGATCTTCTTTGACTCCTTTCTTTAGAGACTTGAAGTTATTGTCAAAAAGATCTTTTACTTGTTTGGTTAGAGTTACCCCAAGATATTTTATATTATTTGTGGCTATTGTGAAGGTAGTTGTTCTCCTAATTTCTTTCTCAGCCTGTTTATCATTTTCATATAGGAAGGCTACTGATTTATTTGAGTTAATTTTATACCCAGCCACTTTGCTGAAGTTGTTTATCAGCTGGAGAAGTTCTCTGGTAGAATTTTTGGGGTAGCTTATATATTCTATTATGTCATCTGCAAATAGTGATACCATTATTTCTTCTTTGCTATCTTGTATCCATTTAATCTCTTTTTGTTGTCTTATTGTTCTAGCTAGCGCTTATAGTACTATATTGAATAGATATGGGGAGAGTGGGCATTCTTGTCCTCTATTTTAATGGGATTGCTTCAAGTATCTCTACATTTAATTTGATATTGGCTGTTGGTTAGCAGTAAATTGCTTTTTATTATGTTTAGATATAGACCTCGAATTTATGATCTCTCCAATACACTTAACATGAAGGGGTGTTGTGTTTTGTCAAATGCCTTTTCTGCGTCTAAGGAGATGATATGATTTTTTTCTTTGAGTTTGTTTATATAGTGGATTATGTTAATGGATTTTTATATAGTGAAACAAGCTTGCATCCCTGGTATGAATCCTACTTGATCATGGTGGATGATGGTTTTGATGTGTTCTTGGATTCAGTTTGCAAGAAATTTATTGAGTACTTTTGTATCTATATTCATAAGCAATATTGGTCTCAAATTCTCTCTTTTTGTTTGGATCCTTTTGTGGTTTGTGTATTAGAGTAATTGTGGCTTCATAGAATGAATTAGGTAGTGTTACTTCTGTTTCTATCTTGTAGAATAGTTTGAGGCATTTTGATGTTAGGTCTTCTTTGAAGGTCGGGTAGAATTCTGTACTATATCCATCTGACCCTGGGATGTTTTTGTTTGGGAGGATTTAATGACTTCTATTTCTTTATAGGATACAGGCCTGTTCGGATAGTTTACCTGCTCTTGATTTAACTTTGGTGTGCGATATCTGTCTGAAAAACCATTAATTTCATCTAGATTTTCCTGTTTTGTTGAGTATAGGCTTTTGTAGTAAGATCTGACGGTTTTTTGAATTTCTTTTATTTCTGTCCTTATGTCTCCATTTTCATTTCTGAATTTGTTAATTTCAATACATTCTCTGAGCCCTTTAGTTGGTTTGGCTAGGGGTCTATCTATCTTGTTGATTCTTGTAATGAACAAGCTTTTGGTTTTGTTGATTTTTTGTATTGTTTTATTTGTTTCTTTTTTTTTCATGAACAATTTGTTTATTCATTCTCATTTGAACTGCAATACAGTGATCCCATGAGACCCGAAAGAATTTAAATTCATTCTATTACAAAGTAAGGTCACAAGACGCCTAAGCAAGGTATCCACACAGGTAAAAAGGAACAGTGAGCTCTGATAATTTTTAAAGACATAGTAAAACTCAGTTGTTAGTAAAGGCCTAAATATTATTAGTATTAGTACCCAGAGAAGACTTTTATGCAGTTTCTAGTAGTCTGTGTTCGATATTCACAATGGTCCTTTTATGCACACAGCCTTGCTCCTCAACTATTTATTTATTTATTTATTTATTTATTTATTTATTTATTTATTTTTAAACGACTTTATTTTGCAAAACAAAGATAAATGTAAAGATTTTAAACATTTTTTGCTTAAAATTATACATTTTTGTCAGTACTGTTTTTTCAGACATTAAAATAAATTTTACATAAAACCATGTGAATTATTTATTTTTTTTAAATGACTTTATTTTACAAAACAAAGACAAATGTACAAATTTTAAACATTTTTTGCTTAAAATTATACATTTTTGTCAGTACTCTTTTTTCAGACATTGAAATAATTTTTACATAAAACCATGTGAATATATTTTTTTAGTCAGTACTTAATTTTTTTCAAGGGCTTGACAGTTGATTTCAGCCCTGAGTTTAACTATTTCCTGGTTTCTACTCCTCTTGGGTGAGTTTGCTTCTTTTTATTCTAGAGATCTCAGGTGTATTCTTAAGTTGCTCTTGTTAGGGCACTTAGTGCTATGGATTTTCCTCCTTGCACAGACTTCATTGTGTCCAATAAGCTTGGATATGATGTCACAACATTTTTCATTAAATTCTAGGAAGTCTTTAATTTCTTTCTTTCTTTCTTCCCTGACCAAGTTATCATTGAGTAGAGAGTTGTTCAGTTTCCACGTGTATGTGAGCTTTCTGTTGTTTTGCTGTTACTGAAGACAAGCCTTAGGCCATGGTGGTCTGATAGAATTCATGGGGTTATTTCAATCTTCTTGTATTGGTTGAGGGCTGTTTTGTGACCAATTATACGGTCAATTTTGGAGAAGGTACGATGAGGTTCTGAGAAGATAGGGTATTCATTTGTTTTAGGAAGAAATGTTCTGTAGATATGTTACATTCATTTGATTTATAACCTCTATTAGTTTTACCATGTCTGTTTAGTTTCTGTTTCAGTAACCTATCCATTGGCAAGAGTGGGGTGTTGAAGTCTCCCACTATTATTGTGTGGGGTTTGATGTGTATTTTGAGCTTTAGTAAATTTTTTTTATGAATATGGTGTCCTTGCATTTGAGGCATAGATGTTTAGAATTGAGACTCTTGGTGGATTTTTCCTTTGGTGAATATGAAGTGTCTTTTTGTGTCTTTTTTGGTAACTTTTGGTTGAATGGAAATTTTATTTGATACTAGAATGGCTAGTTTCTTGGGCCCATTTGCTTGAAAAAATTTTTTCAGCCTTTTTCTCTGAGGTAGTGTCTTTGTCACTGAGGTGACTTTCCTGCATGTAGCAAAATGCTGGGTCCTGTTTACATATCCAGTCTGTTAGTCTATGTCTTTTAATTATAGAATTGAGTCCATTAATATTTAGAGATATTAAGGACATATGACTGTTGGTTCCTGTTATATTCATTTTTGGAGGTTGCTTTATGTGCTTGTGGTTCTCTCCTTTTAGCTTTATTGTGAGATGCTTAATATCTTGTCTTTTCTTTGGTGTAGGCACCTTCCTTGTGTTGGGGTTTTTCTTCTAAGATCCTCTGTACAACTAGATTGGTAGATAGATACCGTATGATGTTTTTCCCTGGAATATTTTGGTTTCTCCATCTATGTTGATTGAGATTTTTGCTGGGTATAGTAGTCTGGGTTGGCATTTGTGTTCTCTTAGAGTCTGTATGACTTCTGACTTTCATAGCCTCTGTTTGAACTCAGGTGTAATTCTGATAGCTCTACCTTTTTATGTTACTTGGCTCTTTTCCCTTGCAGCTTTTAATATTCATTCTTTGTTCTGTACGTTTAGTGTTTTGATTATTATGGGACGAGAGGATTTTCTTTTCTGGTCCCATTTGTTTGGTGTTCTATAGACTTCTTGTACTTTTATGGCCTTCTCTTTAACTTGGGGAAGTTTTCTTCTATGATTTTGTTGAAGACATTTTCAGGTCCTTGTAGCTGGGTTTCTTTGTTCTCCTTTATTCCAATTATTCTTAGATTTGATTTTTTCATTGTGTCCTGAATTTCCTGGGTGCTTTGGGTTATGAGTTTTTTTATGTTTTAAATTTTCTTTGACAGTTGTGTCAATCTCTTCTATAGTATCTTATACACCTTAGATTCTCTCTTCTATCTCTTGTATTCTGTTTGTGATACTTACATCTGTAATTCCTGACATTTTCCCTAGGTTTTCCATTTTCAGGTTTATCTCCCTTTGTGTTTTTTTTATTGGTTCTACTTCCACTTTTAGGTCTTGGACTGCTTTATGCAATTCCTGTATTTTTCTGTATTTTCTTCAGCGAGTTATTTATATCCTTTATAAAAAACTCTATTATCTTCATGAGATAGAATTTTAGGCCAGCATCCTGATTTTCAGGTGTGTTGGTGTATTCAGGGCTTGCTGTGGTGGGAGAACTGGGTTATTTTGGCTTCTGTTTCTTATGATATTGAGATTGCCTTTCACCATTTGATTATTCCTGGTGTTTTCTGGTCTGGGTGACACTGTCTGGAGTCTGCCTCTTTTGTCCCTGGGTTGACTCAGGTCTCCTGGTAGGCCTGCAGCCCTGGCTATAGCAGACCTCCTGTAGGGTTTTCCAACTGGGGGGTCGTCAGAGGGGCAGAGAAGTTGCTGATCTATTGCTTTGACTCCAGTAGATCTCCTGGGAGGCCTTCAGACTGTTGGGTCTTCAGAGGAGCAGACAAGCTGTTGTCCTGTGTGAAGCTATTCTGCCAGTGGGCTTACAAATTGTGATTTCTATTTCCCTGTGTGCAGCAGAACTCCAGGGAGGCTTTCAGTCTTTTGGATCAGTTGCCCTGAATGTCACAGAGTACCAGGTAGGCCTTCAGACTGTGTTGATTTTTGCCTAGTTGTCCTGTGTACAGAGGAACTCCTGGTGTCCTGAGTGCAGCAATCTCCTGGGATGTCTCAGGTTGTGGAGTCAGACTATCTAGTAGTCTGTCCCAGCAGAAAGTACAGGGCAGTAGGGGAGTGGTATTTGGTAGGTGGGGTTCTTAGGGTGTGGTGGGTTCCCAAGTCCACTGAGCTCCTAGTGACAGCTGTGGGACTTGGAATGTTTCTTACCAAATTCTCTCACTACAGTGGATCTTCTGAGTAGCCTAGGGGTATGGTGTTTTCCAGGGAGCAGTCTAGCTAGCAGTCTGTCTGATTTTGATGCTCTTGGGTTTTTAGTTTCTGCATCATATAACAAGAAGTGTGGTTCATTATAATGGCTCCAAAGACATTTTTTTCTGATTAAATTGACCTTATCTTTGACAAAAAAGAGGAGGGCAGATGATCATACATTTTCAGACTGACAATACATAGACATGGAGTAATATTTATTCCTCTAAAAGCTTTTGTGAATTTTGTTGTTCTATATTTGAATAGCAGTTCTGTCTTTATGAAGAAAAAAAGCATGGCCTTCTGTAAACCCCCTATTACTGCTCAACATCTCAGCCACAAAAAAGACAGGCATTTATTCAAGAGGCCATGACATTGAGAGATTGCATCAATGAAGTGTTCTGTCCTTGGCATAAAGCTTGTTCTAAGTGGTAATTAGAATAGAGGCTCCTAAATATTACAACCGTTCAGTGTCAGCCTCAGGGGGCTACTAACTAATGTTAGGAATACTCTTACTGCTTTTAATCAAGATTTAAGCAATACAGACTGTCTATTCAGCACAGAATGAACAATGCAAATGTTACCACCTTAATAGGATCTTCAGCTTCAAAACACATCATATGAACTTTGTTCTCAAAGGACTAGAACACACAGTACCAAATTGTTTGTTATGCTGGTTCATGTGTCTTTAAGTCTTATCTAATTGGTATCCAAACCTGTCACTACCTCTTTTCCTTTTGTAGGTTCTTGCAAAGAGGAAAAGAGCACTCACCAATCACTTTACCCTTGTTCCTAAGCACAGTGGCACATACCTAGTCACATGCAAACATAGCTCTCTCATCCATCTCTTGCAATCCCTTCACATATTCTGGGTCTGAAATTGTAATTGTTTTAGATATGGAACAGCATAGAAATGCCATCTGAGCCAACTTCCACATTTTGTAAATGTGAACGGTGAGGTCGAGAAATAGGGTGTGCACAGCGCTGCCAGGACAGCAATCTGGTTGTCAGCACTAACACTATGTATGTGTCTCCCCAATATGAACTTGAGATTTCAATGATATGCAGCAACTGCTCAATTCAGAATATATATTCTTCAGTTTCTTTGTATATAAAACATTGTTCTGATCCCCCAGAAGTATTTCACAGGGGAAAGAGATAGAACCTTGACCTTGTGGGGAGTAAGCTTATAAGTATGTAAATATTTTCAGTATGATTGGATTGCAAATTATTACCAGATTATTTATAAATTCAGAATAGATTTGTTTGGAACAAATTATCGATTTTAGTACCTCCTCTGGGTTTCATGGAGAGGCTTTTATGATGCTTTGAAAATGTAAAGACTATTTTAAAGTCTTAACATTGACATTGTTCCTTCTGTCATTTTTTCTTTTTTTAAAGAGAAACCATAGAAGCACCTGAAATTCTCAACTAATGCTATATTTTGCCTCTCATAATATGGAAAAGCAATATTTAGTTATGTTGGAGGGAAATAGAAATATGCATACATCCCTGCTGATAATTATGTTTGTATATATTTTTAGGAAAAGTATGTTATATAAAGATATTGAAAAATGTGTACATTTCTGAACCAATATATTTGACTTATAGAAATATTTCTTAAAAGAGGGTCTGTTTGTCTGTGTAAACAATGAACAGAAGAAGTACCTTTCATATGATTAACTGGTAAAAACAATGGGCAAGACAATGTGTCCTGTTAAAATCTTCTTTTATACCATTCATGAATCAGTGTATGCTAATCTTTCTCATACTAGAGATTTAACCTTCGAGTCAGGAACAAATATCACATTAAAATACACATACCATACTGGGGAGATTAACTCTGTGGTAGAGTTCATGCTTAGAGTTCACATAGTTCTGAATTTCATTACCAGCATTGAAATAAAGATACATGGCAGAACATGCCCACAACCAAAGTCAAAACCCATACAAAATGATTTGAGTTTGCTTGGAAAGGTGATAAAACTCAGAATTAATAGGCAGCAAACATCAAAACACTTTAAATTCACCTTTTTTCACCAGCTTGATATTTTTCTGTTGCATGTCCCCTTCTGTGTAAACCTTTTGAAGTCTTACCCACTTTCTCAAGTTGATATAATCTGCCTTTTTTCCTTCTCTGCCAATACCATCATAAAGCCTTTTTATATTCTTTAGTCTAGTGTATCCAATAGACTTTTCTACTATTATTAAGATATTTGGTAAACTGCTCTGTCCAATCTAGCAGCTATTAGCCAATGTGGCTATTGATTAGAGACTAGCCGATTCAACTGGGAAAATGCAATTTTGACTGCATTTAGTTTTGTCGTTTAATCAAGTTTATTTTTAGAATACAGAAGTGAAAATATGTGTGTATTGATTTGATTTATTATTATTTTTGGGTAGGGGAGAGAACTGTATTGCATTGATGAAATGCCTATTAATTAATCACGTCACTATGGTAGTTAATGTGGAGGGTCCATCCCATGGGAAAGCACCAGTCTACAACACTATTAACGATACACTGTTATGCTTACAGACAGGAGTCTAGCATTGCTGTTTCCTGGGAGGCTTCATCCAGTAGCTGACTGAAACAGAGCCAGAGACCCATAGTCAGTGAGTAGATGGAGCTTGACGACTCCTATGGAAAAGCTAGGTGTAAGGACTCCACACGAAAACCAACAGTTAACTAACCTGGACCCTTGGGGCTCTCAGAGACTAAACCACCAACCAAAGAGCACACAAGGGCTAGACCTAGGTCTTCCTGCACATATCTAGTAAATATACAGCTTGGTCTTCATGTGTTCCTGACAACTGGAGCAGGAGCTATTCCAAAAGTTGTTGCCTGACTGTGGAATTCAGTTCTCTAACTGGGCTATCTTGTCTGGCCTCAGTGGGAAAAGAAGTGCCTAACTCTGCAAAGTCTTGATGTGCCAAGATTTGGAGGAGGGTTTACTCAGGTCCTTCTCCATTCTCTCAGAGAAGAAATAGAGGGAGGAAGGTGAGTGGGTACCAGGAAGGGAGACAGCAATTGGCTTGTAAAGTGATAGTAAAAGTAAAATAAAATTAAAATCAAAATCAAACCAAACCAAAGCAACCAACCAAACAAAAACACCTAAAAATAAATTGATCTTGCAATCCACCTATACCAACCAAAGGAATATCTAAAGGGACAATAGTCAGTGTCTATATCAAAAATCCTTGCATACCCATGTCTATTGAAGCATTACTCATAGTTGCTTCTGTGTCCATCAGTGAATGTGGGGAGGAAAAATGTATGTACACATACATTATGAGTTCATGCTATTTGTAAGAAAAATGGATGAAATTGGAGATTATTATATTAAGACAAGTATTATATGTTTTCTTTCATGCATAGAATCTAAGGTGTGTTGGGGACATGAAAGCAGAGGGGGAACTTTTAGGAAAACAGAAAATAACCTGAGCAAGACTTATAAAATGAAAAACTGTGGAGAGAGTATAATGAAAGTTGATTATATGGGTCTGTGAAAGCATCACAATGAAACTTACCACTTTATAACTTACACTGATAAAAATAATTATCAGTGTTTTCAGCCGAGCTGCACAATTTCTTTCATAAGTAGCATGTCACCATCTACTAACCTTTTCTATGACAAAGATCATCTCTAAATGGGATGTAGAAAATATTTTCAATAGAAAAAATTGCATTGCTTTGTCTCTTAAAAAACAAGACTACTTTTTTTTCAGTTTAGTTTTTTATTGGATATATTTTATTTACATTTAAAATGTTATCCCCTTTTCCAGTTTCCCCTCCACGACCCCCATCCCATCCTCCCTAGCCCTGCTTCTATGAGGGTATTCACACACCATCCACCTCCTCCCTCCTCCCTACCCTGACATTCTCCTACACTGAGGCATCAAGCCTTGGCAGGACCGAGGGCTTGTCCTCCTATTGATCCCCAGCAAGACCATCCTCCGCTACATGTGCAGCTGGAGCCATGGGTCCATCCAAATATAGTTTTTGAATAGTCGTTTAGTCAGTGGGATTTCTGGTTGGTTGGTATTGTTGTTCTTATGGAGTTCCAAACCCCTTTAACTTTTTCAACTCTTCTTTATTAAGGACTCTGTTCTCAGTTCAATGGTTAGCTTTGAGAATCCGCCTATGTATTTGTCATGCTCTGACAGAACCCTCAGGAGAAAACTATATCAGGCTCCTGTGAGCATGCACTTCTTGGCATCAGCAATATTGTCTGGGTTTGGTGGCTGTATATGTGCTGAATCCCCATGTGGAGCAGTCTCTGGATGGCCTTTCCTTCAGTCTTTGCTCCAAACTTTGTCTCTGTATTTTCTCCCAAGAATCTTTCTGCTCCTGCTTCTAAGAAGGACTGAAGCATCCATACCTTGGTCCCACACTGGTCAGAATGGCTAAGATTAAAAAAACTCAGATGACATCAGATGATGGAGAGGATGTGGAGAAAGAGAAATGCTCCTCCATTGTTGGTGGGATTACAAGCTGGTACAACCACTCTGGAAATCAGTCTGGTGGTTCCTCAGAAATTTGGACATAACTGAAAATTGGACTACCTGAAGACCCAGCTACTTCACTCCTGAATATATACCCAAAGGTCACTCCAACATATTAACAAAGACACATGCTCCACCATGATGATAGCAGCCTTATTTATAATAGCCAGAAGATGAAAAAAACCCAGATGTCCTTCAACAGAGGAATGGATACAGAAATTGTGGTACATTTACACAATGCTGTACTACTCAGCTATTAAAAAGAATGACTTCATGAAATTCTTAGGTAAATGGATGGATCTAAAAAATATCATTCTGAGTGAGGTAAACCAAACACACACACACACACACACACACACACACACACACACACACACAACCAATGTTATGCATTCACTGAAGAGTGGATAATAGCCCAAAAGCTTGGAATACCCAAGATACTATTCACAGACTACATGAAGCTCAAAAAGAAAGGTGACAAGACTACTTTTAAACGTTGATTAAAACCAGAAATTACATTTCAAAACTCAGGCTATCAAGTAGATCTCTTGAAAACAGAAAAAAAAAAACTTGTTGCTGGAGTTGGGTTTTCTGCTCTTTTGTAGCATCCATTTTTTTTTTCTGTGCAAAAAAGGCTCTTAGAATTTAGTACATAAATGCTGTCATTTTACCCCATCTCTTCCCTCTAACTTTTTTCATTTTTGATACCGTAAATAACATTCTTTCTTTATAACTTCTTTCCATATAACTATTAGTCACACACACAGTTGTGCTTATTTATTTAAATATAACCTTGAGTCCATTCCATTTTGGCTGTATATATTGTGTATGTATTTAGAGCTAACCACTTGGGAGTGAATAACCTATTTTTTTGGCTAAAGTAACCATATATTCTACTGAATGACTGAAATACAGCTAGTGTAATTAATAAAATATATGCTTTTAAATAGTAATTTTACTTATTTATTTGATTTTTTTCATGAATATATAGAATGCAGTTTGACCAAACAACTCCCCTTCTCCCCAAGTTTTTTTTCTAAGAGTTTTGCATACATATATGGCTGTGTACCACATGAATCAAAAGACTATTCTGGAATTCCTGTAACCAGAGTTAAAGACGTCTATGAGCCACCATGTGGGTGCTGGGAATTGAACTCTAATTCTCCACAAGATGAAAAAGTGCTCTTAACTGCTGATCCATCTTTCCAGCCCCCATGCCCACTTTTACAAAACTCCATGAAGATAATTGATTCTACCCATATATTCATGGGTTTGGGGGCACCTGCTGGAACATAGGCAATGCACAAGCAGCTATTCCCCTTAAAAAAGTGATTATCTTTCCAGAAGTGACCCACTGCACATACCTCCACCACTGAAGGCCTCTAGATATTTAGAGTACTGATGTTGGGATTTCACTTAGATTGATCTTCTTGCAGATTTTGTGAAGGTAACCTCAGTTACTGTAAAATTATGTACGCAATGATCATGCCATGTACAGAAGACAAATTTTCACATCAATTTTCCCCATTTTCAAGCTTCTACATTCCTCACACTGCTTTTCCTGTGATGTTTACTGAACCATGGGAAATGTAAATGTCCCTTCTTCCCCGGAGTACTCAAAATCACTTATTCTCAGTATGTATATTAGCTAAGAAATGCGTGTTTTCTAGAAGTCTAATGACATGATTGAACAAGAAAGAAGTGGTGCATGCAAGTAATGGAATTTTGTTCAACTTTGAAGAAAATGATATCATACAATTTGTAAGGAAATGGATCAAATTGGAAAACTATTATACTGAATGAAGTAATTCAGGCCCAGAAAGACAAATGCTACATGTTTTCTTATATAAAAATCATAGCTTTGAGTCTTTTGTTCTGTTCTTTAACATGGAGTATATGTAGAAGGCAAGAACTCTGGAAATAGGCCATCACAGGTGGTGTATTATGTATGATCAAAGGGACAATAGAATACATGTAAAAGTGAAAGGAGAGAGGGAGGCTACTGATGGTGGAACAACTGAGTATGGAGAATGCTAGACATTGGGTAAATGAGAGCATGGGTGAGGAGTTAGCCAAAATAATGTGTATATAAAAATATTATATGGAAATCTATGGTCTCACAACTCAAGTGAAAAAATAATATTAGAGTGCTTAGTAAAATACATATAAAATAAAAGAACAGGAGAATTACTAGGGTTTAAAGGTCTAATCAAGGTTGAGGTCAGGGGATAAGGGAGAGAAGAGTAGGTAACAGAAAGTTAACCATAGTTAAGGCTATATGAAAGCCCAGTAGTTAGCAAGCTAATTTCAATTCTGCTCCCAAAATACATGAACTATGAAACAAAAAAATTATTACCAGGCATGGGGTACCTCCCTACTAGTTACTGATAGAGGAAGATACAGAAATCACACAATATAAACTGCTACCATAGTTCTTGGTCACTTATCAGAATGAGATGGATAGAACTTATTGCTGAAGACACTGTACATTGGTTTCAGAACACAAGCAATCAGTCTCAGACTGACTAAAAATTTCCTTTCCTGCTAGCCAGCTTTTATACTAATGAAATTTATTATTTAAATTATAGTTATCTACCAATAATGTACATCAGGCAGATTCCCAATCCAGCCAGAGAAAAGTGAGCTTTCCAGTTTCCACCTGTGCTGGAAGTAGAGCCTTGGCTGTGGTTCTGTTCCCACATAGTCCATACCTCAGTTTCATCCTGACTCCCAAGATATTCTGGCACATACAGAATCACAGAATCACAGGCTCATAGAATGGACAGGCTCCAGTCAGAGACAGGGAGGCCAGATAAAACCAGAGATAACCAGTTGGCTGGAAGCAATTGTAAGAACCTAAGCAATAGAAACCCATTTGACTTGGCAAAATCAGAACCCAGTTCTCTCAGCACAATAAGTCCTGGATACCACAATCCACCTATAAAGCAAGATTCAGATCTAACATCTTATTCCATAATGATGAGAAAGGATTTTAAGAAATACATGAAAAACTCCCTTAAAGAAATACAGGAAAGCACAAGTAAGCAAGTAGAAGTCCTTGAAATGAAAACATGTAAATTCCTTACAGAAATACAGAAGAACGCAATTAAACAGGTGAAGGAATTAAACAAAACTGCCCAGGATCTAAAAATGGAAGTAGAAACATTAAAGAAAACACAAAGTGAGAAAGCCCTGGAGATGGAAAACCTTGGAAAGAGAACAGGAGTAATGCAAGCATTACCTATAGAATACAAGAGATGGAAGAGAGAATCTCAGAGGTAGAAGATACCATAAAAGACATCAACACAACAGTCAAAGAGAATACAAAAAACAAAAAGTTCCTATCTCAAAACATTAAAAAAATCCAGGATACAATAAAAAGACAGAACCTGAGAATAATAGGTGTAGAAGAGAGTGAAGATTCCCAACTCAAAAGATCAGAACACATCTTAAACAAAACTATAGAAGAAAACTTCCCTAACCCAAAGGAAAAAAATGCACATAAACATCCAAGAAGCCTACAGAACACCAAACAGACAGGATCAGAAAAAAAATCTTGTCACATAATAACAAAAATTACAGGAACCAACAATCATTAGTCCCTAATATGTCTTCATTATGAATGGACTCAATTCCTCAATTAAAAAAATAGGCTAACAGACTGGATATGTAAATAGGACCCAGCATTTTTCTGCATACAGGAAACACAACACAGTGACAAAGACAGATATTACCTCAAAGTAAAAGGCTGGGACTCTCAGGACTCAAAGGGAGAGACCTTAGATGAAATGCCCTACAGTGGGGAGGGGGAACTTGTAGAGTTCACCTCCAGCAGAAAGACAGGGCATCAAGTGAAGGATAAAGTTGCCATTTCCCAGTTAAAACTCTGACTCATAATTGTTTCTGTAGGAAAGAACTACAGGGATGGAGAAGAGCCTGAACAAAAGGAGGTCCAGCGACAAGTCCAAAGTGGGATCCAGCTCACAGGGAGACCTCAAGGTTTGACATCATTCCTGAGGCTATGGAGTGCTCACAAAAATGGACCTATCATGACTGCCCTCAGAAAGACCCAACAAGCAGCTGAAAAAGTCTGACGCAGATATTTGCACCCAACCAATGGACAGAAACTGCTGACTCCTGTGGTTGAATTAGGGAAGAGCTGGAAGAAACTGAGGAGGAAGTTGACTGTGTATGAGGACTAGCAGCTTCAATTAACCTAGACCTGTGTGATCTCTCAGACACTGGACCACCAACGAGGCAGCATACAGCACCTGATATAAGGCCCCTAAAACATATACAGCCAGGGACTTCCAGGTCTGGGTCCAGTCAGACAAGATTCACCTAACTCTCAAGAGACTGGAGGCCCCAGGGAGTTTAGAGGTCTGGTGGGGTAGGCTGTTGGGGGTGGGAGGTGGAGGGTGAGTACATTCTTGTGGAGACAGGGGGCAGGGAGCAGGTATGGGGAAGGACACTACATACACATCAAAGGAAAAATCCACCAAGATAAACTCTCAGTTCTGAACATCTATGCTACAAATGCAAGGGCACCCGCATATGTAAAAGAAATGTTACTGAATATCAAAGCACACATTGAACCTCACAGAATAATAGTAGATTTCAACATCCTACTCTCATCAATGAACAGATCATAGAAACTATAAAGAGACACAGTGAAATTAAAAGAAAGGACTATAATTTAATGAAAATGAACGCAGACTTCATGTAGAAGAATACAAATTGATCCATTCTTGTTTTCTTGTACCAAGCTCAACTTCAAGTGGATCAAGAACGTCCACATAAAACCAGATTTTCTAAATCTAATAAGAGAAAGTGGGGAAGAGACTTGAATAATTGGGCACAAGAGAAAACTTCCTGAATAGAACACCAATGACTTATGCTCTAAAATCAACAATAAACACATGGGACTTCATAAAATTTTAAAGCTTTTGTAAGGCAAAGGACACTGTCCATAGGACAAAAAGGCAACCTACAGATAGAGAAAAAAGATCTTTACTAACCCTACAACTGATAGAGGGTTAATATCCACAATATACAAAGATTTTAAGAAATTAGACTCCAGAGAACCAAAAGATCCCATTTAAAAAAACAGGGTACAGAGTTAAATAAAGAATTCTCACTTGAGGACTCTCCCATGGCTGAGAAGCATTTAAGGAAATGTTCAACATTCTTAGTCATTAGAGAAATGGAAATCAAAACAACCCTGAGATTCCACCTCACACCAGTCAGAATGGCTAAGATCAAAAACTCACGTGACAGCAGATGCTGGTGAGGATGTGGAAAAAGAGGAACACTCCTCCACTGCTGGTGGGCTGCAAGCTGGATGAACCACTCTGGAGATCAGTCTGTCAGTTCCTCAGAAAATTGGACATAGTACTAACTAAGGACCCAGCTATACCACTCCTGGTCATATACCCAAGAGATGCTCCAACATCTAACAAGAAAACATGCTCCACCATGTTCATAGTAACTTTATTCATAATAGCTGAAAGCTGGAAAAAACCCAGATATCCCTCAACAGAACAATGGATACAGAAATTGTAGTAAATTTACTCAGCCATTAAAGACAATGGCTTCATGAAACTTGCAGGAAAATGGAACTAGAAAATATCCTGAGTGAGGTAATACAGTTACAAAGGAACACACATGGTATGTATTCACTGATAAGTGGATATTAGTCATAAAAGCTCAAAATATCCATGATATAACTTACAGACCATATGAAAGTCAAGAAAAATGAAGACCAAAGTGGAGGTGTTACTTAAGGGGAAACAAAATAATCTTGAGAGGTTGGGAGTGAGAAGGACTTGGGAGGAAGAGAGGAGGGGGAGAGACAAAAAGCAATGTCAGGATTAGATGTGGGAGGAGACAAGCAAGATGGACAGAAGGTCAGGAAATCTAACAAAGGTATGTAACATTGGGGGGATGGGGAACTGAATGTAGCCACCAGAAATTCCCAGATGCCAGAAAAGCAAGAGGCTCCAGGACCTAACAGAGGATGACATTAGTTAAAATATTCAGCAAAGGGAGAGAGAACCTGTAAAGGCCATATCTAGACATTAGGCATGACCCCTGGTTGATGGTTCGGGCCACCCACCCTTCACAGAATTTTAACCCGTAATTGATCCTATTTAAAGGAAATACAGGGGCAAAGAGTGCAGCAAAGACTAAAGGAAAGGCCATTCAGAAACTGCCCCACCAGGTGATCTATCCCATATGCAGACACCAAACCCAGACACTATTGCAAAAGTCAAGAAGTGTTTGCTGATAGGAGCCTGATATGGATGTCTCTTGAGTAGCTCTGTCAGAGCCTTACCAATACATATGTGGATACACACAGCTGACCATGGGACTGAGCACAGAAACCCCAACAGAGGAGTTAGGGGAAGGGCTGAAGGAGCTGAAGGGATTTGCAACCTCATAGGAAGAACAATAATATCAACCAACCAGACTGTCCCGAACTCCCAGAGACTAAACCACCAAACAATGAGCACACATGGAGGGACTCATGGTTCCAAATGCATATGTAGCAGAGGATAGCCTTGTCTTGCATCAATGGGAGGAAAAGCCCTGCATCCCGTGAAGGCATCACGCATTGGTTGGGTGGGAATGACAGGGTTGGTGGAGGAGCACCCTCCTAGAGGCTGTGGGAGTAGGGAGGGATGGGGAGGTTTCAAGGGGCAAATCTGGAAGGGGCATAATATTTGAAATGTGAATAAAAATTAACCAAATAATTAACATGCATCAAATTTCTTACATTTGGCTTGTGATAATCAAATTGGACAAGGTAGGTCTAAGAGCAAACTAGGTTTGTTTTAATTTTTTACCTTTGCTTTCTTAGATATAAGAGATATTTAGGCAGAGCTTGTTTAGTGATGTCTTCTCAAGATTCACTTAAAAAACATTGACAAAGATCAGAGGATTACATATCACTAATCTTTAATTTTTTCTGTATGCATAGAAACAGATATAAATAAAAATATTGGTTATTTTATGGATAGTGGAGTTATGTATTCTTACCTTTTTCTCATTTCCCAAGTGATCTGGAGTAGGGATTTATAACCTTTTCATTTAGAAAATAATATAATAAATATGACTAAATGTTCCCTCAGGTATGATTTTTCTAAAAGGCGAAACAGGGAAAGAATATTTTCCAAAGAATCTGTAAGCAGCTTTCAGAACAATCACTAACTTGGCAAATGGGGAAAAGCCCAATGGCAGGCCCCTCTGGAGTATGGCCCAGGCATTGCATGTGTAGATGTTTTCCCAGCTGCTTCCTCACATCAAATAGCTAACAATCCAGAGCTCCAAAGCCAAGTCATTTCCTGCTGTCATCATTGATGAAGCCTGTACACAGATGGAGAAGTAAATAAAAGGGAGAACTGGTGCATTTCTATATTTGACCCAGTTACTATTTTTGCCAAATAAGGAGGAAAAGCTTAGAATTTCAAGCATCAGAAAATAGATCCTGATATTGTGAGAAAAATCTTGCTGCTCTTTTTTAGCCCTTTCTAGATGTACACTTCCTTCTTGGAAATCAGGACAGAATTTGACACAATATATATAGACTCAGAGTTGTAACATTATAATGCAACCTAGAAAAAAGGGGCTGCTTGAGACAGTGAAGAAACACTTGTGTGTGTGTGTGTGTGTGTGTGTGTGTGTGTGTGTGTGTGTGTGTGTGTGTGTGTTAATTTGAACTATCTGAGAACTCTCTAAATAGGCACAAGGCCAAAACTTTAAAACTATTATTGTTGACCTTTCAAATTTGGACTCTGAGGCAATTTAAGGAAGGGGCTTCCAAATAAAATGAAAATGGCAAACATTACTAGCAACAGTGGAGTATTTCTTGCAGTCCTAATTCTGGCGTGTCCACAACCAGATCAATAGAATGACCATGTGTTTAGCATTGTCTTACTCCTCCTCTCATTTTCTCGTCACCATAATGCAGCACCAGAGAATCTTTTGTGCACCGAAGTTTTCTTTTCTAGTGTATAATGTTAAGGGGTTCTCCTTTGATGCCTTCCAGGGTTTCTTATGTCTATTTCCTAGAGGTTTATAAAAAACTGAGAAACTTTATAGAACAATGAAGGTATTCAGACTTTGTAAATTCAGAGTTGCTAAAAGACAGATGGCATACATGGTCCTTCCAAGACCTTATTGTCATCAAACAGGTATATATTTTCTGTTGTTTTCCATTGCTGAATGAGCCTTACAAGTGTTTTCTTCTACACAGCTGAAGGGGGGTACGATCCTAGGTTCTAGGCCTAGATCTGGTTATATAATAAATAAGGATAAGTTATGTTTTGCCTTTCAATTTTGTATTAATTTTCAATGGTTATTTTTAGTTAGCCCAAGTCTAGATTATTTAAAAATCACTTCTTCCTAAAATAGCTTTTGTTCCCTGAAATTGGAAAAACTAAAATGCTTTCAAGTTGCAAATAATTATATTGATAGTTATAAGATGTTCTTTTTATTAAACATAAGAGATTAGGTGAGCAGGAAAACAGACCCGCTGGAGTCCTAAGGCTTTTTAATGACTATACTCAGCTTGATTATGTTGGCCTTGAATACTGCTTTTAAATCAACTTTCCGTTACTATAATAAATATTTAACATAACTAACTTATAAAAACTTAGGAGTTATTTTGGTTCATAGCTTTGCAAGTTTTTATTCATGTTTAATTGTTCTCATTTCTTGTTTCTCTAATTTCTCATTTGGGCCTGTTGGGTGGAAGCAGATTATGGTAAGAGTGTATCGCAAAGCAGAAGTCCACAGCCACAGGGCAGGAAAGTCACCAGACCATGAGGTCTAGGTGAGTGTTTCATAATATATCCTTAAGTCTTCCCAGTAAATCCCACCTCTGAAAGTTTTAATTACTGTACTTCCTGGGGATCAAAGATTATAAAATACTGGTCTATGGGTGATGCATAAGGTTCATACTACAGCTTTCAATTTCATGGACCCAAAAGTTTTTATCAATCTTAAAATGCAAAGGACATTCAATTCATACTCAAGAAGATCCATAGTCTTAACTCAAGCACTGCTCAAAACTCTAAGTTCAATGATAGCTTCTGAGATATAAGGTTCATGAAGTGTGAGCCACTGAAAAAATAAAAAGATATAATGGTGACATGAGCAAGGAGTAAGCATTCTCAATTCAAAGGAAGGAATATGGAAATAATAGTAAGTTAGTGCAAAGCAGGACTAATACCCACCAAGGAAGTATGAAATCCTGAATCTCTGGATGTATACAGCATGCAGTACACAGTGGCAGGATGTAGACTTTAAAAGGATTACAGGTGTTCTAGTCGTACTCCATGGCTGGCTCTGATCACTGGCAAAGCATCAGTTAGCAAGCATTGTTCATTATAGGTTTCCAGACCTTCTTGGGATATTCACTGATGCTTAGCTTCTCTTTCTCAGCCATATATAACCTTATGTGGAAATACTTACATGGCTTTGGATTCTCTAATATACTGTGCAACCCCCAAGGCTTTCTTTTGAAATATTAATTTAAATATCTATATCTCATAACTTCTGTATACTGCAGGTACATCACATGGGTAGTGCCAAGGTCTACTGCCCACTTGAACCATGGATGCTGTGGATTGTCTTGGAAGTTGATCATAAGTAAATGAATTCCTAGGCATGTTTTTGGTGCTCAGGGCCACCATGGCTTTCTTCAGAAACTCAGATGCCTTGGAAAACCTTTAAAACTAATGTAGACTTCATTTCTAAATTCTGCAAACAGTCATTGTGTATTCTAGAAGCCACCAAAGACAACACTGGTCATGTGTATAGGGCTTGAGTTATTTTAATAAGCCACTAACAATATTATTGCCTCTGGTCACACTTCTATCATGCTCCGTTTGTGGCCACACTGTAAAGTTGTGCAATATTTCTACTCTGACTGCCTTGTATCTGATTCTCATTATGAGTTTGGCCAGAAGCAGCTAGTGGTACAAATGTTGTTTCCAGAACTGCTTTGCTACCTTGAAATTTACTCTGCCAAGTAAATTAGTCAAGTCCTTTAACCTTGGCCTCTTATAACGTCTTGGGGACTGCCTTCATATTCTTTGCTATAGTGTAAGTCTATTAATACACTTCTCTATATAACCTTCAGTTGCATTGGAACCCTCATTAGCATGCTCTTTCCACATTTTATCATCAGTCTGGTCTTATTAGTCCCTACTAGAATAACATACTGAACTCTTCTCATAACATTCTAGGCCTTTTTTATCTTGCTTGCTCTTCATAAAGACTTTCATAAAGCAGTTGCCAGACATGTCTACCTTGACATGTATATAGTAATACGAAAGATTCCACTTCTCAGTACCAATTTTTATTTTTATTAATAAATATTTTTCATTTATTTCCTATTTTTATTTACATTTCAAATGTTTCCCCCTTCCACAAATCCTCTATTCCATCCTCCCTCCCCGCCTGCTTCTATGAGGGTGCTCCCTTATTCACCCACTAACTCCTGCCTCCCTAACCTCGAATTCCCCTATCCTGTATCATAAGACCTCCACAGGACCAAGGGGTTCCCTTCCCAGTCATGACAGATAAGGCAGTCCTCTGCTATATGTCCAGCTGGAGCCATGGGTTACCCCCTCCCCCCATGTACTGTTTGGTTGGTGATTTAGTCCATGGAAATTCTGGGGGTCTGGGGTTGGTTGATATTGTTGCAAACTCCTTCAGCACCTACAGCCCTTGCCCTAAGTTCTCCATTGTGGTCCCTGTGATAAGTTCGATGTTTAGTTGTGGACATTTGCATCTGTTATTAATCCAGCTCTAGCAGAGCCTCTCAGGGGACAGCTATACTGGGCCCCTGTCAGTAAGCACTTTTAAAATAAATTTTATTAGTTTCTTAGTTTTTAAATTAGTTGTAATAGGTACTTGAGGCAAGAAACTTAGAAAGAGAGTTATATTTTGGGATTACAATTTTACAGCTTCTAGTTCATGTTCAGCTGGTACCATTTCATCTGGGATGGGGTAGTTCTGGAAGGTAATAGTAAGGAGCACATGGGCAAGTGAAAGTCCTTAATGTATGACAAGAAATTAAAGTGGAAAAGAGTAAAGAACTGGGGTCTCATAGCCTATGATCTGGATATGTTTCACTGAACACCAACTCTTAAAAATAGACTTCCTTTCCATAGCACCTGCTTGGAAACTAAGTTTCCAACACATAGGCCTTTAGGAAACGTTTAAGGTTCAAATTATTGCCTGTCCAGAACATGAAATGGTTTGCACAAAAGATCATTCTGCAGATGTAAAGTGGCTTTAAAGTAGTCGCTGTCCCTTATTCATTTTATATGCAATATAGATACCAATGGACTTGGTATCATCAATTTTAGAGAAAATTTTTCTTAAGTCTAATATAGAAGTGCCTCAAGGGTATTATTTATAGCAAATCCACACTAGAATAATCAGCTCTCTGTTGTCTAGGAACCAACTCAAATTATGCCAAGGTCGCAGATGGAATCTCAAATGACCTATTTAGCTTTTGACAGATGCTAGAAGCTCCTCTGGTATTTGCTATGTTGCAAATGCACTGTGCTCACAAAAAGACTGGATCTTGATGTCTAGCCTATCTGTGAGTTTATGCAAGAATTGTATAGTACAAAAGCAAGGGCCTGATGAGTGTTCAGAGCTCTAGACAATAGTAGAAGATAAAAACTAAAATGGCATTGAATCCAGATACTATGGCTTTGACTTGTGGCTTATATCAGATGTCCTAGCCACGTGACATTCATGTCTTAAGCCTTAGTTTTATTATCTGCTAATTGGGCATGATAACACATAGTTCACAATACTGGTTAGAGTGGGAGAAAAGTCATTAAATACACTGAAGCATAACATGGTTTGTAAGACATAGTGAGTGACCAGATGGAAATCTGGGGGTTGTATATATGAAATGCCCTCACTGATTCTTGGCAGGTACGTTTGCAATGTTGGAGGAGATGGACAAATTTCATATTTCATATTATTACATGATGCTGATTTGTAAATTCATTAATGACATATCTTAGTTTGGTAATGTGTGTAAGCACTAAAAGGCACAAAAAATAATATCTTAGTTAGGGTTTTACTGCCATGAACAGACACCATGCCGAAGGCAAGTCTTATAAAGGACAACATTTAATTGTGGCTGGCTTACAGGTTCAGGGATTCAGTCCAGTATCATCAAGGCAGGAGCATGGCAGCATTTAGGCAGGCATGGTACAGACAGCTGAGAGCTGTTGCAGTAAATATTTAATTGAATCTGTCTTATCTCTTTATCTGTCCCTGAAATCTCACTCCGAGGGTGCCGCTTAACATGGAGCTGGGCACATGAACTCTGTTACTTAGTACGCATGACACCCCTTCCTCACGATTCCCTTCCCAAGCGGTTCACTCTACCTGCCCCACTGCCTCTCTCCCGGGTGGAGTTACTGCACCGGCGTCTTCTCTCTTCCATTGCCCGTCACACACATCCCTTCAAACCCCGTTAACTTTTCAAATGGGTTTATATAATAGATTCTCAGTTCACAAACCCTCTACACAATAAGATTACATAAAATGGACAAAGATACAAACTGCCCTTCTATAAGCGATAGAAGACCGATAGAATCCCTTAAAATATTCCTATCTACCCATTGCCAGTTATGGCCACCAGTATCCAGGTCTGCTTTCTTCGGCTCCTTTCTCAATTCCTGTTCCTCTTCTGTTTCCTAACTTTTCTCTGCCTACCTCCACTGTCCAATCACATATTGACTTAACATAAACCTACAGAGAGTTCTACATCTTCATCTGAAAGCAGCTAGTGGAAGACTCTTCCAGGAAGCTGGGGGTAGGATCTTAAAGCGCATGCCCACAGCGACACACTTACTCCAAGGCCACCCCTCCAAATAGTGCCACTCCCTGGGCCAGGCAAATACAAACTATCACAGATAAGGAAGTCAATTGCTATGGTATGGCCCTAGTTAGTGTCCAAGTAGGCAATAAGATCAGTGGTCACCTATCCTGTTCCCAATGACTCTAAGGATCACCATGTTACCATCACACTATAAGGACTCTTTCAGGTTTCTTTACCCATTTTCCAGGGCAGAATTTCAAGTTTGGGTTGTTTTGTTTTACATGCATTCAAAATACTAGAATTTTTCGTTGTATGCTGAGCCCAAATCTGTCTGTTTGTGATGTCCTTCTGTTGAGACTGTCTGAATTTGTTTCATGGAGTTACCCAGAGTAAGTTTAATAAGATTCTACTGTATCTGATGCCTTATCATAAGATTTTATATATTTACAAAAGAATTTTATATCATTTTGAAATTACCTTTTTTTGAGACTCTCCAAAGATTTTAGTATTCATAGTCTCTTCCTACTGTCACAGATTGTATTCTATAGAAGTTGACATTAAAAGGATCTTTGAGGTACAGATATTTATTATTTATCCATGATTGTAATGGGAATGGGGGTGAAAGTAAAGGTTGGAAAAGGAAGACATTGAATAATGATTCAAGTTTGAAAAAAATCTCAGCTAATTAACTCTAAGGAAAGTATTGCCTGTGAAAGCTGTTCCTTGGTGGGCTGAAATGGCCATCCATCATAAGCAGCCTCTGTCTGTAACCAGATATAGGAAAAGATGTCACATTGGGTGAGGTAGAATTCTATAGCTGAGTCCTTCTGTTGACTGCTTCATCTAGGAACCACATATGTCATTGGAGACAGACCTTAATGAAGACATTTATACATGTACCTCTTTGACTCCTGTTCACTGTGCCTGGTAGTTTCACACTTTTTCCACATAGTTTTTCCAGAAAGCAAGGGAGTCAATGGTCCTCTGTTCCTTAGAAATGCAAAATGAGACTTTGGATGAATTTCAGGTCTGTTACAACAGCTTCCTTCAGAAGCTCAGTTGATACCATGTCCCTCTCTTCCAGTCTATTACACAATTCCACCCCCAGTTACTTCCTCTGTGATTCTCATCTCTGAAGGCTTGACATCTATTCAGGCAACCAGGCCTTACTTGTTGATTTATGCTCATACTTGGGTAAAGGACTGCAAAGAAATGTTCCCATATATTACTTATATTCCATACCATTTATTCATGGTAGTTCCACTTTTGCCTCAAGTTTTTTTTTTCCACATGACACCTTTCTTGATTGTCATGAGAAATAAGAAGCTCTCAGTATCCAAGTTTCAGCTATCATTTCTAAGTCAATACCCCCTTTGTCTCTTGGGGTAAGTTTCCCCAGTTGGACAATCATGCTTTCTAAGTTAACAAAGCTAATTATTTCAGAGATAGAAAGATTAAAGTACCTCAATAGGGTTTTTGGGTTGTATTGGCTAGTTTTGTGTCAACTTTACACAAGCTAGCATTATCTGAGAGGAGGCAATCTCAATTGAGAAAAATGACTCCATATGTTTGGGCTGTAGCCAAACCTGTAGGTCATTTTTATGACTGGTGATTGATTTGGGAGTACCCAATCCATTGTGATTAATGTAATTCCTGGGCTGGTGATCCTGAGTCTCTAAAAATTGAAGATTGAGCAAGCCAGTAAGTACCATTTCTCCATGGCCTCTGCTTTAGTCCCTGACTCCAGGTTCCTGTCTTGAGCTCCTTTCTTGATTTCCCTCAGTGATGGAGTGTACTGAGAGCCTGTAAGCAGAAATAGACCCTTTCCTCCCTAAGTTGCTTTCAGGCATGGTGTTTTAGCACAACAATAGAAAAGCTAAGACACAGTGATGATAATTGACAAACTAGTTTGCTACGGTTATTGGAACAAAGTGCCAGAGACATATACCTTGAACAACACAAAACAATGTTTTAATAGCTCAGGTTCAGCAGTAACAGTGAGGCCACATCTATGTAAATGCTGGGGGCTGGTGAAGCTACAAAATCCTGTAGGAGGACCTAATTGAGGACTAACTGAGAGACCAAGGTGTTTGCTGGCACAAACAATAGCAGCCAAATGGGAACTGCTGTTGAGAAGAGATTCTTTCTTGGGGCCAATGGGGCTTGGGTGGAGGGTATTGAAGGAGCTTACAACAGTGTTCAGATGAGCTTGCTGCAGCGTTTCTCACCTGTTCCTGGATTCTGCACCACCTAACCTCCAACCTGCAAGGGCAGGTAGGCTCAGGGGGCAAGTAGGCCAGGGCACAGGCAACACTCAAGTGTTACAAGTTTGAGATTTAGTTGTTAGTATAATTGGCTCCTTCTATAAGAGGCATGTGAAGAAAAGACCTGTTCTAAATTTCCCTTCATGGTTTGTAGATAATCATTCTGTCTTGTCTGCTTACTTTTTAAATTTGTGTATGGTGTAAATGTAAGAAGTGATAAGCTTCATCATGATATTTGGATCAATGACATCATGTACTTTGACTACATTCACTCCCTAATCACTATTTCCTGACCCTCCCTCCAAACTTTCCATTATCCCCTACCTTTCTGAAAGAATTCTGTTTCTATCTTATGTTATAGGTGTGTGTCCATGTGTATTAACCTATATCTTACATTACCTTCCTTGTCTTAGTGTCTGTGCCCAAACTTTCTCTCTTTTGAAAAGATTACATTTAGGGCTGTAGAGAAGAATCAAAGGTAAAAAGCCCTTTTTGGGGGGCTTGGGTTGAATTCTCAGCATCTACACTACAGCTAACTAACAATTATTTGTAACTCCACCTCCAGAGGACCTGTAACCTTCTTTTAGCCTCCCTGGGCCTTGCATCCATATGGTGCATAGATATGTATCTAAACAAAACATCCATAAACATAAAATAAAAACAAATATTTTTAAAACGTCATTTATATTAAAATAGGGCCTGCTTAACGAACTGATTTTAACTGAATTACTCTTGTAATGACTCTAGCTCTTATGTGGTCTCATTTGAAGTACTAGAGAGGAGGACTTAAGCATAATTTATGACCGAGACACAACTCATGAAGTCTTGAATGCTTCAGTCCTTTGGCCTCTAGTTTATAGTCTTCCATTGTAGTCACAAACCAAATGGGAGTTGTGAAGCAGTTCAACATTTGGCATTCTGAAGGAAGTTTCTCCACCCTCAACAAATGTTTCTAAGCTGGTGATTTAACCGCAAGAACCCAGTGTGTCCATGGCTTTAACTGACAAATAAGTAAATGATACATTTGCTAATGTAGAGATGAGGATCAAGTGTGTCCACAAATCTGGTTGATCCTCCATACTCTAGAGTGAAGATCAAGATTTGACGCATCATCTAGTCCTCGTAAGCTCTTATCTTTCAACGAACACAAAGCTAACAGTTCAGATTTCTGGATGATAATATCAGTTAAACACCATGGTCCTGGAGTTTTCAAGTGTCTGGATGTTTCCTTTTCTCACTGTGCCATGATTTGTAAGTGGTTAGAAACATCTCTGGGAAAGGATTTAGGGAAATATTTGTGATGATGCACAATTATTTTTTTTTCAGATTCCTTTTTTCTGTGGCTCATTCTCTTTTATTTAATGGATTTAGGTCATAAAACTAACTTGGGTTTATGATAGGTCCAGGAATTATACAATTTTTATTGAGGTAACTTGCATTAGTCCCACAGTAATTAGATGTCATTTTTTTTTTTACTTTTACAAAACCAAAAAGCACCCTTCTTTACTACCTATCTCTTTTGCCTGCAAAGATTTTACTAATAATTTTACATTCTAGTACCCATCTTCTTAATACTTTTGTAGACAAGAACTTATTGATTGCCATGCTGACCTTGATATTAAACTCCACAGTTTTGTCTCTACAGTTTTTGCATTTCTTAAACATTTTAACATAACTCCCTAAATTTGGTGACTGAGTCTCTTACATAAACCCTAGCATTCAAGGTAAACAGGCCTCTCAAGATTCTAGTGATGTTGCTACTTCTGTGATCAGAAAACTTCTTTTAGTATTGATATATAATGTGCCTCCAGGTCCATTCCTTGGATCATAATCACTTGATGAGGTTTACCCTACCATGTCTATTTTTCTGAACCTTTAAATTTGTCTTCCATCATTTATTTACCTTAGCATTTCCACTCATTCAGTATGGGCCATAATCTTGTCTATGTTATTTGGAGTTCAAACCATCTTCTGGATTTTTCACCACAGTGTAAATTCCTCCACCTTTGGATAACACTTTTTAAATCAATGAATTTTTCCACATTCAATTTGACTTGCCTTTATATGTCACCAGGATAATTCAATTCTATGTGTTACTTTCTGGGCTCCTACTAGTAAATAACGACACATTCCCATAGCTTTTCTGCAGTATGATTTATTTCTTTCCTTATAAGATTCAGGAATTTTTAAGTCAGGGTTATGTTTCATTATAACCTCAGTGACAGGTCTTTTTGTCATAAGAAGTGTTAATGGATAGAGAACTAATTTTTACCAGGTTGAAAGAACACTTTGACAAACTCACAGGATTCAGAGGTATTTGAGTTTCACCATTAATTCTTTTTGTAACTAAGTAATTTAAGTTAATTTTATCTGTATTGGTATGAGGATGGCAGATCCTTTGGGACTGGAGTCACTGTTATATTCCTTTAGGATACCAGTGACATTTGGTTCTACCCTAGATCTCTGACCTATCTAGACTCAGGTTCTTGACTACACAGGAAGATTTAGGTATGTGTTTCATTTCATGGAGTAGGCCTAAAAAAACAGATCTTTGTTGGTTATTCCTTCAAGCTTTGTGCCTCCATTGCACCAGTGTGTCTTATAGGGAAGTCACCACTGTAGAATCTAAGGTTTTGTAGCTGAGTTGGTGTTTACCTTTCTCTTTTGGTAACATGCAGAATGACTTCCAGTACCATGAACTCTAGGCCCTTACTTACAGTTTGTGGAAAGAAAGCAATAGCCTTGGCAACAGCCTGGATTGTTTGGGAGTTCTCATGGGGCCCTTTTTGGCTAATGACTCGAGTAGATGTAACCGATTACTAGAACTAGAAGCTTCATTTGGTGTTAATATGTGCCCCCTTGGATCTCTGCCTCTCCCCATTATTTGCAGATTTGAGATCACCTTCACATATGTACATATTTTTAGAAAGCATCTACTGTTTTAGATTGCTGTACTGCCCCTTAACTGGTCTTTCTGTCCATCTCTTTATCCCCTACATTACTTACCTCTTCCCTACCCCCTAATTTGATCCTCCTGTTTCAGTTTCTAATCCTCATCCATCCAAAACTATCTCTTCTATTTCCCCCTTGATATCCATCCCTCTCCCCTAGTCCCTTACTCTACACCTAATTTTTGTAATTAGCTTGGTAAACATTGACTTAACAATTAAGTTAGGTGTTTATATACCATATATATCATATTTGTCAAATATATATACACTATATTTGTCTTTCTGGGTTTTGGTTAACCTCACTCAAGATGATTTTTTTCTAGTTTTATCCATGTGCCCATGAATTTCACAATCTTTTTGAACAGCTGCATAAAATTTCCTTGTGTAAATTACTACAATTTCTTTGTCAATTCATCTGTTTGTGGATATTTAAATTGTTTTCTATTTCTTGATATTATGAATAGAGCAACTATGAACACAATTGATCAAGTGTCCACATTGGAGGATGAAGCATCCTTAAGGTATATGCCCAAGAGTGCTCTAGCTGGATCTATTCCCATCTTTCCCCAGATTTCTACAGTGGTTGTACATGTTTGAACTCCTACCAGCAATGAATATCTGTTTCCCACACTCCACATCCTTTCCAGCATGAGTTGTCATTTGTTTTATTGATCTTGGCCACTCTGACTGGTATAAGATGAAATCTCAAAGTAGTTATAATTTTCATTTATTTGATGACTAAGGATGTTAAACATTTCTCTAAGAGCTTCTTAGCTAATTGAATTTTTTCTTTGGAGAATTCCCTATTTAGACCTGCTATATCTATCTATCTATCTATCTATCTATCTATCTATCTATCTATCTATCTCTCTATCCATCCATCCATCCATCCATCCATCCATCCATCCATCCATCCATCCATCCATCCATCCATCTATCTATCTATCTATCTATCTATCTATCTATCTATCTATCTACCTATCTATCTCTATACATATTTAAATTAGGTTATCTGCTTCCTTGATATCTTATATTTTTGTGTTCCTTGTATATTTTAAATATTAGCTCTCTGTCAGATATGTAGTTGCTAATAAACTTCCTCTCTAGACTGCTACCTTGTCTGAATTGCAGTGTCCTTTGACATACACATGACTTTCTGTTTCATTAGGTCCCAAAGAGACTAATTTGATTAAATGTTGATCTTTGTACTTGTGCTATCAGTGTTCTGTTCATAATGTCATCTTTTACTTTGCCAATAAGTTCAAGAGACCACTCCTCACTTTCTCAGCCAACAGATCCAGTGTGTTTTGCCTTATATATTCATAATTATCACTCTGCAGAAAACAACTCTAAAGGTGCAATGTAAATTCTCCTGTGAGGAATTCAGGTAAAAGTGTTTCTTTTTTGTTGGTTATTTTATTTATTTAAATTTTAAATGTTTTCCCCCTTCCCAGTTGCCACTCCACAAGGCTCTCCTCCTCCTTCCCTTAGCCTCTAAAAGGGTGCTCCCCCACCCGCCCACACACTCAGTGGCCTAGAGTTACACAATCTTGGTTCATCAAGCCTCCACAGGACCATTTATCTGTCATCCCAGTGATGCCAGATAAAGCAGTTCTCTGTTATATATGCATCTGGAGCCATAGGTATTCCTGTGTATGCTTTGGTTGGTGGTTTAGTCCTGGGGAGCTTTTGGAGAGGGGGCCTGGCTGGTTCATATTGTTGTTCTTCCTATGAGGCTACAAACCTCTTCAGCTCTTACAGTCCTTGCCCTAACTTCCCCATTAGGGTCCCTGTGCTGAGACCGATATGTAGCTGTGTACATCCGCATCTCTATTAGTCCTACTTTACCAGAGCATCTCGGAAGACAGCTAGACCAGGCTGCTATTAGTAAGCACTTCTTGGCAACACCGATAGTGCCTGGGTTTGATGTCAGCAGATGGAATGGATCCCTATTTCGGGCTGTCTGTGGATGGCCTTTCCTTCAGTTTCTGCTCAAATCTTTGTGACTGCATTTCCCTTGGACAAGAGGAATTTTGAATTAATATTTTTAGGTGGGTACGTGGCCCCATTCCTTAAAAGGGGGGCATACCAATCCACTGGATATGGTCTCTATAGGTTCTCTCTCCTCTTTGTTGGGTATTTTGGCTAAAGGCCTCCTTATTGGGTCCTGGGAACCTCTTGGGTCCCTGGTATCTGAGACTTTCTAGTGGCTAACCCCAGTTCTCACACCCTACCTACTTTGAAATTCCTGACTGTACTTCTTCCTCATCTCCTCCCATATCTGATCTGGCCCCTATTTTACCCCCCTCCTTCTCTTTTTCTCTCCCTCTCCTTCTCCCTGTTCCTCTGCCTCCCCACCTTCTCTCTCTCCCAGAGCCCTCTTTCATTCTACTTCCCAGAGATTATTCTTTGGTTTGATCTTCTTTGTTTTTGAGTTCCATATGGTCTGTGAGTTGTATCATGGGTACTCTGAGCATCTTTTGGGCTTATATCCACTTATCAGTGAGTGCATACCATGTGTGTTCTTTGTGACTGGGTTACCTCACTCAGGATGATATTTTCTAGTCCCATCCATTTGCCTAAGAATTTCATGAAGTCATTGTTTCCCATAGCTGAGTAGTACTCCATTGTGTAAATGTACCACAATTTCTGTATCCATTCTTTTGTTGAGGGACATCTGGGTTCTTTCCAGCTCCTGGCTATTATAAATAGAGCTGCTATAAACATGGTAGAACATGTGTTCTTGTTATATGTTGAAGCATCTTTTGAATATATACCCAGGAGTGGTGTAGCTGGGTCCTCAGGTACTATGTCCAATTTTCTGAGGAATCACCAGACTGATGTCCAGAGTGGTTTTACCAGCTTGCAATCTTACCAACAATGGAAAAGTGTTCCTGTTTCTCCACATCCTCACCAACATCTGCTCTCATGTGAGTTTCTGATCTTAGCCATTCTGACTGGTGTGAGATGGAATCTCAGTATTGTTTTGGTTTGCAATTCTCTTTTGATTAAGGATATCAAACATTTAAGTGCTTCTCAGCCATTTGAGATTCCTCAGTTTATAATTCTCTGTTTACCTCTGTGCCCCATTTTTAAGTATTTTTTTTTTAATGTGGTTCTCTGGAGTCTAACTTCTTGAGTCCTTTGTATATATTGGATATTATCCCTCTATTGGGTGTAGAGTTGGTAAAGGTCTTTTTCCATTCTGTGGCTTTTCTTTTTGTCCTATTGACAGTGTCCTTCACCTCACATAGTTGCCCCAACTCTGCTGAAATAGCCAAGATATTTTACCCTCTCAATGTGCTTGCTTATTCACCACTTGATGGCAGCCTTAGGAAGATCATTCTTTTGGAATTGTTTCTTATAGTGGTGATCTCCACTAGCTCTTTTCAGGTAAGAGTGGCAGCCAGAGGATATGTGTCAACCATACTATCTGCTTACATCCTGGAAAATTTGTGAATAATGTTTATAGTTAGCAAACATCTAACAATTGACATGTCCTCAGCAGAACTCAATGCTGACTTCGATACTCTATAACTAGCATAAAGTACCCTCGGACTATCATTTCTTTGAGAAGAATCCACCATGTGGTCTATTTCATCAACATAGAATTTTCTGATTTGAAACTCATATTATGCAAATAAGCAAGACTACTATGCCCTCTTTTCCTTATAAATGAAGTAATAATCATAAATATTTACTAAACATGCTTTTTTCTACGAATGAGATAAAATAATATAATCATGAACACTTGGTCACTGCTTCATACCATTGATCAAGGACATCTGGCTCACAGATAAGATTCAGATATTGAAATCAGTGGATGCATAAATGAATGGTATTCTACAAATGCTAGCTTTTAAAACATCAAAATGTCTCTATGATCACAGTGGTTTTATAAAGTTGAGATGAGGAACTGGTAAGATCATATTGTCCATAATCAGAAGAGCTGGAGTTTTGTTTTCCTCCTATGCCACTTGATTTTCCTGCTATCCGTGGAACCATACTGTATATCCACCAGGTAGTAGATTTTCTGCCAGGCCAACTTCTTCAGAATAAGGAGTTCCCATTTTCTATAAGCTGAAAATGATGACAATTTGATATTTATTAATAGTCTGTGTAAAAATAAATGTTTCTTGTCCAATCCTATATCTACAATCCCATCTTTTTCCTTCATAGAGACTTTTGTGAATGGAACATGCATCAGGGGGTTGAGAAAGATTTATCCACTTAAGAAGGTTTCATACCATCAGTAAGACAATGCTAAAAATCAGTATCATACAACAGACTTTACAGACTTTTAAAGGCGCACTTTCCTCTGCTGCTGTAAGTGTCCTTTCCCTACTTTTGCAGCATCCTCTAATAATGTTTACTTTTATCTTGAATTAAATGTGCTGATGAACATGAGCATGGATCTTTCAAATAAAATCTTCTTAAATCTATCAGTGCACTTCATTAATGAAGCTCAAGTTCATTAAATGCCTTTTCAACATACCCATTCATTTCATGATACCCAAAGAGCCAGATGGGTGCTCTTTGATTTTTATCGCCCTTTGTGTCCTTTTAAGAATAGAGAATATCATCCTGAGCGAAGAAACCCAGTCACAAAAAAAACAGACATAATATGCAGTCACTGATAATTGGATACTAGCCCCAGAATGCTCTGAATACCCCAGAAACCACTCACAGACCATATGAAGTTCAAGAAAAAGAAAGGCCAAAAAAAAAAAAAAAAAAAAAAAAATAGAAGCCTCAGTCCTTCTGAGGAGAAAATAAAAGTGTATAGCACCCTTTCAGAGTGTGGTACACCTAGACCTTAAGTCATTAATAATCCAAGTGCTAAGAATATAGCCTTGTGGCAATTTTTGGTATTCAAAAATCATTATGTTTAATCTATACACACCAAGAAAACTCTGTTTCCTGTTAGTTTCTGTTCTACATGTACTTTATGCTTATGGTAACTAGTAGATTTCAATGCAAACTATCAACCTTCTAAAAGAGTTAAGTACTGACAAAAATATATTCATATAGTGTTATTCCAAAATGCCTTTAAAAATCTGTACATGTATCTTTTTTTTAATAAAGTTGAAAAAAAAAAGAATAAACCTCCAAGAATCTTTCTCTTCCTTAAAAGGTAAAACTAGGCTATGATTATCCTTGGGCTCTTGTATTGACTGGAAAATGAATCTTTCACACCTCAAGGCTAAAATAACCAAGTATCAAGATTCTTGAATGAGTAGCAGTGTGATAGCACACATACCTGAAAAGTGTGGGAAACTTCAAAAATAGGCAATTTTTATTTTAGTTTTTCTGGCACCAAAAAGGAGTCCTGCTAGTTATATAGCACACTACTTAAGAAATAATGAGAACAAGATTCATTTTACGAGTGGGTAATTATGACCTGGGAATCCTTGGGAGTACCATTCATGCTCTTCATTTTTTTCATGAGTGGTAATTTTTCTTCCACCTAGCCAATACCAGTTCATTACCTGACTGTCCTTGTTTCTTGTTACTGTGATAAAATACTATGTTAAGAGCAGCTTATGGGGAAAGGGAACTTATTATGGGTCATAGTTCAAGGGTACATTTGATCATGGTGGGCAGTCACAGCACCAGAAGCCTAAACTAGCTGGTTATATGGCATCTAGAATAAATAAGCAAGAAATGAAGCTTTCTCCTTGTTATATAGTTCCAGGAGGCAGTCAATGAACAGTGCTACCTTCAGTGGGCACGCCTTCCTACCTCAATTGATGCAATCAAGAAAAATTTCCCACAGGCATGCTCAAAGGCCCATTTTCCATATTTCTATATTCTGCCAAGGTAACAGCACCTATCAGCATAATGGCAACCATAAAATTATCTATCATTTGCACCATCATGGCTAACTTCAAGATCATGTGTGTGTGTGTGTGTGTGTGTGTGTGTGTGTGTATTTCTAATATGTAATCATATTTCTTCTTGAGTATTCCCCAAGCTTGTTTTCTGCAAGGTCCCTCAGCTAGACTATTTCAGAATTGTTCACTCTGACAATTAACTTCCTTCGTTCATTAGAAAAAATTGCCAATGTATTCTTTAGGTAAAGTGTATGAAAACTTACTTTAGTTTTGACTCTCATAAAATATATTTATATAATATTCACAATAAAATGTTTTTTTTTCTCAACCTTTTTATTGGATATTCTCTGCATTTGCATTTGAGATGTTCTCTCAATCCCACAATTCTATCACCGCTCCCCCCCATTGCCTCCATGAAGGTTTTGAACTTTTGTTGTTTTGACTATTATATGTTGGGAAGAATTTCCTTCCTGGTCCAATATTTTTGGTGTTGTATAAGCTTCTTGTATGTTCATGGTCATTTCTTTCTTTATGTTAGGGAAGTTTTCTTCTATAATGTGTTGAAGCTATTTACTGGCCCTTTTATTTGGGAGTCTTCACTCTCTTCTTCACTTACTATTTTAGATTTGGTCTTCTCATTGTGTCCGGGATTTCATGGATTTTTAGGTTAGAATCTTTTTTATTTTTGCATTTTCTCTGACTATTGTGTCAATGATTTGTATGGAATCTTCTGCTCCTGACATTCTCTTTTACATTTCTTGTATTCTGTTGGTGGTTCTTGTATCTATGACTCCCGGTGTCTTTTCTAGGTTTTCCAACTTCAGAGTTGTCTCCTTTTATGATTTCTTCATTGTTTATATTTCTTTTTTCAGTTTTTCACTTGTTTCTGCTTTCTTATAGCTCTTTAAATATTTTTTTTTTGTTTTGTTTCCTCTTTAAGGGCTTCAACTTGTTTGTGTGTGTGTACTCTTGGCTTTCCTGTACTTATTTAAGTATGTTATTTATGTGCTTCTCGAGGATCTCCATCATCATCACGAAGTATGATTTTCACGAAGTTTGATTTTAAGTCTAAATCTTGTTTTTCTGGTGAATTGTGATATCCACTATTTGCAGTGGTGGGAGAACTGGGTCCTGATGTTGCCAGGTTGTCTTGGTTTCCATTTCTTAGAGTCTTGCACTTGCCTCTTGCCATCTTGATATAGGTGATGCTAGGTGATCTTGTCTCTTACTGGAGCTTGTCTATCCTGTGGGTCTGTGGGCCCGTGGTCTCTAGAGGTTGATTGTTCCTGCATGTTTTGCTCTCTGGATAGGCTGTGAGTTCTGATGGCAGTGTCTAGTCCTGATGCAATTGGGCTGGCTCTGACCTTGGGCTAGAAGTGTTTGTTTCTAGGCAGCACGGCTACCTGGGGCCTGAGAGTTCCAAGTGGCCTCTCTGGGAGAGTCAATGGGAAAGGCATATGGACTCACCCTTGCTTCAGGACTGAAAGCCCTCCTGAGGCTCTTCTGGGTGCCCAGAAACCTGTGGGCAGGGCACTAGTCCAGATGATACTGGGCTGGGTCTGCTACCATAAAATCTAATTGCCTCTATTTTGAAGGTAAATATTGAATATGATTATGTATATTAATGTACTTATATATTTATAGATTGCATATCTAATCCATAAGTTGGACTTTAGCCCTAGCTCCCATACTCCTCTAGTCAGTTTATGTGGTCACTCTTGCTTCCTACTAAAGTGACAGGAGCCCATCTCATTTTCTTGCTCCAAATACTTCTGACTACATAGAAAATAAAACCGTATCTTTTCTGTGCCTAAGAAGCTGTACTTGATCTGGATCCTTCTGAATCTTAAGGCTTACCTTTCTTTACTCAAAAAAAAAAAAAAAAAAAAAAAAAAAAAACAAAACAAAAAAAAAAAAAACAAAGAGAAAAATTCAGTTACCCTGTATGTAAATCAAAAGAGATTTTTGAAGAGATCTTAATAATGTTTAGAGTTCTTATTATGTCCATTAAGTAGATGTTAAAACAAGACAGATAAAGATTATGAAGGTCATAGATTTGTGTTCATAATGCAATCAGAAATATCAGAATGATTCAGTGTTTGATGTACTTGGCCTATCACCCAAATCCTCTGACTAACTGGAGCACAAAACTTGAGAAAATTACTATTGGGAAAAATAGAATAATGAAACTTCTTAGAGAATAATGTCTACATCTTACAGCTGCATCTGATACAATTACATCTGTATACAGAGCCAAATTCTTTTGAGTAATTGTAGCCAATAATAGGGGAATTGGCAGCTATGGCTCCTGATGTAAATACTGAATATATGTGATTAATAAGACAGTAAAATTAATCAACAGAGAGAAGAATCCATTTATGGCCTAAATACTTTATTGAGATTCCAAGTAATGAAAAAATATAAATGCCTTGAATATCATAAGTATTAATATTGTTCCACCACATCTGTCTCTTGTACTTTTCTGGATATATATATATATATATATATATATATATATATATATATATATACATATCATATATCTGATGCACATGATATACCTAAAATATACACACATACATATTTGCACATGAAAACATATAGATTTTTGGATATAAATATGTTCATATGATAATGCACTAATTATAAATATGCATGTGGTTACAACATACAACATATAAATATATTCTCAGCTATGCAAACATAAACACATGAAGACATCTGCAAGAATCACATATATTCATGTATATAAATACAGACATATGCATATGTGGGGTGCACTTTTGGTGTTAACTTCGACTGACTTGCTTGTGATTAGTCAAGAATGAGTCTGCTGACATTTGTTTATTTTTTTTAACTAAGACATGTGGTACAACCTGAGAAGTTCCTCTGCATACATATATGTCCTTGAGAGACTATCCTAGCCTAAATGAAATGGTCATAATCAAACATAGATATTGTGTACCATAAACTTGTGCTATAATGCTTAATATGTTTCACTAAAATAGAGATAATGTATGCAGTGTCAAGCATGTGAACATGATTCATTTTGCTTAGCAAATGACTATATAGCACTTATTCTATTAGGCATTGTGATAGCTAATTCATAAGTATTAAATCATTCACTTTTCTCCACAGTATCAGTACTGAGTATTATTCTTGCAACTTTATGTAGGAAGAAACTGAGGCACAGAAAGCTTGGGTTTTCCCACAGTCTCAGAGACAGTCTGTGAAAGAAGAGAAATAAGTCTGGGCAGTTTAAGAGTCTATACTTTTATCTATGCCAAATTGCCTCTCCTTAATGAATTAACTGTGGTTTTTCCTCAACACTCTGTCATACATCCATCAGCCTCAAAAGAGAGATTTCCTTCCCCTTGCACTAAGTACAATGCTTTTGTTCCCAGAAGGACACAGCTTCCAACCTCTGAACTCTTTTGAGTTAGGAAGACAAGTACTGCAACCTACTTCTTCCATGATGCCATTTTGAGGTGTGTGTGTGTGTGTGTGTGTGTGTGTGTGTGTGTCCATCCATAGATGGAGGCAGCAAGCCCCGCAGAACTGCATTTCTTGTGAGAACTAATAGGATCATAACACACAGTGGTATGATTGCAAATAGAAAGACTGTTCTGTTCAAACAAATCTGTTTCTCTCTTCATGCCAAGAGCTGAGTGGGTAAACTTGCATTCAAATTGGCCTTGGTGCATAGAACATCATTTCTTCTGTGACAAACCCTTGGCTGTGGACCGCTCTAGTTAGTCCACAGTCCCTCCCAGTCTGCAAGTTCTGTAAGCAAACGTGGCCATGTCAGGGGCATACTATGTCTATGGGTGAGAGACAAATATCTCACTATCATAGATCATTTATGGTCTTCATTGAATAGGTTCACTCTTCTATAACTACTTCTTTATTCCTTGTGTATAACTGCCTGTGGCAATTCACCTCCTTTTCACAAATTTGTCCTCTGGGTAAAATTCATCACCACAAAATATGAACTCACAGGAATCTAGAATAGCAGAGCTTCTAGACTCTTAACATTATTTTTTAAAATCAAATAAAAATAAAATAAAATACAAATAAAAAGACTGAAAGGCATAGTAGGGGATGATTGTTTAAATGATGTGTGCATGAATGTGAAGGTTAGTAAAACTACCATTGAGATTCAGCTGGTTTCCAAGTACATTTTATGACAATGATCTTCATATACATGAGGTAAATGCTAGTGTGTGTGTGTGTGTGTGTGTAGTGGACATGTAGAAAGTTAGACAAATTATGTTCAAAGGTTCATGTAACTCAATGAGTGTTCTGGACTGGCAGGAAAATATGCATAGCCATATTTTATCTCTCCCACTGTATTGGGTTCTTATAGGCTCCAGCTTTGTGGAAAACAAAGCTTAAATAACAGAGCCACATTATTTCAATTTTGTTTCACTGTAATCATTGAGTGTATCGACTGTTGCTTTCTTGCTTTCACTCTTTGGTGGCAAATCCACCTTTTCTGTTGCTGTGGCATCCCTTCAAAGATTGAATTAATATTGTCTGGATCCCAACATAAACCGAAGACAAGAAGTTCTTCAGGAATCCCCAAGGTCTTCAGTGCAGGTTGGAACTTCTGAAAAATCCAGCTTGATGGACTGAAGAATTACCAGATTCTCAGCCTCTCTAGAGCAAGGTAGCCTTTGTTGGATTACCTGGACCATGTACTGTAAATCAATCTAACAAACATCTTTTTAATATACTCATTAACTCCATCAATTTTGTGCCTTTAGAGAACTCTGTATGACACATCAAGTTCTTTTAAAGATGAGTAAAATGAGATACAAAGGTCTATAAGTTGCCTGGAGTCACTTAGCAAGGATTTGTAGAACCAGAACCAGCTTATGTGTCCTAGCTTTGTTTAGCCACACAGTTCACTTATCAAACTGAAATTTTTTGTACACGCTACTTGGCTACAGTATGACTCTCAGAAGATCTAAGAAGTTTACTTGGATTTGCCTCTTCAGCATTTTGATTGCTGTCTGACCATTTTCTTTGGGAGACTCTGCCAGAAGCAACCAAGAGCAATTATTTTTGGCTGGCAATCGGAATTTGCTGTAGACTCAGTGAAGTGACAGGAGGTGTTTGGTTTTTACATCAACTGTGGCCTGCTTTTTCAAGCCTATTGTCCTGTAGGAAGTCATGATTTCCCCTCTGGTCATCAGTTAGTAGGGAGTCTGATGAAATTGCCTGACAAATCCTCTGTGCTGTAATGCCTTCACACAAAGGTACTGGAAATTTCATGCATTTGTTTTCTGAGGAACTGTTGCGATTAAGAAAAAAAAGAGAGAAGCAGTTGATTTGCATTTTCATTTAATTCCAAAATGAAAGTAGGCAAATCTCGGACAGATGGCTGGCTCATTAATGACGAAACTTGTAGCATGCATGGGGCCTTTGAGGGGCTATGGGAAGGAGTGTAGGGGTGGAATAAACGTCAGTGGTGTGAAGCTTTGATTCTTATTTATACCACCAAGGATCCACTTCCTTTACTCTTTTAACAAGGTAAAAGAAAAGAGAGGAGAAATGATTTTATGTGTCTTTACTATATGTATCTTATACTGGGCATTTTCCACTAGATAGTTTTTGGAGCTGTTTCAAGTGCTTCATCTAACCATCATATTATTACTTTTTATTGTCATAATTCCCATTTTATACATTTAGAGACAGCACCAGATCAATAGTACAACTTTCTCAGATCATACAATTAGGAAGTTGCAAATTTAGCACAAAGGATCTGAGCACTATGGCTGTAAGCACATAATTCAGAAGAACATCTGACCTCAGGGAGAAGCTGGGTTGTTTGCCAAATTGTGATCCTGTAGAATCTTTATAGGACATGCTGGGTGTAATTTAACCTAGTTACAACACTTGAAAGAATGCAGTGTGGTATATGAACTTTATGTTCTATGTGGATTGTCTCTTTGCTATTATTGCACAAGGTAACCTTAACCCAACTGCATCCCAGAGCTACTAAAAGCAAGAATGTTCAACATGCAGAAAAGATATATTCTTGATTTGTGACTTTTCTCTTGCAAAATTTAAGACTGATCATTTTTTCTAGTCAAACATCTTGACTTATGCCATATTCCTTAAAGGATATGAACAGGCTTCATAAGAGTCCTTGACTTCTGTCCAATGTTTGTCTGTGATTATCTGCATCTGTTTCAACCAGCTGCTGGGTAGAACCTCTCAAAGGACAGCCATGCTAAGAACTGTCTGAAAGCATAACAGAGTGTCATTAATAGTGCCAGGGATGGGTGCTTGCCCCTGGGATGGGTCTCCAAGTTTGGACAGATATTGGCTGGTCATTCTTTCAGTCTCTGCTCCCTCTTTGTCCCTGCATTTCTTTTAGACAGGACATTTTTTAGATCAAAAGATTTTGTGGGTGGGTTTGTGTCTTTATTCCTCTACTGCAGATCCTGTCTGGCTTCAGGGGATGGTGTTTTCAGGTGACGTGAGGATAGTAGCTTCACGGGGAGACCAACAGTGTCAACTAAACTGGACCCTTGGGAACTGTCAGAGACTGAGACACCAACCAAAAAGCATATATGGACAGGACAAAGGCCCTTGATACCTATGTTCCAGATGTGCATCTCAGTCTCCATGTGGTTCCCTCAGCAACTGGAACAGGGGCTGTCCCTAAACTGACCTGTAGTCTAACTGTGGTGTCTGTTTCCCAACAGAGTAGCCATGTCTCACCTCAGTGGAAGAGGATTTGCCTAATCCTGCAGAGATTTAATGTGCTAGGGTGGGGAGAATAACCAGAGGGGTCCCCACCCTCTCACAGAAGAAGAAGAAGGGGTTTGGGGAGGAACTCTGTAACAGGGAGGCAGGAACATTTGGGATGTAAGTAAATAAACACGTAAAAATTAAAAAATTCAAACAGGTTTATTTACCAGTAGTATGTATGTAGTATAATTTCTGAGCCATTTTCCAGGTAATGTTAATGTGTAAAAACATATGAACCTATAGGCTAAGATCCAGGATTCTATATATTCAATCCAACTGATAAAATGACTTTAGATGCAACCCCAGGAATTTTACAGTCCTCAAGCTGAAGTTTCACTGCAAAGGAAAAGCAGGTGGGAAGAAAATTTTTGTTTCCCTACATTATAAGGAAAAGATTCACAATTAGTTTTAAATATTACAAATCTGTTATTTTTAGAAGCACCCAGACTCTTATTCATTCTTAGTTTAGAAGGCTGATCAAAATAAATTAAATAAATAAATTGCAGCAGTTTCTGCTTAAATTAGGTCTTTCTTGGTTTCCATGGTATCCAATCTGTTAGCACCAACATTCTAGCCAGGAGCTACACTAAGCCTTTAGGATGGCAACATTTGCTTTAAGGTTTATAGGGCATATCAGAACTCAATGAATTTCTTATGTTCAAGAAAAGCAAGGATTTGTGGGACCTCATCAGTGATGCTGATTTGATTTCTGGATTTAGTGTATATGCCTTTCTATGACTTAGTAGCTAACTGGGGCTTGGTAGAGACATTCATCTCTAGCTATGCATTCTAAAGCAGTCATTGCAGGTAATACTAATAATCTGACCCTCAAAAAATGTCACCTTGTGAAGGTAAGAAATGTGGAAACAGTTTGTACAATTCAGAATCCCTCACCTCAAATTTGTACTTCTGGCAGTATCTGGAAGACTCGTGAGTCTTTTCAGGTGTAAGTGGTCCATTCTAAATTCTCACATAGGTAGACAAGCAAACTATATCTTGTAGGCTGTCCCTAGATTTCAAATAAAATATAATTACATGGATATGAACATTGTGTTCACAGAAACTAACTGGCTACCCCTATTAGACAGTAAGATCCCATTGTTTGTGAAAGCAAATATTCTGCATTTAGGACACAGAAAACCCAAGCTGAAACTGAGCTTAAACCTGTCTCCTTTCTGGCTAGTATTCACAGAGCCAGAAGGTACCAGGCAGGCTTCTGGGATAAAAAGTCATCAAAAATCACACCCAGATGTAGATACTTCATACGACATCACTGAAATACCTGACAAATTATAGCCAATGGTACAAGAGTAGCATGGTTTTCTGAGGTAACCAAGGGAACAGGCCCTGTGGGGTATTCTATTACTGACATTTTGTCAAAGGAACATGGAGTTAAGCTGATATCTATCTATCTATCTATCTATCTATCTATCTATCTATCTCTCTCTCTCTCTCTCTCTCTATCTATCTATCTATCATCATCATCATCATCTATCTATGTATATGCATAGAATACTGCTTCTGTCAGACTTCATAAGAGAAGCTTCTTACAGTAGTAGGCAACAGTTAATGCAGAGACTCGTAACTGGTCAAAATTCTGAGACTAAATGACTATTTAATCCTCAGCAGTAAAGATGACACACACTCCTTCAAAGGTTCAGGGAAATACAGAAGGTGGAGCAGAAAGAAGGTAAGAACCAGAGGGAGTAAACAGTAAGGGGTCTTCTGTCCCCTGGATTTGATATGGTTATGTTCATCACGGACATACAGTATTTGGGACTGCTTGTATGAGGCCTGAAAAGAAAAAGAAAGGAGGGGTGTAAAGTTAGGAGGTGGACTATTTTAGAAAAAGAAGGCAATTGTTGTGGGTGGTGTGAAGAGGTTGAGAGGGGGCATTCAGAAAGTTGGAGCTGGAAATATGTCCAATTTTCCGAGGTATCGCCAGACTGATTTCCAGAGTGGTTGTACCAGTTTACAACCCCACCAACAGTAGAGAAGTGTTCCTCTTTATCCACATCCTTGCCAGCATCTGCTGTAATCTGACTTTTCATCTTAGCCATTCTGACTGGTATAAGGTGGAATCTCAGGGTTGTTTTGATTTGCATTTTCCTGATGGCTAATGATGTCAAGCACTTGCTTACATGCTTCTCAGCCATTCAATATTCCTCAATTGAGAACTTTTTGTTTAGCTTTGTACCCCATTTTTAATAGGGTCGTTTGATTCTCTGGTGTCTAACTTCTTCAGTTCTTTGTATACCTTGAATATTAGGCCTCTATCAGATGTGGAGTTAGTAAAGATCTTTTCCCAATATGTTGGCTGCCGTTTTGTTTTCTTGAAAGTGTCCTTAGCCTTACAGAAACTTTGTAATCTCATTAAGTCACATTTCAAAATCCTTAGTCTTAGAACACAAACCACTGGTGTTCTGTTCAGAAAATTTTCTCCTGTGCCTATGGATTCTAAGGTTTTCCACAATTTCTCTTCTAATTGTTTCAGTGTACCTGGTTTAATGTGGAGATCTTTGATTCACTTGCACTTGAGCTTTGTACAAGGAGATCAGAAAGGGTCTATTTTCATTCTTCTGCATGCTGAGTGCCAGTTGGACCAGCACCATTTGTTGAATAGGCTGTCCTTTTTCCATTGAATGTTACAGCTCCTTTGTCAAAAATCAAGTGACCATATGTGTGAGGGCTCATTTTTGGATCTTTTTTCTATTCCATTGATCCACATGCCTATTTCTGTACCAGTACCATGCAGTTTTTCACACAATTGCCTTGTAATATAGCTTGAAGTCAGGGATAGTGATTCCCTCAGATTTTTTGTTGTTGTTGTTGAGGACGGATTTTGCTATTCTAGGTCTTTTGTTATTCCAGATGAAATTGCACATTGCTCTTTCCAACTCTATGAAGAATTGGATTGGAATTTTGATGGAGATTGCATTGAATCTATAGATTGCTTTTGGTAAGAAGGCCATTTTTACAATGTTGACCCTTCCAATCTATGATCATGGGAGATCTTTTCATTTTCTGAGATCTTCCTCAATTTCCTTCTTCAGAGATTTGAAGTTCTTGTCATACAGGTCCTTCACTTGCTTAGTTAGAGTCACACCAAGGTATTTCATATTGTTTGTGACTATTGTGAAGGGTATCTTTTCCCTAATTTCTTTCTCTACATGTTTGTCCTTTGAGTAGAGGAAGGCTACTAATTTGTTGTAGTTAATTTTATATCCAGCCACTTTCCTGAACTTGTTTATCAGCTGTAGAATTTCTCTGGTGGAATTTTTGGGGTTACTTACCTATACTATCATGTCATCTTCAAACAGTGATAGTTTTAGTTCTTCCTTTCCAATTTGTATCCCTTTGATTTCCTTTTTCTGTCTAATTGCTCTGGCCAGGACTTCTAGTACTATGTTGAATAGGTAGGGGGAGAGTGGGCAGCCTTGTCTAATATCCAATTTTAGTTGGATTGCTTCAAGTTTCTCACTGTTAAGTTTGATGTTGGCTGTTGGTTTGCTGTATATTGCTTTTATTATGTTTAGGTATGGGCCTTGAATTCCTGTTCTTTTCAAGACTTTTAACATGAAGGGGTGTTGAATTTTGTCAAAGGATTTCTTAGCATCTAGTGAGATGATCATGTGGTTCTTTTCTTTGAGTTTGTTTATATGGTGGATTACGTTGATGGATTCCCATATATTAAACCACCCCTGCATCCCAGGGATGAAACCTACTTGATAATGATGAATGATTGTTTTGATGTGTTCTTGGATTCATATTACAAGGATTATGTTGAGTATTTTTGAATCAATGTTCATAAATGAGATTGGTCTGAAGTTCTTATTCTTTGTAGGGTCTTTGTGTGGTTTAGGAATGAGAGTTATTTTGGCCTTGAAAAATGAGTTAGGTAGTGATCCATCTGACTCTATTTTGTGGAATAGTATGGAGAGTATTGGTATTAGATTGTCTATAAATATCTGATAAAATTCTGCATTGAACCCATCTGGACCTGTGCTTTTTTTTTTTTGGTTGGGAGGCTTTTGATGACTGCTTCTATTTCTCTAGGTGTTTTGGGATTATTTAGATGGTTTACCTGATCCTGGTTTAACTTTAGTATCTGGTATCTGTCTAGGAATTCATCCATTTCCTCCAGATTTTCCAGCTTTGTTGAGTATAGGCTTTTGTAGTAGGATATGATGATTTCTTGAATTTCCTCAGTTTCACTTGTTATTTCCACACTTTCCTTTCTGATTTTGTTAATTTGAATACTCTCTCATTGCCCTCTAGGTTGTCTGGCTAAGGGTTTATCAATCTTGTTATTTTTATCAAACAACTGGCTCTTGGTTCAGCTTCTGGCTCATATATATATATATATATATATATATATATATAATGAAAGAGTTATTTCAGTTCACAGTTCTCTATCATAGTCCACAGTCCATCACTGAAGGAAGTCAGTGTATGAACTCAAAGCAGAAATGTGGAAGTAGGAACTGATGTAGAGGCCATATAAGAGTGCTGTTTACTGGCTTGATCCTGATGTTGTGCTTTAGTTTCTTTCTTTCAACACTTAGAACTGCCAAGCCAGGGATGGCATCCTGAAAGTGAACTGAGTCCTCCTACATTAATCCTCAATCAAGAAGATGCAACATAGAATTGCCCAACAAGCCAGTCTAGAAGAAAAAATTGTTTCTTGAGTTATTTCTCTTCAAAAATGACTCTGATTTATGTCAAGTTGACATAAATCTAGCCCGTACAGTCTTCAAAAAAGGATTAATATTTAATCCATGGGAAACTATGTCAAATTATGTATACAAATATGAATGTGATTTGTTCTGAAGGAAAAGTGTATTGTTTTTTATGAGATTCCTAATGTTCATGTAGCCACTGAAAATGGAAATATTCATTTCATGTTCATTTAAAATTTCCACATAACTCTAAATTTCACAATAATTCACTTGGAAGTTTTATTATAGCTTTTTATTGTTTTGACAGGATGGCAAGAGAGAACTCAACAGGTAGCCCAGTGATGGCTGTATTTTATTTGCAACTATTATGTGTAATTAAAAATCTATCGATGAAATAAAACAAGTTAATATGTGATTTTTAAGTTAGTCTCAACAATAATAATACAGAGCAGTCAGCAACAAGCCTGAATAATTTTTTGTCAGGCTAGAAATTCTCCTTTAAGAACAATATGTTGCCAGTGTTGCTATTGTACTACTCATCCATTTATTATTCTTGCATAACCAGTTGTCCCATGATATTTCAGTGAAATTACCCAAATAGAGAACAAATATGTGAGGGAGACAAAATGAGAATATAACTGTCTATGATTGCAACTAGGTCAAATCTATTAATATGTGATATTTATGTCTCTGCATGGTTGAAACCGAAAATCCTATTGCATAACAGTTTTTCTCACTTTGATAGAAAACTTCTCTTTTAAATCATTCAAGACCACCATTTTAATTTTTATCACCCTGAAAATCTAATTTTTAAATAGAGCACAATATCATCATGCTGGAATGCGATGTCACCAGATTATATCACTTTACATGGTGTGAGCTCTTCTCTCTGTTAATTTTAATCAGAAGGGATTTTTGTGAACATGGGTGATTAGAGGACAGAGCTAATGAGGACAAGGTTATGGGTTCAGTCTCTCTATGGCCATTAACTTAGTTATATTCTTTGTCTAAAGATAGTCCCCTGATCACAGCAAGAAGAGTATTGAACTCAGGGCAATAAACAAGAAAGAATGGAGTTGACTCAGTGTAAATCCATCAAACCTTATGACTGGAGAGACAGCTCAAGAGTATTTATCATAGAATTTCTAATGTAACTTTTGAAAAGAACGCCAGGATTCTTCTCATTTTTTCTTCATCTGTTGCAATGTTATTTTGTCAGTGGACTACCAAGTCTTCTTTTGAATGCTTCATGAAACAGAGACCTCGCTGTTTCTTAGTGCCACTACTGTTCATTCTGGAATACCTCTATTACATTTTGAATAGATGAACTGGAATTTATCACCAGGCGATAATGTGGTCATAGTCTTTATTTGGGGAAAGCAGAGAATATATAAGCCCTTAACTGAAAATAGCAAATGGAGGATAGAGAAATGCCTCAGCAGTTAAGATTATGTACTGCTTTTGCACAGGACCCAAGTTCAGTTCCCAGCTCCTAGCACTCACATTTGGTGGTTTCCAACAGCACACAACTCCAGTTTCAGTAGGGTCCAATATAGCTGGTCTCTGTAGGTAACTGCATTTCTGTGAACAAATGAACACACACACATTCACAATTGAAAACCACAAACCTCTTTTATGAAATAAAATACCAACTGGGATCAGATAAAAGCTTATAGTTTTATCTCTGCTTGACAACTCTTAATAGGCTGGTGATCAGAGAGACTCCTTATTTGGAGATCATGGAAGCAACAATTTAATTAGAGGATATAAATATTTTTCTTTAAAGAATGTGAAAGAGAGAGGGTCAGGTGACTGCCATCAGGACTCAGGACTTGACAGCAGATAGCTGAGCTCCCAGAACAGTCTCACAAGTGCTCTCCCACAAGAGCCCATGGTAAGCCCTAAGTTCAACACACACCTCCACTTGCTATCCAGAAAGGGAACACGTAGAGTGCCCTGAGCACAGATATCATGGTGCACTCTGGGATCAGGATCTTTCTGGCTTAGAGTAAGGGCTGGGTGACCTCCATCAGGACGCAGGACCTGCCAACAGAAGGCTGAGCTCCCAAAACAGCTCACTAGAGCTTGCCCACCTGAGGCCACAGAGACAGAACAAAGTCACTGCCATCAGACATCATTGCATGCTTGTAAATAGCAAAATACCCAGGAGCAATCACCCTCCTGAGCCCAGGGGCCCTCAGACCCACAGGAGAGACAAGCTCCAGTCAGAGAAAACATGATCACCTATAACCACAGGTAATATGATGGCAAGAAGAAAGCTAGAGAACCTAAGCAATGGAAACCATGACAACCTGGCAACATCAGAACCCCATTCTCTCAGCACAGCAAGTAGTGAATTTCCCAACACACCAGAAAACCAAGGCTTAGACTTAAAATCATACTTCATGATGATGATGGAAATCTTTTAGAAGCACATGAATAATTCCCTTAAACAATTACAGGAGAACACACATAAACAAATAGAAGCCCTTGAAGTGAAAACACAAAAATCACTCAAAGAACTATAGGAAAACACAACCAAACAGGTGAAGAAATTGAAAACTGAAATAAAAACAATAAAGAAATCACAAAAAGACACAACCCTGGAAATAGAAAGCCTAAGAAAAAAATCAGGAGTCATAGATATAAGTATCACTAACAGACTACAAAAGATGGAAGAGAGGATCTCAGGGGCAGAAGACACATTGACTCAACAATTAGAGAAAATGTAAAAACCAAAATGCTCCTAACCCAAAATATCCAAGATATCTAGGACACAATGAGAAGACCAAAAATAAGGATAATAGGGGTAGAAGAAGGCAAAGATTTCCAACTAAAAGGCACAGTAAATATTTTCAAGATAATCACTGAAGAAAACTTCCCTACCTTGAAGAACAAGAGGACCATGAACATCCAAGAATCCTACAAAACTCCAAATAGATTGGACCAGAATAGAAACTCCTCCTGAAAAATAATAGTCAAAACACTGAATGTTCAAAAAAGGAAAGAATCCTAAAAGCAGCATGGGAAAAAAGGACAAGTAACATATAAAGGCAGATAAATCAGAATTACACCAGACTTCTCAACAAAGACTATGAAAGCTAGAAGATCCTGGACAGACTTCATACACACCCTAAGGGGAAACAAATGTCAGCCCAGGTTACTACATCCAGCAAAACTCTCAATTACCATGATGTAGAAACCAAGATATTCTAGGACAAAAGAAATTTACACAATATCTGTCCACAAATCTAGCCCTAAAAGGATAACACATAAAAAAATCCAACATGAGGAAGGAAACTACACCAAAGAAAAGCAATACTACTACTACTACTACTACTACTACTACTACTACTAATAATAATAATAATAATAATAATAATAATGCAAGAAAACCAAAAGAAGAAAAGCACAAGAATGTAATTCTACCTCTAACAAAAACAGCAGGAAAAATAATCATTATTTCCTAATATCTCTTAACATCAATGAACTCAATTACTCAATGAAAAGACATAGACTATCAGACTGGATACATAAACAAGATCCAGCATTTTGCTGCATACGGTAAACTCATCTCAGAACCAAAGACAGACACTACCTCAGAGTAAAAGGCTTGGAAAAAAATCTTCCAAGCAAATGGTCCTAGGGAACAAGCTGGAGTAGTTATTGTAATATTGAATAAAATAGATTTTCAAACAGAAGTAATGAAAAAAGATAAGGAAGGACACTTTTTACTAATTACAGAAAAATCTATCAAGATGAACTCTCAATCCTGAATATCTATGCCCCAAATACAAGGGCACCCATGTTCAAAAAAGAAATCCTACTAAAGTTTAAAGTGTATATTGCACCATACACAATAATAGTGGGAGAGTTCACCACCCCACTCTCATAAATGGACAGATCATGGAAACAGAAACTGTACAGATACACAGAGAAACTAACAGAGGTTTTAAACCAATTGATATTAACAGACATCTACAGAACATTTCATCTAAAAAAAAAAAAATAAAGAATATACCTTCTTCTCAGCACCTCACAGTACCTTCTCCAAAATATATTCAGTCACAAAACAGTCTTCAACAGATATAGGAAGATCAATATACTCTCATGTGTCCTGTCAGATCACCATGGACTGAGGCTGGTCTTTTAATAACAACAAAAACAACAACAACAACAACAAAACACATACACATGGAAGCTGAACAATGCTCTACTCAAAGACAAAATGGTCAAGGAGGAAATAAGGAAAGAAATTATATTTTTTTTAGAATGTAATGAAAACAAATGTACAACATACCCAAACTTATGGGATGCAATGAAAGCAGTACTAAGAAGAAAACTCATAGCTCTCAGTGCCTCCAAAAAGAAACTGGAGAGAGCATACACTAATAGCTTGACAGCACACCTGGAAGCTCTAGAACAAAAAGAAACAGATACAACCAAGAGGAAATAGTCAAACTCAGAGCAGAAATCAGCCAAATCTAAACAAAAAGAACTATACAAAGAATCAACAAAACCAGGAGCCAGTTCTTTGAGAAAAATCAATAAGATCAATAACCCTTAGCTAGACTTACTAGATGGTACAGATTATCCAAATTAAGAAAATCAGAAATGAAAGTGCAGACATAACAACTGAAACTGAGGAAATTCAAGAAATCATCAGATCATACTACAAAAGTATATACTCAACAAAACTGGAAAATCTGGAGGAAATGGACCGTTTTCTAGACAGAATCCAGGTACCAACGTTAAATAAGGATCAGATAAACCATCTAAACAGCCCCATAATACCTACAGAATTAGAAACAGCCATGAAAAGCCTTCCAAACAAAAAAGTCCAGGACCAGATGGTTTCAGGGCAGATTTCTATCAGACTTTCATAGAAGACCTAATACTAATACTTTCCAAACTATCCCCAAAATAGAAACAGAAGGAACACTACCCAACTTATTCTTCTAAGACACAATTATGCTCATTCCTAAACCACAATAGACCCTACAAAGAAAGAACTGCAGAACAATTTCATGCATGAACATCAATGCAAAACTACTCAATAAAATTCTTGCAAAATGCATTCAAGAACATATCACAATAATCATCCAACATGATCAAGTCGTCTTCATTTCAGGTATGCAGAAATGGTTCAACATACAGAAATCCATCAACGTAATGCACCATATAATCAAACTCAAAGAAAAAGACCACAAGATCATCTCACTAGATGCTGAAAAAGCATTCGAAAAAATTTAATACACCTTCATGTGAAAAGACTTGAAAAAAATCAGGAACCAATGCCCATACCTAAACATAGTAAAAGCAATACACAGCAAACTTATAGCCAACATCAAACTAAATGAGGAGAAACTTGAAGCAATCCCACTAAAATCAGGGACTAGACAAGGCTGCTCACTCTCCCCCTACCTATTCAATATAGTACTGGAAGTCCTGATCAGAGAAATTAGACAACAATAGAAGTCAAGGGGATACAAATAGGAATGGAAGGAGTCAAAATATCACGATTTGCAGATGATATGATAGTGTACTTAAGTGACCCCAAAATTCTACCAGAGAACATTTACAACTGATAAACAAGTTCAGCAAAATGGCTAGATATAAAATGTACTCAAACAAATCAGTTGCCTACCACTACTCAAAGGATAAAGAGGCTGAGAAAGAAATTAGAGAATAGACACCCTCCACAATAGTCACAAAGAATATAAAATACTTTGGTGTGACCCTAACAAAGGAAGTGAAGGATCTGTATGACAAGAACTTCAAATGTCTGAATAAGGAAATTGAAGAAGATCTCAGAAAATGGAAAGATCTCTCATGCTCATGGATTAGAAGGATCAACATTGTAAAAATGGCCATCTTGCCAAAAGCTATCTACAGATTCAATGCAATCCCCATCAAAATTCCACTTCAAGTCTTCATACAGTTGGAAATAGCAATTTGCAAATTCATTTTGAATAACACAAATCCTAGAATAATAAAATATATTCTCAAAAATATAAGAACTTCTGGGGAGCATCACCATCCCTGACCTTAAATGATAATACAAAGCATTTGTGATAAAAAATCTCATGGCATTTGTACAGAGATAGGCAGGTAGAGCAATAGAACAAAATTGAAGACCCACAAATGAACCCATGCACCTATGGTTACTTGATCTTTGACAAAGGAGCTAAAAACATTCAATGGAAAAAGGACAGCCTCTTCAACAAGTGGTGTTGGTTCAACTAGCAGTCAGCATGCAGAAAAATACAAATCACTCTTTTCTTATCTCCATGTACAAAGCTCAAGTGCAACTGGATAAAAGTCCTCCACATAAAACCAAGTACAGTGAAACTAATAGAAGAGAAAGTGGGTAAGAGTTTAGAACACATAGACACAGGGGAAATTTTTCTGAAGAGAACATCAATGGCTTATGCTCTTAGATGAAGAATCAACAAATGAGACTTCATGAAATTGCAATGTTTCCATAAGGCTGAGGACACTGTCAAGAAGACAAAATGGCAGCCAACAGATTGGGAACGGATCTTTACCAATCATACATCTGATAGAGGGCTAATATCTAACATATACAAAGAACTCAAGATGTTAGACTCTAGAGAATAAAATAATCCTATTAAAATATATTATAAGTCCAAACAAAGAATTCTCAACTGAGGAGTATAGAATGGTTGAGAAGCACCTAAAATAGCCTCAACATCCCTAGTCATCAGGGAAATGCAAATAAAAACAACCCTGAGATTCTACCTCACACCAGTCAGAATGGCTAAGATTAAAAAGTCATGTGACAGCAGATGCTGGCAAGGATCTGGAGAAAGAGGAATACTCCTCCATTGCTGGTGGCACTTTAAACTGGTATAACACTCTGGAAATCAGTCTGGTGGTTCCTCAGAAAATTGGACATAGTACTAACTGAAAACCCAGATATTTCACTCCTGGGCATATACCCCCCAAAGCTCCAACATCTAACAAGCATACATGCTCCACCAAGTTTATAACAGCCTTATTTATAAAAGCCAGAAGCTAGAAAGAACCCAGATATCATACAATAGAGTAATGGATACAGAAATTGTGGTACATTTACACAATGGAGAACTTCTCAGCTTTTAGAAACAATGACTTCATTAAATTCCTAGGCAAATGGATGCAACTAGAGACTATCATTCTGAGTGAGGTAACCCAGTGACAAAAGAACACTTATGGTATTCACTCACGGATTAGAAGATACTAGCCCCAGAAAGCTGAATACCCAAGAAATAATTCACAGTCCTTATGAAGCTCAAAAAGAAGGAAGGCCAAATGGGGATGCCTCAGTCCTTCTTAGAAGGGAGAACAAAACACTCATCAGAGGAAATACAAGGTCAAATAGAGGAACAAGGATTGAAAAAAAGATCATTCAGAGGCTGTCTCACCTGGGGAACCACAGCATATGTAGCCACCAAATTCAAGCAGTATTGCTGATTCCAAGAAGTACTGACTGGCAGGAACCCGATAGAGATGCCTCCTCAAGGGCTCTACCAGAGTCATATAGATACAGCTGAGCATGTTTGCAGTTAGCCATCAGACTGAACATGAACATGGGGACCCCAATGAAGTTGCTAAAGAAAGGACTGAAGGAGCTGAAAGGGGTTGCAAACCCACAAAAAGAACAGCGGTATCAACCAACCAAACCCTCCAAAACTCCCATGGACTAAAAGACCAACCAGTGAGCACACATTGAGAAACCTATTGATCCAGTTGCATAAGTAGCTGAAGATAACACTGTTTGGCATCAATGTGAGAAGAGGCCTTTGGTCCAGGGAGGGCACATTTTCCCAATGTAGGAGAATGCCAGGCAATGGGGTAGAGAGTGTGATTAGGAGGGAGTGCATCTTCTTCCTGAATACATGTCTAGAGGGAGGGGGATGGGAGTGGAGCAGGGGAAAGGAATAACATCTCAAATGTAAATTACAAAGTATCTAATAAAAAAGAATGAGGAATGTAGCATTTCAGTAAGAGGTCTGAATTCCTTTCTAATTCTGGAGGCCTAGTTCATGCATAACATACCTTGAAGACTAAAATAGGACCATAAAGAAGGCATCTATCCACCCATAGCCTGCAAATAATAATAAAATGGGCACTGCCTGTAGGTTGAAATTGTAGTTGTTGAGTTGTTCTTTGTGTTGAATCTTAGGACAACAATGAGTTAAACAAATTAGGTTCACTGAGGGATATAAGTATTAAACAAACACACAAAGTAATTTAAGTTTCAAATCATCATTAATGATTTAAATCTAAAGTATATATTATTGGAAAGGGATATTCATTTTAGACAAAAGAAACAACATGCACCAAGGCTATGTAAGCCAAATGAATATTTTCCTCCTTCATTAAGGTGTCTATTGCTATGATGCAACAAAATGACCAAAAGCAACTTGAGGAGGAAAGAGTTTATTTCACTTACCTATCTTTATCCCAGTTCATCACCAAAGGCAATGATGGCAGCTACTAAAACAGGGTCACAACCTGGAAGAAGGAGCTAATGTAGAGGCCATGGGAAAGTGCTGATTACTAGCTTGGTCTACATGATTTGTTCAGCCCTGGTCCAGGGGTGGTGCCACTCACAATAGACTGGGTCTTCCTGCCACATAAATATCTAATTAAGAAAAGGCCATACAGGCCTGCCTGTAGCTCGATTTTTATTGAGGCAGTTTCTCAAGGGGGGGGGGCGCTCATCAAATGACTCTACTTTGTATAAAGTGGGCATAAAACCAGTTCCTTTTGGCCATGGTATTTGTAAAGTCGCCGGAAAGCAAACTAGAACAGGCCCTGTGGGAAGGAAGTATGGCAGAAATGTGGAATAACCAAAAACCCAAATAATCGTTGTGTTCAACAATCAGAAATAAAGAGTGCTATGATAGAAGACAAAGTGTGTCATAGGACTAATTCATGAAAGATCAGAAGTCTGTGGTCAAACCCATTTTTGGGTCCAAAAGAAACTCAGGACAAATGGCTAATTGTAGTGCTTAAGCATACCAGTGTCTGCTTGTCTCCAGGCTGATCTAGAACCTGTGTCTCCTCCTCTTAGCTCTTTTCACCAGACCCCCTACCCTAAACTTCTGTTCATGGACTTACCTTCTCCCAGCTACCAATTCCTATTTCGACATTTCATTAATGTGCTCTCTTGATGCTAGTCCCCTCTATATTGCTCCTCTGTCACTTGTCCCCCTCTCTCTGTCTCCTTTGCCCACAGGTTTTTTTCTCTTCTCATTCTTATCTTTTCCCCTTCTCTCTTAGTTCATGTTTAATCTACCCCTTCCTCTCCCTGCTCTCCCAGATGCCTCTGGCTGTACTCTTCCCTCATGTCTATAACAAAAACCTTCTCAAAAATACGTGGGAGTGGTCCTGTTCTCCTTTCACTTACTCATGTGGGTTTGTTTTCTTCAGGGCCCATTTCCTCCTAAAACCTCTGTTTTCAACAATTGCCAAAAGTACGCTACTCCTTAAGTTCTTGCATTGCTCCTACGCCCACAGATGTCCTCCCTTGCATTAAACATCTCATACACAATGTTTTTCTAATCCTCTTGGAACTTTGGCTTCTAGGAAATGAGAGTGAAAGGCATTTAATGTGTACACAAAGCAACTGCTAATTAATAGAAAAAGCACACATCCTTTTTATGTATATTTGTTAACCCTTCATTGTGACATGTGAGGCAATGCCATTTCCATTGCCTTGCAGAAGAAGTAATTTGGACTCAAAATTCCAGAGTAATTGGTTTAAGGTTGTATAGGGAAATTAATGAACCTGTACAGAATATCAAGAGAAGATGATTCCAGAGAGGGTTTCTGTTGCTGTGAGGTGACACCATGATCATGGCAACGCTTACAAAGAAAAACATTTAATAAACAGGGTCTAAACCAATCAAAACACAGTCTCTGGGTCCAGCAAGAGAGCTTGTCTCTGCAGATAAGGCAGAGTGTGCAAGAAAGATGTTTGTCATCAACTATTCAGCTTTTTTGGTAGTATCCTCATCATACTCCTTTGTATTTAAAGCTGATCCTGTATGACCCACATGCTGATCCTGTAAGGCAAAAAACTGGGCTGAAGCTTCCCACATGATCTCACTGGTAAGTAGACAAGTGAGACCTATGGTACCGTGATTTCATTGGGTAATATGTGGGACAAACGACTTCTGTATGGAATAGCAGGAGTGAGCAACAGTTTGATTAAATCTGTGGCCCTCTTTCTCCAACCCCCAATCCTGGTGTGAATGTGTGTGTGTGTGTGTGTGTGTGTGTGTGTGTGTGTGTGTGTGTGTGTGTGTCTGTGTGTGTGTGTGTGTGTTTGTGTGCGTGCGCGTGTGAATGCACATTCACAGAGGCTAATGTCATTGGGTGAAAGGGCACTGCTGGAACTGCTTCCACCATTCTCAAGGTACAAGGGAGTAGGGTTATAAACAATGATGCATGGGTATCCACAGGTGGCCACCAGGTTTCCTATCTACACTGATCTCACTGGGTGATGGACAAAGTGCCATGATTTAGTTAAAAGTATTTTGTATGATTTTTAAAATAAAATTCTCTGTCTATGACCATGATTCTTAGGTATAGTCCTTTTGAAATATTTTTTTGTACATTTAGTCTTCTTTTTGCACATTTTCTCCTGTACATCTTGAAATTACTGCTTATAATTTATTAGTTTATCTTTGTTTTTTTTTAATTTGGGCTTTTTTGGGGGGGTAAAGGGAGAGGGTCACAGGGCAATTTCTTATACCAGCCACAAGTAGCAAATACATCCTCTTTTGTCTTCCTCATAGCTCTGGACTTGGTTCATCGTCTTCTTTGATTGAACCTTCATTCCCTCTCTTTACTTTTGTTTATGCACATTATTCATCTTTCTTTTTTTTAAAAAAACTTTATTTTACAAAACAAAGATAAATGTACAGATTTAAACATTATTTGCTTAAAATTATACATTTTTTGTCAGTACTTTTTTCAGATTTTAACATAATTTTACATAAAACTATATGAATATATTTTTTAGTCAGTACTTGATTTTTTTCAAGGTTTGATTGTATGCCTTGAAAACTTAATAGTTACAATGAGCATAAAGCACATGTAAAACAAAATGTAACATGGAAATAGTTAAAGTTTTCTTGTTTTGTAAATATTTTTTTGTTTTGTTTTGTTTTCTTTATTTCTTGGATTTCATACAGTCTGTGAGTTGTTTCTGGGGCAGGGCAAGACTCTGGAGTTAGCATACCACTATCAGTGACTGCATATTATGTCTGTTCTTTTGTAACTGGGTTATCTCACTCAGGATGATATTCTCTAGATGCAGCCATTTTCTTAAGAATTTGGTTAAGTCATTGTATCTGGTGGCTGAGTAGTATTCCATTGTGTATATGTACCACAATTTTTGTATCCATTCATCTTCTGAAGGACATCTGGGTTCCTTCCAGCTTCTGGCTATTATAAATAGAGCCGCTATGAACATTGTGGTGCATATATCTTTGTTGTGTATTAAAGTGTCTCTGGGGTATATGCCCAGAAGTGGAATAGCTGGGTCTTCAGGTAGTACTATATCCAATTTTCTGAGGTATTGCCAGACTGATTTCCAGAGTGGTTGTATTAGCTTGCAACCCCACCAACAGTGGAGAAGTGTTCCTCTTTCTCCGCAGCCTCGCCAGCATCTGCTGTCATCTGAGTTTTGGATCTTGGCCAATCTGACTGGTGTGAGGTGGAATCTCAGGGTTGTTTTGATTTGCATTACCCTAATGGCTAAGGATGTTGAGCACTTCCTCAGATGGTTCTTGGCCATTTGGTGTTCCTCAACTGAAAACGTTTTGTTTAGCTCTGTACCCCATTTTTAATAGGGTTATTTGATTCTCTGGTGTCTAGCTTTTTGAGTTCCTTGTATACCTTGGATATTAGGCCTCTATCTGATGTGGTGTTGGTAAAGATCTTTTCCCATTCTGTTGGTTGCCGTTTTGTTTTCTTGACGATGTCCTTAGCCTTACAGAAACTTTGCAATCTCATTAAGTCCCATTTGTTAATCTTTGACCTTAGAGCTTGAGCCATTGGTGTTTTGTTCAGGAAATTTTCTCCTGTGCCTATGTGTTCTAAGGTTTTGCCTACTTTCTCATCTAATAGTTTCAGTGTATCTGGTTTAATGTGGAGATCTTTGATCCACATACACTTGAGCTTTGTACAAGGAGATAAGAAAGGGTCTATTTTTATTCTTTTGCATGCTGAGTTCCAGTTGGACCAGCACCATTTGTTGAATAGGCTGTCCTTTTTCCATTGAATGTTTACTGCTTCTTTGTCAAAAATCAGGTGACCATATACATGAGGGCTCATTTCTGGATCTTCTATTCTATTCCATTGATCCACATGCCTATTTCTGTACCAGTACCATGCAGTTTTTAGCACAATTGCCTTGTAATATAGCTTGAAGTCAGGGATAGTAATTCCCGCAGATGTTTTATGTTGTTGAGGATGGATTTCGCTATTCTAGATCTTTTGTTATTCCATATGAAATTGCACATTGATCTTTCCAATTCCATGAAGAACTGGGTTGGAATTTTGATGGGGATTGCATTGAATCTGTAGATTGCTTTTGGTAGGATGGCCATTTTTAAGATGTTGATTTTTCCAATCCATGAGCATGGGAGATCTTTCCATTTTCTGAGATCCTCCTCAATTTCTTTTTTTTAGAGGTTTGAATTTCTTGTCATACAGATCCTTCACTTGCTTAGTTAGAGTCACACCAAGGTATTTCATAGTTTTTGTGACGATTGTGAAGGGTACCTTTTCCCTAATTTCTTTCTCCACATGTTTGTCCTTTGAGTATAGGAAGGCGACTGATTTGTTTGAGATAATTTTGTATCCAGCTACTTTGCTGAACTTGTTTATCAGCTGTAGGAGTTCTCTGGTGGAATTTTTGGGGTCACTCAATTACACTATCATGTCATCGGCAACGAGTGATGTTTTTATCTCTTCCTTTCCTATTTGTATCCCCTTGATCTCCTTTTGCTGTCTAATTGCTCCAGCCAGGACTTCCATTACTATGTTGAATAGGTAGGGGGAGAGTGGGCAGCCTTGTCGAGTCCCTGATTTTAGTGCGATTGCTTCAAGTTTCTCACCATTAAGTTTGATGTTGGCTGTTGGTTTGCTGTATATTGCTTTTATTATGTTTAAGTATGGACCTTGGATTCCTGTTCGTTCCAGGACTTTTAACATGAAGGGGTGTTGGATTTAGTCAAATGCTTTCTCGGCTTCTAGTGAGATGACCATGTGATTTTGATCTTTGAGTTTGTTTATATGGTGGATCACGTTGATGGATTTCCTTATGTTAAAACATCCCTGCATCCCAGGGATGAAGCCTACTTGGTCATGATGAATGATCGTTTTGATGTGTTCTTGGATTCGGTTTGCAAGGATTTTGTTGAGTATTTTTGCATCAATGTTCATAAGTGAGATTGGTCTGAAGTTCTCTTTCCTTGTAGGGTCTTTGTGTGGTTTAGGTACGAGGGTTATTGTAGCCTCAAAAAATAAGTTAGGTAGTATTCCATCTGATTCTATATTCTGGAATAGTTTGGAGAGTATTGGTGTTATGTCCGCAATAAATGTCTGATAAAATTCTGCACTGAACCCATCTGGACCTGGGCTTTTTTTGGTTGGGAGGCTTTTGATGACTTCTTTTATTTATTTAGGTGTTGTAGGGTTATTCAGATGGTTTACTTGGTCCTGGTTTAACTTTGGGATCTTGTATCTGTCTAGGAACTTGTACATTTCCTTCAGATTTTCCAATTTATTGGAGTATAAGTTTTTATAGTAGGATCTGATGATTTCTTGAATTTCCTCAGTTTCAGTTGTTATGTCTCCACTTTCCTTTCTAATTTTGTTTATTTGTATACTCTCTCTTTGCCCTCTAGTTAGTCTGGCTAGGGGTTTATCAATCTTGTTGATTTTCTCAAAGAACCAACTCTTGGTTTTGTTGATTTTTTCAATGGTTTTCTTTGTTTCTATTTGGTCTATTTCTGCCCTAATTTTGATTATTTCTTGCCGTCTACTCTTTTTGGGTATATCTGCTTCCTTTTGTTCTAGGGCTTTTAGCTGTGCTGTCAGGTTGCTGATGTGAGCTCTCTCCAGTTTCTTTTTGGAAGCACTTAGGGCTATTAGTTTTCCTCTCAATACTGCTTTCATTGCATCCCATAGGTTTGGGTATGTTGTGTTTTCGTTTTCGTTGACTTCTAGAAAATCCTTAATTCCTTTTTTTATTTCTTCTTTGACCCTGCTATTGTTTAACAGAGCGTTGTTTAGTTTCCATGTGTATGTGGGCTTTTTGTTGTCTTTGTTGTTGTTAAAGACCAGCCGTAGACCATGGTGATCTGAGAGGATGCATGGGAGTATTTCAATCTTCTTATATCGGTGGAGGCTCGTTCTGTGTCCAATTATGTGGTCAATTTTCGAGAAGGTGCCATGGGGTGGTGAGAAGAAGATGTATTCTTTTACTTTAGGATAGTATGTTCTGTGTATATCTATTAATTCTAGTTGGATCAAAGTCTCTTCTAGTTTTGCATTGTCCTTGTTCAGTTTCTGTTTCCATGATCTGTCCATTGGTGAGAGTGGGGTATTAAAGTCTCCTACTATTATTGTGTGGGGTGAAATGTATTTTTTGAGCTTTAGTAGGGTTTCTTTTATGAATGTGGGTGCTTTTTTATTTTGAGCATATAAGGATGTTAAGGATTGAGAGTTCCCCCTGAAAGATTTCCCCGGTAATGAGTAAAAAGTGTCCTTCCTTATCTTTTTTTATAACTTTTGGTTGGAAATTTACTTTATTCGATATTAGAGTAGCCACTCCAGCTTGCTTCTTGGAGCTGTTTGCTTGGAAGTTTTCTTCCCACCCTTTTACTCTGAGATAGTGTCTGTCTCTGTCTCTGAGATGAGTTTCCTATATGCAGCAAAAGGCTGGATTTTGTTTATGTATCCAGTCTGATAGTCGATGTCTCTTTATTGGGGAGTTGAGTCCATTTATGTTAATAGATATCAAGGAATAGTTGTTTCTGTTTCCTGCCATTATTGCTTTTGTGGGTTGAATTGTGTCTGTGTCTTTTTCTTCTTTTAGTTTTCTTGTTTAGGAGTTTTCTTGTTTTTACTAGGCTGTATTTTCCCTCATTGTATTGGGTTTTCCACCTATAATTCGTTGTAGTGCTGGGTTTGTGGTCAGATATTGTGTAAATTTAGATTTGTCTTGAAATATCTTCATCTCTCCATCGATGGTGATTGATAGTTTTGCTGGGTATAGCAGCTTGGCCTGGCACTTGTGCTCTTTTAGGGTGTGCATGATGTCTGTCCAGGCTCCTCTAGCTTTTATAGTCTCTGTTGAGAAATCGGGTTTGAGTCTGATTGGCCTGCCTTTATATGTTACCTGACCTTTTTCCCTTACTGCTTTTAGTATTCTTTCTTTGCTTTGGGCACTTGATGTTTTTACTATTATGTGTCAGGAGTTATTTCTTTTCTGCCTCAACCTATTTGGAGTTCTGAAGGCTTCTTTTATGCTCGTGGTCATCTCATTCTTGAGGGTAGGGAAGTTTTCTTCTACGATTTTGTTGAAGATGTTTTTTGTGCCTCTTAGTTGATATTCTTATCCCTCTTCTATTCCTATTATCCTTAGGTTTGGTCTTCTCATTGTGTCCTGGATCTCCTGGACATTTTGGGTTAGGAGATTTTTGGTTTTTGCATCTTCTCTGGCTGTTTTGTCTATGTTTACAATGTTGTCTTCTTCCCCCGAGATTCTCTCTTCCATCTCTTGTAGTCTATTGGAAATGCTTGCTTCTTTGACTCCTGATTTTTTTTTAGGTGTTCTACCTCTAGGCTTATCTCTTTTAGTGTTTTCTTTATTGTGTCAATTTCTGTTTTAAATTCCCTCTTTCATTCCTTCATCTGTTTGGTTCTGTTTTCTTCTAGTTCTTTGAGTGTTTTTCTTGTTTCCTCTTTAAAAGCTTCTGATTCTTTTTGCTTTTCCTCCCGTTCTTGTCTAAGGATCTCTATCAGAGTCTTGAGGTATGATTTTAGTTCTGCGTCTTCTTTTTCTGGAGTGTTCTGCATTCTGCTGTTTGCTGTGATGGGAGAGCTGGGTACTGGTGTTGCCAGGTTGTCTTGGTTTCCTTGGGATATACTCTTTCTCTTTCCTCTTGCCATCTTGTTGTCAGTGATATGTTCTTGCCTTTCCCTTGTACCTGGTCTGTGTCCCTGGATCTCTGCTGGCCAGGTGGAGGATGGTCTGAGCCCTGTTCTGCGCCCCAATGCTGCTGGGTGGGAACAGAGGTCCCAATGCTGTGTTCCTGGTCCCTGGATCAGGCAGGGCAGGGGCGCGCTTTCTGTGAGCACTTGGCAGAGATCTCTCTGCCCCCTGGCTACTCAGATCCCCTTTTCACCAGGCCTTTATCTTTGGGAACTGCTGGTCCAGGTGGCAGATAGCCCGAGCCCTGTTTTGTACCCCAAAGCAGCCGGGTTGGAACAGAGGTCCAATGCTGGGTTCCTGGTCCCTGGATCAGGCAGGGTAGGGGCGCAGTTTCTGTGAGCACTTGGCAGAGATCTCTCTGCCCCCTGGTGACTCAGATCAACTTCTCACTATGCCTGTACCTTTTGGAACTCTATCTTTTTTTTTTGTTGTTGTTTTGAAAGTTCTAATTCCTCTACTGTGCCTTTACTCTGATAGATTGCGTTATCCTTTACTTATTCTGTTATTAAGGCTTTTCACAGAGATTCTGAGTTGAGTTATCTTCATTTCCAGTATTTCCATTTGTTTTTTCACCATTTATATCTCTTTTTTGAATTTATTTTTTATATTCTGCCTTGACGTGTTATTTAATTCAGTCTTTTATATTCTTTTGGTATTTTTTTCAAGAATTTGTGTCTTATTCAGTTTGAGCATAATTATAGTCATTTTTTGTGTACTTTGTAATTTTATTTAATTCACTTCCAAAGGTGATAGTGTGAGATTAATTATTATTGGAGCACATATGACACCTTGATTTTTTCAATTAAATTTGTACTATTTGAGATACTTTGTTTATTTAATTTAATATCTTTAAAATTTTAGGTTATAGAAAGTTTTTCAGAACGAGTTTTAGCAATGTTCAAGTGGGAATATGCTGTTGTATGGCTCAGTGTCATTTTCCTTGGTTAGATTATTGACCAGTCTTCTACTCTCCTGAAATTAAAATATATATTTTTAAGATTCTTCACTATTTTTTTTATTTTCATAATGCTTTATTCAAAAGAACTAAGCCACTTCCTATTATCTTCTTACCTTGTCCTGTAGTGATCCACACATAGGCAAAGGGGAAAATTTCCTGAACAGAACACCAATGGTTTAGGCTCTAAGACCAAAGCCAATTATACTACTAAATCAACAAATCAAATATGTTTACCTCGTTTAAGAGTAAAAACATTATTAAAGTACAGCAATAAATAATCAAATCAAATCAAATCAAATAAAATTATGCCCTCAGATGTCAGACATCTTAGGAAGTAAAGGGTAATGATCATACTATATGCATGAATTCATAGGTTACTGTTCGTATGAATGGAAAGGAAGAAGAAAAAGAAAAGAAAAGAAGTCAGGTTATTCTATTTACAATTAAGTTATTAGAAAAAAATAGGGGAAGGAAATGTATAGAGAAGAGGGAATTGTAAGGGCAAAAGAAGGTTTGTTGAGACTATTTTCACTGAAGATGGACCAAAAGGAGATATACAGACATATTATCAAGTGAGGTAGTACATTCTCAAGTTGACAAGCATGGCTGGTTATACACCAGGAAAAGCACCTGTCACAAAGAATTATAAAAGACACCCAACATAAAATTGTCTTTATACATGGAAAATTTTTCATTGATCATTAACAGCTATGCTAGGCATAGGTTGATATTTCACATAATACCAGCTTCCCCAGTGCAGTTTATATCAGAAGGCTTCAGCAAGCAATGAACTAGCATAGACGTTATAATTTGATTGCTACTACTAATGTTAATATTAAGTGGAACCAAAGGATCAAAGATGATGTTTTCAGTGGATAGAGAAGATGTATGTTAGGTAGGTAGTTATTAGTGATTAGAAGAAAAGTTTTATTATGCATTTCTGGCAAAGGGAAGAACAAATACAGGATAACAGCGAAGGGCAGAGTGTTGTCCTGGTTTGCATTTCTACAGTTGTGAGAAAACGCTATGCCAGAAACAAGTTGTGGAGGAAAAGGTTTATTTCAGCGAACAGTTCACATTCAACTGTGAAGGGAAACTAAAGCAGGAATTCAAGCAGGGCAGGACTCTGGAGGCAGAAATTAAAACAGGCCATGAAGAGATGTTGCCTCCTGGCTTTCTCAGTTTGCTTTCTTTCATTTTTTTTTTTTAAAACTGAACAACTTTATTTTAAAAAACAAAGATAAATGTACAGCTTTTAAAAGCATTTTTTGCATAAGGGTATATGAATACATTTTTGTCAATACTTGATTTTTTTAAAGGTTTGATATTATGCATTAAAATCTTACTAGTTACAATGAGCATAAAGTGCTTGTAAGATGCTGGTGAGGATGGGGAGAAAGAGGACCACTTCTCCACTGTTGGTAGGTTGTAAACTGGTAAAACCACTCTGGAAATCATTCTGGCGATTCCTCAGAACATTAGACATAGTACCACCTGAAGATCCAGTTATTTCACTTCTGGGCATTTACCCCAGAGACACTGCAACATACAACAAAGACACATGCACCACAATGTTCATAGCTGCCCTATTTTAATAGCCAGAAGCTTGAAAGAACCCAGATGTCCTTCAGTAGATGAATGGATATAGTAATTGTGGTATATTTACACAATGGAGTACTACTCACCTATCAGAAACAATGGTCTAATGACATTCTCAAGAAAATGGATGCATCTAGAGAATATCATCCTGAGTGAGATAACCCAGTCACAAAAGAACAGACATAATATGCAGTCACTGATAGTTGGATACTAACCCCAGAAAGCTCTGAACACCCCAGAAACAACTCACAGACTATATGAAGTTCAAGAAAAAAAGGCTCCCCAAAAATGATGAAAAATCAGTTTGCTTTCTTATACAGTGCAAGACAACTTTTGGAGAGGTGGCGCTTTTCACATCAACCGTTTATCAGGAAATACCCTACAGCCTATAGGTAAATCTTAAGGAAGTGTTTTTCAGTGGAGGTTCTTTCTTCTCAAATGACCTGATCTTGTGTCAAGTTAACAAAATCATTTAAAAGCACAGGTGTGTTTGTTATAGGTGTGAGAAGATTGGTATCCTCTGCTACGGAGTGGATCACTTTGGAAATAGTAATGAGAGAAATTAGAAGAGGTGTGCTTAAGAGGCTAACAGCGGTCATGTCATGAGAGTTCCTCAGGTTACATTTAGAAATTAGGATTTTATAGTTTAGTCTATGGAATTCTACTAGTTTGTTTTAAGGCAGGAATTTCATCTGGCCACTTCTTGAAGAATGAAATGTAGTCAATCAATAATGAAATTAAAAACTTATGAGTTACATCTCTTCAAATTTTCACCCACAAAGGACCATGTGTCCTATAGACACTTTTGTTTTTTACATTTTAAGATTATAAAAATTTGTTTGTTGTAAAAGAAATTCAAGAATACCCAGTTAAATTCTTATCTGCATCCTACCCACTACATCCAGGAAGCATTAAACAGTTAGACACAACAAAAAAGACTTTGCTGAGGTTGTGATTCAAATTCAGTGAGTGGAAAGGTGCTCAGTTCTCCTATAGTCAGCGCCCAGGATTTGATAAGGTCAGGGAGCACTGTCAGGCACCAGGGCTGCTGAACATTGAGGTATAACCAGGCACACCATGCCAAGGGAGAAGGAAGATGACACATCTTTGTGGGGAGGTTAAGCAGCTGGAAATTTAGGAACAATTTCTTTACTGAAAGCAAGGCGAGAGATAAGTCTTTAAGAAAGAGAAACAAGTTCATAAAAACTTTTCCATCTCAGCACGCTCCCTCTCACCAGTGTAGGACCCCCTTTCGGGGACCCCCACTCGAGTCTTGGGACACGGGGTCACCCAATGAAACTCGAGAGACCTTCTTGCTGCAAAAGCACAAGGTAGTTTAATGGCGGAGCTCAGAGCCAAGATGTATCTCATGCAGGAGACAGAGATATCGACCCCGAGACTCGAAAGTTAGGGGTTTTTATAGGGAGAGGGTTGGGGGCTGGGAAGAATTAGCTCGAGTACAAGGTTCACCCAACACCCACAGTGTGACTATGCGTCAGCAGAACAGTCCAGGCAGTCAGGAAGTCAGGAGACTGGTGTAGCAGACACTTATCTAAGTCAGGAAAACCTGTGGTTAACATATAACTTTTAAATAGACTCAGGAGGGGCTCATTTGACCAATGACTCAGTTGTAAAAGACAGCCTGGATAAGCTTCTGCATTCCTATTGTATCTTTATGGTCAGTTAACCTAGCCTGGGGAATGTCTTAACAATGGGCTTAGCTGGACATGCCTGGACTTGTTTTACAATGTTCTCGGTCCTAGGCCTTTATGCTTACAGACTACCCTTTTTATCCCAACTTATATGAGTTTTCAGACCTTGAATTTAATTTCCTTTCAACCAGCCCATGTCCAACTGCCCCCCTCCTCCCCACACTAAAGATGTGGTCCTTTATTCTGCAGCTTACTGGCAAATCATAGGCACTGGGCATGCCCATCACCTGCGCATTCCTCACACTGTTGTGGACTATTCATCTGCTCAACTTTCAATTAGAGTAGAATTTCATCTCTGTTCTAAAGTCAATGCATCCTCAGGTGGCCATTTCCCCAGACTGAATTCAAGAACGAATCTTCAGCTTGTTTCTAATTAAAAGCCTTAGAGTCTATGGCCTCAAATGACTGACCTATGAATCATATATAATACATTGATTGCATTTTTGAGCACTCCAAATACTGAATAAAACTTTCTACTTCATCCTTGCTCTATACAAATCAAAGAGCCAAAACACTTAGATTTTTATCTTTCTAAGCTGAGGGGTTTTATAGTAGCTGCTTTAGCTAGGGAAATTTTGTTGATGTTGTTATTGTTCATTGTGAACCCTTGAAAATGAGGAATTCTTATAGAAATACTTAAAGACCCTTAAATGATAGAGGTGCTAGCTGGTGCTACTACAATTCATAACCAACTATTACTTCATAGCTTATATGCAGAGTTAATTCATGTCTATTTTGTTCCTTTAAAAATACTCTTTGGAAACCAACATTACTCCTGGAGACATATACTCTAGTAATTTCATTTTGTAAAAATAATGCCATAATCATGCTTATGTCTAGCTCTTTGTTACGTTCAACTACCCCCCACACACTTACTAGTCTGATCACTTTACCAGCTAACCCATGACCTCACAGAATTCTACACACTATGCTAGGGTCCATTCAGCACAGACAAGTGAGCAGGCTTCATAAGAATGATCTTGTAGGTTGACACTCAATCTGCCCTCAAAGTATCCGAGTGTACACACAAAGCCTATGCACAGACAGAAGGAAGGCCTGCCTCTCTCTAGAGCTTAAAGCTCAGAGACTGTACAGATGAACTGGTCTAAGGAGAGTGAGGCCACTGTTGGCTCCTGTCCTTGTCACCACAGTGCACAGAGGGCCATGGAGCTCCTCTTGGCTTTACCTACCAGAGCCCTTTCTACAGCACTGCCCTCCCACCCTCAAACACCTGCGGATTGCCACAACCAGAATTTAAACTATGTGTGAAACATAAACTACTTTGTCTACATATGTTATGCTCAAAGCTACCACTTAAAGAATAAGCTGGAAACAAAGGAAACATCTATAAAGATACATTCTGGTATCACACTACCACAGGAAGGGAACATCTATAAAGATACATTCTGCTATCACACTACCACAGACATTATAAGAGTGTGTACATATGTGGAGAGGAGAGAACCAAGATTCAAATAGGATGTTAAAAGGCCAAGAAATACAGATTCCCCCCTCAGAGAATGGTATTGCCCACCCCAATCTACACCTACATCTATGAACAACTTCATTACTTTGTCTACATTCCACCAAAACCAACCTCAAAATAAAAAAAAGGAAAGAAAAGAAAAACCAATCAAAACATCCATATAAAATATCAATTGAAACCTAACCTAAAGTATGTGGTAATCATTAATATATTTCTATGGAAACTGTTTCATGCCGCATAAGCTTCTAAGATAAAATCAGGTCACCTAATGGTATCACTTAAAGAAGAAACGGGGTCTGCCAGTCTTTGGCATGGGTCCTCTCCATCTTCGTGAGATCAGAAGCAATGCTTCTGGCTTTTTGGACCCAAGGGCCAAAGGCAGCTGAAGAAACCACGTCTTGAACAAATGCTCTGAAGCATTTGAGTTCCCAGTCTGCGTGTTCAGTTAAAATGATAGATGAGAAAACCACTGGACAAATGGCAGAACATCCGTTATTCAGCAGGCCCCCTGCAATCCCTGAAAATGGTAGTGACTATAGCAAAGGAAACAAAGGTCCTTGTTTGTGGTTCTGGTTCTTTAGAACCGGCTGTGAAGAGGTCAGCCACCTGAGAGCAACAATGGCAGAGAAGCGTGGAACAATGATGGACAATCCCTGCTGGGCACTTGTTCATGTGTTTTCTGTGTGAGCCAGAGAATCACCCACTGGCTTATCTCAATTTCAGGCTGCCACCAAGCTAGATAAAGAAAGCTTTCTCATGTGGTTATGAGCTGTAGGGAGCCACTCTCTGACTGTGAAGCATCCACAGAGCTTAAGATGTGTGTGCCATAAACACTTTTTTAAAAATTGTGTCAATTAAAAGAAAAAGGCAACTGTTGTGTCTTAGATAGGCCCATCAGGGACCTGATCTCTTTTCCTCTTGGCTGCTCATATTCTCATGCTCTCCATCAGAACAATAGTTCTAGTAGGATGGAGAAAACTATAGAACCAGCAATTTTGCTGTTATAGGCAGTTGAATTGATTAGGAGTATGTCAGAAAGAAACTCTACAGTCCTGAGAATGGGAGATTGTGTCAGTCTTGGGGGCAAATGAGTAGAGGAAGAAAAACATCACAATTTGACTTTGTGATCTTTGTAGGTAAGCAATATTCTGGCAGACTGATTTCAAGTTAAACAGGAAAATCTGAAGCATGAAATGACTTTGATAGGCCTTGATAAATATCTATATATTTCTGGAGGCCAAGACATTGCTCTAGGTATGGTAAGATGAGACAAAGAAGGCCTTAACTGCCTACTGAACTCTTGCACATAGCATGGGGAACATGATGAGAACATGGAGAAATTTAAAGCTGGAACATAGCAGAAGATGGAAATGGATGCAGAAACCCACAGCCAAACATTAGATGGAGCTTGGGCAATCTTGTGGAAAAGTTTGGGGAAGGACTTGGGAACCCGATGAGGATAGGGACTCTACAGGTAGAACAGAGAGTCAATTAACCTGAACCCTTTGGAATTCCCAGAATCTGAGCCACCAACCAAAGAGCATGCGTGGGTGGGACCTAGGCCTCCCCATACATATTTAGCAGATGTACAGCTTGTTCTTCATTCAGGTTCCTCAGGAGGTGAGGGCTCTTCCTGACTCTGTTGCCTGCCTGTGGATCCTGTTCCCCTAACTGAGCTGCTTTGTCTAGCCTCACTGTGAGAAGGTGTGACTAGTCTTGCAATTACTTTATGTGCCAGCATGGGTTAGTGTTGCAATAATATTAAAAAAAAGAATGGGTATCTCATTATTGGTCCCCCACGATCTCATTCTGCGGGCGCCACTTTTAGTAGGGAACCATGCGCATGGATTCTGTCACTTGGCCCGCAAGCTGCTCTCTCCCCAAGCTTCCCTTCCCAGGCGGTTCACTCTGCCTGCCCTGCTGCTTCTGTCCTGGGTGGTGGTTACCGCCCCAGCATTTTCTTTCCTCCACTGCCTGTCACAAACATCACTTCAAAGTCTGGTAACTTGTCAAATGGGTTTATATGATAGATTCTCGTTTCACAAACCCTCTACACAATAAGAATATATCCAATAGACAAAGATACAGACTGCCCTTCCATATGAGATAAAGACCTATAGGACCCCTTTAAATATTTATATCTACATGTGTCCCATTACAGCCTCCAGGACCTAAGTCTGCTTTCCCCGGCTCCATCTTGATTTTCTTCAATCTCTGTTCCTTTTCAGTTTTGTTTTTATCTTTTCTCCACCTACCTCTCTACTGTCCAATAATGTATCGAATTAACATACATTTACAGTTTGGTACCCAGGGAGCCTTCCCGTTCTCAGAACAGAAGGGGAGGGATATGAGGAGAGAGGTTGTGTGATATGGGACATGGAGGAAGGCAGCTGCAATAGAGATGTAAAGTATATAAAAGAATAAAGTAATGGAAAAAAAGAAGCCAGAAATCAAGTGGGTGGAAATATTTTAAAACTAGACTGTCTTTATGTTTACACAAGTCTATACCTTTACTAAAATCATTTTAATGCTAACATGGGTGATTTTTATTTGCTTTATTGTATTTCAATAAAGATATTAAAAGAAATATTTTATGGATTGCCAAAGGCCCAGTCTTTAAGGCGTAGTTTTCATCTTTGTTCACATGAACAAAACACTGCCCTCCCTTACTGAGTGATATCAAAAATTCCAAGAAGAAATGAAAAAAAGAAGTTGTTCAATACTAAATGGCTTGATATTGGACATCTCTTATTCTCCTAGTTAGTATTTACTTCTACCAAGAGCAGTTTGAAACATCTCTACAGGGAATCTCTAAATGACTTACCCTCACTAGAACACTGTGTATTCTAAACAATGACATTTCTAAATTCCATCAGTTCTAGAAATAATTAAAGAGAGCACATGGCACAAGCTAAAATAAGCTGATCAAAGTAACACCATTAAGTCTCAGAAAACAAAGTGCATTGCAACTATAGCTCACAAAATGACACAACTATATCACCTTTCTCTTCTGAAGGTTCAGGGATCTATGTGAACAAGAGACAGATATTTAAGAGCCAGAGAGAATATGACTTCAAGGAAACTGTTTTCTCCACACAACAGGGCAGGTACACATATGAGCCCACGAAATTTTGACAGTATCTGTAAGACCTGTGCAAGCTAGAGCCAGTCAAAATCCTAGTATGGAAGAGGGGGGCTAGGCACTAAGTATCACAACTAGACAAGAGGCCATTAACAATTGATTGCTGCTGTGGATCAATGGAATAGAATAGAAGATCCAAAAATGAGCCCTCACATATAGGGACACCTGATTTTTGACAAAGGAGCCGTAAACATTCAATGGAAAAAGGACAGCCTATTCAACAAATGGTGCTGGTCCAACTGGCACTCAGCATGCAAAAGAATAAAAATAGACCCTTTCTTATCTCCCTGTACAAAGCTCAAATGTAAGTGGATCAAAGATCTCCACATTAAACCAGATACACTGAAACTATTAGATGAAAAAGTAGGCAAAACCTTAGAACACATAGGCACAGGAGAAAATTTTCTGAACAAAACACCAATGGCTCAAGCTCTAAGGTCAAAGATTAACAAATGGGACTTAATGAGATTGCAAAGTTTCTGTAAGGCTAAGGACATTGCCAAGAAAACAAAACGGCAAACAACAGAATGGGAAAAGATCTTTACCAACTCCGCGTCAGATAGAGGCCTAATATCCAAGGTATACAAGGAACTCAAAAAGCTAGACACCAGAGAATCAAATAACCCTATTAAAAATGGGGTACAGAGCTAAACAAAACATTCTCAATTGAGGAATATCGAATGGCTGAGAAACATCTAAGGAAGTGCTCAACATCCTTAGCCATCAGGGAAATGCAAATCAAAACAACCCTGAGATTCCACCTCACACCAGTCAGATTGGCCAAGATCCAAAACACAGATGACAACAGATGCTGGCGAGGTTTCGGAGAAAGAGGAACACTTCTCCACTGTTGGTGGGGTTGTAAACCAATACAACCACTCTGGAAATCAGTCTGGCGATACCTCAGAAAATTGGACATAGTACTACCTGAAGATCCAGCTATTCCACTTCTGGGCATATACCCCAGAGACACTTTAATACACAACAAAGATACATGCACCACAATGTTCATAGCAGCACTATTTATAATAGCCAGAAGCTGGAAAGAACCCAGATGTCCTTCAGTAGATGAATGGATACAAAAATTGTGGTACATTTACACAATGGAATACTACTCAGCCACCAGAAACAATGACTTAACCAAATTCTTAAGAAAATGACTGCATCTAGAGAATATCATCCTGAGTGAGATAACCCAGTCACAAAAGAACAGACATAATATGCAGTCACTGATAGTGGGATGCTAACCCCAGAGGCTTGCACTGCTCCAGAAACAACTCACAGACTGTATGAAGTCCAAGAAAAAAACAAAACAAAACAAAACAAAACAACAGCAAAAACGTTTTGCTCAATCCTTACCCACCAAGAACACATTGACAAATTCCGGTTACACCCTGTATTACTTGTACTGTTTGCTCATTGTAAAAAAAAAAAAAAAAAATCTTTACACCAAGAAAACTTTGACTATTTCCAGGTTACATCTCGTTTTACATGTACTTTATGCTCATTGTAACTAGTAAGATCTTAATCACACTATCAAACCTTTAAAAAAAAAACAAGTACTGACAAAAATGTATTGTATACTTTTATGCAAAAAATGCTTAAAATCTATACATTTATCTTTGTTTTTTTTTTCAAATAAAGTTGTAAAAATATTATCTACAAAAAAAAAAAAAAACAATTGATTGCTGCTAGTGAGGGAAAGTTATGTTGGAACACTGAATATGAACCACTCCCCAGGAGTACTTGGCCAAACCAAAGCAGACCTGAAGGCGTGTAGGCTAAATATGATTAAAAAAAATACTGAATAAAATTCTCAAAGAAAAAAATAATTCTACTGATAAAAATTAGGTTAAGAACCATACACTATACTAAAACAGTTTGAAAGCTTGTTGGAAAAAATACAGCCTTCAGAATGTCCTAACATATGAACACAATGTCCAAGATAGATTTAAAAACCATCAGAACAAAAAATTATAACTTGAATGAAGAAAAAAATCAATTGATGCTGACACTGAAATAAATCTGATGTTGGAATTATCTTACAAGTATTTAAAAGTGTTTATCACAAAGATGCTTCTGCAATCAATTACACATTCTCTTGAAATAATAGAAAAAAATAGAATATAGGAAAACAACTCACAAACAGAACCAAACTAAAATTATAAAATTGAAAAATACAACAGAAGTAAATGACTTACTGAATGGGCTTAATAGGAGAGTAGAGATGACAGGGCACATAAGAATAAAAGCTTACCCAGTTTGAACAGCAGTGGGAGAATAAGCTGAAGAGAAATAAAATAATTAAAAGATATTTCAACATTTATATAACCAGTTTTCAGAAGGATAGAACTTTGAGTATATGAAGTTAGCTGAAACAATATTTGGAGTTTAAAGTCTTTAGGTCCAGGAATCTGAACAATACATAAAGAGCCCAAGACAAATGGCATCATAAAACACATTATAATTCTGTAAAATTAAAGATAAAGAAAAATCTTGAAAGCAATTTGAGAAATGTGACACTTTCTCACATTGATAAAAATCAATTTGAAATTTTCATTAAGCAAACAAAGAAAAATGTACATCAGAAAGATTATTTACTGCTGAAATAAAACTGTTAGCTAAAATTTGTATATCTGTTAAAACTAACAAAAACCAAGATCTTTCTTTTTAAAATATTTTATTTTTTTATTTATATAAAGGCTTCCTTGCACAAGTGCACCATGTGTGCAGGACCTTAGGAGGACGGGGGGAAAATAAATCTCCTTAAACTGGAGTCACAGATGGGTGTGAGTCTCTATGTGGATGCTATGTATTCTGGGAGAGAAATTGATGATCTGAACTACCGACCCATCTTGCTAAACCCCAAAGCCCTCTTTTTATGTAGAAAAATTAAAAGAATTTATCACTAGCAGACTTATCATCATACATGTATCTTAGACAATATGTAGAGTTTAAAACAGAAAATTTTGTGTTTGATAGGATTGTAATTACTACAAGAAGTCAAAGCTTACTTATGAACACACCTTACAGAGTTCACACAGTCTTTCTGGTTTACTTGAAGGAAATTTTTTTTTCCATTGGAAAGTGTTATACACCCTGGAGAGTCTATCCTGCACACTTGTTCTCAGGAAAAGTTGTCTCCATCTGTGTTCTCTCACCTAGTTGTGTACCAGCATGCCATTAAAAGATTAGATGAGCGTGAACCTGAGCTCCCTGAGGCCCCACAACTCTGTTTTGGATTCTGAACCGTGGGCTGACAAAGATGATCATTTTCAGGTGGATAATGCTGAAAATGAGCACCAGCTGTCAGTGAAAAGGTCCGATTAGTGGCTAGAGCAAAGGGATGATTCACATAGCATTGAGGCAGAGGCAATGAATTAGGAAGGTGAGCCAGTGAAAGAGTATGGCATCTTTGTAAAAATCTGTACAACAATGGTTTCCCTTGAGGGTTTGACATTATACCATGTATCACCTTTAGTGTGGATCATGGTCTCTGGAGATTCGTGGGCAGCACTTAGCTGTGCAGTGCGAAGATTCAGAAGATGAAGAAAAGGAGGATGTATAACTCTTAGGCATATTTGAAATGTTTGCTCCCCAAAATGGCAAGACACCACAGTGGAAACACAAAGAGAAACTTGAGGTAACAAAGATGATGGTGTCAATGTTGGAGATTGTAAGAATGATACAGTGGATAAGGAGGAATCCAAAGTTGTATTGAAAAAAAACTATGAGTTATTCCAGCCAAAATGCACAATAGTCGTCATCATACTAAACATCACAACCAGCAGGACCAAGGTCAAGGGTCACTCTCTAAGCACCAAAGAACCTAGTTATTCAGAACACAGTGAAATAAAATGCTAAATATAGAAAAAGGTGGTTTTCCCAAAGTAGAAGCAAAGTTGACCTCTTAGGTAAATTGCTTCTAGGTGACTGACCAGGAGGAGGCTCTGCAGCATCTGTGACAGTGGAGAAATAGTTCAGGAACATAGTTTAAACGGTGTATGAACTCTTTTTTGTCTTGTTTTATTGCTTTAACTGTCGATACCAGGCTCTCCTTTCATAATCAAAATGAGAAATTTCTCTAACATGTTTGATAAATATTGGTCAGGTTCCCTTGTCAAGAATGTATTGTATAAAATGCCTGTTCAGCTTTAAAAGATAAAATTCTACTTTGCACAGGAAATGTAGAAAAGGGAAAGCTGTGACAGAACATTGTGTTAATGGTGGTCAGATATGGAGACTGTGTAAATAAAAACATGTATGACAAACAAATTTAGCATTTAGTAAGAAAAGAAAAAGAAAAACGAGTCCCATTATTTTAACATCCCTATTACTCTAGGCAGAGGACCTTAAGTAATGAACTAATGGTGTATGTGTGTGTGTGTGTGTGTGTGTGTGTGTGTGTTACACTATGTCCACCCAGGAATCAAGGACTCTTACTGTGGAAGTATCATTCAAACTGAGAATTAAAGGATACTTTGTGGAGCTAGAGGGATGGCTCAGAGGTTAAAAGCACTTGCTGATCCTGCACAGGACCAGTTGTTCCATTATTCTCACCCACAAGACAATTCACAACTGTCTGTAGCACTGGTTCTTCTGGCCTCTGTGGGCACCAAGCACACACCTATATATAGAGACATTCACATTTCCCAGGGCCTTGCATTTTGATGTTGAACTGTATGGAAGACCCAGATGATTTGTGCTTGTGTTTCGCCATTTATGCTGTTCTGCCCATCCAATTTTAGGTGTCTTCATAAAAAATGGCAAACATAATTTAAAAGTTCAGAACCTCTTTCTTCTTGATAGTAAATATCAATAATATTGACATCACTTGGTAGCATACGAAAGAAAACTGATGTTCAGAATCTAGAGATCTGCCAGCTGTGATTTGATGCTCAAAAGAACTCCTAAAAAGATCTGTGTTTTTTTTTTTTTTTTCTGGGTAAATGAGAACAGGAAACAAGTTTTCTGGATAATTAACTGAATCATTTTCTAAGGCATTTAAAGCTAAATGTAAGCCTGGTCAAACAGTAAGTGTAGTAGGTAACACATAGATTACATAGGGCCAATATAATTTTTGAAATATTTGGCTTTTCATATTAATTTGAGATATCTGACATATTACTACTTATAAAAACGTTTTCCTTCTTCCAATTTTTATTCTCATATTTTGCTTAATATTCCAGGAAAGACAAAAGTTCACTTTTTTCACTTTTTTTCCCAACCACACTCCCTTCTTCCTCTCTTTCTAGTCCCATCCTTACAAATACTTCCTCCATTCCCCCTACCTTTTCACCTCAGATAAGGGAAGTCCCTATTGGGTACCACCTAGTCCCAGCAGGTCTAGGCATATCCTTTCTCACTGAGGCCTATCCAGGCAGCCCAAGTATGGGGGAAGGGGATCCAATGCCAGGGAATAGAAATTGACACAGCTTCTGCTCCACTAGTTAGGGAAACCACAAAAACACTAAGCTACACATTTGCTACAGATGTTTAGGGGTGTCTAGGTCCATCTTCTGTGTGCTCCCGAGTTGGTGGCCCAGGTGCTATGAGCCCCCATGGTTCCAGGTTACGTTACTCTGAGAGCATTCTTGTGGCTTTCTTGACGCCTCCTTCCTGCACACTTCTATCTCCAACTCTTCCACAACACTCTCTGGCTCTGCCTGCAGGTTGGCTGTGGATCTCTCTGTCTGCCTTCATTCACTGGTGGATGAAGCCTTTTGGGAGACAGTTATGCTGGAGACCTGTCCGAAGTGTCTTTCTGGTTCTGGGTTACCTCACTCAAGATGGTATTCTCAAGTTGCAGCCATTTGCTGGAAAAGTTATAATGTTTATGCTTTTTTATTTTTATTTTTTTATTTTATTTTATTTTTTTATTTTTATTTTTTTATTTATTTTTTATTTTTTTAATGTTTATGCTTTTAATAACTTAATAGTATTCCATTGTGTAGATGTACTAAAATTAGACTCCAACAACCCAAATAACCCAGAGACTAAACAGAGACTAAACAGAGACTCCTCAACACATGAATCTTGAATAACTGAGAAGCACCTAAAGAAATGTTCAACATCTGTAGTCATCAGGGAAGCACAAATCAAAATGAACCCGATATCCCACCTTACCACAATCAGAATGGCTAAGACCAACACCTCAAGTGACAGCACATACTGGTGAGGATGAGGAGCAAGGGGAACACGCCTCCATTGCTTGTGGGAGTGCAAACTTGTACAACCACTCTGAAAATCGATTTGGTAGTGTCTCAGGGAAACTGCAAATAGTTATTCCTCAAGACCCAAATATACCACTCCTGTGCAGACATTTTAAAAAGTACTTATATGACTTTTTAAGAGTTTGAAATTAGGCTTGAATTTAATAAAAATTCTTTTATTGGATATTCTCTGTATTCTTATTTGCTACAAATCTGTGAAAAAATAGCCTAAAGCAGATGTCCTATTTATAGAAGGTTTTATGAGTATCATGCTTTAAATGAAAAAAAAAAGTCCTATATGGACTCATATGACTGAACACTTGCATACTATTAGTAGTGCTGTTTGCTAAGTGTATGGGACTTTTAGCAGTAGAGCATTGCTGGAGGCAGTACGTCACTGAAATAGAGGTTAGTAACCTGGCTTGACTTCTCTCTCTCTCCTTTGTGTGTGTGTGTGTATGTGTGTGTGTGTGTGTGTGTGTGTGTGTGTGTGTGTGTGTGTGTTTCTTTATGTGGATGTATTGAGATCAATCAACTTCCTGCTTTTGCTTCTATGGTTTATTCAGCATTTTGGACTCTATACTACTGGAATTGTAAGCCAAAATAAACTCTTTATATGTTGATTTGATCATGATATTTTATAATAGCAACGGAAAGCAACTAATACATAAAGGTCCCCTTTATTTAGTTAATAAACTTTCTCTAACTCATTAAATATTTTTGAGTTTATATTTTTATTATAATCTGATGATATGAAGAATTATACTGATGTACTTCCCCAGGTGCCACCATTTTTGGTGTTTATAGAAAACAAATGAGGAAACTTTTTAGCATTTTAGCAGCCTGAGACATGGGAAGTAGCAGTTGAGGGGGCAAGTAGGATGCTAAACAATTTACTAAAGTGATGATCTGAGAGCAACACGCCCAATTCCTTATCTGTACCAAATTTTCTTCAGTTCTCATTTTGGTTAGATTTGTAGTCAACCAGTCGATATAAATAGTGCTTTCCAATCTACAGACCTCACTAGAATTTCTGAATTAAGAAGATGTAGAACCCTGCTGCAACTTATTGGCTAGAAATCCAGGCATCAATGGCAATGGTCTGTTTCTGAAACAGCATAATAATATTCCTGATCACTGCTTGATTTATATTTAAATGAATTGGTAAATTCCGTTGCACTACCTCTGAGTTCAGGTGCTGAGTTTTTCTTTTTCTTTTTAAAAATTAATGACATCTTCTTAATTTTTGTTATAATTTTTTACATCCCAATCCCTGCCCCTACCAGGTCTACCCTCACAGACCTTTCCCTCATTCCTATTCCCTTTCTGCTCTGAGAGGGTGCCTTCTTCCATATTATCTCCCTTCCCCTGCGAGTTTCCAGTCTCTACAAAGTTAAGTACATCTTCTCCCATTGAAGCCAGACAATGAAGTCCTGTTGAGGAATGGATTCCATAGACAGAAAAGTCATGAATTCACACCACTCAGGTTGTTGGGGGGACCCACATGAAGACTGAGTCTTTACATATGTACCAGTGGCTTCTAGTACCTTAAGAGTACACAGATGGAGACACTTTAGATTTCTGATACAATGATGCTATTAGTTTTCTGTATTATGTTCTTTCAGTGTAAAAAGTAGAAACCTCTTACTAAATGAGAGATCAAATATGCTTAATTGTAGCATGAAGATATATCAAGCAAAAAGATTATGACAAATTATTAATGAGCAAATGATTAAAAATCAGTGAAGTTCACTGACATTAAGAAATGCATTGAAGCTGGGTGGTAGAAGTATCATGCATGCCTTTAATCTCAGCATTCAGGAGGCAGAGGCAGCAGAGTCTACTTTGGTCTACTGAATGAGTTCTAGGACAGTAGGACAGCCAAGGCTACACAGAGAAACACAGTCAAAAATAAAGACAAAAAAACAATCGAAGTGGGAAGGAAACCCACTTACAAGCATGTTGAGTGGCTTAGGTTTTAAGCATGTCATTAGTGCATACTGTGTAAAACAATAGATTTCATTGTGCCATTTTTATGTATGTAAATAATAATGTATATATGTATGTAAATAATATGTATATTATACATATTATGTATGTAAATAATATGTATATACCAATAATATCCAATTCTTACAATCTTTTGTTCCCGTTCCCTCTGATATACTTCACTTTAAGAAATGATGTTCATTCTCTGTTTTGTCTATTAAAATTATTCTGCATATGAGAGAAAATATGATACTGGACATTCTGAGTCTGACTTATTGTTTTTAATATGATAATCTCCAGTTCCATTATTATCCTCTAAAATAATGTGATTTTTATGACTGAATAATAGTTCAATATCACATACATATCAGATTTTCTTTATGCAGTAAATATTGTTAGAGAACCAGTCTGATTCCATTCCTTCGTCATTGTAATACTGTTATATGTGTGCGTGTACTGCATAGTATGCTGGCTTTGATTCTTTCAGACACTGGAGTGTTAGCATTGAATCATATAATAGTTACATAGTTAGTTCAGACAGCAGAGTGTTAGCATGGAATCATGTAATAGTTACATAGTTAGTTTAAAAAAATGAACCCTGTAATAATTTCTATAACATCGTCATTATGTTATGTTCCCACCAACAGTTTATAAGGACCCCCCCTTTTCTCCTACATCATTACAAGCATTTGCTTTTGTATGTTTTCTTTTTTTATTGGAATTTTTTTTGCATTTACAATTCATATGCAATCCCTTTTTCACAATCCCCTCCTCCTCCCCATCCCATTGCCTCCATGAAGGTGCTCCCTCTCCCAATTACCCTCTCCCACTTCAACACCTTGGAGTTCCCCAATACTGGGAAAATGAGCCTTTGCTGGACCAAAGACCTATCCTTCTATTGATGTTAGAAAATGCTACCCTCTGTTGCATATGCACATCGGGCCATGGTCTTTCCATTCGAACTCATTGGTTGTTTTGGCCCCTGAGAGCTATGGTGGGTTTGGATAGTTGATAATTTTGTTCTTCCCATGGGGTTGCAGACACTTCAGTCCTTTCTTTAGCTCCTTTATTGGGTTCTCATGTTCATTCTGACAGTTACCTGCAAGCATCCTCCTCTGCAACTATATGTCTTTGGCAGAGCCTCTGAGGAGGCCTCCACATCAGGTTCTTGTCATGAAGCACTACTTGGCATCAGCAATAGTGATTGGGTTTATTGGGCACATATGGGGTATATCCCCAGGTGAGGCAGCCTCTGGATGATCTTTTCTCATATCCCTACTCTTCTATTTGTCCCTTTATTTCCTCCCATGAATGTTTTGTTCTTCCTTCTAAGAAAGACTGAGGCATCCACTTTCTGTGACTATGTGTTATAAGCTCTTCCTCACTTTCTGTTCTATTAGTTTCAGTGTACCTGGTTTTATGTGGAGGTATTGATCCACTTGGATTTGAGCTTTGTAAAAGGAAATAAGAAAGTTTCAATTTGCATTCTTCTGTATGCTGACTGCCAGTTGAACCAGCACCATTTGTTGAAGAGGCTGTTTTTTTTTTTTTTTTTTTTTTTCCCATTGACTATTTTTGGCTCCTTTGTCAAAGATCAAATGACCATAGGTCTGTGGGTTCATTTCTGGGTCTTTGATTCTATTCTAATGATCTACCTGCCTATTTATGCACCAATACCATACACTTTTTAATCATGATTAGTCTGTAATACAGCTTGAGGTCAGGGATGGTGATTCCCTTGGAATGCTTTTTTATTATTATTATTTTCCAAATGAATTTTCAAATTGCTCTTTCTAACTCTATGAAGAATTGAATTGAAATTTTGTTAGGGATTGCATTGAATCTGGAGATTGCTTTTGGTAAAATGACCAGTTTTTATTATGTTGATCCTTCCAATCCATGAGCATGGGAGATCTTTCCATCTTCTGAGGTTTTTTTCAATTTCCTTCTTCAGAGTCTTGTAGTTCTTGTCATACAGATCCTCCACTTGCTTGGTTAGGGTCACATCGAGGTATTTTATAATCTTTGTGACTATTTTGAAGGGTATTGTTTCTCTAATTTCTTTATCAGCCTTGTTGTCTTTTGAGTAGAGGAAGCTTACTGATTTGAGTTAATTTATTATCCAGCCACATTGCTGAAGTTTTTTCTCAGCTGTAAAGATTCTCTGGTGGCATTTTTGGGGTCACTTAAGTACACTATCATATCATCTGCAAATAGTGATATTTTGACTTCTTGTTCAATTTGTTTCCCTGTGACTTCTGCTGTCCAATAGCTCTAGCTAGTACATTCAGAACTATATTGAATAGGTATGGAGAGAGTGGGCAACCTTGTCTAGTACGTGATTTTAGTGGGAATGCTTCAAGCTTCTCACCATTTAGTTTGATGTTGGCTACTTGTTTGTTGTATATTGCTTTTACTGTGTTTAAATATGAGCCTTGAATTTGTGACCTTTCCAAGACTTTTGACATGAAGCAGTGTTGAATTTTGTCACATGCTTTCTCAGCATCTAGAAAGATTATAATGTGTTTTTTTTCCCTTTGAGTTAGTTTATGTAGTGGATGACATTGATAGATTTCTGTATATTGAACCATCCTTGCATCCTGGGATGAACCCTACTTGATCATGGTGAATGATCGTTTTGATGTGATCTTGGATTCAATTTGCAACAATTTTATTGAGTATTTTGAATCAATGTTCATGAGGAAAGTTGTTCTACAGTTCTCTTTCTTTGTAGGGTCTTTGTGTGGTTTAGGTATGAGCATGATTGTGGCAGCAAAGGATGAGTTGGGTAGTGTTCCCTTTGTTTGTATTTTGTGGAACAGTTTGGAGAGTATTGATATTTGGTCTTCTATGAAGGTCTGATAGAATTCTGCACTAAACCCATCTGCTCCTTATTTATTGATTGATTGATTGATTTATTTATTTATTTATTTTTGATTGGGATGCTTTTGATGACTGCTTCTATTTCTTTTTTTTAAATGACTTTATTTTGCAAAACAAAGATAAATGTAAAGATTTTAAACATTTTTTGCTTAAAATTATACATTTTTGTCAGTACTGTTTTTTCAGACATTAAAATAAATTTTACATAAAACCATGTGAATATGTTTTTTAGTCAGTACTTGATTTTTTTCAAGGGCTTGACAGTATGCATTGAAAACGTACTAGTTGCAATAAGCGTAAAGTACATGCAAAACAAAACGCAACATGGAAATAGTCAAAGTCTTCTTGTTTTGTGAATATATGTATATTTTTTGTTTTCTTTATTTCTTGGACTTCATACAGTCTGTGAGTTGTTTCTGGGGGAATGCAAGCCTCTGGGGTTAGCATCCCACTATCAGTGACTGCATATTATGTCTGTTCTTTTGTGACTGGGTTATCTCACTCAGGATGATCTTCTCTAGATGCAGCCATTTTCTTAAGAATTTGGTTAAGTCATTGTTTCTGGTGGCTGAGTAGTATTCCATTGTGTATATGTACCACAATTTTTGTATTTCTTTAGGTGTTATGGGACTGATTAGATGGTCTAGCTGATCCTGATTTAACTTTGGTACCTGGAATCTGTCTAGAAAATTCTCCATTCCTCTAGATTTCCCAGTTTTGTGGAGTATAGGCTTTTTTAGTAGGATATGATGATTTCTTGAATTTCCTCAGTTTCTGTTGTAATGTCTCCCCTTTCATTTTTGATTTTTTCAATTTGGAGACTCACTCTGTGCCCACTCATTAGTCTGGTTAATCATTCTTTTTGATTTTCTCAAAAGACCAGCTCTTGATTTTGTTGATTTTTTTGTATAGTTTTTATTTTATTTCTATTTGGTTGACTTCTGCTCTGAGTTTGATTGTTTCCTGCTGTCTACTCCTCTTGTGTCTGTCTGCTTCTTTTTGTTCTAGAGCTTTGAGGTGTGTTCTCAAGGTGTTAATGTATGCCCTCTCCAGTTTCATTTTGTCAGTTCTCAGACCTACGAGTTTTTCTCTTAGCACTGCTTTCAATCCTTGCCATAAACTTGGGTATGTTGTGCATTCATTTTTGTTAATTTCTAAAAAGTCTTTTTTTTCTTTATTTCTTCCTTGACCTATATTATTGAGTAGATCATCGTTAAACTTCCATGAGTATGTGGGCTTTTTGTTGTTATTGAGGACCAGCTTTAGATCATGGTGATCTGATAGAATGTATGGGATTATTTTAAAATTCTTGTGTCTGTTGAGGTTTGTTTTGTGACCAACTATATGGTCAATTTTTGAGAAGGTGTCGTGAGGTATGAGAAGAAGGTATATTCTTTTTTTTTTAAACTTTATTTTAAAAAACAAAGATAAAAGAAAAAAAAATTTAAACAGTTTTGCATAAATGTATACAAATATAATTGTGTCAGTGCTTGGCTTTTGTTTTTTTTTTTTTCTTTTTTTTAAGGTTTGATACTCTGTATTAAGGTCTTACTAGTTACAATGAGCAAAAAGAACATATAAAACAGGATGTAACCTGGAATTAGTCAAAGTTTTCTTGGTGTGTAGGATTGAGCATGACTTTTTTTTTTTTTTTTTTTGGTTTTCTTTTTTTCTTGAACTTCACACAGTCTGCAAGTTGTTTCTGGGGCAGTCCCAACCTCTGGGGTTAGCATCCCATTATCAGTGACTTCATATTATGTCTGTTCTTTTGTGACTGGGTTATCTCACTCAGGATGATATTCTCTAGATGCAACCATTTTCTTAAGAATTGCATAAAGTCATTGTTTCTGGTGGCTGAGTACTCCATTGTGTAAATGTACCACAATTTTTGTATCCATTCATCTACTGAAGGACATCTGGGTTCTTTCCAGCTTCTGGCTATTATAAATAGAGCTGCTATGAACATTGTGGTGCATGTATCTTTGTTGTATATTGGAGTGTCTCTGGGGTATATGCCCAGAAGTGGAATAGCTGGATCTTCAGGTAGTACTATGTCCAATTTTCTGATGAATTGCCAGACTGATTTCCAGAGTGGTTGTATCAGTTTACAACCCCACCAACAGTGGAGAAGTGTTCCTCTTTCTCTGCAACCTCGCCAGCATCTGCTGTCATCTAAGTTTTGGTTCTTGGCCAATCTGACTGGTGTGAGGTGGAATCTCAGGGTTGTTTTGATTTGCATTTCCCTGATGGCTAAGGATATCGAGCACTTCCTTAGATGTTTCTCAACCATTCCATATTCCTCAATTGAGAACGTTTTGTTTAGCTCTGTACCCCATTTTTTAATAGGGTTGTTTGATTCTCTGGTGTCTAGCTTTTGGTATATTCTTTTGTTTTAGGATAAAATATCCTACAGATACCTGTTAAATCCATTTGGTTCATAACTTCTGTTAGTTTCACTCTGTCTCTGTTCAGTTTCTGCTTCTATGATCTGTCCCTTGATGAGAGTGGTGTGTTGAAGTCTCCCACTATTATTGAGTGTGGTGCAATATTTGCTTTGTGCTTTTGTAGAGTTTCTTTTATGAGTATGGGTGTACTTGTAGCATAGATATTCAGGATTGAGAGTTCACATTGATAGTTTTTTCATTTTATGAGTAAAATGTGTCCTTCCTTGTCATTTTTGATGACTTTTCCCTGAAAATCTATTTTATTCAAAATTAAGATAGCTATTACAGCTTGTTTCTTGGGACCATTTGCCTGGAAAGTTTTTTTCAACCTTTTACTCTGAGGTAGTGCCTGTCTTTGTTGCTGAGAGGAGTTTCCTGTGTGCAACAAAAAGCTGGATTCTGTTTACATATCCAGTCTGATAGTCTATGCCCTTTTTTGGGGGGGAGTTGAGTCCATTGATGTCAAGAGATATTAAGGAATAGTTATTGTTGTTTCCTGTTCTTTTTGTTGTTAGAGGTATAATTATGTTTGTGTGTGTTTCTTTTTGGTGTTTGTTGCAAGAAAATTATTTTCTTTATCTTCTTAGGGTGAAGTTTCCTTCTCCTTGATGGAGTTTTCCATCAGTTATTCTTTGTAGTGTTAGATTTGGGGAAAGATATTGTGTAAATTTGCTTTTGTCCTGGAATCTTGGTTTCTCCATATGGTAATTGAGAGTTTTGCTGGATATAGTAACTTGAGCTGGCAATTGTGTTCTCTTGGGGTATATATGATGTCAGTCCAGGATCTTCTAGATTTTACAGTCTCTGTTGAAAAGTCTGGTGTAATTCTGATCGGTCTGCCTTTATATGTTACCTGTCCTTTTTCCATTACCGCTTTTAGTATTTTTCTTTGTTTTGAACATTTTTTGCTTTGACTATTATGTGTCGGGAAGGATTTCTTTTCTGGTCCAATTTATTTGTGGTTCTATAGGCTTGTTGTATGTTCATTATTATCTCTTTCTTTAGGTTGGGAAAGTTTTTTTTCTATAATTTTGTTGAAGATATTTACTGGGCCTTTCTTTATTTGGGAGTCTTCACTCTCGTCTACACATATTATCCTTTGGTTTGGTCTTCTCATTGTTTCATGGATTTCCTTGATGTTTTGGGTTGGAATCTTTTTGCTTTTGCATTTTCTCTGTCAGTTGCGTCAATGATTTTTATGGTATCTTCTGCTTCTGAGATTCTGTTTTTCATCTCTTGTTTTCTGTTAGTGATGCTAGCATCTATGACTCCTGATCTCTTTCCTGGGTTTTCCAACTTCAGGGTTGTCTCCTTTTGTGATTTCTTCACTTTTTTTCTGTTTCTGTTTTCAGTTCCTTCACCTGTTGGTTTGTGCTTTCCCTTAGATTTTTAAGTGATTTTTGTGTTTCCTCTTTAAGTGCTTCACATTGTTTTCTTGTGTTGTCCTGGCTTTCCAGTACTTTGCTTCTTGAGGATCTCTATCATCATCATGAGGTATAATTTTAAATCTGAATCTTGTTTTCCTAGTGTGTTGCGATATTCACTATTTTCAGTAGTGGGAGAGCTGGTTTCTGATGTTGCCAGGTTGTCTTAGTTTCCATTTCTTAGATTCTTGAGCATGCCTCTTGCAATCTTGTTATTGGTGATGCTAGGTAATTCTGTTGTCTCTTAGTGGAGCTTGTTTCTCCTGTGGGTCTCCAGAGCGAGATTGTTCCTGGATGTTTGGCTCTCTGGGTAGGCTTTAAGTTTCAAAAGTAGTGCCTAGTCATGATGTAACTGGGCTGGTTCTGCCCTTTCACTAAAGTGTCTGTTTCTATGCATAATTGACCCCTACACGCTGAGCATTCTGGGAGTCCTCTCCTTGGATAGAGAGTGGGGAAGGAATGTGGATTTGCCCCTGCACTCAGGAGTGAGAACCCTTCTGCAGCTCTTCCAGGTGCCCAGAAAAAATGTGGGCAGGCTGCCAATCCTGATGAAACTGGGTTGGGTCTGGCCTTGGGCTGGAAGTGTGTACACCCTGGCAGCACTTCTACCTGTGCCCTGTGAGTTCTGGGAAACCTGTTTCTGGATAGACTGTGGGGAGGGAATGTGAACTCACCCCTCCTGCATCACGGTAAGTCTAGTCATGGTGGTTTCGGGTGCTCTACACAGAGAAACTTCTCTAGTAATGAACTGTAGAAATGATTCCTGAAAGTATAGTCTTTATATGTTTTCTTCATGATAATCATTCTAAATGAGGTGAGATAAAGTAGTAGTGTTGTTTATATTTGTTTAGGTTAATGATGGTGGCCACTTTTTCAAGTAATTATTGTTCATTTATTGATTGGGCAATTTGTTCATTCAGTGGGTTCTTTATTTATTGTATATACCAATACTATGTGGCAAACTTTTCTTACATTATATGGGCTGTTTTCTTCACTGAATTGTTGGCTTTGTAGAAGTTTTTTTTTCTTTACTTTCATGCAATAATATTTATTAGTTATATTTTTAACTATTTGAATCTATTCTAATTTGCTTCTCTGTTGTTATAAAATACTGAGCAAAACGAACGATTTATTTCATTTTATGGGTTAGGGACTGTGCATCAGAAAAGTGACTCAGAGCAGGAGCTCAAGAGGAGCCAGAGGGCAGAATCTGAAACAGAGACTATGGTGGAGTGTTGGCTCAGTCAGCTTGCTTGCTTATACCAACTGTCCAAGGAAGGCACTACCTACACTGAACGCTCACATATCCATCAGTAAACATAAAAATGCCCTGTATCCTTGCCGTCTAGCCAGCTTGGTGAAGACAATTTCTCAATTGAGCTCCTGTTTGCTTAAGTGATGCTAGTTTATGTCAATGTGAAATAACTTAATTAGCACAGAATTTTAATCAGAAATCATTGTCTATCCCTATGCTTATAATTTGAAGTACTTTTATTTTCTGTTGTTTCAAAATCTCAGGCCATTAGTTATGTTTTTTAATTAATCTTGAACTGATTTTTGTACAGGGTGAGATACAGTTCACTTGTCTATGTGTGGGTATTCAACTTTCCCAACACAATTTTTTTAAACTATCTTTTCTTTATCATGTTTTTATAATTTTATTTTGTCAAAAATTAGATAATCAAATGTTTGGACATTTCTGGATCCTCTATTTTATTTCATTGGTAAAATATTTGCTTTATAATTTTTGATTTGAATGTTATCTGTATTTTGAATAGGTTGTGTAGGGATTTGTCTTTTCTGTTTGTCATTTTAGAGAAACAATTCTTTGTTTTATTGATTGTTTGTATTATTCTACTAATTTTTTTTCTTGTTCTAGTTTTGACAAGACCCTGAAGTACAAAACTGAGAAAGGTATTTGAGATACCCATATTTTTTAATGTAAACACCCAATGGCTATAAAATCACTTCTTAAGTTGAACTTGGTTGCACATATCTATAATCCTAGTCTTTAGGAGACAGAAGCAGAATATTTATTTCCCAGTTCAAGACTAGCTTGTTCTACAGAGTGAGTTCTGGAACAGCCAGAGCTACAGAGAGAAACCTTGTCCCAAAAAAGCATAAGTGAGAAAAAAAGCAGAAATATTACTCCTTTAAACTCGCTAAGTGATATCTCAAAGATTCTGTTAAATTATATTTTTATTTCTGTTTGCTTCATACAATGAAAGCTATAGGCCCATATTTTACTAATAAAATTAACCAAATATTTAAATTAGAGGCAGTTCTAATCAAACACAGTCCATTTTATTTAAAGTAGAAGAAGTAGGAAGACTATTTCTACATTTTTCCATGGATCTACAAAGCTTTGCTATAAATATCTTCTGAAATACTACAGAAAATTAATATAAACCAATGCAAAGGCCCTTAAAATATTTTCTTAAACACAAAAGTATATCAAATAATGCTACATCACAATCTACTGGTATTTTTAATGATATATAGTGGAGAGGCTGAAGAAGCCTGTAACATTACTTTTACAGTCCAGGCTTGATTGACAGTGAGGTTCCCATTGTAGACTAATGTTGATGACCTTATTCCACATATGTGAAGTATAATAGTATTTGAGATTTCCTGGTTACCAGAAAACTTAGTCAATCTTTTGGACTTGTGTTGTTTCTTGATTTACTCTAGTGACTTAGTATTGCCCTATCTTTCACAACCAAGTTGTTCTAGTTTGGAGTATGGTAAAGCCCAGCAAATTATCATGGATGTAAACTGTTTTTCACATCATTATGTGTATGTGTGCATGTTTTAAGCTTTAGGAGGGACCCCTTCCGTGAGCTGTACAACATCTTGGTGCAGGAAGTATTGACCTTGGTGCTCATTACCCAGGGAGTCCAACTACCTCATCTTATATCACAAATGCCAGCAAAATTGCAGCTCAGTAAGAAAATCTTTACTATTGATTGTTTATACACCAATCAGTGTTAAAAATTTGCTTTCAAATTCTCAAAATAAGCTTTCTTTTATTTGCACACAAGTAACAGGGCAGAATGTCAATTCCAAATTGGCACCTAAATAAATGTACCCAGTAAATACTTGCATTTGGATAACATCTCTAACCACCATCTGGAAGAGATGACATGGGTAATTTGCAAAGCTGTGTTTACTGTGAATAAATTTGAGAAATTCTATTTCAGTCTAATATACACTTAATAGTAAAACATTAGATTAGACAAAGTGAAGATTATGTTTTGAGATGGTTGTTAAAACAATAACCACCTTCAACCGTGACCTTGGCTGTCCAAGTTAAAAAGAATGATGACATGCTATGATGCTGGAAGATCTGAGAAGAAAGCCACAGGATGTCTTTGAGAAGATTCAGCTGGACTCTTGTGTTACTTATGCCCATTCCAGTTATTCATGTCTGGAGACTTCCCTGAGTCATATCTTTCTTTTCTTTTTCTTCTTTTAAAATTGTTGTTAAATTAGTTTATTTATTTACATTCCAAAAGTTGCCCCCCTTCTCACTACCCCCTCTCTGAGTTTTTCACCGTATCTCTCTCACCTCTGAGAGGGTGCTCTCCCACCTGCCCACCCATCATCACCACATCAGCTCCATCAGCATCTATCTATCCTGGGGCATCAAGTCCCTATAGTATTAGGCTCATCTTTTCCCAGGTTAGTTGACACTGTTTTTCTTCTTATAGGGTCACAATTCCCTTCATTTCTTTCAGTCCTTCCTCTAAATGTTCCTTATTAGTCTCTGACCTCAATTCAATGGTTGACTGTTAAGGGATGGATTTAAGTAGCGGAATAAACTTAATTTTGTTTTTCAGACTCTATTTTAAGTTATCTTGTCCCCAGAGGCACACCCCCCACCCTTGAGTTTTGAGAACAAAAGATAAAATGTCCCTTGCAATTGCAAAATAGACACAGCAGTGGCAGCTAGCTGACAGTAACAGGTGGGCTAAGAAAACATTCCTATGTCAAGATGTTACTTTTGGATGAATGATCCCTCCTTGTGGTTTGACCAGATGTTGTTGAACATTCCATTACTCTCTTACCCAATCATGCAATATCAAGACTTTAAAATCCCTGCTTGTGGTTTTTCCTTCTATAAACCCCATTCCCTAGACTTTGGGGTCAGTTTCCTATATTGCTGATTTTGGGGAGGTTTGCAGCATGCACTCCAGGATAAATAAAGATTCTCATGTGCTTGCATCAGAGTTGAGGTTTCTGATGGTCTCTTTGGGAGTTTTGAGGTCTGGGCACAACAGTGCTAAGTATTTGCATTTTTCACAGTCACTTGCTAATAGATCCTCTCTGAGGACAGCCATGCCAAGCTGCTATTGGCATACAAAATGTGGCCCCACTAATAGTGTCAGGATTTGGTGTGCATGCATGGGATGGATCCGAGGTTGGGCCAGTCATTGGGTAGACTTTCTTTCAGTCTCTGCTCCATTTTTGTTTGTTTCTGAATTTCCTTTGGACAGGAATAATTCTGAGTTAAAAATTTGAAGGTAGATGGCTCCATGCCTCAAATTGGGGGCCAGTTCTATCTACTGGCTGTAGTCTCTTCTAGTTTCATCTCCCCAGTTTTGGACATTTAGGGTAATGTCATCCACATTGAATCCTGTTAGCCTCTCAACATCCCAATATATTTGGGACATTTTAGGGGTTCCCCAACACCCACTGCTGCATATTTTAGTTCATTCTCCTGAACCTCTGGGCATCCGTCTTGTCTCTCCCCATACCTGATTCTGCTTCTCCTTTTATACTCCCTCATCCCCTTTCCCACCCAGTTTCCTTCTTCTACCTGCCTCCCTTGATTATTTTGCTCCCCTTGTAAGTGGGTTTCAGGTGTCCATACTTGGGCATTCCTTCTTGTTAATCTTTCAGTGGTCTATTAATTGTATCATGGGTATTCTGATTTTTTTGGCTAATAGGATGGAACTAAAAAATATCATCCTGAGTGAGGTAACCCAGACACAAAATTGTCATATTTTTCTATGTATTTTCTCATGTACTCACCATAGCTAACTATCAAAGCAATCATAATTAGTTTTCATTAAACAGATAGGAAAATTAAGGTCTGGAGATTCAAGTGTTATCATATTACCCATTGGTGACAGAACAGTTTCTATTCTACCTCTCCTCTGTGTCATTTTAGGTACTTTCTCCCCATTGTCTATTGTACAGATTACAACACTTCATAGAAGCAAGAGAAGGGGTAAAGGGATAGGAGTAGGGGGAAGGGGAAACATTTAAAGTGTAAATACAGAGAATATCCAATAAAAATTAAATTAAAGAAAAGATATGTGAAAATCAGCTAAACCCACTTAGAAAGCAAGCTAATGAGTGGAATGCCAGAGTTATGTCTTCTAGCTCTTCTGAGGCCTAAGTGTCAGAAACTATTTTTTTTTTCTTTTTTCTTTTTCCTGGAATCATTCTGAATGTTCTCTGTGAAAATTGCTTTAGAGAGCCCACCAATTATTCAAAGAACCACGCAGATAATCTCTGAGTTGTCTCTATCTGCATTTCCATCTGAAAAAGTTTCCCTAAATTTTTTTTTGTAATAGTGCTTTAAGGGAAGCTTTTAGAAATGAAAAGATGGCCCTGGTCTCTCTTAGGGTAGGTTTTTTCCTCTCTTGTGGCTTCCAGGTTACCAGAAAATATATATGATTTCCAGCTCTCAGATTAAAAGTGAAGGAGTTCAATAAAAATCAAATCTTTTTCTCATGGGATCATTGGAGATTTCTCCTGAAAAAAAAATCATGGAGTGAAATATAGAATACAAGGCTCTTACCCCTTTATGCATCAGAAGCAGATAACTGTAGATGCAGAGAAACCTGTAGGACCTCTGATTCAAAACAGAGCTGATTCTTGAGGGTCAAAACAGGCCAATTTTCCAGGGTCCTCATTGATGATGCTTTATATGAAGGCATAGCTTCTCTTCCTTCAAACAGGAACACACGTGAGTGTGAGCACACACACACACACACACACACACACACACACACACACACATACACACACACACCAGAGAAACTGCCCAAAGTTTTAAATTGTGGAACAGAATTTCAACCCTGACGATGCATTTTGGAGCTCAGAACAAACTGGTTTATAATAACACCATACTGATAAAACTCAGGTACAAAGCTAAAAATCATTTCTTTATTGAAAAATGGTCCAGGCTTTTTTATACAAGTGGATACAGTTAAGTAAAACTGAACTTTGAAAATTCCTATCTGTCCAATTTTAAGAACTTCACCTAAACCTCTATTTCCTCGACTCCACTGGCTCTTGGTGCAGGATCTAACTTTGATTTTTTCTGAAGGCCCTTGCAGCCTTCCCTTCTAGCCAGTCTCCAGTTCTTTGTGTAAAGATATGTACAATACCCTTAGTCATAAGGGAAATGCAGATGATAACTATTTTCATATTTCATCTTATGCCAGTCAAATTGGCAAAGATCAATAAAACAAATGTCATCTCATTCTTTTAAAGTTGTGGGGAAATTTATTGCTGGTGTGAGTGTAAACTTATACAGTTACTATGGAAATCAGTGTGATAGTTCCTCAGCCAGGTGGGAATTGACTTACCTCAAAATCCATAGAACTCTTGAATATATAGTCAAGGGATCCTTCATCCTACCACAGAGAAGCTTACCCAATATTTTCAGTGCTTCTCTATTCACAAGAGCCAGAAATTGGAAACAGCCTAGATATCTATCAAGCAAAGAATGGATAATAAGAAATGGGTGCACTAATAAAATTGGACATTTTTCATCAGTTTAAAAAGGAAATTATGAAGTTTTCAGGTAAATTTATGGAACTAGGAAAAAAGCCATCCTCCTTGAGGTAACACAGATCCCCCAAAACAAACATTGTATGTTTTCTCTTATGTATAGATGTTAACTTTTAAGCCTTTGATATGTGTGCTGATGCCATAGTATGTCAGGTAACAAGTAAGTGACTACAGGACGAGAGGATCTCTCAATAAAATAGAAATAGAATATATAGCATTGGAGAGACAGGTGGAAGAGTAGAGGGTGAAGATTAAATGGGGAGGAATATGGAAGAGAAGGAGTAAGGAAGGAGCACCTAACATTAAGGAGTGTATTCAAGGAACCATATGGAAATCTACTAGTGTACACATTTCTTAAAATCTGTACATATATGAAATTAATGTAAATGAAAGCACCTAATAATGGGGAAGAGAATGCACAGACATCTTTTGCCACCAAGTGAAACTTAAAGTACCAGAAATAGACTTTATATAATTGAATAGTTGGCCAAAGGTGTCATGTGGAAACTTGTAAACAATTCAGGCTATTGCCAAGGCTATTGGTTACTCTCCATAAAGTAATGGTAAAGTTTTATTGTTAAAGACAACACTTAACATATCTTATGGAACATGGATGCCTAACTAGAGACTTCATCCCTAATGATTTGTGTTCGTTGTACTGGAAGAGAGAGAAAGGTAAAAACCAGGTGCAAACTATTCAATCTATACTAGTAATCTTTCTGTAAGATACAATGGTGCAATAGTGGCACAAACGCTGGGGGAGTAACCAATCTTTTTCTAATTAGCTCTCACTCCCACTCCATAAGATGACTCCCATGCCTGAACACATAGGATTGTGCCCCTAATCAAGAAGATGTTTGCAATTGACACAGCTTACAGAGAAAATAATTACTTTACTCCAATACAGTTTCTTAAGGGTAGGACTCATGCCCAGCACTAGATAGCTAAGACAAAATGAACTCAATGCTATGTTTTGTCGATTTTTTTGTCTCATATTGTTTCATTTGTACTTGTTGTTTTCTGTTTCTCTTTTACTTCTTTTTTGTCTTGCTGTTTTTTGTTTTTGTTTTTTTGGTTTTTTGTTTTTTGCTTATATACTATGATTTCCTATTTTGTGGGGTTTTCTTTATGTCTGAGTGATTTGTTTCTTTCTGTTTTTGCTGTCTTTTCTTTTTATTTGACACATGCATACACACACACACATGCATGCTCATATGTGTGTTCTAAAATGACTGTAACTTTAAAAACCTACTGAACTTCTTGAGGACAGTGGCTGGCTCCTTATGACTATTGTATCTAGTGCCTAGCACTAAGTATTTCATAAATATTCAAAAATTTAAATTCATGTATCAGTTAGTAAATTGCCATGGGTTCTGTTGAGCTTAACTTCATTTTCTCTGTGTACTTGGTGGCAGGGGATGCTCTAAAATCAAAGAGCCCTAGATCTATCTATTTATATAGACACCATACAAAAGTGTATATCAATTACAATAAGTTTCTCTGTCTCTATTCAATGAACAGGCCTTGGGATGTCAGTTTCAGGTATGCAGTCTTTTGAACCCCTGCTCAGCTGTACAGGTATATGTCTTGGTTTTGCATCATTTCCTATTTGGGCAATAGCTTCTTCACAACCTGTGTGCAGCTGACTGTTTCATGGGTGGAGAATTTCCCTTGTTATAGGCTACATGTATGTTCCACCATGTAGCACCTGGCCAATACCGCTATTATATCTGTTACAGACAATAGGGGTATAGAGCACTTTGTTTGCTACATGAGAGGCGTAGATGCTGATCCCCAATGAAACCTGATCATATTCTCTCTTCTCTGGGAGTAAATATTTCCATCTACTACCCGGTGTAAGTCATCCCTTTCTTGGAAACTCCAGAGTGTGTTGAGATCCTACAGTGGGCTGATTGGCTGCACCAGGTAAGGCATTGGTATGCTATTTGCTGTCCTCTGCACAGCAGGACACTTTCCTTGGAGATGATAACAAGTGTCACTTTCTCAGCAGTTGTCCAAGCCCTTAATACTTTCCAGGCATTATATATGCAAGGAACTGGGGAATTAAAAAAGTAATTTAAATTTGGTCTACCTACTTCATGAGGCTCACAATTTATTAGGTAGTAAAAGTGCATAAATAATAGTCATTATTTGCTAAATGCCTACTTTATGAAGGCATTATTCCTGATCACAGAACTAGTGTCAGGTAGAGCTAGACTTCCTCTAATATTCCTCCTAATATTGCTAAGCATGGAGTTATGTACAGCTCTTGCTTTCTTTAGTAAAGTCCTGCTTTATTATTGTTGTTTCAGTAAACTAATATTCTGCTTTTCATTCTCAAAGTGACTCTGATTAAAAAGTAATTTATACAGCCACCTTAACTGAGGAACATGAATCCGTAAAATGCTGTTGTAGGAGTATAAAGTGTTGTGCAAATCCTAGGTTAAGAAAATATTAGTTCTTTCTTGGTGTTTGGTTGTTTGAATGGGAATGGATCCCATACACTCAGATCTATGAATGTTTGATTTCCAGGTAGTGGAACTACTTGGGAGGGACTAGAAGATATAAGCTTATTAGAGGAGGTATGTCACTCTGGGTGGGCTTTGAGATTTTAAAATCCCTAGCCAGGCCCAGACTAGCTTTCTCTGTGGCTTCTGCCTATATATCAGATATGAGCTTTCATTGACTGCACCAGCACCATGTCTACCTTCCTGTTGCCATGCTTCATATTGTGATGACTGTGGCCTAACCTTCGGAAATTATAAGGAAGCCACTAATTAAATGCTTTATTTAATAATCAGCCTTGGTAAAGGTACCAAGTAACTTCATGGTGAATATATGAATAAAAGATAATAGAAGACGTAGAATTTGATTAATCCCAAAGAGGATTTCTGAGAGGAAAAGTAGCAATCATTGATAAGATTTTATTCTATTTTATTATGAGTCTATGTGTGCTTGAGTATCCCAAACCAGAAGAATGTATGAACAAAACTAAAAGATACTATTCATTGAATGATTAATACATGGCATGCATGTGCTAAACAATCATATGTAATCTTACATATGATGACAGATAAATCTTCAAATTATACCCTTTAGACACGGGAAATGTCACAGTTTTAGTCATCAACTTGACATATCTGGAAAAAAGCAAATAATAAATAATCTTCATCACATTGGCTTATGGACATATTTGCAGGGCACTTTTTTCACTACTATTTCTGCAGGATAGCTCAGTCTATTATAGGTGGTGCCATCAGTAGGTAAATAGGCTTGGATTATATACTGAAGGTGTACGGATATGAGCCTAGAACAAGCCAATAGCAGTATCCCTTCATGTTGCTAGCTTTAATCTAGAAATCCAGGTTGCTACTTTGAGTTTCTGCCTTGGCTTCAACCAAGGCAGGACTGTCAACCAGATAAACTCTTTCCTCCCTCCTCTAGTAGATTAGTAGTAGATTTGGCGCTCTCTCTCTCTCTCTCTCTCTCTCTCTCTCTCTCTCTCTCTCTCTCTCTCTCTCTCTCTCTCTCTCTCCTCTCCCCCCTCTCTCTCTTTCTCTCTCACTATATATATATATATATATATCACAACAATAGAAAAGCAAACAAGGACAGAGAGAATTAAAGCTAAGTGTTATATCACTTATAATAGTTCATATAGTCAGGACAACATGGGTTCAGGATTCAGACACAAGAGAATCTAGTTCAAAATTTGTTATTCTTACACCCTTCATTATTCTACTTCCAGAAGTTTTCATGACCCAGAATAGAATCCCACTGTTGCTCATGTAAGTTTAATTTTAGTTGATTAATAGTGCTAGTGGCCAAAATTTGTTGAGCATCCATGATGTGCCAGGCAATTTATATAATTTTTCGAATCTTTGTTACAGCTCTGCTGCATTCATGAGTCTCATTTTATGGATAAGCTATCTGACATGCATAGAAATTAGAATCCATCTCCTAATTGTATCTTCATGTCATTTGAGGTAGAGAAGAATGGTGCCATTCAGATTAGAGCCGGAGGGTACAAGGCCAGTATATTACTGGATTTCACTGGATGCTTTGTGACTGCGCAAGCAAGGCAAGGACCTTTGAGAAACAATACACATTGTTATCTGTTTGCTTTCTCAGAGGCACCAGCCCTGTCACTCTGGGTAAATTCATTCTTCCCTATGAGTCCATTTTCTCATTTGTGCAGAAGATACCTTCTGTGTCACACATTTATCATGAAGATTAAATGAGAAAGTGCATGCCTAGCATGTAGTCTAGCATCTATTAATTATTCTTTCCTTACCTATAGTTATAGATTCTGCCTTTCTTTAGATAGCAGGCAGTTGGCATTTCAGTAATCATTACTGAATTTAGTAATGTGCAATTCTTGCTACATCAGAATTTGGATAAACTGGGAAACTAAGCTGGAGCAATTTTGTACTTGAGTATTTTTTCTTCTGAAAATTCATGCATTCTGTTCTCTGGCTGTTTATATGGAAATTTAAACCATTATAAGAATTAGTACATCTCAGAGATTTCAAAATTTGACTTTTTTTTCTTATTTTATATTTTTAATAAAATGTGCCCATGGGGGTTGGTGGGGATAGAGCTACTAAAGGTTACACACTGAATAACACGTTTTTGTTTTCTACCACCCTCAACTCTATATAGCTTAGGCTGGTCTCAAATTCACGGCCTATAGGCCTCTGGCTCTGAAGTACTTGGGCTATAAGCTAATTTGATTTTTGTAGCTTTTTTAATTTGAATCAATTTATCTTTCCCGATAAAAGTAATTCATGTTTTGCTCTATGTATATACATATATAAACATATGCAATACATGTATTCGTTGTCTATATATCTTATAGATAATTCAAGTTTTTGTGTGCAAATTTATGTGTTAAGACTTTAGTTTAAAACAACTTTTTATTGTTTCTTTGTGAATTTTGCATCATGCACTCCAATCCCACATATCTCCATCTCTTCATATCTGCCTTCTGCCCTTACAACCTCTCCCCTAAATGAAAAAAAAAAAAAGAAAAAAAAAAAAAAAGAACTCAAATGTAGAAGCTGAGGTATGTCATGGTATATCACAAAAGATACTATTGATCAAACATCTTTTTTTAAAAAAATGTACAATCCAGTCATTGCACCACTCCTAGTCTCCCTTCTACAGTTCCTCATCCAATTCCTCCTTGCCTCTCTCTCTGAGAAGATGCTCCCCTCCACCAGAACTCCCTCATCCTTGGGGCCTCAACTCTCTTAGGCTCACCTCCCACTGAGGCCAGACAAGGCAGACCTGCAGTTAGTCTTTTTATCCAAAATAAATCCTTTTAATAATTGTTTCTGTCAGGCACAGCTGTGAGAAAAATAAATAAAACTTACATACACAGAGAGCCGTTCATAGTTCATTTGTTTGTTTGTTTGTTTGTTTGTTTTTCAAGACAGTGTGGTCTTTGTGTAGACTTGGCTGTCCTGAAACTAGCTATGTAGACCACAGTGGTCTCGAACTCACAGAGATGTGCTTGCCTCTGTCTCTCAAGTGCTGAGATTCAAAGTATGAGCTACCACCACCTAGCAGCAGCCTCTAATTTATAAGATGAAGTTTAAGAAAGATTATTTACAACATCTTCCTTATTGAGTATGTTCAGTCTTTACTATTTCACTGGAATTCATTGCTAGAAATAAGGAGAAAGTTTTAAACAAAATGGTCACTCTCATTCTTTAATCTTTTAACCTCAAAGTTCTTGAGAAGTTACACAGAGAACTCTTCTGGGGGATGGCTCTCCTCTGATTTCCGTAACTGAGCTGTGAGAAATTAGAGAGCTGGCTAGAGAGGAGGCTTCCTACTCAGAAGTTGTGAGGCAGCTCTCTTTGCAGCTGAGGAGCACAGATATCCTCATCAAAGTAACATGGAAAACCAGACAGTGCAGCTTCTGCACACAGTTGATTTTGAAACAAAAATACTTACTTCCCAAACTAATATTATCAAGTGTCAACTCCCACCTAGTGCCAAAGGAAAGGATATTTAGTTAAAAGCTGAGGTGTGTGTTGATAGAAATTTTACAAGAGTCTAAGTGAGTTGAAATCAAATGGGATCTTAAGGTATTTTATAGTTTGCTGCATCCACTTTAAAAGTATATTTTAACTTCATAGTCATGTGAATGTCATAGTCTTTAGAACATCCATTTAAAGATGCACAGGAACTCTTTTGGGTAAGAAATTTTGACTGTGGCTTGGTAACACCATCCCTCCTCCTGAGACCCTGTCTATCTACTGGAGTAGAATCTTCCAGTTTCCTCTCCCCACTGTAGGGCATTTCATATAAGGTCATTCCCATTGAGTCCTAAGAGTGTCTCACCTCCCACGTGCCTAGTACTTTCTAGGGGGTCTCTCCAACTCCCACCTACTGAAGCTGCATATTTCCATTCAGTCTGCTGGCCCTCTCCTGTTCCCCATACCTGATCCTGTTATCCTTTCCCATTCCCCTCCCATCTCCTGCCAAAATCCATCTCTCCTGCCTCCTGTGATTATTTTCTTCCCCCTTCTAAAAGAGAATGAAGTATCCTTTCCTGGTGTGTCTTCTTCTTCTTCAGTTTGTTTTGTTAAGGGTTCTTTTTGTAATGTATAGAATTATTTATTAAGTCAATAAATTTTTATTTAAGGTATTTGATTCCTTTGCTGTCCATCCAGGTCATCTGAAATAGCCCTTTCTCAAAGGTCATCCAGTTGTGCTTTTCAGCCCTGTTTTATCTGTCCTTGGTTTAAAGACACAGTCATTGGTAACTTAAGTTCTTAACCAGAAGCTTTTAGGAATCCAGCAGTTTACTTTAGGGACCCTTCTTCAATTAGCTTTTAAGCCATTTTAAGGTAGGCTTCACTTGTGTGACACCCAACATCTCTGGAGAGTCTTCTCATCCTTTCCTAATACTCAGAATTCTAATCTTTTATGAAGAAAATGCCAGTGCCTGAAGAAAGCAAACCAAACACATCAGTTTTGTATTACATTTGTTGTCTTGTAGCTCCTTCCCACAGACCTATCAAACAGTCCTGTGAGTCAAGTAAAGCCACAAGTTAATATATGAGGCGTTTCCAACGACGTGTGGCTACTAAGAAAGCCCCATCGGGATAGACCTCAAACCTGGCGTTTCTTCTTGTTAAACTTTTAAAATTCTGTCTGTTGTATTTTAGGTATTCTGTACTTTTTGGCTTATTTACACTTATTACTGAATACATACCATGCCTATCCTTTTTTGTCTAGGTTACCTTACTCGGGATGTTATTTTCTAGTTCCACCCATTTGCCTCATTCTTAATAGCTGACTTGTATTCCATTGTGCAAATTAACCATAGAACATCATCATTTATTGAAGATGTTTTCTTATTTCCACTGTATATTTTTAGCTACTTTGTCAAATATCAAGTGTCTGTAGGAATGTGGGCTTATTTATGGGTCTTCAATTCTATTCCATTGATCTACCTATCTGTCTCTGTACCAATACCATACAGATTTTATCACTATTGCTCTGTAATACATCTTGAGTTCAGGGATGGTGATTACTCCAGAAGTTCTTTTATTGTGGAGAATAGTTTTCTCTATCCTAGACTTTTTGTTATTCCAAATGAATTTGCAAATTGCTGTTTCTAACTCTATGAAAAATTGAGTTGGAATTTTGATGGGGGTTGCATTGAATCTGTAAATTGCTTTTGGTATGATGGCCAATTTTATTAGGTTAATCCTACCAATCCATGTTGCTCAAACATCTTTACTTACAAATGTTGGTTGTAAAGAGTTATTGTTGTGGTTCATGGCCTTTGGCTTCTGCTACACTATCAATACTGGATTCTCAGTGGGGCTCCTCTTGGATATGCTATTGTGCTGTGTCGTGGAGATCCTGCCACTTTGGATTTGTAGGACTGGCCCCTTCACACACCCCAACAGTTCATAGATAGTGTACATGTTGAGGTGGGCCAACTCAGAGCCCTGGATCTGGATCTGGGTGGAAACTGTGAGTTTATCAACCCCAACATCTCTCTTGTGTCCTCACCACCAGAGCCACTCTACTGTGCTGACCAGGCAAGGTGCTGAGCTACTCTCCTGAACACTACAGTGGGTAACAGATGGAGCTATCTCTCTTACACTTACTCCATTGAAGCCACTTCTCCCATGATGACCAGGTGAAGGGCATGATCAGCTCAGCATTATGCTTAGATGTCAACATGGCCTTAAGTAACAGCCAAGACCACAAATACCTTCATGACCTTTGGTAGTAAGTAACCCAGGAAGTCAACATAAACCTTGTCTGTGATAAGGCCATGGACTCAGACATGGCCTCAGTGGCAGCATAGACACAAATGTTACCATAGCCTTAGGTGGCAGCAAAGGCTACTCATATTAGTATGCCCCCTAGTGACATCATGGCCCACATATATCCATATGGTCTCAGATGGCAGTCCATACCACTGACATTCCATGGCTTTTGGTGGTAACTCAGGCCAAAGACATTAACACCAGCCCCAGCTGCAGCAGGACTATTGACCCAGACATAACCCTCAGTAGAAACCTGGAGCCAGATGTCAACCATAGACTCAAGAGGCAGCACAGGCCACTGATATCTGTTTGACTCCACCCACCCACCATGTCAGTATAGCCCCTGGACATCTATATAATCTCACCTATCAGCCTGGACCACCGACATCCAGATGACCTTTGGTGTCAACATGAGCTGCAGCCATCAACACAGACACTAAACTCTTGTAGGGCCACCAACCCAAACATGGCCCTTGCTCATCACCTGGGCCTGGATGTCATCATGAGATCATGCATTGGCTCATGTTTCTCATATACACCTGCTTATCATCACTGTCACGTCTCCAGTTTCACTTCTCTTCACAGTGGACCAACCAATCAGCGTTGCTTTCTCTCCATCTTCCCCATCTCTCTATCTTACGCTTATTTTCATGTAGTAATGCCATCACAGTGCCCAGGGGTGGCACTTGGCTATGGAGAATTTAGATTCTTTGTCATGTGTTTTGAAAATATTTTATCTGACTCTGTCATTTGTAGTACATTGATACATGAAGAAATTTGACATTCACCTTAGCTCCTTATCATTATTATTTTCTTCTGGTTGTCCTTGCATTTTGGGAAAGAGGTGGGTCAGTGCTTGACTGTTGATAATTTAGATTTTTTGCCATATATTTAGCAAATATTTTATCTGACTTTGTTCATGTCATTCACAGTATATTGGTATAATGAAAACTTTAAGGTTCACTCTAGCTACTTAACATTGTTTCTTCTTAATGACTTTGTGGCAATGTATCAGACTTACTTCTCAGAATGTAGAAATAAGTCTTGTTTACTTCTGTTGTGGTTTTGTATCATTAAAGAAATTGCTCATTATTGTTTTGTCCATCTGGCATTTTCTTTTGCTAGGGGTAATAAAACAGGTATATAATCACATTCACCCCCCAAGACTAGTCTAATTTATAATAAATAATAAAGCTTACAAAATGTATTGTGTAATTCAATTATTCCCACTGATTTGACATGCTTCATTCATAATAAATTAATTTTAATGACATACTTGGGCCTTATGAGATGGATCAATGACAAAGGTGGTTGTTGCCAACCCTTAATACCAGAGTTCAATCTCCAGGATCCACATGGTAGAAGGAGATAATTTAATGCCTCAAGTTGCCCTTTCATTTATACATGTATGTCATGGCACATGCATGCTAACACACACATACATATGTCTCATTTTCAAAAGTACTCGAGAACATGAGCATGAAATGCAAATAACTACCATATGAAATGATTCAAAAATCCTAGTGCAATGGAGAAAACTCCGCAGCACTCACTGTAGGTGGTAAGCGTTTGCCATTTCCATTGCCAAAATCCATATATGTTACTTGATATGTACTCTACTCTCAGTTTTAAAATATATGGCTATGCAAACACACCCTAGAAGTTGTTCATAGGATTTGCACCAAAAATATCAATTTTGGTTTGCCTGGAATTGTGCCTGATGATTGTGGAATAATCTTTATTGTGTTCCTTATGTTGCCCAGTTATTTTTTCCACTTTTTTTGCACTGATTATTTACTGCTAGTATGTCAAGAAGAAATAGTATTTTTAAAAAGTGAGTTGATATAGTTCAGGAAGTTAACTTCTGGGGCTGGACAGATGGCTCAGTAGTAAGAGCACTTGAGGCTCTTGCAGAAGACCTGGCTTTGGTTCCCAGCACTCACTAGGAGACACACAACCATCTTTAGCTCCAGGTCTTCTGTCCTCTGTAGGTATCATAAATGCATGTAGTACACATAAATGTATGCAAAAAGAATACTCATAAACAACAAATAAAATACATTTTAAAAGAGACATAAATTGGGAATGTAATAGTGGTGCTCATGAAGGCATGGCAGAAAAAGATATAATCAGTTACATAATCAGACTAGGCTAAGGGATGTAATGAGCTACTCTTCAAATAGTTGATAAACATGAAAAATATTTTTACTTCTGCTTTATAAAGCAAATGATGCTAAGGGATGATGGGAGCTGTTGTTTGCTGAAGGTTTTTGAGGACAAACATAGAAGGTTATTATGACTTCTCTCACATTCCACTGGTTAATTATCAGTCACGTGATAACACTGAGCTGCAAAGATGGCTAGGAAATGTATATACCTGTGTACCTGGGTGTGGAGTGAGGTTTCATGGGGAAGTGTGGGAAGCAATGTCTTTTCAAGGATGTAAAAACTGAGACAGGTTATGTATCCCTAGCTGTTCTGAAACTTGCTCCTGTACCAGGCTGATATTGAACTCACAAATATTCCCTTGCTTCTGCTTCTAGATGTACACCGCCATGCTGCAAAGTGATCTTTGAAATTGTTGAGAATATTCAGATTGTCCCTGACTAATCAAACTAAGAGAAATGTTACCTCCATATCCATGATTTCCTCTTAAAAATATTTATTCATTTACTTATTTATTTTATGCATATGACTATTTTGTCTGAATATGTGCCTGTGCACTTCACAAATGCCTAGTACACATAGAGGACAGAAGAAGGCATCAGATCTCCTGGGACTGGTGTTACAGATGGTTATGAGCCTCTGTGCATGCTAAGAATCAAACTTGTGTCCTCTTTAATAGTGACAAGTGCTCTTTTGTTTGTTTGTTTTAAAACTTAATTTATTATTATTTTTGTTTTATGTGTGCGTATGTCTGTGCAAGAGTATCAGATTCCCTGGAAATAAAGTTACACACAGTTGAGAACTGCAATATGGGTGCTGGGAACTGAACCTCAGTCCTCTGGAAGAGTAGTCAGTATTCTTAATCACTGAACAATCTCTCTAGCCCTACTCACTACCCATGAGAATACACAAAATTTTTGGTATGTTGTTTGCACAAGGCCATTGCTAATATTTTGTCAAATCCTCAGATTCTTATTCTACATTATTTTACTATATTTTGGCTCCTTCTAGTATTTATCAGAATATGTCCTTGGTCCATGTTGAATATTGTTTGCTTTGCATACAGTATGATCAATTGTTTCAATTTCTTCCTATATTCAAGACTCCACCTGCCTCTGAGTTCTTGTTTTTACACAATGTTAGGATGTTGCTGTCTCAAAAGGATGCTGAGCTTTCTTATACGACCTGATTTCTTCATGGGCAATGATGTGATAATTGTAACTGCCTTGAGTTTTAGAGCATGATTAATTAATTATTTGCTATATAGTTCATGCTGTCACTTGTTCTTAAATACCTCAAATTTTCATACAGAAGCTGATACATTTTCATAGCATGATCTGATACATCTTATCTGGAAAGGATCGCTGATCATTTTCCATGGTGTTAGACAACTCTCTAATTTTTCCAGCTATTTATTCAAATGGAATGAATTTGTATGCTTTTGTTTTCCCCATATGAATATTAAAGCACAACTTTTTCATTCACAGTTTTATATGTTGTTTTTAAATTTGATCTTTGACTAAGCATTTTCATTGTTCACAGTTCGCTATCCACCAAGCTTCCAGACAAACAAAACACCTTGAGTTTCTGGCCAAGAGCTGTATTCCATAGCTGTCTTCACAATAACATTATCTTTCTGATTATAAATAATACTGCTTAAAACCACAGACTTTGAAACTCATTCAAAGACCTAGCACTTACTCAATCTTTTACCTTTATTGAAGAGTTCCTAAAAAATTTAGAGGTAATTATTATTTTTCCATTTGACATAAAAGAAAATGGAGGTCTGAATAATTTCTTCTCCTGTACAGGATCAAAGCCAGGGAGTGAAAGCACAAGAATTAGAACCTGGGTTTTCTGTACACTTTACTACTACCAAATTCTGTGTCCACATGCAATCATCAGAGAAAAAATAAAATGGAAAAGGAGTAGTAAATAAAACAAGAAAAAATAAATAAAAAATATTTTTACATATAAATATCCATTATAGTTAGTGCATCTTCTCCAAACCTTAACCCCCGATGATGCAAAAGTAGATTTTAATAAGTAACAGTTAATCACTGATATGTGTACTGTTTTTATAATTTAGCCTTTTAACAACTTTAGTCATTGATTCACATATGTGTATGTATGTATGTGTGTGTGTGTGTGTGTGTGTGTGTGTGTTTGAGCTGGTGAAATCAAGTAGTTCTTATAGGCACCCTTTTATAGATGAAGGGGTAGAGGAGTTGAGATACAATTTAACTTGTCTGGGAACTTACAGAGGTCGCAGTACTCTACGGGTTGAATGTAATGCCATAAAATAAGCATTTCGTAAATAAGCACAAAACTTAACAAGGAAAATTTTGTTTTGCTATCATAGAGCAATGGATTCTTCTGTATTAATTGTACTTAGGTAGTCAAGTAAAGTCTGTTAGAGGAGCCATTCATTGTCTTGCTGAAATAAATACTACTTGGGAGGTTTGCAAATATAGATTATAATTTGTATGAAGAATGTTCCTGTCCTGCTTTGCTTTCTATTACTGTGATAAATACCATGTCAAAATTCATAGGGAAAAAAAGAACTTATTTCATCTTAGAATTTACAGTTCACCGAAAGGGAATTCTTCTTAGCCTGAACCTGAAGCAGAGGCCTTGGAGTAACGCTGCTTACTTACTTTCTTCTCATGGTTTGCTCCCCTTACTTTCTTATGCCATCCAGGACCACTTGCCCAGAGTGGCAGCTCCCGCTGTAGCATAGCACACAAAATATTAATCAAGAAATTGCCACCTAAGTGTACCTATAGTCAATCTGATGGAGACTATCTCCTAGTTAAGGTTCCTCTTCCAGGATGACACTTGTTTACTCCAAGTTGACAAAAGCAGAAAAAGAATAACAATAAAAAATAATTAGTGCTGGCCTCTCAGAAAGTACCTGATATGCTGAGGGCAGTTGGCTCTGTTCTGAGACTCTCAGATTTGTGTCCAAGCTCCAAAGGTTTCTAAATCATCTTTACTGAATCAATCTTACTGATTTTTGATAAGCAGGGGGAACTTCTACTTTTACAAAAATACTATTCTTGGATATGTCTGATTCAACATGCTGTGAAGAAATACACTTCCTAATCCCCACTATTTTAAGTGTCTAATAGCAAAAGCCTCCAGCAGTCCAGGAAAGTTATCCCTGCAGAATGTGCTGACATAGTAGAAGGGAATTAAATGGGACATCATGCCTCGTGTATTTCACATCCTGCATGTTTTATTCATCCTTGCCTGACTGCATGAATGGGCAATTTCCCTTCTGGAAGAAGCAGTGCTCCAGTAACAGAATTATAATTTTCTAAGGACCATTATTGGGCCCATGTTTGGAAATGATAGGTCATTTTGCCTGGAAGAATTTAATAGCTTCCTGGCACAGTATTCTCCTTACCAGTAAAAATGTGGTCTGCAGAGTCTAACTTGATTCATCTATGAACAAGTAAATGCAAGACTTTCCATGTATGCACAACTTTTGACCCTGCCACATGACATCATTGTCATCTAAAAATTGAGCTTAAGAATTGTAAATCAGGTTGCAACTGAAATTGTAAAACAATCTCATGCTGTTTTAGGTAAGCTTCGAAATTTGAAGTTTTATATAGAACATAAGACATATTTGCTAGTCCTCCAGTATGAAAGCTATATGTTCTGGGAAATCTAGAACCATTCACATCTCTGTAGTAGAGGAGTTCTGTTGTAAATATCAGATACTGCTGTGTAACCTTCTTACTGGGAAGTCAGGAAGGGCAGATCATTTTCTTAAAAACGGCGTAGTTACAAAAGAAGGCTTATTTTTTCTATCCCTTCCTTAATCATCAAGTATTCATTAATATGTTATGGCTAACATGAAAAGTTCACTAAACTACAATGTGTGAGACAATTTAGTAACTTCTAAGTTCAAAACAAATGACTCGCGTAATGACTCTATGATTATTATCATGAACATTTTACGGAAAAAGAAATTAAGCCTGGAGAAGGTATTTTTTCTCAAGGCTAGACAGCATGGGGGGAAAGATGATTATTGAGGTGAAGCAGCTTAATTCCACAATCTCTGCCCTCTTTCATCATGAATTTATTTTTCATTTCATAGAATTTTGTTGTATTTTAAGTGTAGTTTAATTTAATTGTAAATTCTTTCTTTGAGATATAGTATTTAGGCAGATTTGTTGAGTGCAAATCATTTTTAAAATTATTTTTAAATCATAATACAGTTATATCTTTGATTGTCATGGCTGTATAAGACTGTTGGTCACTTCTGTCCTTTGAAAGCTTGCATTGAACCTCTAGCATTATGAGTACTAATCTTCAGGAAGGAAGATTTTAGGTTGTCTCCAACTTGGCTCCTCTGGGCCCTGAGTAAGAAGTGCATGGTGTCTTCAGCAATTGATGCATAACTTCCACATCTTAGGATGGAGAGGACCTTTAATAGGGATTTAAGGCAAAATAAACTCTTAGCCAGACTATTTGTCATTAAAGGTAGATCTTGATAATATGGAAAATTCATATATCGTTCACTGAGCCTTTCATTGGGATAAAAAAGTCAATACTTTTTGTTTTATAAGAACTATATATGACTATTATTTAAACATTCAGTCTGTTGTTTTATATCTTCCAAAACCTTCCTATTTCATAACTATTAACATGAAAGCCTTTGAGATAAAGCAATTCATTTTGAGAATGTATAAAATGAGTTATAAAATGAAATATTGTATTTCATATTTATAATCTTTTATTCAATGATGCAAAAAGATATAGATTTTATTATATTTTCTAAACTGATACTAGTGATATAGATATTAAGTCTGATATTTAATTACAAGGTGATATCTATTCATGTAATTGCTGTCCAAGATAATTAGTCACTTGTCTAGGTAGCTAAAGCTACATATTTTAAAATCAGAAATCCATGTTAGGTATTTGATAAATAAATCATGCTCTGGAGAGAATGAGCTTAGGAATTTAAAACTCTGAGTGGGCTTTATTCAACATACAACAAAATATTTCTAGAGGTTTAAAGTGTCATTTTCAGTCTTTTCTAAAGACTTCTAAAACGAGTTACTAATTGATTGTTAAATGTAGTGTATATGTCTCATGGTTAACTTTATAGTTACCTACAACTTGGATAAATGGACAATTATTCTCTCCTCTGATGAAAGAATGTTATACCCTTTAAACAAAGCAAAAGTCACTTGCATACATAAAACAAAGACAAATATTCTTACACTCGGGTATTTATTACAGATCCTAAAAGCAAAATCAGAAATTTCTAGCAGGGCTAGTTCATGTTACTTTCAGTTACTTCACTATCAAGTAGTATTTAAGGCATCTTGTCACTCTGTCCTGTCTGGTCACATCTAACTCGGTAGCTTCTCTTTTAGAAATCTTAAGCTTGTAATATATTCTTGGCTATATTTAAAATGCCTAAATATATTACAGGGCATATACATTTTCTATGAGGCTTTTAAGCCATAATTAACACAATACAATAGTTAAGGGTATATCTATCCAATCACTGGTTAAATATTATTGAATTAAAAAATGAGAGCAATAACTCAAACTGAGTTAACTGAGAGTTTGATAACTCCTTCCTTTCACATTGAAGGAGAGTATAAACATGACAGAACCAGTCTCCTGTAAAAACAAGCAGCTCCATAGAGCAGACCCTGAAGGAAATAGCCTCAGTATGAGCAGGAGAGGGTGCTGCTAACTTTTTGCCTAGTAGTAGTCACAAATAGCCAATGATTTAGGTTCTTCAGAGTAAAGGAACTAAACTGTTCCATACAAAAATGGAATCTGAATGAACTAAATGTTTACAATCGTGAACAGAGGAAAAGGGTAGAGGCCTTCACTTTGGTTCTTGCAAATGGTTATAAAATATCATCCAGGGTTACAACATGATGCAGATCTATAGAAGTAGGCTGTAAAATAGGTATGTTAAGCTCAGTGGGAAAGAAAAATATTACATGGGAAGAGATGAGAAGCAGAAACCAAAAGGTCAAAGGACCACTCACTGGTCAATCTTTTCATTGAAAATAATGTTTTGGGGATTGGATAGATGGTTCCACAGATAAGAGTACCTACTGCTCTTCCAGAGGTCCTCAGTTCAATTAACCTCAGTTAATTTACAAGATCAAAATGGCAATTCACAACTGTCTATAACCCCAGTTCCACGGAATTGACATATAGCCTTTTCTAACTTCTGTGAGTATCAGGCACATATGTGGTACTCAGACACAGAGACAGGCAAAATAGCCACACATGTAAAATAGTATTTTGAGGTGTATTAACATGGATTAAGAAAATAATAAGTTGGTAGTTTGGGGTGGGGGTTAAGTACAATAAGAAAATATCAATAATGTTTAAAACACACTTTTAGAAACAAAGGGGAATATAATTGTACAATAAAATCAGAGGTTACAAAATATAATTAAATTTATGGCAATAATTTTGAAAACTTAACAGTAATTAATCTCTTAGAAATGCTTAAGTGCCAAAGCAAAACACATTTTCCCATAAGAAAATAAACTTTAATAAAGTTGAATTGGTATTCATATTCTTATACATCCTTGTTTACTGTAACCTTGTTCAGAATAATTAAGTTATAGAATCAGACTTAGCATTCATTAACAAATAAATAAAGAAAACAAGGTATATATACAATAGAGCTTTAGCCATAAAATTATTGAAATTAATTTATTTGCTAAAAAGATGCAATCAGATCTTCATATTAAATGTAATAAGCCAAACTCATAATTGCAAATAGTACATGTTTCTCTCATTTGTGCATTTGTGCATCCTAGATTGTGGTGTGTGTGTGTGTGTGTGTGTGTGTGTGTGTGTGCATGTGTGTGTTAATTTTTCATTGTTTAAAAACTTCAAATTTATGTAAAATATGTCTTAATTTTCCATCCCTACTTCCTTTGTCTAGCACCTTGGCTACCCCCAACATCTCTCCATATTCTAACTCTACACCCCCTTTTAGTTTTTATAACTCATTAAGTCAAATTATTGCTGTCCAAATGTCTCTGGGAGGGTCATCTATTGTGTGTGGACAACTTATCAGTGATATGCCCACAAATAAAATAAATGACTGTCACTTCTTCAGCAGCTATTAACTGCCCTTAATTCTATATTTGGGTGGAGGTGTATCAGGAAACCATCATCTCTCCATGCTAGAATTTTTAGCTTTCTTGCTTTTGTGGAGGGCTTATGACATGGCTGTTGCACACATTTGCTGTAGGTTTGTGGGTGCAACAGCCATATCATGTTCAGAGGCCCCTCTTTCACAACACTTCTTCATATCCTCCTGTGCTTATGATTTTTCTAAATTCTTTACGATGATATTTATTGAAACTTGTCTATATGTGGGGGATGTTTATACAAATATCCCATCTATTTATGAGTCTCTCCATTAAAGACTACACTCTCCAATAAGAAGCTTCTCTGATTAACCTTAGGAATAACAAAGATCTATGGATATAAACATAAATATTTAGAAGAGAGTTTGACAAAGTGGCCATTTGGAAAAACGGTACCAAAATGTTTTCTCCTAGGGCCTATGATCTCCCCGGCCTTGGATTTTTGATAAGGTTTACAGTGCCAGCCATGAATTCCTTCCCACAGATCAGGTTTCAAAATCAATCAGAAAGTAGTTGTTTATTCTCATAACAGTCAACCAGTGGACACATCATACCTGGCATGTTGGCACTGTATTTCAGAGGGTTCAGGGCTGGATAAGACTGCTGATGTAGTTTCTCTGTGAGTACCATACGTAACATGTCTGTCACAATGAAACAGAGTTGATAAGAAGGAACAGACTTTTCTTGTAAAGCATGTGCAACCTTCAGCAATAGTTTTACCACCTCGTTGTGATGAGTAACAGAAGCAAAACAAATAGTAGTACCCTACCTGTGGAGATTCACTGACAAATAACTCATAACGAGGTTACCTGTATCTGAACTGAGATTACTATGTAGTTTGGAAGCAGCATTGTTGACCCATGTAGAAAATTGTTAAAACACTTTGTCGATGTCTCTATCATTTTTGTTTCTGTCTCAGGACTCTCTCCTCCCTCTCTCTCTCCTCCCCCCTCTCTCTCCTCCCCCCTCTCTCTTTGTGTAAAATTTATATACTAGGGAGATTTCATCAGGCTTTCACATACATTTCTAGTTTGGGTAAAACTTTCCTGTGCCCTTGATTAATTCTATCCTATTTTTTGCTGGATTGTTTTATCAACTTGACACAACCCAGAGTCATCTGAGAGGCAGGACCTACATTGAGAAAATGGTTCCATAAGATTGGCCTGTAAGAAAACCTGTAGCACATTTTTTAAAATTAATTATTGATGTGAGAGTGCCTATCACATTGTGGACTGGCCACCTCTATGCTGGTGGTCCCAGGTTCCATAAGAAACCAAGCAGGCTGAGCAAGCCACTGTAAGCAGGCCAGTAAGCAACACTCTTCTATAGCCTCTGCAACAGCTCCTACCTCCAGGTTCCTGCCTTGTTTGAATTCCTGTCTTGACTTCTTTTGAATTTGAGGAATGCTAAGGAAGTAAATCCAAATGAAGTCTTTCCTACACAACTTTTGGTTTTGGTCTTTTATCACAGCAATTGTAACCCTAACTAGGTAGGTATTGATTAAAAATAGGTTCTAGGTTAAGGATGAGGGTGTGCCTATGCAGGGCCTTTTTCATGATACTAGTCTCTGTGAAGTTATATGTGCATTAGTCCTACTGAGTTTAGAAGGCCTTGTCTTCTTATGCTCCATTACCTCTGGCTCTTACACTCTTTCTGCCTCCTGTTCCACAGAGTTCCCTGAGTCCTGGCACAAGGGACTTGATGAAAACACCCCATTTAGGGCTTAATATTTCAAGGTCTCTCATTTTCTGCATACTGTCTGGCTGTGAACCATCTGCTGCATGAGGAGGAAGCTTCCTTGATGATGGCTTAGCAAGGCACTGATCTACAGGTATAGCAGGATGTCATTAAGGATTATTGTTAGCAGTCATTTTATTGCTATGCTGTTGCTGTTTAAGCAGTAGTATTTTGTTTTGCACAAGGTCCCTGGGCTATCTAATCTCAGCTCCTTTGTCGCATACATAGTATTAGGTATGGATTCTATCTCATGGAATGGACCTGAAGTCAAATCACATATTGGTTGGTTACTCCCACAAGTTTGTGACATGAATACCATAGCATATATTGCAGGAAGAATACCATTGTAGATCAAAGGTTTTGTGTTTAGATTGGTGTTTATGTTTTCCTTTGGCAGCATACAAAGTATCTTCCTGTACCAGAGACCACTACATAAGAATAATGGTTCCATGGAAGGAACAGATCAACTTCTCTGAGTTCAATGAGTTGTATAGGTGTTGTCTTCAGCAGTGGAGCCCTACTCTCAGTTTGTGTAGAGCAACCTATAAATTTGGAAAAAGACTGGGTTGTTTGAGGATTCCCATGGGACTCCTTTGGGTAACAACTTGATTATATGAAACTTATTCCTGGTACTGGAAGCTTCAGTTGGTGATAAGAGATGTCTAGTCAGGGCTCTGTCTCTGCCATTATTTGATAATTTCATTTAGATCACCTTAATATATGGATATATTTTAGGGAGCTTCTATTGTATTAGGTCTCCACATGACTCTTCAAATGGTCCTTAGGTTTAGTTTTCCCTCCCTATGTTCTCTCGCTCAACCCCCTGTACTCCCTAGGCCCATTTTACTCCTTCCATTCCAGTTTTCCCCTCATCAACCCATAAGTATCAGTTGTATTTCCCTTTTGGTAGGGTGATCCATTTCACCCTACTAATTGTTTTCTTTAAACCTCACTTTTGTGGTCTTATAGATTTTGGATTTATTATCAATAGCTTAACAGCTAACATTCACATATAAGCTAATGCATACCACATTTGTTTTTCTGGGTTTGAGTTACCTCACTCAAGATGACTTTCTTCTAGTGTCATCCATTTGCCTTAAAATTTCATGATTCATTTTTAACAACTGAATAATATTCCATTCTATAAATGCGGTACGATTTCTTTATCCATTTATCTGTTATTTAACATACAGATTGTCTCCGATTTCAGCAAGTGTATCTGGGGTAGGATGAGGCATCCTTTGGGTATATTCTCAGGAGTATTAAAACTGGATCTGGAGGAAGATCAATTTTCATCTTCCTGGGGAGCCAACACACTGATTTCCTTCGTTGGTGTATGAGTTCTCATTCATATAGAAATGTATCAATTCTCCTCATACCCGATGCCTTTGTCATCAAGAGCTATCCTTTTGTTTTACTTACTTTAGCCACCCTAACCTGTAAAGATGAAATCTCAAGGATTTGTACTTCCCTGATGAATAATAACAATGAATATTTCCTTAAATGTTCCTCAACCATTTGAGTTTCCTCTTTTGAGTATTATCTGTTTAGTTTTGTTCTCCATTTTAATTATTTGTTTTCTTGATATTTATTTATTTTTTGAGTTCTTTATATATTTTGGGTATTATCCCTCTAATAATGAAGAGGTGGTAAAAGTCAGGACTGGAACTTAAGCAGGTCAGGAAGCAGGAGCTGTTGTAGAGGCCATGGAGGGATGTTACTTACTAGCTTGCTTGCCCTGGCTTGCTCAGCCTGGTTTCTTATAGAACCCAGGTCTACCAGCCCAGGGATGGCACCACCCACAATGGGCTGGACCCTCTCCCTTGATCACTAATTGAGAAAATGCCTTAGAGCTGGAGGCATTTCCTCAACTGAGGCTCCTTTCTTTGTGATAACTCCAGCCTGTGTCATGTTGACACAAAACCAGCCAGTACATGGACAGAGCTGTTCCTTATTAGAGATGAAAACACATAGTACTTTCCTTGTGTTAAGGTGACTGACTGGAGCAGCAGCAGCCAACAGAGTAAGTGAGGAAATAATCCTTGCAGGGTGACATAAGAAAACTAAATGTTTTTCTGGTGTAGAACAGTGAATCCTGAAGATAGATCTGTGAAACTTGGTCATTTCTTGATAGCATTTTCCATTTCTGAACAGATGTCATGACAGACATGTGTAATCACATATATAATTCCAGTACTTGGGAGGCTAAGGCATGAGAGTCACCTGTCCCAGGTCTACATAGTAATATCATAAGAATTATATATCTTATGAAAAACATTTCCCTTCTCTATATTTAAATGGGAAGACAAGGATTAAGTAGTGATCAGATGTTTTAGTGATAAGTTATTTCATTTCTAAAATTATTATGGTAGCTTTTTAAAAATGCCTTTACCTGACAGTCAAATTTTGTGAAGCCAACACTATATAACCTACACAAATCACCAAGAGATTCTTTTGTGATTTATTTATTTATTCTTTTGTTATTCAATTGCATGATTCTCCAGGATAAAATTTTTAGATGACACGGCTGTATCACAATGTTAACAGGTCATCACAAATATCTGAAAATAGCACATCATTCATTTCCTTTAACTATAGATATCCAAAGGCCAAATAGGGCCTCACTGGGATAAAAATCAAGAGGCCAATAGGTCAATGTCTCTTTTGGATACTCTAGAATGGAACTTTTTTCTTGCCTACCTCATTTTCTGTAGGCCACCCTCATTCCTTGCTAGTGCATATTTCATTGAAACCAAGGCCTCCATTGTTAGGTGCCTCCTCCCTTTCTGGCTCTCCTGCCTCATCATATTTGAATCCCATGATTAAATAAGCTATATTTGTATAGTCTAACTTTAATCCTCTTGAATTTCTAACTGAAATTTACCTGCTAAATTTTGTTTGTCATATAAGATAATATATGCACAAGCTCAGGCAACTGGAACCTTTACAGATTTGTGTGGGGTGGGGTTGTTAGTCATCTTATCATGACTGACAAAAATATTTTTTTCAAGTGAAATCATTTACAAAATCTCAGGATAAATTCCACCAAAACAGAGATATTCTATGTAAAGTTCACCATGGTCCTCCAGTATTTCTTTCTCACTATATTCCCAAGAAACAAATGTAGAACCTTGTAGACTGGTTTATACAGGACACCATTTAGATACACTCCAATCATCACATCTTAAATATTATGTTTCTCATTGAAAGCTGATATCTCTTTTTAAATACATAAATAACTTATTCTTTAAATATTCCATACATGTATATAGTGTACTATGGCCATATCCATACCAATTTCTCTCTTCCAATTTCCCCAGTCCCCAGACAAGTCTCCCTCCATACTTCTTATCTCACTTCCTCCTTTCTTTGTTTTTTCCTTTCTCCTCCCCATCCTCCTCTTTCTCATTCCCTTAGTCATCTAACACACCAAGTCCAATTAGTACTGCTTATACCTTATTGATGTGGGTCCACTCACTAGAACATGGGCAACCCTATAGTGCCTATAACACCAAAGAAAGCTAACATGCCACTCTAACAGCCATCAGCTGTCAATAGCTTATCAGCTAGGGGTAAGACTTTTGGAGCTCATATTCCATGCATACTAGAATTTGACAAGCTTGATCTTGTGTGGGTCTTGAGTAGGCAACCACAGCTGCTGGGAATTAATGTGTTCCTCATCCTGACAGGACAGAGAACAGCATTTCAGAGCTCTTCTCCCACTCTCCAGTGCTTACATTCTTTTTTTTTAATGCTTGTTAATAAATTTCATCAGACAAGGCTTTGCTGCCTTATTCCAATATTCAAAGAAGCTAATGCCCTCAATGTTTTTGAGTAAAGGACTAACTAATCAATAAATTGTGGGCAAAAATTGCTTAGCCAGCATCTCTTTCAACTTTTCCTGCTCACAATTATTTATGAGTCAGACCTATATATCACCATTACTGGACAAAGAGCAAATGGGAATAATGCCACAATGTCCAATCCCAAATCATCTAAGTATATTTATATGCACCAGATGTTAATAAAATGTATTCTTTTAAGGTGTCACTGGGGACATCTTATTTATTCATATCCTCATTCTTTAAAAAAGTGATTAGAAATGGGACAAAGCATGCTAGAAACAAAAGCTCTTTAGTGCCTAAAGGCAATTTAATTCATATTTTAAGAGATGAGATAATGAAGTCCGTCTAGAGATGTGATTTACAGTCTAGAGTTTTAGGTAATAATACTATATTGTATACTGGACATTTGCCATGAGGACCAACTTTAAATATTCTTTTTATTAGATAGTTTATGTATTTACATTTCAAATGTTATCCTCTTTTTCAGTTATCCCCGTAGAACTACCCTGTCCCATCCACCCTCCCCTGCTTCTATGAGGGTGCTCCCTCCACACTGCCACCTCTGCACCCTGTCATTTCCCTACACTGAGGCATTAACCTTCTCAGGACCAAGGACTTCTCCTACCTTTGATGCCCAACGAGGCCATCTTCTGCTACATATGCAGCTGGAGCCATGGGTCCCTCCATGTGTACTCTGTGGTTGGTGGTTTAGTCTCTGGGAGCTCTGGAGGGTCTGGTTGGTTGATGCTGTTGTTCTTCCTATGGGGTTGCAAATCTCTTCAGCTACTTCATTCCTTTCTCTAACTCTTTCACTGGGGTCTCTGTGCACAGTTCAATGGTTGGCTGTGAGCCTCTGACTCTATAATTGTCAGGTTCTGGAAGACCTTCTCAGGAGACAGCTATAACAGGCACTTGTCAGCAAGGACTATTTGACATTTACAATAGTGTCTGGGTTTGGTGTTTCTATATGGAATGGAAGTTTCTGGATGACTTTTCCTTCAGGCTCTGCCCCACATTTTTTTTTTGTCTTCAAAACAAGATTTATTTTTTTTAACATGAAAATACATGGAAAATACATTGGTCTCTTATCTGTTACAAATAAGACTCAAATTATTAATCATAACAAGAAGTGTTTCTTGAGATATTTCCATCTACACAAAAGACTAACAGCTTATTTTTTTTTAAAGATTTTAAACATTTTTTGCTTAAAATTATACATTTTTGTCAGTACTGTTTTTTCAGACATTAAAATAAATTTTACATAAAACCATGTGAATATGTTTTTTAGTCAGTACTTGATTTTTTTCAAGGGCTTGACAGTATGCATTGAAAACGTACTAGTTGCAATAAGCGTAAAGTACATGCAAAACAAAACGATACCTCAGAAAATTGGATATAGTACTACCTGAAGACCCAGCTATTCCACTTCTGGGCATATACCCCAGAGACACTTTAATACACAACAAAGATATATGCACCACAATGTTCATAGCGGCTCTATTTATAATAGCCAGAAGCTGGAAGGAACCCAGAAGTCCTTCAGAAGACGAATGGATACAAAAATTGTGGTACATATACACAATGGAATACTACTCAGCCACCAGAAACAATGACTTAACCAAATTCTTAAGAAAATGTCTGCCCTACATTTTAAACCTGTATTTCCTTTAGACAGGAGCTCTTCTGGGTTAAGAATTTGGAGAGAAGTTGGCCCATCCCCCAACCAAGTGGGCCTTGCCTAACCTCTAGATATTTATTGTCTTTACAGGTCCTCAAGCCTCTTTGTTGGGCATTTCAGATAATCTTTTCTCAGTTGGGTAGTGGGAGCCTCTTACTTTCTTGGCATCTAGGACTTGCTGGTGGCTACCCCCAGCATCTCATCCCCTATTACTACACAACCTCTTTTCAAATTCCTCACCCTCTGTATATTATCCCCATCTCCTCCCATACCTGAACTTGTCTCCATTTCCCCTTCCCCCTTCTCTCTTCCTAATGAATCCCTCCTACCCTCATGAGTCTCTCCTACCCTCTATCTCCCATGAGTATTTGTTCCCCTTCTAAGAAGGACCAAAGCATCTACATTTTTTTTTATCTTGAGCTTCACATGGTCTGTGCATTGTATCTAGAGTATTCTGCGTTTTTTTTCCTAGTATCCACTTATCAGTAAGTACATAACATGTGTGTTCTTTTGTGAATGGGTTACCTCACTCAGGATGACATTTTCTAGTTCAATACATTTGCCTAAGAATTTCATTAGGTCATGGTTTTAAGAGATGATTAGTATTCTATGTGTAAATGTACCATACTTTCTGTATCTATTCCTCTGTTGAAGGACATCTAGGTTCTTTCCAGCTTCTAGCTATTTAAATAAGACTGCTGTGAACATAGTGGAACATGTGTCCTTGTTATATGTTGGAGCATCTTTTGGATATGTGCTCAGGAGTGGTATAGCTGGGTCCTCCTATATATCCAATTTTCTGAAGAACTACCGGCCTGATTTTCAGAGTGGTTTTACCAGCTTGCGATCCCACCAACAGTGGAGGAGTGTTCTTTCTCCACATTCTGGACAGCATTTGCTGTCACCTAAGTTTTTGACCTTAGCAATTCTGACTGTTGTGAGGTGGAATCTCAGGTTTGTTTTGATTTGAATTTCCCTGATAACTAAGAATGGTGAACATTTTTTTGGTGCTTCTTGGCCATTTAATATTAATTGAGAATTTTTGTTTAGCTCTGTACCCAATTTTTAATAGGGTCATTTGATTCTCTGGAGTCTAAATTCACTTGTTCTTTGTGTATATCGGATATTAGCTTTCTATTGGATGTAGGACTGGTAAAGTTCTTTTCCCTAATGTCCTAATAACAATGTCCTTTGCCTTGCAGTAGCTTTGCAATTTTATAAGGTCCCATTTGTCGATTCTTGATCTTAGAGCATAAGCCATTGGTGGTCTGTTCAGGAAATTTTCCAATATGCTGTTGTGTTCAAGTCTCTTTCCCACTTTCTTTTCCCTTAGTTTGGGTGTTTCTGGTTTTATGTGGAAGTTCTTGATGTACTTGGACTTGAGTTTTGTACAAAGAGAAAAGTATGGTTCTATGTGCATTCTTCTACATGCTCAACTCCAGTTGAAGCAACACCATTTATAGAAAATGCTGTCTTTTTTTCCACTGTATGGTTTTAGTTCCTTTGTAAAAGATCAAGTGACCATAGATTTGTGGGTGCTCAGTTTTATTCCATTGAACTACCTGACTGTATCTGTACCAATACCAAGAAATTTTATCATAATACTCTCTAATACAGCTTGAGGTCAGAGATGGTGATTCCCCATATGTTCTTTTATTTTAGAGAGTAATTTCGCTATCCTGGGGTTTTTTTATTCCAAATAAATTTTCAAATTGCTCTTTTTTACTTTATGAAGAAATGAATTGGAATTTTGGTGGGGATTGCATTGCATCTGTAGATTGCTTTGTGTAAAATGACCATTTTTACTATATTAATCTTGCAAATTCATATGCTTGGAAGTTCTTTTCATCTTCGGAGATCTTCCATTTCTTTCTTCAGAGACCTGAAGTTCTTGTCACACAGATCTTTCACTGGCTTGGCTAGAGTCAAAACACAGTATTTTATATTATTTGGGACTATTATGATGGGTGTCATTTCCCTAATTTGTTTCTCAGGCTGTTTATTCTTTGAGTTGAAGAAGGCTATTGATTTGTTTGAGTTAATTTTATATCCAGTCACTTTGCTGAAATTATTTAGCAGGTTTAAGAGTTCTCTGTTGGAATTTCTTCGGTCACTTAAGTATACTATCATATTATCTGAAAATACTAGTTTTGACTTCTTCCTTTCCAATTTGTATCCCTTTGACTTCCTTTTGCTATCTAATTGCTCTGGCTAGAACTTTTCATACTATATTGAAAAGGTAGGGGGAGAGTGGGCAGCCTTGTCTAGTACCTGATTTTAGTGAAGTGGTTTTAAGTTTTTCTTTACTTAGTTTGATGTTGGCTACTAGTTTACTGTATATTGCTTTTACTATGTTTAGGCGTAGGCCTTGAATTTCTGATCATTCCAAGACTTTTATCATGAAGGAGTGTTGAATTTTGTCAAATGATTTCTTAGCACATAATGAGATGATCATGTGGTTTTTTTTCTTTGAGTTTATTTATTTAGTGGATTACATTGATGGGTTTTCATATATTGAACCATCCCTGCATTTCTGGGAAGAAGCCTAGTTGATCATGATAAATGAATATTTTGATGTGTTCTTGGAATCAGTTTTCAATAATTTTATTGATTATTTTTCGCATTTATATTGATAAAGGGAATTGGCCTGAAGTTCTCTTTCTAGCAGTGTGTGGGTTGCTGTTAAGGTGATAAATGACTGGTCATTGGAGAGGTAGGCAGAAAATTTAGGAAAAATGAAGAGGGGTTAGAGAGAAAGAGAGAGAAATCAAAATGGATTTCAAGAAGGATGAACTGGTTCTAGGTGAACTTAATTGGCTGTGGGTAAATATGAATATTTTAAGGTATTCTAGAGGTATTTTATCTCATATAGAAGGGGTTTGTATCTTTGTCCATTGAATATAATCATATTGTGTAGAGGCTTTCTGGATTGAGAATTTAATATATAAACCTATCATGAAAAGCAATTTGGCTTTGGAGTAATTTTTGTGCTGGGCGGTAGTGGAAAAGGTACATGCAGGAGTGGTCATATCCACTCAGGATAGAAGTGGCAGGGTGGGCAGAATGACCCCCCCTTGGAAAGAAATCCTGTGGAGAGTACTGCTTGTGGACCTTGTGATAGAGTCTGTGAGCTTGGCTCTACACTAGAGACATTCTCAGAGTGAGACTGCAGGGTCTGATAAAACCATAAGTCCTCCTTTTTAATGTTTTCTGCAACAGATGTTTAGGTATGAAGGTAGCTGTGGCTTCATAGAAAAAAATGGGTAGTGTTTCTTCTATTTCTATTTTGTGGCATAATTTGAAGAGTATTGATATTAGGTCTTCTTTGTATGTCTGATAGAATTCTGCACTGAACCCATCTGGTCTTGGACTGTTTAGGGCTAGGAAGATTTTGATGACTGCTTCTAGCTCTTTAGGGACTATGGTACTGTTTAGATGGTTTGTCTAATCCTGATTTAACTTTGGAACATGGTATTTATCTAGAAAATTGTCCATTTCCTTTAGATATTTTTAGTTTTGTTTTGTATAGGCTTTTGATTTCTTGAATTTCTTCAGGTTCTGTTGTTATGTTTTCCTTTTCATTTCTGATTTTATTAATTTGAATACTCTCTCCTTGCCCTCTAGTTAGTCTGGCTAAGGGTTTAATGATCTTGTTGATTTTCTCAAAGAACCAGCTCCTGGTTTTGTTGATTTTTTTTTTGTTCTTTTTCTTTCTACTTGGTTGATTTCAGTCTTGGGTTTTATTATTTCCTGCTGTCTACTCCTCTTGGGTGTATTTGCTAGTTTTTGTTCTAGAGTTTTCATATGTACTGTCAAGCTTCTAGTGTAGGCTCTCACCTGTTTCTTTCTAGAGGCACTAAGAGCTATGAGTTTTCCTCTTAGCACTGCATTCATTATGTCCCATAATTTTGGGTATGTTGTGTCTTCATTTTCACTGAATTCTAAAACAATCTTTAATTTCTTTCTTTCTTCCTTGACCTCATTATCATTGAGTAGAGCATTGTATGTGTGTGGGCTTTTTATTTTATTTTTTTGTCATTGTTATTAAAACCAGTCTTAGTCCATGGTCATCTGATAGGATGCATGGGATTCTTTTGATTATGTTGAGACCTATTTTGTGCCCAATTATATAATCAGTTTTGGAGAAAGCTCCATGAGGTGCTGAGAAGAAGGTATATTCTTTTGTTTTAGGATGAAATATTCTATTGATATCTGTTAAATCCATTTGGCTCATAACTTCTGTTAGTTTCACCGTGTCTCTGATTAGTTTCTATTTCTGAGATCTGTCCGTTGACAAGATTGGGGTGTTAAGGTCTCTCACTATTATTGTGTGTAGTGCAATGTATGATTTGAGGTCTAGTAATGTTTCTTTTATGAATGTTTGTGCCATTGAATTTGGAGTATAGATGTTCATAATCGAGAGTTAATCTTGGTAGATTTTCCTTTTGATGAGTATGAAATGTCCTTCCTTATTCTTTTGATAACTTTTGGTTGAAAGTCGATTTTATTTGATATTAGAATGGCTGCTCCCTCTTGTTTCTTGGGACAATTTGCTTGGGATTTTTTCCATCTTTTTACTCTTAGTTATTGGCTGTCTTTGTCACTGGGGTGTGTTTCCTGTATGCAGCAATATGCTAGGTCCTGTTTACATATCCAGTTTATTAGTCTATGCCTTTTTATTGGGGAATTGAGTCCAATGGTGTTAAGAGATATTAAGGAAAAGTGATTGTTGCTTCCTATTATTTTTGTTGTTAGAGCTGGAATTATGTTTGTGTGGCTATCTTCTTTTGGGTTTTTTGAAAGTAGATTACTTTCTAGTTTTTCCTAGGGCATAGTTTCCTTCCTTGTGTTCGAGTTTTCCATCTGCTATTCTTTGTAAGGCTGTATTTGTGGAAAAGTATTGTGTATTTTTTGTTTTTTGGCACAGAATATCTTGGTTTCTACATCTATGTCCATTGAGAGTGTTGCTGGGTACAGTAGCCTGGGCTGGCATTTGTGTTCTATTAGGGTCTGTATGATATCTTCCCATTATCTTCTATGTTTTATAGTCCCTGGTGTAATTCTGTTAGATATGCCTGTATATGTTACTTGACCTTTTTCCCTTACTCTTTTTAATATTCATTCTCTGTTTTGTGCATTTGGTGTTTTGACTATTATGTGACTAAAGGGGTATCTTTTATGTTCCAATAAAATTTGATTACTATAGGCTTCATATATATTCATGGGCATCTTTTTCTTAGAGAAGTTTTATTCTATGATTTTGTTGAATATATTTCCTGGCTGTTGCAGTTGTATTTTGCATTTTCTTTGACTATCATGTCAATGTTTTCTATAGTATCTGCTGCTTCTGAAATTCTCTCTACTATCTCTTGTATTCTGTTTGTGATGCTTGAATCTTTGACTCCTGATCTTTTTCCTAGGTTTTCTATTTCCAGAGTTGTCTTCCTTTGTGATTTATTTATTGTTTCTATTTTCATTTTTACATCTTGTTTGGTTTTGTCCAATGCCTTTACCTGTTTATTTGTATTTTCTCATAATTTTAAGGGATTTTTGTGTTTCTTTTTTAAGTGCTTCTACCTGTTTACCTGTGTTTTCCTCTATGTCTTTAAGGAAATTATTTATTTCTCTCTTAAAGTCCTCTATCATCATCATGAGATGTAATTGTAAATCTAAATAATCTTTTCCCGGTGTTTTGGAATACCCAGGACTTTCTGTGGTGGGAGAACTGGGTTCTGATGATGCCAAGTAGCCTTGATTTGTGTTGCTTATGTTCTTGTGCTTGCCTCTTACCATCTGGTTATCTCTGTTGTTAGTTGGTTTTTCTGACTCTGACTGGAGTTTTTCCTTCCTGTGGGCCTTTGAGCCTGTGATCTTAGGTATGTCAGCACTACTAGGAAACCAGCTATCTCCAGGCATGATTTAGGTATGAAGACAGACTTAGCTATGGGTTACAGATGGAGACTAGAGGTTTCATGTCCCTGGCTTCTCCATATTTCTTGTGTCCTGTGTGCTCCTCTCTTAATAATTGTTGGAACAAAAGTAGTATTCTCATCTGTGAGCTTAGGAGTGATAGCACTCCTGGGATATTGGCTGTCTCTGTGAAGAAATTGAGTATGGAGGGCTTTGGGACAGCTTTAGCTCTGGGGATAGGACAGAGACTGAAAATTGATCTTAAATATTCTTACCATATGCTAAACCTGGCACTTATATGGAGATGGATATGTTACTTACCTTGAGTATTGTAATCCTTGCACTATGTGAATCATATCATATCAGCATATCAACACATCACACATATACATTAAATGCATACTTTAAATTAATTTACAATCTTTCTCCTTTTTTGTTCAATGATTATTAGTTTTTGTGATATAGATACCTCATTTGAGCTGAGCACTCCACAATTTTATTTGATATGCCCTTACCAGTTGTTGGTCTCTGTGTTAATTGTCATTTTCTGAAAATAGAAGTTTCTATGATGAGATGCACTAACCTATTGGTATAATGATAAGGCATTAAGAGTTTGTTTAATATTGTGTTCATTTGAAATAGTGGTCGGTTATCTCTTAACGCCTGTGACCTATCTATCCACAGGTTTTTATCCTTGATAATGATTCCAGGCATGGATTTCATCTTGTGGAATGAGTCTAAAACAATTAGAAAGTGGTTCTTTACTTTCCTAGTATATATGGCACTCTATAGTTAGGACAAACTAAACTTGATCATTCATGTTTTCTAAGAAAAAAACAATAAAAAGTTGTATAGTTAGAAAAGGTAGCATATCTGAGAGGATTTGGGAAAGAGGTGAATATAATAAAAATACACTATATGCAATTCTCAAGGAACTAATAATCCATTTCATTAAAGAAATGGTGAACTATGGAATACATTACAAAAATAATAAAGAGGGACTTACACAATATTGTAGAATACAATGTTAGAAGATATATAATGGTGTCTATGTGTACTTTGAACAAAGAATACTTATTTCTGTATTCAAAATAGAACTACAAATATAGTGTTACTTCAATTGGTTGATGTTTTCCTGCTTACTATTGTGAACATGGTCAAAACCCTATTGATAGGGAGGTCAGAGACCCTAGAATGGAAACGTATGGTCCTGTTTGGCTAGCTGGTTATATTGTCAAACTTCCCTCTAAATATTTATGTTTATAACTATAGATTTGTGATGCTTTCATCTTGATGAGAAAACCTTCTAATTGTAGCATATAGATGTTAATGCAGTGTCATAGCACAATTATTCAAAATTCTGAGAAAATCCTGAGACTCTGAATATTCAATCATAGATAGGACACCCATGGAAACATTTTCAAAGATGGCACAGAAAGAATAGGGAGAGGTGCTATGAAATATCCTTTCCTGAACATGACATAGCTATTGCAAATATAAACTCAAAGCATCTGTGTTTGCCTGCATAAGACCTATACTGGTAAGTTTTTAAGCAGAACATGCACATTCCATTTAGCCAGTATTCTGTTCCTTTCTTTTACCTTATTTTATAGTACTTGGGATTGAAACGAAGGCCTCACATGACTATATAAGTGTCCCACTATTGAGCTACATCTGTAGCCCACCACATTCTATTGTATACAGTTCATCATTTTCACTCATTTATGCCTTACGTTTGTAACTTGTAGCTATTTCAGCTTTTACTGCTCTAATAAGCAATCAAAATATACAATCAAACTGCTAATGTTTGAGGGTATAATCTATATCTCTAACTGCTAATATTTGAGGGTGCAAGCTGTATTTCTAACTGCTAATGTTTGAGAATGCAAACTGTATTTCTGAGTATCTGTAATAATACAAGTGGTATATGAGCTTAATAGAATATTTTCTTGATGACCTATAGTTCTGAAAATAATAAGCATTTTAATTCCATGGTTTGAGCAGTGGACAAGAATGAAGAGATGATTAAGCAATACCACCTCTTCTTCCTCTGAAGCAATCACCATTTATTTGTACTTACCTGGGGGTTTTCAATGCCATCTCCTTTGGAATCTATAATTTTGATTCTAAGCATAATTAGTCTGTGCATAATTAGTGACTGTGACATTGACAATACAATCATATAACGTATGGAAAAGATGATTGCAAAGCTAGTTACCACAAATATTGGGCATGATAAAATCAATGTGAATAGGGGAAGCAGAGCAGATTTCCAGTTAGCATGCTAATAGCTATGATTGGATTCACACAATGAGGTTTGGAGTAAAGTATGCCTTTCAGCTGGCGGAGCAGCTGCCCGAAGGCTCAAATACCCCAGAGAGCAAGTTTCAGGCAGCAAGAATGAGATGAAGCCTGCCTTTGAGGAGACACAGTTTCTGGTATTCTGCACCATGTATATAAGCTTCGCATACCCAAAGTTGGTAGAAAGTGGAGACTGCTACCACACTTCTGAGCATATTGCCACTTGGTCAAAGTATGTTGCCTGAGACTACTGATTAGAGGCAATGTCCATATGTCTTGTAAAATCATGCTGGTACACCATGGAGAGATTTTGGTTAAGTTCCATACCATTGTAAAAACTTAAAAAAAAAAAAAATATTGTCAAATGAGCTGTATTATTTTGTGGCAAAACAGCACACAGAAAAATACCTTTACATTATACACAGTCTATCAATGACACAGCAAGTTATATATTCTAATGCAAAAATACATTGTCGTTAAAAATGCTAACCACCAATTGAGCTGTTAGAAAAATAGTGCCAGTGTTCTGTTCAATACAGGGCTGCCACAAACCTTGTGCAGAATATAATGAAGCAAATCTAGTAACAAGAGCTGTGGCCATAAATGGCTTTAAGTTAAGATTCTGAATATCCATACCTAAGCGCACTTGAACAATCTGGAAACATTAACCATAGTGTAGAGCATAAAATATTTTGTGGCGCTTCATTTTATTTGGGGGGCGGGAATTAATGTCTGCAGTGTTTTCAAGACTTAAAGTTTCCAGGGTTTCAAAGTGATGCTGAATGTTAAACACTGAACCTTCAACATTTTTGACTGTGCCACGGGGTACTGATGAGGTTTATACATAAGGATCAAATCTTTATAAATATTAGTTGAGCTTTTAATTCCTTGAAATTTTAATCCATGTATACAATACACCTTAATCATCTGTCCCATTTCTCCCTACAACTTCCATAGGCCTCCCAACACACCTCCCACCCAGCTTTATGTCTTTCTTGTTTTAATAACTCACCAAATTCCATTTGTGCTGTGCTGCCTATATGTGTATAGGTATGGAATCATCTTCTTGAGGGAACACACAAAGAATAGACTCAGAAAAGTGTCAGATTCCAACATTCCATGTAATAGGAAGGATTCTATCTCTATTCCAGCAGCAGTCTCATCTCTTGGGATCAAAACTCTAAGTAAAGCCGTTTTAGAAAGGCATGAGCACAAAAGCTGTGCCACATCCCTAGTTCGCCACTGATGGCACACAACTGGGATACTACCTTGATGGTCTACTCCCTGGAGATTATATGCTGCACGAGTGATGATGACAGAAATGCAATTTGCACCAGAAATACATCCTAGAGAAAATGAAAATGTAAGCTTCACAAAGCTTCTATTTGTGGTACTCACTACTATATTACTTTAATGTAGAATATGTGCCTGGCACATTTTTGCTTGCTGAAGACTCCCAAATGCCCAATAAATATTTTCTTATCATGACTATGAACAACTTGAGAAATATGTGAAATAATTATTTATTGTATTTAAAACACTACCTAATTATGACTTCTGGGTAGGGTGGCAGATTAGAAGCCTCACAACTGAAATTCTCTGGAAGAAAGGTGTTGTGATGATATATAGCTCTTATCCTACGAGATAGCATGTTTATAAAGGGAATCAGTAATTTAGGAGAGATTGTTGCAGGAAAGCCAGTGGGAGAGTTGAGATTCAGAGCTGAGCTGAGACTCCTAAAATCCTAGAATCGGTACAACATAGTGTAATTTAGCTGTCACAGGGAGTGCAGTCGTAACTTCAAAGAAGTGCTATTACCGAAGAAGTTAGGGTTCTATTGGGGGGGTGTCTTAATCTTGTTAATAAAATAAAACTGAAAATTAGCTCATTAGGGAGACCAAGGATAATGTTATTAGAATTTTCTAACTCTGATAAAGTCGGCAAGGCATAAATATCTGCAGAAACTAGAAGGCAGGCAGAAAAGAAGAACAGACCCAGCCATGGCATTTGTTAGCAACCAAAGGATGGACAGGTAGTCACATGGCAGAAGACAGGGAAAAGTAGTATCAGAGAGAATAAGTGAGATAATTGAAAAGGTCTGGAAAACTAACCTAATTAATTAATTAAATAAAAGAATGCAGCAAGAAGTGGCATTGCCATATTGAATTTTAAATACTATGTATTCATAGTAATTAAGATAGCATGACACTGGCACATAAACAGACACATAGATTAGTGTAATAGAATAGATGCAGTGTCTCACAAATATAGACAGCACCTTTGACAAAGAGGCCAAAAATACAAGTTTTACAAAATACAACATGTTCATCAAATAGATATCTGATAGCTACATGTAGAAAAAAAATGAAAACTGAGTCTATACAAACACCAATTCTAAATGGCTCAAGGACAAAACCACAAAACCTGAAGCTTAAAAACTACCAGAAGAAAAGATAGGGAACATACTTTTAGGAATAGGTAAGAACATTGTGAACAAGAATAGGTAAGAACATTTGGATGTCTTAGAAAATAAGGTCCATAATTGTCAAGTGAGATCTCATCAAACCAAAAGGCTTTGTACAACAAAGGAAACTGTCATTTGAATGAAGAGGCAGCATAAAGAATGGGAGAAAATCTTTTCTCGCTATATATCTGGCAGAGAATTTAGAATTTAGAACAATTAAAACTCAAGAAATGAAATATCAAGAGAACATTAACTGAATTAAAAATGGGTTATTGTGGAGCTATCACAATGGCTCAGTGTATAGGAACACTTGCTGGTTTTACACAGGACCCAGGTTAAGCTCTAAGCATCCACAAGGTGGCTCATAGCCATCAATAACTTCAGTTCCTGAGGATTTGTTCCCCCTCTTCTGACCTCCATGAACACATTGTATCAACATTGCATATATACATTATACATATACATACACATATACATATACAGGAAAGAACTTATACACAGTTTTTAAAGCTAAAATTGGGCTATAAAACTGTTAAAAGAGGAAGTACAAATTGGAAATAATTTTTTTTAAAGTATTCAACATTGTTAGCCATCAGGAAATGCAGACTAAACTTTGACATTCTTTCTCATAGTAGGCAGAATGGCTATCATCAAAAAACAGAAGATATATACTAGCCAGGATATGAAAGAATGGGAACTTACCCATTGTTGGTGAGAGGGTAAAATGCTGTGACTCCTAAGCCAGTTATCATGATAGATTCTAAAAATGTTCCATGCGACCTAGGTAACTACTTCTACACATATACCTATAGGACTCCATAGCCTATTAGTGAGATATTTGGGCATTCACATGCACTGGCACTCCATTGACAGCTAGAAATTGAAACAGTCTAGCTGATGAATGGATAATGAAATGTGATAATAATGAATTTATGCAATGAAATATCACTTAACTATAAAGAAAAATGAAACTATATAATTTGCAGGCAACTGGATATAAATTGAAAATATTATGCTAAGTGAATTAATCCAGGTTGCAAAAGGAAATTGCTATATCTTCTTTAATATAGAGATCCTAGGTTTGATTTTCTTGAACTATATATTTAATTTGAAGTGCCTATATAATCAGGAAACTAGTAAGGACCCATGATTGGGGGGGCAGGAAAAGATCTTAAGGAGGGACAAAGTAGAAGAACGCATGTGATCTGGAAGTGGTAGGGAGAGGACTGGGTGGTAAAGGTATAAGTAGGGGTGGGAGCATGGAACCAGTGGAGAGAAGGTAGGATCCCCTAAGCAAAATTAAGAATTGCCAAAGAAAAGCATTGTAGAAGCCTATTTTTGAATATTGAAAAATAATTAATGATTAATAATTTATTTATTTAAATAGACAGTAATTTAAATGGACATACTCTGTATGAATGAGTTATACTCCCAGAGGATATGGGTTATTAGATCAAAATATTACCAGGTGTGGGATACCTCCAGATTTGTTATTTGTCAAGGAGGCTACAGAGATTCCCCCCAAATATAGGACATTAGTATTTTCTCTTAGGTGGCCATAAGAACAAGATGACATGTATATATTCCTACAAACATCTAGCATGGGTGCTCAGAAATAAACTGGGGTCCTCTGGATAAAAAGTAGTGTAATTTTACCTCTGATCATACTCTCTAACCTTTCATTAATATTCATATTAAATGAATTCTAAAAGTTGATTTGTTTTGAGCATGTGTGTAGAGTAAGATATTCATGACAGGCATTAAAGTCAAGTTATATGCATGTGCATCTGAAAGTCCAGATCACTAGACTCCCCACATTCTGGTAAGGAAGAGGTTAGACAAAATAGGAGGTGAGAGTGACCTGACTCAAGAGTCAGCTAATGTAAGATTTGACCAGATGTTTCTATACATGTTTAAATATCTCAAAAGATTGTTTCCTTAGGACTTACTAACACTGCTGGCTACTCTGTTTCTGAGGTTTGAGATACAGTTTTCTTTCTTTCTTTCTTTCTTTTTTCTTTACATTTTAAAAATTGATTTTATTGGATATATTTTATTACATATCAAACGTCATCTTCTTTCCCAGATTCATCTCCATATCCATATGACATCTGCCCAGGATCTTCTAGCTTTCATAGTCTCTGTTGTGATATATGGTGTCATTCTGATAGGTCTGCCTTTGTATATTATTTGATCTTTTCCACTTACTACTTTTAATATTCTTTCTTTGTTTGGTGCACTTGCTCCTTTGACTGTTATGTGACATGAGGAATTTCTTTTCTGATCCAATCTATTTGGCATTCTGTAGGCTTCTTGTGTGTTCCTGGGTATCTCTTTTATAGGGAAGTTTTCTTCTAGGACTTGCTGTGGTGCGGGAACTGGGTTCTGATTATTTCAAGTGGCCTTGTTTTCTGTGGCTTAGTTTCTTGGACTTGCCTCTCTCTATCTGCTTATCTCTGGTGTTAGCTTGCCTTGCTGATTCTGACAGTGGCTTGACCCTCCTGTAAGCCTGTATGTCAGCACTACTGGGGGACCAGTTCTCTCCCAGAAGGGTCTGGGTAGAGATAGCTGTGGCATAGGGTCAGCACAGTGTGCAGACAGAAACCTGAAGTATCCTGCCCCAGGCTGCTCCTTGGTTCCTATGTCCTGAGTGCTCTGGGCTGGACCCATAGAGCAGAAATCTTGGTCATACTTGTGCTTTCAGGTGTCAGCACTTCTTGGGGACCAGCTTTGGTCTGCTCTGGCCACAGGTGGAAACCAAAGGGACTCTGTCCCAGACTGCTTCTCAGTTCCAGTGTCCTGTGTGCTTCAGGACAGGTTTTTCTTGGGACAGGTATTTGAACAGTGGTTGTAGTCTCCCTTGTGCTCTCAGATGTGTCAGAGCTCCTGTGGTATTGGCTCTCTCCCAGTGGGGTCTCGGTACAGCGTGCTCTGGCACCAGGTCAGCTCCAGGAGCAGGAGGGAAACCATGGTACATTTTTCTTAAAGTATATTACAAGCAACAATTCCTAAGTACTTTAGTTTAGTATAAAGCATCCTCTTAAAATTCATGTGTCATTGTTGCTTCTCTTCATTGCTGGTAAGACTTAGTAAAACTGACTTAACTCTAGAACCTTGTGAGTTTATGACATCTACCATTTTAAACTTTGCAGGATATTTTCAAGTATATATATCAGAAAGTGTTGCAGTAAATATTAAAAAATAAAAATGCTCATCTCTTTATCAGCCCTGAGGTCTCACTCCCAGGCCCAGTTTTAGTTCAGAGCCACACACACCCCTGCTGCTCACTAGGTCTGACCTGCCACTACACCTCAACCCCGTCCATGTAACGCTCTTCCATGGCGGTTTTCTACTGCCAGTTCTCTGCCTCTGTCCCAGGGTGTTTCTCTACCCCAAAATGCCACATAAATACAATTCTACAGCCAATAGCTTTTCATACAGGTTTATATATCCAACTCTCAATCCACAAACCCTCTACACAACAAGATTACATCAAATAGACAAAGATAAAAACTGCCCTTCTATATGAGATATTAGACTTGTAAAATCCTTAATGTTCATAGCTATTTAATGCCAATCAATATCACCTCCATCTTGCCACAACCTCCCCTCGTCCTCTGACCTCCTCAGACTTTTCTTTTCTCCACCTCCCTCACCCGCCCTGTCACTGGCTCTCCTTTATTTTACCAATTAAAATGGGAAGGTTCAGATGAAGCCAATGCTTGAGTTGTGACTGGGCAGCCCTTCTTGGGGAAGTGGAATTAACATTAAAATACAAATAGCTTGAGGATAATCTACAAGAAAGTTGTACCAAAACCAAAAATGAGGATGATGAGATGGGTAACCAGTTAAAAGAACTTACTGATCTTCCAGAGGTCCAGATATTATTCCTACCATCCACAGGTAATGCACACATCCTTTGTGATCTCCACAAACTTGTAGCATTAACATAGAGATATGAATCTTTAAATACTTCAAGCTTGAAACATAGTACAATGAACATTCACCAATGAAATGTACAGCAAAACCAAACAAAGAGGCCCTGCCAGATGGCTTAGTAGGTGAAGGCATTTACCCAGCAAACTTGATGACCTGAATTCCATCTCTTGAACCTATGATGGTAAAGAATCGATTTACAAGAGACCTATGCACACATTGTAACTCATGTGCTTCTGTAATTTCTGTTTAATTCTCTTTCTCTCTCCATTCATCCATCTAGCCAGCCTTCCATCCATCTATTCAAACACAAAAATAATAAAAAATAAAATAAAATAAACAAATATACAAACCCAACCCCAAATCCAGTCTTCTGATAGTTTTAGCGGTCTAATTGCATCTTAGCTCATTTATGTGATAGACATTTGTGGAAATTAGTTAAAAACAAGAACTAAAGAAGCAGATGAGGACTCACCTTCCTCAAGAAGAATACACCAATGTTTGGGTAGATAATAGTTTTGACCTAAAGCATTTGTCATTTTACTAGAATCAAGACCTGTTTGTTATATTTAACCAAGTGCTATATGGGCAAAAAGGCCTTGGTAAAGTACATTCCTATTTGGGGGACACATTATGAGATTAGTAATGTTGTTGCCTTTGAAGATAGCTTCTTTCTTAAATAAGATGTTCCTGGGCTTAACTAGTTGTAATCAAGACACAGGGCAGCAAAGCTTGAATACCAAGAAGACCGGACAGGGAGAATCTAGAATTTTATAATAAAATTCTATCTGAATTTAGAGATTAGCACATACAATATTTGGTTTCCTCTATTCACAGCTGTGCAGGGTTCTTATGTTAACCTGGGCAAATACTGCCCACTTATTCCTAGGAGATTCAAACACAAAGAGTAAGAGGCAGCTGTTTATCTAAGTGTTAACTAATGTTTTTAAACCAAATGTACTATGAAACCTCAAATTAGATGCTAGTTGTTGAACTACAGAGATGTAAACATTGTTCTCAATATGCAATAACTTCTTATACATAAGAAAGTGATAAATGATTTTGAAATAGGCATTGAATTGTGATTCTGCATTTGACTGAGTTAATTATGTATTATTATAGTTTTAAATAACTGTCCACTTATTTGGGACATCTAAATAATCAAATTTTCTAAGATGAACATTTTAAAAAATATTACTTTAATAATTTATTCATGTGCCTTAATTTCTTTATGCCCACCCAGAGCTGAGGAAAGTTACTGGGAGGTACCTGAAATACTAAGCAATAAGATGGTGTGCCTGAGAGCTGACAGCTTTTTGCTTTGACTAATTTGTTCACTCACTTATTTATATAATTATGTGATGATAATAGCTCTGAAAACACATTTTACACTATGGGATTGAAAACTACTATCATTGCTGAGCCCTTGAAAAGTAATTGTAGGAATAAATTGTAGCTAATGCATAACTATTAGCCCTTAAAAGGAAAAACGACATGAAGCCAGAATTAGGACCAAATTAGTGATAAGTGGTAGTTATAAAAAAGATGGCAGGAACACCAATCAGTTAGGAATAACCCAGAGACCTGTATAACTATGCTGGAGGTGGTCCACAACACTGACATCTTTTAGTATATACACGTGGGCTTGGTAAAAGGTCAAAAGGCTCCATGAAGAGCTAGAAGTTGAACCTCCCCCCACACAAAGTCAATGTCAACCATAAGAATGGTGCTTCTCCAATCCCACTAAAATCAGGGACTCGACAATGATGCCCACTCTCCCCCTACCTATTCAACATAGTACTGGAAGTCCTGGCTGGAGCAATTAGACAGCAAAAGGAGATCAAGGGGATACAAATCGGAAAGGAAGAGATAAAAACATCACTCTTTGCCGATGACATGATAGTGTACTTGAGTGACCCCAAAAATTCCACCAGAGAACTCCTACAGCTGATAAACAAGTTCAGCAAAGTCGCTGGATACAAAATTAACTCAAACAAATCAGTAGCCTTCCTGTACTCAAAGGACAAACATGTGGAGAAAGAAATTAGGGAAAACGTACCCTTCACAATCATTCCAAAAACTATGAAATACCTTAGTGTGACTCTAACTAAGCAAGTGAAGGACCTGTATGACAAGAACTTCAAACCTCTAAAGAAAGAAATTGAGGAGGATCTCAGAAAATGGAAAGATCTCCCATGCTCATAGATTGGAAAAATCAACATCTTAAAAATGGCCATCCTACCAAAAGCAATCTACAGATTCAATGCAATCGCCATCAAAATTCCAACCCAGTTCTTCATGGAATTGGAAAGATCAATGTGCAATTTCATGTGGAATAACAAAAGACCTAGAATAGCGAAATCCATCCTCAACAACAAAAAAACATCTGCGGGAATCACTATCCCTGACCTCAAGCTATATTACAAGGCAATTGTGCTGAAAACTGCATGGTACTGGTACAGAAATAGGCATGTGGATCAATGGAATAGAATAGAAGATCCAGAAATGAGCCCTCATGTATATGGTCACCTGATTTTTGACAAAGGAGCAGTAAACATTCAATGGAAAAAGGACAGCCTATTCAACAAATGGTGCTGGTCCAACTGGCACTCAGCATGCAAAAGAATGAAAATAGACCCGTTCTTATCTCCTTGTACAAAGCTCAAGTGTAAGTGGATCAAAGACCTCCACATTAAACCAGATACACTGAAACTATTAGATGAGAAAGTAGGGAAAACCTTAGAACACATAGGTACAGGAGAAAATTTCCTGAATAAAACACCAATGGCTCTAAGGTCAAAGATTAACAAATGGGACTTAATGAGATTGCAAAGTTTCTGTAAGGCTAAAGACATCGTCAAGAAAACAAAACAGCAACCAACAGAATGGGAAAAGATCTTTACCAACACCACATCAGATAGAGGCCTAATATCCAAGGTGTACAAGGAACTCAAAAAGCTAGACACCAGAGAATCAAATAACCCTATTAAAAATGGGGTACAGAGCTAAACAAAACATTTTCAGTTGAGGAACACCGAATGGCCGAGAAACATCTGAGGAAGTGCTCGACATCCTTAGCCATCAGGGAAATGCAAATCAAAACAACCCTGAGATTCCACCTCACACCAGTCAGATTGGCCAAGATCCAAAACTCAGATGACAGCAGATGCTGGCGAGGCTGCGGAGAAAGAGGAACACTTCTCCACTGTTGGTGGGGTTGCAAGCTAATACAACCACTCTGGAAATCTGTCTGGCGATACCTCAGAAAATTGGATATAGTACTACCTGAAGACCCAGCTATTCCACTTCTGGGCATATACCCCAGAGACACTTTAATACACAACAAAGATATATGCACCACAATGTTCATAGCAGCTCTATTTATAATAGCCAGAAGCTGGAAGGAACCCAGATGTCCTTCAAAAGATGAATGGATACAAAAATTGTGGTACATATACACAATGGAATACTACTCAGCCACCAGAAACAATGACTTGACCAAATTCTTAAGAAAATGGCTGCATCTAGAGAATATCATCCTGAGTGAGATAACCCAGTCACAAAAGAACAGACATAATATGCAGTCACTGATAGTGGGATGCTAACCCCAGAGGCTTGCACTCCCCCAGAAACAACTCACAGACTGTATGAAGTCCAAGAAATAAAGAAAACAAAAAAAATATACATATATTTACAAAACAAGAAGACTTTGACTATTTCCATGTTGCGTTTTGTTTTGCATGTACTTTACGCTTATTGTAACTATTAGGTTTTCAATGCATACTGTCAAGCCTTTGAAAAAAATCAAGTACTGACTAAAAAAAATATATTCACATGGTTTTATGTAAAAATTATTTTAATGCCTGAAAAAACAGTACTGACAAAAATGTATAATTTTAAGCAAAAAATGTTTAAAATCTGTACATTTATCTTTGTTTTGTAAAATAAAGACGTTTAAAAAATAAAAAAAGAATGGTGCTTCTCAGACAAAGGAAGAACTGGGTGGGTTCTTTACTCTGCCTGATTACCTTTGTATTACTAACTTTAATGAACATTTTCCAGTCTTTGTCCCATTTATACTAGAAGTCACATCCTCCTTCAAGAGCTCTTTGTGCTAGGATGTACATTTCTGAATGATTCTTCTTAGTTTCCCAAGTTTAATCTCTCCCACCTGACTCTTAACTATTAGGATTGATTAGAGATCTATTTTTTTGCTTTTCTTGTACCCACTCTCCATTTTGCTTTTGTGAATTCTGTCATTTCTTATCTTCAATTTTCACCAGTGGATGAACTGACAAAAGGCAGATTTCTACTTTTAGGTGGCTGGCCCTCCTTTTCCCTCCAAGTTAAAGATCTATTTATCAAACTGACCACTTGCATTTCTGGATTCATTTTAGTTCACAACACTGAACTCAAGATATTCTTATCTCATTGAAAATGTTACCTTTCTCACTTTTGTCATCTTTCTACTCATCCATGGCACCTTACTTTTCTCATCCTCTCTTACTATTCTCTAGTGAATATTTACTACCCTCATTTACTGGATAATCTCATCAGAGCTGGTCTGAACTTCCCTTTCTTCTTTCTACAGTCCATTGTGGAAAACAACCACATTACTCCTGTGAAAAAAATAACGATGAAATATTCAGGAAAAAGGTCTGATTTGGAAAGTACGGTAGTAAAAGAGAAAACTCAAACTCAGAAATAGAAACCTGGATGCTCTTTCTTATATGTGGATCCTAACCTGTAATGTATACATATAAATGGGGATAATTGTGGAAAAATCTAAAAATCCTAGAAACAAGAGCAAGAGAAAACAAAAATAGGCAATAAGAAAGAATGGGTGGACAAAACGGCATGCAGCACGAAAGAGAAAAAGAGATGGGACAGCAAAAGTTTGCAAGTGTAATTAGGGGTAGTAGGAGGTAAGACAGAAGGCAGAAAGGAGAATTTACTGAAATTTATTTTTTTTGAAAATTCTACAATGGAATCTTATTCCTTGTCTGTTGATTTAAAAAAAAACTTAAGTTACCATAAAAAGAAAAATAGTTAAATTTAGTCTCCAAGTTGCTTAAAAACCACCACTATCTCTCTATTAACCATAAAATTGTTCAAGCTTCTATTCATGGATATTAGGCTCAGCCCACTAAAATTACAATTTCATTTTAGACCATTCTTCCTTTTTGCTTATTAACATCAACTTTTCTTCAATTACTTAAACTTGCCTCAAGCTTTTTATTTCTTGGAGACCTACTATGTCTTTCATTTGTCTTTGTTTTTCTCATCCACTAACCTATCTTCTATTGCCTTTGTGTCTTGCTGTGGTTTTGATGTGGTTTGTTTTCCCAGAGTTTCATGTGCTGGAAGGTTGGCTCTTAACCAAAATAGTATTGAGATTGTAAGGACTTTTGGAGATTATTAGATCGTGGAGCACAACCCTTGGACAAGATAAATATAGTTGTCCCAAGGCCAAACTATTCTGTGTGAAATAATTTAATACAAGAAGAGATCTGTCCCTTCTCTCTCCTCCTATTTCTTTTCTCATTTACATGCATGTCCTCTACCCACATGGTTGTTTCCCTTTCTGCTTCTTTGTCATAAAATAATGCAGCAGGAGGCCCTTTTCAAACCATGCAAGATGAACTTTATAACACTGAGAATCATGAGGCAAATAAATGTCTGTTTTTTTTTTTTTTTTTAATAAAGTGTGTAGTACCAAGTATTTTGGGTATAAAAGCACAGACTTCAGGTGCTATCTTACTTAGGGTTGTACTGCTGTGGAAGGACAGCATGACCAAAGCAACACTTATAAGGCAAACATTTAATTGTGGCTGGCTTACAGGTTTAGAGGTTCAGTCTACTATCATCAATGTGGTAAAATGTCAGTATCCAAGCAATCATGGGGCAGAATGAGGTGAGAGAAGACTATCTTCAGGTAACTAGGAGGATAGTCTTAAGACCCATCCCCATAGCAACACACCTACTCCAACAAGGCCACACCCCCAATAGTGCCACTTTCTGGACAAAGCATATTCAAACTACCACAGGTACCCAGAACTCAAAACAAATTCATTTCCTTGGAAAATATCCATGATCTTGAAACTCCCAGCCATTTTCTCTCTTAGCTACATATTTCCCATCACTGCATTCACATTAAGCAAGCAAGCAAGCAAAATAATTAGGCAGATATATTATTCATTCCTGTTTGCTAGAGTGTAGGTACTATATGGCTTGAAACAATGGATAGGTTACATTTTTCATTGCTGAAATGAACTATCTGATAAAACAACAAAAACCCAAAACTTAATGAATACATGACTTATTTTTCCTGCTCATCTGAAAATATAGTTTGACATGATTATGAAGATTTGGAGCAGGAAGACAAGCTGTGTGGACACAATGTATCTGTGGTACCACTCACATTTAAGGTGGGTCCTCTCACCTCAGTTAACACTATATACAAGTTTTATCATACATTCCTAGAAGTTTGACTCCAGGTTGTTCTAGATACTTTTGCAATAGGGAAAGCGAAGTCTCTTAGTATAATGGACCTTTAGTGTCTTAAAGGCATGTCTTAGGGCATGACTTGGGGTTTTAGGCAAATTGGTGACCCTCAAAGCAACCCCAGGCCAGTGAATTCTAGATTATTTTTGTTATTAACTTTTTGGACAGTTTACAAAGAACTGTTATTATATGATGAGAGATTAGAGATAAGAGATTAGAAAAAGGAAGGCAAGAAGGGAGAGAGAGGGGAGAAGGAGAAGGAGGAAGAAGAGGAAAGGGAAGAGCTTCTGTATAGTAGGAGAGATTAGAGATAAGAGATTAGAAAAAGGAAGGCAAGAAGGGAGAGAGAGGGGAGAAGGAGAAGGAGGAAGAAGAGGAAAAGGAAGAGCTTCTGTATAGTAGGAGAGATTAGAGATAAGAGATTAGAAAAAGGAAGGCAAGAAGGGAGAGAGAGGGGAGAAGGAGAAGGAGGAAGAAGAGGAAAAGGAAGAGCTTCTGTATAGTAGGAGCCATTCCTAGATCCAACGTTCCACTGAACTGTTACTATAAGATGGCATATCCAGCAATGGAGGTCTGCAATCAGCTCTACATATAATAGACTTCAGAGAAAAAGTGAGAAATTCTAAAAGTGTCAGAGATAAGTAGAAGAGATGAAAAGTTATGTTCTCTGAGTATGAACTCAATAAAGTGGCAGTCAGAGATATATTGCATGGCAGTAGCTCTACAACCAGATGCATCAAAGGAAGGGCTTTGAGATGTGTATGTGTATTATCTCATTAAGGAAAGAATTATTTTTCCCATCTCCTTAATATGTCTTCAGTTGAATCAGATTTCGTGTAGGATGATCTCCTGACCAGGTGACTGACAGGCCATGAATTAAATTAACACTTAAGTGGGGGAAGAGAACAATATGTAACATTCTAATCTTTGAAGTAGATAAGAATGGCATGGTGGCACCCAGGGCTAAAGGCAAAATTAAGATTCCATTATTTGGACCAGGAGAAATTCACACTTCTTTAATGAATTCTCATAGCTCCATCTATTCATGTGCTATTTAAAACTCTAAAGCTTTAAGGTGTTTCTCTCTCTAATGTTACCTGAGAAATACCTGAGTTAGTGCCCAAAGCTGACTTTGAGGGAGGGGTTATTTCTCAATGGCCTTTAAAGTTAATAATCCCTTTGAACTTGTCAAGTTAAATCAACAGTAATCATTGCAGTGTATTTTAATTCATCAGCATATTTTCAAAACCCATCATATGACTTGGCACAAAATATGAGCTCAATCCATACAAGTTAAGTAAATACATGAACGAATCAACTTGTTTTGTCATTTATTTTTAAAATTGAGACTTATTTTAGATTTTGGGGAACTAAGAATGTATCCTTCTTGCCCACCATTATATTCTTATACTTAGCTCAAAGCCAAGAGAACCTGGTCCAGGGATAGATAGGCACTAGCCTTCCCTTAGGAAAAGGAGAAAATTTGTATGACTCTGCTATTAATTACCCAGCTGTAATCATATAATCTTTATTATCAGCAGAAAAAGCTATAGCTTGCAAGGCAGGTCTGTCCTAAGCAGAACCCTGAACTAGTCATCTGTGGTTTATTTTCTCATAAGAGCATCCAGAACAAAAGTACTGAGGCAGGACCTATTCATACCAGGGTCTTCAGAATAGACAGCATTAGTAACTATCACTTAACCTACTGTGATAATGTGAGTGAGCAAAACAAGCAAGTACTGAGAAGAAAGAAAGTTCTACCCCTAACCAATAAGCTATTTGCAATTGATGCTTAATGTCAAAGGGAAAGTCAGTTTTCTCCAGGGGAGTATTACTAGGCATATCAACCATACCTCAGGGAGGTTGCATGCACAGTAGTTTTACAATGCAAAATTGATTTTATGGTGTGTGTGTGTGTGTGTGTGTGTGTGTGTTGTCTGTGTATGTGTGTGCTGTCTGTGTATGTGTGTGCTGTCTGTGTGTCTGTGTGTAGTCTCTCTCTGTGTGTTGTCTCTCTTTTCATGAGTGTATCTGTGTGCTGTTTGTTTTGTTTTCATGTCTGTTTGCCTCATTAGTTCTTGTTTTGATTTTCAGTTTTGGAGATTTTTGAGGGAAGGCTTCATGACGTTGCGTGAGTAGGGAGGTAAGGACAATATGGAATTTTAGGAGGGAAAAGAATATGATCAAAATATGCTGTGAAAAAATGTTAATTAAAATATGATAGCAAGTGGGGAAGCCTATAAGAAGGGGACCCTTGAAGAATACTTTTAAGAACTGCAGAAGTGGGGACAGGAAAATAAAGTGACTATGACAGGGGATAAGGTTCCAGAGAATTGAAAATGTAATTTTTTTCTCACCACCATTCTCTTCTTTAGTTCTTTTTAAACTTACAGCAGAGTAGGTATGACATTACAAATGAAGAAAAGTCATAAAGGAATACTAGAAACAAAGAACAATTTCAGTGTTGCAAAGGTAACACAAGAACAAAGCCGAAGTACCTCAACAAAGTAATTCATACAATAAAAAGGGCATTCTAAGATCAAACCAGTCTAGCAAGCATACTTGGCCAGGGTGACTTCTATCTTTTATATCTATCTTGGCTTGTAACTGTCTCACATCCCAGTGGTGGGAGCTTGACTTCACAACATGATGAGATTTGCTAATCACAGCAGAGGGGAAGGCTCAGGTACCTTGAGATCTTGCAGCATTAATGACCTTTGATGAAAAAACCCCTCTTGTGTCTCACAAGAATTAGCTATTTTCCCCCAAAGCCATACATTTAGTAAGGTGAAGCTACATATATTGAGTCACAGTGGAAACATTCACTCGCAAGCTGTTATGGGACTTACAACCAAGAAGCCTTGGTATTTTAATGTGGAAATTGAGGAGGCTGGATAAAAACAAATAAACAAAAAAATTGCCATTAAGCGTGCATTTTCTTTTTTCTTCTGTCTGTGATAACTTATCAGAGAATCATCTGAGGTCTCTTTTAGATCTTGGTTGTTGGCTCTGTACTGTCAGCCTTTATTAGGGTACCAACTTAACACCTGTGTCCCAAAAGGCTTGGTACCTGCTGCTACAAATCCTCACACTCAGCACTTGTCTATACTCCTGTCCCCTAAGCTGATTTAAGTCCCCACATTGTCTTTTGAGGACATCTATGTCTCCTTCTTGGCGATACAAGAGAAGTGGTTGGGGCACAAAGGTTCTGATTTCTGACAGCTAGATACCTAGTTTCACAGGCAATTGCTGCCCTATATTGGGCATAACCTCTGTAAATGGTTTGTTTGTGTTACCCAATTTAATCATTATCACAACCCTATAATATGGACCTAATTATTCCTGTTTTACATATGAACAAACTAAATACCAAAGAGCTCACTTGTAGAAAGTGGTCATAAGAGAATTCCAACACCAATTATTTTCCTCCTGTACTAATCTCTTGCTTGTTAATATTTATTTTGCACTTGACAAATGACAGCCTTTTTGAAGCTCATCTAAGAAAGGAGAATAACTAAAATCCCTACTTCGTAGTGTTTCTTTGAGACTCCCAAAGCACAATATGCATAGATAACACACTATGTGTGTTCCATGCATTTCAGTAATGACTGGAGTAGTTGTGATCTCTGCTATACTCTTATACCTCTAAGCTGCTCAACTGAGCTCTTGCAACTAAAGATCTAAAGGAGAAAAGCAAAGGCTCCTTCTAGCAGACAAACATGGTGACATGTTGTCTCCTGATAGTCCCTTTCTTTACCTTCTCCAGGAGAACCAGCACCAGCTTGTGCCACAGGTCTACCCAGGTAACAATAATGATGAGGTTATCTACATAATATAAAAGTAAAATTCTTGCAGCTAGCCCATCAATGCTTTTAAATAAGACTGAAATGAAATTAAATGAAAGGAGATATCTTTTCAATAGTTTAAGTCACTGCCTCCTGCACCTGTGGAGGAGATTTTGTAGCATTCACAGGTTGAAATCTAATATGCAAGATCTAATCGCTTAGAACTGATTACTTTAATGAATTTTAAAGGTAGGGCTTTAATTAAAACAGGTCTCTGTGGACAGAAAGTATGCTATTTTGTGAGCTCTGTAAATATTGTCTTTTAAACTAATAAGCTCAGTAACCAGAAATACTACTGTGTATAAACAGTTGGCTTCCCCCCCCCCACCCCCCCCCCCGCCACCGCCCCTGAGCTATGGAAACATAACGAGATACTGAAGACAGGCAAGCTGTATTTCAAAGCTTGGCATCTGGTTTTCAAAATAATAGTGACTTACATTTGCAAGACATTTTCCCCTCTGGAGCACAAGAATTACTGAGGTATGATCTCATCCTGTCTGCAGACATCGCCCTATAATGTTGGACTGAGGGAGCCAGTGTCACTATGGCACCATCTCCAGATCTTCATGACTTACTTTAAACCTTCCATTATACCCCATTCTCATCCTCCGTAAGCCTGACAAGTTTGAGGCCAGCCAGAGACACAGCACAATGTCTTCCTCCTCACTAAGCCCATGTCACCTTCAACTATTCAGAAGAGTTATATTCCACAGTCATTATAGTTATACTTGTGATGCAGCATTCTGGGCTAAGGATCAACATAGATTATTCTATTTAATCTTCAAATCAAATTTAGGAAACAGGGTCTAATATTCCCAAAGGATCTTGTTCAAGTTTAGTTTCTGTTGCTGGGATTAACACCATGGCTGAAAGTTCGAGAAGCAGAGGTTTATTTGGCCTACACTTTCAGGATACAGTCAATCATTAAGGGAAGAGCAGAAACCCAAGCAGAAACAAAGGCAAAAACCGTGGACAACCACTGCTTTTTGTCTTGCCCTCTATCTTCTACTCAGTAAGCTTTCTTATACTGACCAGATCCCCCAGCCTATCATAATATCCACTGTGGACTAGACACTCCTGCATCAATTAGCAATTGAGAAAATGCCCCACAACCATGCATATTGCATATTTGCCAGTATGATTGAGACAGTTATCTCAGAAAACTCCATGCTTTTCCAAAGAACACAGAGACTGTGTCAAATTTTAAATTATAGCTGAAACTAACTAGGAGACTCATCCCCTAGTCAATTTGACACTCAAACATATCACTTTAAGCCAGAACATTTCCTTACATTTTTGTCCAGAGGATCTTACATTAACATTGTAATATAAAATATAGTAGAGCTTTCAAATCCCATGGTATTTTTTAATTTAATGCTTCAAAAGTTCAGTGTCTTTTTAGAAGTATCCAAAGTCTCTTACCTGCAGGCTTCTGTAAAATACAAAGCAAGCTAAATACTTTCTTATTCCAAGAGAGTAGGACCAGACTATATTTACAATAAGATCAAGGCAAAACCCGAAATCAGAAGTGTAACCATTTTGGCTTTTATAAGCCCACCCCAGCTCATGGAGACTTATTTTTATCTTCAATGCTTCTGGCCTTAAGCTCGGCTTGCTTTGCAACTAGTTCTTAACTTATATTAACCCAATTAAACTGTTTACATTCTGCCGCATGGCTGGTTACCTCTCCTCAGTTTCATAAGTTCGACTCCCACCAAATCTTGGTGCTGAATTTCCCCATGCCTAACTCTCCCAGAATTTCTCTTTTTCTCTGTCAGTTCTCTCCTGCTTTGCTGCTGGCCATTCAAATTTTCCTGACAGGTGAATGATTTTCTATACTGCACAAGAGATTTTCCCTGCACAGGAGTGTTAATCAAATCATGTAGTTCAATAGCCAGCATCTAGGAATTGGTCTCGATCTTCTGGCTCCAGAAAGCCTTGGATAGTTTCATGTCCCTATGTCTGCAACCCACAGAACATTAGCTTGTTTTGTAGGCTTAGGCCAACTCCATGCCACACCTGCCATAGTCCTCGATAGTCATCCCACAAACCTGGCATCTCCAGTAGCCTGCAGTCTCCACTGTAACTGAGGCTGTACCTTAACTAATGCCCCCTCCTAGAAGCACTTCAGGAGCTACAATACTAGCATAGTGAGCCAGGCCTTAGCCGCTATCCATTCTTGGAGCTTACATTCCACGCAAAGGAGTAGTACACTGAAGAATGTTTCCAACTTGCTAAGTTAAGGTGCCAGCTGGAGATACAGCCTTAGCCTCCTTAGACAACAGCTTTTCTGTGTTGACCATGAAGAAACTCATTCCTTTTCACAGAAGATTTCACAGCAATCATGCTGAGCTCTCATTTATCATAGCTAATTTTTAATCCCATGTTGACCATTATCCATTCCTACACTGAAGCAAATATTTCATTTTCATGGACTCTTGGTCCAAAATCACACCCCCCCCCCAAGCCTGATAAAATTTTAGGTTGATTGGAAACATTGTGCACAGCAGACACCGATTGCATGCATTTCTCACTGCATTCTTATATCCCATGTTCCCACAGAACAGCCCATTAAGCTCTAAGCATTCATCCTCTTTTCCAGCTTCATTTTCCAAATCGTCCCCAAAACAACATGATCAGGTCCACCAGAGTAACAACCTCCCTCTTGCTTCAATTTCTGTTCTAGTTTGCTTTCTGTTGCGGTGACAAATGGCACAGTCAAAAGCAACTGGGAGAGGAAATGCTTTAGCATTTCACAGTCCACCATTAAGAAAGTTGAGGCATGAAATAAACCAGGAGCAGAGGTAGACGCCATGGAGGAAAGCCGCTTTTTTTATTTGGTCTCTGGATTTTGCTCAGCCAGGTTTTTGCATAGCACATAGCCTCTCCAGCCTACAGACAGTATCATCCACAGTGAGATGGGTCTTCCTACATCAATTAGTAATTAAGAAATATCCCTTAGACATTCCCATAGGCCATTGTGATTGAGGCATTCTCTAAATTAAGACTCCCTCAGATAACTCTGAGCTGTGTGAAGTTGAGAGCGAAAGTGAACTGGGAAAGGTCATCCTTAGGATAACAGCTAAATTCCCTTGATTCTCTGTAGGGCCCTTTTAACTTTCTGACTTCATTACTTCTGTCTGCACTTCCTCTGGCAGAACTGGAGAGATGATCACAGGCTGAAGAAGCAGGCCCTTCTCTGCAAGATGATTTCATAATATATTTAAAGAGAGACTGTCTGTTGAGGATCTATTGTATTCCAAGCATCATAGTTTCATTTCTGTTACTATGTTAAAATACCCTGACCAAAAGTAACTAAGCGAAGAAAGACCTTGGGAAGTTAAGCAGAAGAAATTTAAAATAGCAGGCCACATCACATCCACAATCAACAGAGAAATAAATACACAAATACTTCATACTTAGCTCACATTCTCTATTTTTATATATAGCCTAGAACCCTAATTCAGGAAATAATGCCACCCAAACTGGGCTGAGTCTTTCTACATCAATTAAGGCGAACAAGACATTTCCCAGGGACATGCCTACAGGCTATCTTGGTGGAGATAATCCTTCATTGAGACACTCTGCCCAGGGAACTCTAGACTGTGGCAAGTTGAAAATTAAAACCAACACATCAAGTTTTATGGCAGTTATTTTTACACAGTTTACACATTCCAGTAGGTCTGTGAGAAAGGTGTCATGATTATACTGATGTTATCAATGAGAAAACCTAGACAAAACAAATCAAAGGACAAAAACAGAATTGATGTTTTCCAAGACTTCAAGCCAGGCAATACCAAACTGTTTATCTCCCAATTCTGTTTTGTTTCCTTTAAGCCCAACCTCCCAAAGCCTAGAAATCCTTTCAAACACACATGACACTGATGCAACATCTCTCATGTCAATATTTTACTCGTCTTATTTTATTCAATACCGCAGCAGCAGCAGCAGCAGCAACAGCAGCAGCACTAGCAGCAGCAGCAGCAGAATTTTTACAGGTTGGGAGGCAGTGTGCATTGCATAGATCACCTGTCAGTCACCTCTAATTTTGTAGCACAGCTACTGAATGATTTAATTCCAGAAAGATGCCCCTCTCTGTCAGTTTAAAGCTCTGTCTCCATTCAAATAACCTCCAATTTGGTACTCTGGGTTATTTAGAGGTGGTATTAGTCATGCTGTGGTCAGTTTCAGGATTCCCACTTGTTCAGATTTCTTATAGTGACTTGGTGATTTCTCTTTCTCAATAAAAATCAAAGAATGGAGAGTCTTTGTAGCAGGAACAGCAGGGCTGCCTCTATGTAAACACTCGGGGCTGGGCAGCTGCAAAAGCATCTCCTGCAGGAGGACCTAATTGAGGACTGACTGTGACTCCAGCATTCCTGCAGGAGGACCTAATTGAGGACTGCCTGAGAGAGCAAGGATTGCTGGTAAAAAAAAATAATGCCAGTCCATCAGGAACTGTTGTTTAGAATAGATACTTTCTTGGGACCAATGGAAACATTGCAGAAGAAGGGGGAGGGGAGATTGTAAAAGCCAGAGGACCAGAAATTCTGTTGAGAATGTGTCCCCTAGAAATGGCATTGAGGCTACAGCATGATACTTCAATAATAACCTGTCTAACAAAACCCAGCTAATGGCAATGTCAACACACCGGTCCCTACCCTAGACAATCAGGAATCCCTGCTGAAAGAGAAAATTAGTCTTCCCCAGAGATAAGCCCCTAATTTGTTATAGGATACAAAGGGTAAGCCCTGAAATCATGTACATAAAACAAGAAAAATGAATGCAGCAGATTGTATTTATATATTTATGCATTTACATATGTAATAATAACTAAAAAGAGGTTATGAATTTGAAAGGGAGTAGGGGAAATGGGATCGCTTGCAGAGAGGAAAGTTTAATGGAGGTGATTGTAATTACATCTTATTTTTTAAAAACTTTAAAAGTTCTGTGGTAAAGCAGATAGTATTTGTGTCATAGAGGATAGTTTTATTTAATTAATATATAGGAAAACAACTTCTGGATGCCCATAAAGTAAATGTCAAGGAAGAACGTTGAAGAAGTAAATAAAATCAGCATCGCTGATGAGACAAATGAGGTACAGGATGAAAAGAGCAACTCAGTCACTTTTACTTGCCTATATGCTTCCTCTCCCACTGGGAAAGTAAGCGACAGAAAGTTACTAAGTGAGATCCTTTCCTCTCCATGGATAGCTGATAAAAGTAGCATATGCCAAGGGTTAATACCATCTATGCACATGCAAGGGCACTGATAAGTAGTGGTGTCACCCCACCTGAAGGAATATCTCAGGGACTCTAATATGTCATTGCCACTACTGAATAATGGAGAACAGTTGTCCTTCTGTATAATCAGTCCTCTTGGGTCTATTGTAAGATCATGTCCTTATAAATGTCAGTATCAACTGTGGCCCATGTGGGTTACTTTAAGCACAACAAACTCATTGGCAGAAAGGGAATGTGTGTAGTTTGTATGAAAATACCCAACAGAGATTGTACAGGTATGCACAGTTTATCTACTTATTTATTTGTTAATTTATTCATTTTTAATATTTGGATCAAGTGACATTGAACTCAAATTATCTTATGTCTGGGAGACATTTTGTTCAGACGGAGTTTTTGACATGCAAGGGCTATAGCTGTTCAACATCCCATAGTGCATTTGATCCAGAATAAGAATTGTACTCCAACTGATTTTTCTTGACCCTTTTAAGGAAAACTTGGAGTTTATCATCTCATAAAGATGAGAAGTTATTTTAATGCAATACATCATTTTCTGTACTGTTGTCAGAAACATATTTTCCCCAAACTCAGGAAACTAGGGAAATATAGTCAAGTGAGTAATCTTTTGTGTATATATTTATTTGAATGTACCAGAATGTTGTAAATGAAGTATTTCTTTCTCAAATAGAAATTTGGAGGTTTGCCTGAAATCATGCCAATTTCACCTCTGCTGTGTTAAGAAATGTGTTCCTTAATGAGTGACTAATAGCTGTGTATCTGTTTATCATTATTCAGTCATTAAACATTTATAGAACACTTATTAGGGGCACCATGCTAGACATGGCTTGGGGAAATATTTGGTCAGAACAGATTTTTTTTCTTTTTTGCAACTGACTTCAGAGCTCAGAGGACCTACCTCTGCATTCCCACATTATATATACCCTTCCACCAGAGCACTATTTGCCAGAACATGCCATTCAGGCTTCTCCTGCTCAGCACCATCAACTTTTATCAGAGTCCATTTTTTTTTAACTTTGTGGTTTCATTATTCACTGTTGCATAGTCTATTCTGAATTAATCACTTTATCATTTATGCTGTTGTTAAATATTAAACTTTTAAACATGAAACACTGCATAATTTCTCTAGATGAGTAATGGGGGTAATATATATATATATATACACATATTACATGAAAGCAAAAGGTAAGCTATTTGAGGGAGGGGTAAGCCAATGAGAAATTCTAAGGTAATGCAGAAATATGAGCAAAGTATAATAATATAAATGCATGACAAACCTATTATTTTATATGCTGACTAAAAAGAGTTCTGAAAAGAGGAATTATTTTTTACTTAATCATAATTAGATATCAAGTTACTCCTAGTTTTACACTGCAATAATTGTTTACATATTTTACGTCTGTTTGTTTATTTATATAGCTCTCTTACTATTTGTAAGAAATAGGTTCTTAGAAACTTCACATCTACACCAAGGATGGATACATAAACACACATACACATACGAATATGCATAAATACACACACACATACACTCATACACATATACACACCTTCTCCTCCTCCTCCTGTTTTGAGACAGGGTTTCTCCATGTAGCCATGGCTCTCCTGAAACTCATTCCGTAGCCCAGGCTGGCCTCATACTCACAGAGATCCTCCTGACTCTTCCTTCTGAGAACTGGATTAAAGGTACATGCTACCCTTTCTAGCTCCATAATTATTTTTATTCCTTAAGTATGTGGCATTTTATCTGACTTCTCCACATAATAATGCTTCTTAGACTGCATAAAGTGCAAGTATTGCTCCACCTCTCAAGACAGGTCACACAGATTATATTTATTGTCAGGGCTGTATGTAAACTCACCACTTAGGGTTAACTAGACTTCTGCCAGCCATTACTTTCCTGCCAACAGTGATATGGCTGGTGTCTGGAAGAAGGAGAATCTGGCCTGCAATGGAGCCCTGGCTTATCTTGGCATTTTAATTTATTTCCAAGTAGAAATCACATTACTTGAAATAGAAATATGATTTAATGATTTTAAAAATACATAGCTGTCTCCTTTCTAACTGCTCATTAAGGTGGATAAAATGCCTTTAGAATGGTTTATAAAACTACATAGAGGTAAACAGCAGGCTAAGAGAAAAGGGCTGAGAGTCCTAGACTGTTCTAATAGAAAAGAGCAATAGAGCGTGTTCCTAATTCCACTCTGCTACTAGCTGTAAATGACATTGAGATGCTCTTTTGCCCAGCTGGGCCTCAGTGTCCCAGTGTACACTATTTTAGTTTTAAGCATATAATATTACAAACTAAAACACTGGGATTTAAATTAATCTTTATTTTCCCCATGCAATGAATTTTATAGTTTAATAATTCCTGAGGCTGAGCCAGAGACCTATTAAAGTAAAATATTATCTACCTACCCCATGGCATCCAAAAGCTTGAATCAGTTCACAGTAGCTTAACTATCTTGAAAAGTTCAGCATAGGACCATCTTAATGTAACTTATCATAGAATATGTTCATTACAGAAGCTGCTTTTCTAAGTATATACCCCTCAGGAAAATTTTAACAGTGAAAATTAAACTTCAAAACAATGCTGTCTTTATATAAATTTCATCATGCATTCCAAAATCAATGATATTAAAACACATAAAATTATTTTGGAATCAGCAGTATTCATGTATTTCATCATGAAATTTTTAAATTCGTTAGAAAATGAAGCTTACAATAAACATTAATTGCATATTTCATTGTGAGAAGTGATAGAGTGTTCATTAAGTAAGAAAAATAATCCTAGGAGAGGCTTCCTGGAAGTCTCAGGGTGCAGGTGGCTATAATGCCTGGGAACAGACACTTCCAGCCAAAGGTCAGAGCCGGCCAAGTTGCATCAAGACTGGGCACTGCCATAGGAACTCACAGCCTAGCCAGAGAGCAGAACACCCAGGAGCAATATCCCTCCGAGATCACGGGCCCAAATACCCACAGACCCACAAGAGAGACAAGTTCCAGTCAGAGACAACAAGATCACCTAGCAGCACCAATAACAAGATGGCAAGAGGCAAGTGCAAGAGTCTAAGAAAGAGGAACAAAGACAACCTGGCAACATCAGAACCCAGCTCTCCCACCACAGCAAATAGCAGATATCCTAACTCACCAGAAAAACAAGATTTAGACATAAAACATACTTCATGCTGAGGATGGAGATCCTCAAGAAACACATAAATCACACACTTAAAGGAGTACAGGAAAGCCAGGAGAACACATGCAAACAAGTTGAAGCCCTTAAAGAGGAAACACACACACACAAATCACTTAAAGACCCAAAAGAAAGCACGAGCAAACAAGTTAAGGAACTGAAAACAGAAATAGATAAATGATAAAGAAATCACAAAAGGAGACAACCCTGAAGTTGGAAAACCTAGGAAAAACATCAGGAGTCTCTCCCTACCTATTCAATGTAGTACTGGAAGTACTAGCCAGAGCAATCAGATAGCAAAAAGAGGTCAAAGGAATATAAATTTGAAAGGAAGAAGTCAAAATATCACTATTTGCTAATTATATGATAATATACTCAAGTGACCCATAAAATTTCACCAGAGAACATTATAGCTGATAAAAAACTTCAGCAAAGTGACTGGATATAAAATTAACTCAATCAAATCATTAGCCTTCCTCTACTCAAAGGATAAACAGGCTAAGAAAGAAATCAGAGAATTGACACCCTTCACATTAGCCACAAAGAGTATAAAATATCTTAGGGTGACCCTAACCAAGCAAGTGAAAGACCTATATGACAAGAACTTCACATATCTGAAGAAGGAAATTGAAGAAGACCTCAGAAGGTGGGAATCTGTCCCATGCTCATGGATTTGAAGGATCAACATAGTAAAAATGGCCATCTTGCCTAAGGCAATCTACAAATTCAATGCAATCCCCATTAAAATTCCAACTCAATTCTTTATACTGTTAATTTGCAGATTTTGCATTTGGAATAATAAAAAACCCACGATAGCAAAAACTATTCTTAAGAATAAAAAAAAACTTCTGGGTGATAGACTAAAAGCATTCTCTCTAAGACCAGGAACAATACAGGGATACTTGCTTTGTTGGTTCAGTTCAACAATGTACTACAATTTCTACGTAGAATAATTATATAAGAAAAAAAGGTATCTAACTTGAAAAGAAGTAAAAGAATACTTAGATTACACGATCTTTTATGTAGAAATTCCTAACAAATTCACAGTATTTCAAATAAATTCAGACTAGTTCCACGATGCAGATTAACATAAAAAGGTTATATTTTTAAGAGTGCATAATAAAATAACCAAATTAGAGCATCCCATAGGTGCAAAGAAATTTATTTGGGGAATCCAACTTCTGGACTGCCTCTCAGGGGACAGAGAACATAATCCACTGGGAAGGCCTGGTCAATTTTAAGGGGAGTTAGTGGTGGGAGAAAAGGTGGTGACCAGAAGGGCCTAGGAGTTAGTATGATGGCTTTGATCTGTTGTAGGCTGCTTGTAATCAGGAACTAGTTGATGTCCTTGCCATGCCTATTTAATGACTGGGGAAGTAGTGGCTGTCCTAAGTAAACTAAAGGCCTTACAAGATTCCTGAGAAATGATGAGTTTAAATTTCTTTCTACCTAATAACAACCAGTGGTGGTTACTCTGTTTCAGACATTATCACCAGCACTGCCATTTTTGGGGTCCACTTGAACCAAACAGTATTTTTAGACATTATCACTGAAAAATTATAAATGAATTTCTGATGTCAATTTCATTTACAATAGCATCAAAAATTTAAAAAGGCAATAAGTTATATCGAAAAACTACAAAGCTTTTATGCTAAAAACTATAAATAAGCAGGTATGATAGTGTATATCTATAATCCTATTACTTGGGAAGAAAAACATCATGAGTTTGAGGCCAACTTGAGGTATGCACCAAGACCTTGTTCATAAACAAGCAAGCAAAATGTTTTCTTATAGGTGGTATATCTTAATGCCAGGCAAGGTGTCATATATCTATAATTTTATCATGAGGATACCGATGTCAGAGGACCTCGAGTTTGAGGCTAGATTAAGCTACTTGTTGATACTTTGTCTCCAAAAGAAATGGAAAAATTAAGCATTGCTACAATAAATTAAAGATACATAAATATAAAGATATTAGTGTCCATGACCTGAAAGATTTATACTCTTTATGTATTGTCACATGGAAGAAAACGTTTCTCACACCCTCCGTAATCATAAGCCCAAATGAGTTCTTTTATATAATTTCCCTCTGTCATGGTATGTTTTCACTACTATAGAAAAATACCTATAGAGTTAAGATGTTGATAATCTCCAAATTGCTGTAAAGATGTAATAAATCTTTGTTAAAATCATGATGATTTGATTTTTACAAATGGAAAACAGATTCTTGTTTTATTAATTATTTATTTACTTTATACCCTGAACACAGCTTCCCCTTTCCTCCTCTACCTCCATTTCCTCCCTTTTTCATCCATCCCTCTTCTCTTTGGCCTCAGAAAAGAAGCTTCCCCTGAATATCAACAAGCAAATATACCATGGATATCAAGTTGCAATAGACCTAGGCACATCTTTCTATTGAGGTTAGACAATGGAACCCAGTTAGTGGGCAATATAGTCAGATATAGCCCCTGATCTTTCTTTAGGAGTCCCACAAAAAGACCCATCTTCACAACTGCTATATCTGTGCAGAGGTCCTGGGTCATTCCTGTGTATGATTTCTGGTTGGCAGTTCAGTCTTTTTGAGGCCCTATGAGTCCAGGTTAGTTGATTCTGTTGGTTTTCTTGTAATCTCCTTGACCCCTCTTGCTCCCCCAACCTTTCTTCTTCCTCTTTTTATTTTTTTATTTTAAAAATTTATTTATTATTTTTATTAATAATTTTCTTTGTTTACATTACAAATGATATCCCCCTTCCAGGTTACTCCGCCACAGACCCTCATTCCACCCTCTCTCTCCCTCCTTCTTTGTCTCTTTGATGGTGCACCTCCACCCACTAACCCACTCAAGCCTCAAAACTCTAGCATCCCCCTATGCTGGGGCATCAAGTCCTATAAATATATGAAAATAAATATGTAAATAAATAAATATGTAAATAAATAAAACAATGAAAAATATATCCTTTTCATAAAAGATATTTTGTCATTATACAGGTCTTTCTTTTTCATGGTTAAAGTTACCCCAAAATATATTGCATTATTTGTGGCTATTGTGAAGGGTGTTGTTTTCCTGATTTGTTTCACAGACCCTTTGTCATTTGTATATAAGAGGGTTACTGATTTTCATTTTTAATGAATCTTGTGTCCAACCTTTTCACTGAAGATGTTTATCAGCTGTAAGAGTTCTCTGGAAGAACTTTTGGGAGGTCATGTATGCAAACTATCATATTATCTGCAAATAATGATACTTTGACTTTTTTTTTTTCCATTTTGTATCCCCTTGATCTTCTTTAGATGTCTTATTGGGCTAGCTAAAACTTAAAGTGCTATATTGAATAGATATGGAGAGAATGACCAGCCCTTTCTTACCCCTAATTTTAACAGAATTGCTTTATGTTTCTTTCTATCTAATTTGATAATTGCCTATTGGCTTGTGGTATATTACATCCATTGTCTTTAGGTAGGTAGGTGCCTTGTAGCCCTGGTCTCTATAAAACTTTATTATGTATGGGTGTTGGATTTTGTCGAACTCTTTTTCAACATCTATCGAGATAAGCATGTGCTCCCCCCCCCCCTTTGTTTGTTTATATAGTAGGTCACATTGATGAATTTTCATACTTTGAACCATCCCTTCATCTCTGGAATCAAGTATACTTGATCATAGTAAATGATTTTCTGATGTGTTCTTGGATTCAGTTTAATAGTACTTTATTGAGCATTTTTGTATCAATGTACATAACGTAGATTGATCTGAACTTCTTTTTCTTAGTTGAGCCCTTGTATGGTTTAGTTATCAGGGTGATTTTTTTCCTTTCAAAATGAATTTGGAAGTGTTCATTTGGATTCTATTTTATGGAATGATTAAAGTATTTGTATTAGCTGTACTTTGAAGGTCTGGTAGAATTATCCCCTGAAATAATCTGGTCCTAGGATTTTTTGGGAGCTGTTGAGAGGTCATTTACTTCATGTTTATAAGACTATTTAAATTGTTTACTTGATATTGATTTAGATGTGTTAAGTAATATTTATCAAGGAAATGGTCTATTTCTTTTATATTTATCATTTTTGTGATATACTAGTTTTTTAATTAAGGTCTAATAATTCTTTGTATTTCCTCAGTATCTGTTTTTATATCCCCCTTTTCATTTCTGATTTTCTTAATTTATCATTAGATATTTAATTTATTTACATTTTGAATGTTATCCTATTTCCTGGTTTCCCCTCTGGAATCCCACTATTCTATCCTCCCTCCTCCTGATTATATGAGGGTACTCTGCCACCAACCCACTACAGCCTCCCCTTCCTGGCATTTGCTTACACAGGGACATTGAGCCTTCACAGGATGAAGGATCTCCCCTCCCACTGATGTCCAACAAACTCATCCTCTGCTACCTATGTGGCTAGAGCTATGGGTCCCTCCATGTGTACTTTTTGGTAAGTGGTTTAGTCCCTGGGAGCTCTGGGAGGGGTCTGGTTGGTTGATATTGTTATTCCTAAGGGGTGCAAACCCCCTTGGCTACTTTAGTTCTTTCTCTAACTCCTCCATTGGGGAACACAAACTCAGTACAATGGGTGGGTGAAAGCATCCCCCCCCCCGTATTTGTCAGACTCTGGCACGTCCTCTCAGTAGACAGCTCTATCAGGCTCATGTTAGCAAGAACATCTTGGAAACCTTAATAGTGTCTGGGTTTGGTGTCTGCAGATGGGATGGATCCCCAGGTGGGGCAATCTCTGGACAGTCTTTCTTTAAGTCCCTGCACCACAGTTTATCTTCATATTTCCTCCTATAGATATTTTTGTTCCCCTTTCTAAGAAGGACAAAGCATCTGCACTTTGGTCTTCTTTATTCTTGAGCTTCATGTGGTCTGTGAACTGTATCTTGGGTAGTCTAAGCTTTTAGGCTAATATCTACTGAGCAGTGAGTACATATCATGTGTGTTCTTTTGTGATTTGGTTACTTCATTCAGGATGATGTTTTCTAATTACATCTATTTGCCTAAGAATTTCATGAAGTCATTATATTTAATAGCTGAGAAGTGCTCTATTGTGCAAATGTACCACATTTTCTCTATCCATTCCACTGTTGAATGACATCCATGGTTTTTCTAGCTTCTGGCTGTTATAAATGAACATAGTACAGAGCATGTGTCCTTGTTGTATGTTGGAGCACCTTTTGGGTATATGCCTAGAAGTGGTATAGCTGGGTCTTTCGGTCCAATTTTCCAAGAAACAGCCAGATGGATTTCCACAGTGGTTGTACAAGAGCTTGCAGTCCCTACAACAATGGAGGAGTGTTCCTCTTTCTCCACATCCTTGCCAGCATCTGCTGTCACCTAAGTTTTTGAACTTAACCATTTTGACTTGTGTTCAGTAGAATGTAAGTGTAGTTTTGATTTGCATTTCCCTGATGACTAAGGATGCTGAACATTTTTTAGGTGTTTCTCAGATATTCTCCTTTCCTCACTTGAGAATTCTTTGTACCCCATTTCAAATAGGGTTATTTAGTTTTTTGGAGTCTAACTTCTTAAGTTCCTTGTATTGGTTGTAGAACTGGTAAAGATCTTTGCCCAATTTGTTGGTTGCTTTTTTTCCTATTGACAGTGTACATTGCCTTATAGAAGCTTTGCAATTTTATGAGGTCGCATTTGTCAATTGCTGATCATAGAGCATAAGCCATTGGTGTTCTGTTCAGAAAATTTTTCCATTTGCAAATGTGCTTCATGCTCTTCCACACTTTCTTTTCTATTAGTTTCAGTGTGTCTGTTTTTATGTGGAGATCCTTGATCACTTAGACTTGAGATTTATACATGGAAATAAGAATGGATCAATTTGTATTCTTCTACATGCTGACCACCAGTTGAACCAGTAGCATTTGTTGAAAATGCTGTTTTTTCTCCCACTGAATGGTTTTACCTCCTTTGTAAATCATAGAATGAACAAAAGTTGTATGGATTCATTTCTTGGTCTTGAGTTTTATCCTATTGATCTTCCTACCTGTCTCTGTACCAATACTATGCAGTCTTTATCACCATTTCTCTGTAATACATCTTGAGGTCAGGGATCCTGTTTTCTCCTGAAGTTCTTTTACTGTTGAGAATAGTTTTTTGCTGTTCTGGGTTTTTGTTGTTGTTGTTATTTCAAATGAATTTGCAAATTGTTTTTTTGAACTCTATGAAGAACTGAGTTGGAATTTTGGTTGGTATTGCACTGAATCTGTAGATTGCTTTTGGCAAGATGACCATGTTTATTATGTTGATATTTCCAATCCATGAGCATGGGAGATATTTCTTTGATTTCTTACTCCAGAGACTTGAAGTTCTTGTCTTATAGATCTTTCACTTACTTGGGTAGAGTCACCTCAAGGTATTTTATATTCTTTGTGCATATTATGAAGGGTATCATTTCCCTAATTTCTTTTTCATTTTGTTAATCCATTGAGTAGAGTAAAACTACTGATTTAAATTAATATTCTATTCAGCCACTTTGTTGAAGTTGTTTATCGGGTTTAGAGTTCTCTGGTGGGATTTTTGGTGTCACTAAGTATACTATCATATCATCTGCATATAGTGATATTTTGACTTCTTCCTTTCCAATTTGTATCCCTTTGAACTCTTTTCATTATCTTAACTGCTCTGGCTAGGATTAGTACTATATTGTACCATATTGAATAAATAGGTAGAAAATCAGCAGCCTTGCCTAGTCCCTGATTTTAGTGAGATTGTTTCAAATTTATATTCTTTTAGTTTGATGTTGGCTACCTGTATATTCTATATTGCTTCTGCTAAGGTTAAGTATGGACCTTGAATTCCTGATATTTCCAAGTCCTTTATCGTGAAGTGGTATTGAATTTTGTCAAGTATGTTCTCAGCATCTAATAAAATGATCACGTGTTTTTTTCTTTGAATTTGTTTATATGGTAGATTATATTGATGTATTTTTGTAGATTGAACTATCCTTGCATCTGTGAGGTGAAACCTCCTTGATCATGATGGATAATAATTTTGATGTGTTCTTGGATTCAGTTTGTGAGAATTTTATTGAGTGATTTTACATCAATATTCACAAGGGAAATTGGTCTGATGTTTTCTTTCTTTGATGGGTCTTTGTGTGGTTTAGGAATGACTGTAAATTGAGGTTTCATAGAATGAATTGCTTAGTGTTTCTTCTGTCTTGTTTATAGAATAGTTTAAAAAGTATTGGTATGAGGTCTTCTTTGAAAGTCTGATAGAATTTTATACTAAACCCATATGTTCCACACTAAACTCATCTGGTTCTGGCCCTCTTATTTTCGGGGGGGGGGTGTCAGAGAATTTTAATGACTTCTCCTATTTCTTTAGATGTTACAGGAGTTTTTAAATTGTTTACCTGATGTTGATTTAACTTTGGTACCTGTTATCTGTCTAGAAAATTGTCCATTTCATCCAGATTTTTCAGTTTTGTAGAGTATAGGCTTTTGTAGTAGGATCTGATAATTTTTGGATTTCTCTAGTTTCTGTTGTTACGTCTTCCTTTTCTTTTCTGATTTTGTTAATTGAGATACTGTCTTTGTGCCCTCTGCCTATTCTGAATGAGGATTTATCTATCTTGTGGATTTTCTCAAAGAACCAGCTCCTGGTTTTGGTGATTCTTTGTGTAGTTCATTTTGTTTCTACTTGGTTGATTTCAGCCCTGAGTTTGATTATGTCCTGCTGTTTACTCCTTTTTTGTGCATTTGATTTTTTTTTTTTTTTTTTGTTTTAGAGCTTACAGGTGTGCTGTCAAGCTTCTAGTGTATGATCTCTCCAGGTTATTTTTGGAGGCACTCAGAAAATTATGAGTTTTCCTCTTAGCACTGCTTTCATTGTGTCCCATAGGTTTGGGTCTGTTGTCTCTTCATTTTTATTAAATTCTAAAAAGTCTTTGATTTTTTTCTTTATGCCTTCCTTAGCCAAGTTATTATTGAGCAGAGACTTCTTCGGTTTTATGGTTATGTGGGCTTTCTCTTGTTTTACTTGTTATTAAAGACCAGCTGAATGTATTGAGGTATCAGAATAAATTCAATTTTGATCTTAAAACACCATTCTAAGTTAACTTGCCATTCTAAAGGCATGGCCACCTCCTTTGAGGTCTGAGAAAAAAAATCATAAAATGATGTTGGCAGTTGCAAAATAGACACAGCAGCTTCAGCTAGCTCATAACAACAGACAGGGCTAAGAAAACATGGCTTTTTTCCAGGTCAAGGTGCTCCTTTTTGATGTATGCTCTCTCCTTGTGGTTTAACCCGGTGCTGTAAACCAATTAGCTTAAAGACCAACATCCCTTTGCCCTCTCATATAATGCTGCGTCTTAGAAACCCCCAATTGAAGGTTTTTCCTTTATAATCCCCCCTACCTAATTTAAACATGGTCTGCATTTTCTTTCCCATTTTATCAGGAAGGTTGGTACCCCAGGGTTGAGCTTGAATAAAGACTCTCATGTGATTACATTGAGTTGTGATTCTTGATAGTTTCTTTGGGAATTTTTTATAATCTGGAAACAACACTGTCTTTCTCTGTGGTGATCTGATAGGATGCATGAGATTATTTCATTTTTCCAGTATCTTTTGAGGTCCTTTATCTCTTGTATTCTGTTGGTGATGCTTGCATGTATGACTACTGATCTATTTCCTAGGTTTTCTATCTCCATGGTTGTCTCTCTTTGTGATGTCTTTATTGTTTCTATTTCCATTTTTAAATCCTAGATCATTTTATTCAATTCCATCAAGTGTTTGGTTGTGTTTTCCTTTAATTATTTAAGGAACCTATTGTTTTTTCTCTTTTAATGACCTCTACCTGTTTATCTGTGTTCTCCTGTATTTCATTAATGGACTTATTATGTACTTCTTAAAGTCTGCTATCATAATCATGAGTTGTGATTTTAAATCAGAATCTTGCTTTTCCAGTGTGTTGTGGTACTTACTGTAGTTGGAGAACTGGGTTCTGATGAAGCCAAGTAGACTTGGTTTCTGTCGCTTAGGTTCTTGAACTTGCTTCTTACCATTTGGTTATTTATGGGGTTAGTTGGCCTTACTGTCTTTGACTGGAGCCTCTCCCTCCTGTGATTTTCTTACTTTATATTCCTGTTCTCTTCTTAGTTAGTTTAGCTAAGGGTTTGTCTATTTTGTTGATTTTGTCTAAAAATCAATTCCTTGTTTCATGGATTCCTTGTATTGTTCTCTTTGTTTCTATTTTATTGATTTCAGCCCTGAGTTTGACTATTTTCTGCCATCTGCTCCTATTCACTGTGATTACTTCTTTTTGTTCTATAATTTTCAGTTATTATGCACATAGTATGAGATACTTCCAATTTTTTTTATGAAGGCACTTAGTGCTGTGAACTTTTCCTCTTAGCACTACTTTTATTGTGTCCCATAAGTTCGGGTGTGTGCTTTATTTTTATTAAATTCTTGAAAATATTTCTTTCATTTCCTTACTTCTTTCTTGACCCAATGGTCATTGAGTAGATAGTTGTTCGTTTCCAAAGGTTGGTAGTCTTTTTGTTGTTTCTGTTGTTGTTGATGTCCTGGTTTAATCCATGGTGGTACCATAAGATACAGGTGATTATTTAAATTTTCTTGTATCTCTTGAGACTTGCTTTCTGTACAATCATAATACTAATTTTGGAGAAGGACCCATGAGGTACTGAGAAGAAGGTATATTTTTTTGTGTTTGGGTGAAATGTGCTATAAATATTAGATGGATCTTTTTGATTCATAAACTCTGTCAGTTTCATTATTTCTATGTTTCGTTCCTGTTTTGATGGGCTGTCCATTGCTGATAATGCATACTTTATACAAATGGTTCCCATACATGCATACATACATACATACAGTCAAAATACTCATGTACACCAAATAAAATAAAAAGTGAATATGTTTTTTAATTACAATACAAAAGGAATTAGGTTGAACCCAAAATCTAGTTTCTAAGGACATTTAAATTACTTTTTATTTTCACAATAATCGTTTTAGATAGGTGTAATATCTCCCTGTTTATAAGCAGGACAATGAGTCTTTGTGGTTTTAGATGGGTGTCATTTTGATTATTCAGCTAAAACATGGCCAAAGAACCAGGTTTGATCACAGGCCAGCCTAACCTTTTAGGTCTGTACATTTTCTCATCTAACAGTGTGCTCTACTGATGCTATTCACACAGTCTTCTTGTTGAAGATGCTCAAGATTACTTGTACATCTAAACTATAGAATGAAGCTTAACATTTTCTGTTTATGCCACTGCCCAGAAGCTGCATAGTTTTCTTCCCTAACTCTTTCAATGACCAATTCCAATATCCTACATACTAAACTTTGGCTATTACCCTATTTTGAAGTGCTTTCTACACAGATACTTATAAGGTATTTGTGAGTGTGAGAGGCGGTAGGTGATATTAGGGTAATAGTAAAGGCTAAAAATACACACACATATTTTTATATCTCTTATTTTTTCAAATTTAACAAGCCTTTATATTATCTGCATGATTTCATTAGATATATTTATCTAACTATCTATCTATCTATATCTATCTATCATCATATATCAAAATGTCCTCACTCATTTTATAACTCTGGCTAGCCTGGAATTCACTATGTACATAGACTTGCCTGGCTTGGAACTGACAGAGATTGAATCACTTCCTGAGTGCTAGGATTAAAGGCATGTGCTATCATACCTGATTGTGGGCTTTAAAAGAATGTTTTGATTTATTCTTTGAAAATGCATTTTGAACATATTCACTACACCCCCCATTCTTATACTCTCAACTTCCTACGTACCCAACTTTGATTTTTTTTTCTTTTTTCCCATTGAGTACAGCTTGTTTTGCACAGCTAGTCTTGGGGGTAGGACCTGCTCTAGAGTGTGGTGAACCTATCAGGAATCACATTATTAAAGATTAATTCCCTCTTTCCCAGAAACTATCAAGTGTGGATAACTCTCAGCTAGTGATGAGATTTCATGCTCACTTCCCTACCAAAGTTATCAGTTTGTCTGGCTTGAATATGAACAGGTTGTGTGCATGCTGTCAGAATTACTATGAGGTAATGGATACTTCTGCCCTACTGTGTCATTAAAACATTGCTTCCTCCATGTCATCAACTCACTGTGGCTCTTTCTATTTTTATGCCTCCTATTCTTTGAAGTTCTCTGAAACCTGGGCAGGGGATATGTATACACATCCAGTTTAGGGCTGACTACTTCACAGTCTCTCGATTCACTGCATGATCATTTCCATCAATTGAAAGGTGCTTCTCCTTTAGATGTTTTGTGTACTATTGTTTTTTCTAGGAAACCCCATTGTGTTTTTTATTGTTTCTATGTGCCCTTTTACCAATAAAAGACGGTCTATGACAAAAAAAAAAAAAAAAAAAGAAAGAAAGAAAGAAAGATGCTTCTCTGATAAGTCTTGAGACTGGGTTGTGGATTTTTACTGGTTGAGCCAAATGGTACATTTTGAACTTCACAGTAAAATCTAAGATATCAATACAATTGAATGCTAGAAAAGAAAACAGATGTAATAAACAATGAATGGAGCACTTACTCTGCCAGACTTGAGGAAGCTATTCTTCTTAGATCTTATAAATCATGAACAAGTTGCAGGTGAGATGAAATGAGATACCATATAAATTCCAAAGATAGAGAACACTAACATCTCTATCTGTATATTCTAAAGTAATAATATAATAGTTTGCTTCCATTTTATAATTAATTGCATCTCAGATACATTTGACTTTATGAGAGTATAGTAAAATTGTGAATTTAAAACTGGAACGAATGTACCTAAGAAAATAGATTCTGTACCCACTGTCACAGTCTCATCTAACACATTCGCTATGATTGCATGGCATGCCCCACTGACGGTTTATTAAACATAATTTAATTAATTTAACATTGGTACATAAAACATGACATGGTACATGTCCATCCATTGGCTATTTTGGATTAACTTCACCTTTTAGTAATAAATTCTTGTAATAATTAGGAACTAAAACCTGTTCTCTCAGCAATATACAGATAAACAATTAAACTATTTTAGTTACCATAATGTCCAAAATATGTAAACTTTTTTTTGTCTTGCTTGAATTTTGTATCCTTGTTTCCAGCTAAAAGGTGGCAGAAAGTGAAGTTTCATCCAGATACCTGAACAGTAGCTCCTGGTAAACAGATTGTAAATTCTGCTTCTATGAAAGATTTTTTTTTTATACTCCAAACATTAGTGAGATCACCTAGCATCAGTCTTCCTTATTTTACTGAACATTATGTTCACCAGATACATCCATGTGGTCAGAAAGAACAAGATTTTCTTCTTTTAAAATTTAAATAATATTCCATTGTGAATATACATCACATTTTCTTTATCTATTCTGTCCACAGATGGACACTCTTCGTTTCATAGTTTGGGTCTTTTGAATAACCCTGTAAAGAATGTGGGAGTACATGGGCTCTTCACCATATGGATTTTATGTCTTTTAAATGTATGTAATATATATTCTACTTCCTCTTTCAGTAAATAATCTCTTCCAGTAATAGGATTTCTAGATTATATAATAGTTTAATTTTTAATTGTCTTTGAGGAACCTTCCACACTATCTTCTATAATATAAATGTCCTTTCAAATTCACAAACACTTTCAGATATGTTTTTAATGTATTTTGGCATGTAACTTGGGAATTAAAGAAAGGGATTGGAAGTATTGCATAGAGATACTTTTCAGTATTTGTTTATGTGACCAAATCTCAGTTTTAGGTTGCCTAAAATGAATTAAAAAATGTAACAGCATATTCTATTTTATATTGTCAAAACTTGTGTTCATTATATTAAAATACTGTCTATTCTGAGATGCTGTCAGTGCAAAACCACAGCTTCTACCTCAAAGAGAGTAAGAATTTACTCTGGAGCCTAATTTAAGTGACAAAGGCCCAGGGACATGAAGTTATTTTATGTCAGGTTGTATGCCCCATTGTGGTAGTAGTTTATTTGGATTTTTACAGCAACAAAAATGTAAATAAAGACATTTGAAAGGTTCATTGGTGGAAACCGTTAAGTGAATGATTATAGCAAACAGAGGAATTCCAACTACAGACTTCAAATGCTATATAATAGCTTTCTTAGTCCTTCAATTGGTAAATATGAGGGTTTTATTCATATGTTCCAAGGAATTTTATCTGTTCATCTGATACAGAGGTGGCCTATGAATGGTTCATTAGGGAGCTAAAGATAGCTCAGATGAAATTGTGGTTAGGTTATTGTCAGCATTCCAATCTGTTCATAATCATTGAAGTTTTTATCAGCCCATCAACCTATACAGACAACTTCTTTCTAGGAATCCTCTTCTGTAAAATACATATAAAATACATAATTAATGAAACCCTACCCTCACCCAATACATTAAGAAAATAATTTGTTACATAATATCTGGCACTTGCCCTGGTAACCCTATGTTCCAACTCAGTATAACTACATATTCTACTCTAAGGTCACAGCCCCCTAACTTCTAACCAGCAGCAACATGTGTCCCACCCTAAAGAGGTCTTGTCAATCAATGTCAATGTCTCCCATGGAGTGAATAAACAAATAAAAGGGACAAAGAAATTAATTTACAATATTTTAATTTCAGGTCTCATAGCTTATAAAGAGTCCTTTAAAGTTAAGTTTTGTTTTTTTTTTTTTTTTCAGTTGTGTGGGGAGGGGTCGGGTAAATGCACATGAGTGCATGTGCCCATGGACTCAAGGACATGGTATCAGAGCCCCTGGAGTTTCAGATAGTCATCAGCTTCCTCACACACCTTCTGGAAAGCAAAGACAGGTCTTCTATAAGAGCAGTATATGTTCTTGACCACTGAGCCACCTGTTCTGTCCAGGTCTCACAACAGTGAAGAAACAATATTTAAATCATTTACCATTATTTCAATTACACAGAAGGAAAATCATAACACAGAGACATGAATTCATACAGAATTTGAATTAGTTTAATTTTAAATATGTATTTGGATGCACATAAATACTCAAGAATTACTATATTATCAAATAACACATTTCTGAGAAGGGAATAAGGTAGTGGCACAAAGTCAGTGCAAAGCAGGGAGTGTGTCCAGACTAGATGAGTATGATTAAAGAAGATTTTGCCTCTCCATTAAAATATGAAGAGAATTATTTGTATACATTTACACAGATGACAAAATGTTGACACATTTCCTTATATTTTGTTTGCAGAATAAGAATAACTTGGCTATGCCTGAAGTAAAGAGATGACTGGCTCTGTCTTCTTAAAAATGATTTTAAGTCAACCAATTCAAAAGAAAATCAGGACTAAACACACTTTCCATCAAACGTGAAGACATCTGCTACCCAAAATGAAAATATATGTACAAATGCTGCCAAGTGCTATCCCACAGGTGTGTGTGGAGGTATGAGAAAACACCAAGCAAGACATCTTGGCAGTAGAAGGAAAATAAATCTGGCAAGAAAATGCATTCAACATGTGTGATCAAAGAGAACTGTGACAGAGAATCAGGTACCAATAATGTGAAATCATTGCCACTTGAAAAATTAAATGTATTCTGAATTCTGATATTAGGTGTTCAAATTCCATTAAGCTATAGTGTAAAACATTGATGCTATCATCTTTTTTGTCTAATTACAAATATTCTATTTTTTAGATCATCTTTCGAATTCATCCACAATATTTGGCAGTACTTTGCTTTCAGAGCTGGAAATTAGGGCTGGATATTTATATATGTATAAATTAAATGTAGTATCTCCATGAGAGATCAATGATAGCTGTTTGTCTCTTTAAATTATAAAATATTCATTTTTCTGCAGTGACATGCTTGTGTGTGTGTGTGTGTGTGTGTGTGTGTGTGTGTGTGTGTGTGTGTGTGTGTGTAGTTCATTGACCTAACAAATCCCTTCTTCCCAGGTCTCTTTATAACTTTCATGTCTTTTAGAGGGACCTACTTCATTTAATTAGGGTTACCTGTCATGGGTATAAGGTTATTTTGCTTGAGTGGAGGCTATGCCACTGTCTTAGTTAGGGTTTCGATTGGTGCTACAAAATACCATGACCAAAAAACAAGTTAATGAGGAAAGACTTTATTTGACTTACTTGAAGATCATAGTTCACTATCAGAGGAAGTCAGGACAGAAATTCAAACAAGGCAGGAACCAGGATATAAGAGCTTATACAGAGGCTCTGGAGGGATGCTGGTTACTGGCTTGCTTCCCATGGCTTACTCAGCCTGCTTTCTTATAGAACGCATGACCACCAGCCCAGGTATGGCACCACCCATAGTGGGCTGGACTCTCCTCCATCAATAACTAATTAAGAAAATATCTTACAGCTAGATCTCATGTAGGCATTTTTCAACTGAGGCTTCTTCCACTCTGATAAGTCTAATTTGTGTCAAGTTGACACACACAAAATCAGCCAATGCAGCCACCAAAGAACCTTCAGCTGTCTATAGCTTCTCTGGGTAAGGTGTGAATTTATGAGCCACCTCACCCTAATAACTTCCATCCTATCTCCCTACCTCAGCTCCATGTCCTTCTTTTTATTAATAACTACCTGAGTCCAACTAGTACTGTTCATATGCATGTGGATGTGCGTCCAATCGCTGAGATATGTATCTTACATGCAGCCACTAAGACATAAATAAACTATATTCCCCCAAAAGAGAGTGACTCTTCTTCCCTCAGCAGCCATCAGCTTCTGATAGCTCCTCTGATAAGTGTGTGGTCTTATAGACCCCTCCGCAACCCAAGGTGGAAATTTTACTTGTTTCATCTTCTAGAGACAACTAAAGCTGCTATGTGTTTATACAGGCAGCATCTAGCTCATGTCCAGAAGTCAACATTTTACAGCATTTCTCTCTAACCACTTACTCTTATACTCTTCATCCTCTTGTAAACTTTCCTGAACCATGGATAGGGAGAGGTCAATATTTTAAAAGATACATTAACAGCTAAATATTTAGAGTTATTTATATTCAGAACATTGCCCAGTTATGAGTCTTACATAAACCACTAACCACTGCAATATGAAGCTTATCTGATCAAAGTTGGGAGCAGCACACATCTATGGGTACAAACAAAAATATGCTGAAGGAAGTTTTGCATCATGTGCATTTAGCAATATAGCAATAATAGGTTTCCCCCTAGAATCTATAGCCTCTTCACCCATGGGCTTAAGGAGCTGGCTTCATTTCCAATAAGTGGTTGGCTGTCCTCATAACTGTCATACCATTATTGTTCTGGTAAGTACATCTTTACAGAGGTCAGTTTATAATGGAATACAGAGTTTAATGTCAAGCATGATCATTCATGTGTTTTCTCTTTCAGAAGCCTGTATAGTATCTTCTGACACTATGTAAGCTAACCAGAATAGAGACTGTTTCTTGGTCAGTTTGACATTGATTTCTCCATGTCTTGTGTTCAAATTTAATAGCATCTTCAGCAATAGATTCTTACCAATGTCTTGTTTAAGTGCCTTTGGAAACCCAAAACACAGGAAAGTATCCCATGCCTGACACTGAGATTTTCACCTAATAATCCATGTCTGGGAGGAACATGCTGAGTACGTTTTTTAACTCTTCTTTAAATCATTTAAACACACACAAACACAGACACTCAGACATAGTGGGGGGGTTCCTGAATTTTTCATTTTAAATTTATTTTAATTAATGTTCTCTGTATTTACATTTCAAATGTTATCTTCTTTGACCATACTCCCCTTCCCCTATCCTCATCCCCTTGCTTCCCTCTCTCAACCACCCTCTCCATTTTAGTGCCTTGGCATTTCCATGCACTGGAAAAACATGCCCTCACTGGACCAAAGGTCTCTTCTACCATAGATGCCAGAGAATGCTGTCCTCTGCTACATATGCAACTGGAGCCATGGGTCTCACCATGTGTACTTATTGGCTGGTTATTTAGTTCCTGGGAGCTCTGGAGAGTTTGGTTGATTGATAATTTTGTTCTTCCCATGAGGTTGCAGAGCCTTTCAGCTCCTTCGGTCCTTTCTCTAGCTCCATCATTGGGGTCCCATTGTTCAGTCTGAGGGTTAGCTACAAGCATCCTCAACTGTATCCATATCACTCTATTAGAGCTTCTGAGGGGCATCCATATCTGGCTTCTGCCAGTAAGAACTTATTGGCATCAGCAATAGTGTTTGGGTTTGGTGACTGCATATGGGGTGGATCCCCAAGTGAGGCAGTCTCTGAATGATATTTTTTCAATCTCTGCTCCTCCTCTATTTGTTCCTGTATTTCCTTCAGTGAACATTTTGTTCTCCTTTCTAAGAAGGATTGAGGTATACACATTCTGGTCTTCCTTCTTTTTGAGCTTAATAAGTTCTTTGAAGTATTTCTTGGGTATTTGGAGATTTTGGGGCTAGTATTCACTTATAAGTGAATGCATACCATGAGTGTTCTCTTGTGATTGGGTTACCTTACTTAGGATGATAACTTCTAGTTCCATCCATTTGCCTAGGAATTTCATGAAATCATTTTAAAATAGATGAGTAGCATTCCATTGTATAAATGTATAACAATTTTTGTATTCATTCCTCTGTTAAAGAATACCTGGGTTCTTTCCAGCTTCTGGCTATTATAAATAAGGTTGTAATGAACATGATGGAGCATGTGTCTGTGTTATATGTTGGAACTTCTTTTGGGTATATGCCCAGAAGTGGAATAGCTGGGTCCTCAGGTAGTACTATGTCCAATTTTCTGAGGAACTGCCAGACTGCTTTTCAGAGTGGTTGCACCAGTTTACAATTCCACAAAAAATGGAAGAGTGTTCTTCTTTTTCCATATGCTTGCCAGCATCTACTGTCACCTGAGATTTGATCTTAACCATTCTGACTGGTGTGAGGTGGAATCTCAGAGTTGTTTTGATTTCTATTTTCCTGATGACCAGGGATGTTGAACATTTCTTTAGGTGCTTCTCAGCCATTCCGTATTTATCAGTTGATAGTTCTTTGTTTAATTCTGTACCATATTTTTAATAGGATGATTTAATTTTCTGCAGTTTAACTTCTTGAGTTCTTTGTATATATTGGATACTGGTACTCTATCAGATACTAGAGAGGTAAAGATATTTTCCCAATGTGTTGCATGCTGTTTTGTTCTCTTGAGAGTGTCCTCTGCCTTAGAGAAGCTTTGCAATTTCATAAGGTCCCATTTGTAAATTCTGGATTATAGAGCATAAGCCATTGTTGTTCTGTTCAGGAACTTTTCTCCTGTGCCCATGTATTTGAGGCTTTTCATCACAGTCTCTTTCATTTGACTCAGTGTATCTGGTCTCATGTGGTGATCTTTGATAGACTTGCACTTGAGCTTTGTACAAGGAGATAGGAAAGGATCGACTTGAATTCTTCTGTATTCTGACTGCCAGTTGAACCAACACAATTTGTTGAAGATGCTGTCCTTTTTCCATTGAATGTTTTAGCTCCTATGTCAAAGATCAAATGATCATAGGTGAATGGGTTTATTTCTGGGTCTTCATTTCTATTTCATTGATCTACCTGCCTGTCTTTGTACCAATACCATGAGGTTTTTATCATGATTGATCTGTAATGCAGCTTGAAGTCAGAAAAGTTGATTCCCCCAGAAGTTTTTTTTATTGTTGAGAATACTTTTTGCTATCCTGGGCTTTTTGTCATTCCAAATGAATTTTCATATTTGCTCTTTCTAATTCTATGAAGAACTCAGTTTGAATTTTGGTGGGGATTGCATTGAATGTGTAGATTGCTTTCAGCAAAATGGCCATTTTTACTATATTAATCCTGCCAATCAATGAGCATCTTTTCATTTTCTGAGGACTTCTTCAATTTCCTTCTCCTCAGATGTGAAGTTCTTGTCATACAGATCTTTCACTGGCTTGGTTTGGGTCACAACAAGGAATTTTATATTATTTGTGACTATCATGAAGGGTGTCATTTCCCTAATCTCTTTCTCAGCCTCTTAATCCTTTGAGCAGAGGAAGGCTACTGATTTGTTTGAGTTGATTTTATATCCAGCCACTTTGATGAACTTGTTTATCAGCTGTAGAAGTTCTCTGGTAGAATTTTTGGGTCACTTAAGTACACTATCATATCATCTGCTAATAATGATATTTTGACTTTCTCCTTTCCAATGTGTATCCCTTTGACTTTCTTTTATTGTCTAATTGCTCTGTCTAGGATTTCTAGTACCATATTTAATAGGTATGGGAAAGTGGGCAACCTTGTTTAGTTCTTGATTTTAGTGAGATTGTTTCAAGTTTCTCTTCATTTAGTTGGATGTTAGCTACTTTTTTGCTGTATATTGTTTTTACCATGTTGAGGTATGGGCTTTGAATTCCTGATCTCGACAAGTTTTAACATGAAGGGATGCTGAATTTTGCCAAATGCTTTCTCAGCATCTAATGAGATGATCATGTGGGTTTTTTTTCCTTTGAGTTTGTTTATGTAGTGGATTATGTTGATGGGCTTCTGTATATTGAACCATTCATGTGTACTTGGGATAAAGTTTACTTGATCATCCAACAAAATTCTCAATCACCATAGATGAAGAAACCAGGGACAAAACGAAGTTACAGAATACCTGTCTACATATTCAGCCCTACAAAAGATAATTGATGGAAAACCCTGACACAAGGAGGAAAACTGCATTCTAGAAAAAGCAGGAAAGTAATCTTCTTGTAACAAACCCCAAAGGAGAAAAGTACAGAATCATAATTCTACATCTAACAACAAAAATAACAGGAAAGAGAAATCACTATCCTTAATATCTCTTAACATCAATGGAGTCAATTCCCCAATAGAAAGGCATAGACTATCAGACTGGATACGTAAACAGAATTCAGCATTTTTCTGCATGGAAGAAACTCATTTCAGCAACAAAGACAGACACTACCTCAGTGTAGAAAGCTGGAAAAAACTTTCCCAGCAAATGGTCCTAAGAAACAAGCAGGAGTAACCATTCTATTACCAAAAAATATAGAATTTTAACCAGAAGTTATCAAAGAATATGAAGAAGAACAATTTTTATTCATCAACTGAAAAATCTATCAAGTTGAACTCTCAATCCTGAACATCTATGCTTCAAATACAAGGGCACCCACCTCCATAAAAGAAACTCTACTAAAGCTCAAAACATATATTGTACCACACACAATAATAGTGGGAAATTTCAACACCCCTCTCTCATCAAATGAGCACAGACACAGTGAAACTAAAAGAAGTTATGAAACAAATGGGATTAACAGACATTCATTGAACATTTCATCCTAAAGCAAAAGTATACCTTCTTCTCAGTACCTCACAGCATGTTCTCCAAAACTGACCATACAGTCAGTCACAAACCAGGCTTGAAAAGACATAAGAAGATTGAAATAATCCTATATAACATTTTCATGTACCCTTCATTTAGTGAAACTTTCTGACAATATCTTATTTGTCATTCTGTATGCCCATTCTGTGTATGAAATTTTTTATTGTGGTATTGCTCCTCTTTATGTTCTTGTTTCCTATATTTTTACTATATCGTTGGCTTTCAAGAAAATAAATCTAGTAACTCATTTTGATTTTCCTGGATTTTACTTGTACACCAGGGTGAACAAACAACAAAAGATTTATAACTAGAATCTACATAAGAAAGAGAACATTGATTGGTGTTTATCTTTCTGAGCCTGAGTGACTTTACTTAGTTTAATTTTCTCAGTTCTGTATAATTTTAAAATCTAATTTAAATAGAATAATTTTTCTAATATCTCCACTATTTTATTATAGATACATAGTAAAGCTTCTTATTTTCATATATTTGTTTTATGTGCTATTTCTTTGATGAAAGTATTTATCACAGGGGTAGGGTTGGTTGTGCTGGTGGTGGTAGTGGTAGTTGTGTATGTATTTAAGCAGGGTCTCATGTATCTTACACTAGCCTAGAATTCACTATGTTCATGAGGATAAACTTGATCTACTGATCCTCATGTTTCCATTTTCCCAAATGATGGAGTTGTGTGCATGTGCAACCATGCACACCTACTTGATTTGAATTATGTTACTGAAGATTTTGTGGTATCTTAAGAATAGGATCATGTTTACACAGTACTTTTATACAAGGTTATATTTCTCAGTTTGCCAAAGGCTATTGGTGCATGAGTTCATATGATTAGGTGACATGGTCTTTTACTCTATGTACAGAGTATATTACATTTACTGGTTTACTTTGTTTCAAATCTTCCTTCCTTTGGAATCTTTAGTTTGGTGTAGAGGAATTTTAATTCAGAACTTTTGGTTTCTCTGGAAAGTGATCACATCAAAATGCCTTCTAGGCCTATATGATCCAGCTAGAATATAGAACCACTCTGTATTCCAGTATAATCTGAGAGAAAGAAAGACATACCCTTGGTATACACCTTTAATTTCTAACAATGAAGGTATGATTAGTTAGTAGACAGAAGCAGCCACGTTTGATAGTGACATGTAATTAAGGGGCATAATTACCAATTAAAAAAATATTTGACAGAATGAGTTAGGGATAGGATACACCCTACTCACACAAGAACTGTGCAGGAAGAAAAGACATGATACATAAGAACAGAGAGAGAGAGAGAGAGAGAGAGAGAGAGAGAGAGAGAGAGAGAGAGAGAGAGACAGAGAGACAGAGAGACAGAGACAGAGAGACAGAGACAGAGAAAGAGAGACAGAAACACAGACACAGACAGAGAGACAGATTTTTACAGACAGAGACAGTCAGAGAGACAGACAGAGAGGCAGGAGGAAGATGAGGAGGTGGTAGAGGTGGTGGTGTGGTGTATGTGTGGCAGCTTTATTGAGATAGTTTTACAGACATATTGCTGAGAGAACAAGCTAGCAAGCTAGACATGGGTGAAGACAGAACAAGCCAGATAATAAGAAGCCAGTAGATTGGAACATAATGCCATATTTAGTATGAGGCCAGGCAAAACATTCTGGTTAGAAACCAAGAGGAGCCAGACTGAAAAAGTTAGTTTAGAATCATTAGACTGGACAGAGGCTAGAAGCCTCCAGGCCTAAGGCTAAGGGTAGTTAGAAAAAAATGCTTTAGGCTCAGCACAAGCCATATATTCAAGCAGCTTTGGTATATCTGTTTATGTGAGGAAATAAAACGTAAACTTACAGTTTGGTCTCTTGAAAGTAACCCGTTGGTAATGATCACTTTTCTTTCTTTCTTTCTTTCTTTCTTTCTTTCTTTCTTTCTTTCTTTCTTTTTTCTTTCTTTCTTTCTTTCTTTTTTAGAACAACTTTATTTTAAAAACAAAGATAGATGTACAGATTTTAAAAGCATTTTTGCATAAAAGTATATGAATACATTTTTATCAGTACTTGATTTTTTTAAAGGTTTGATAGTGTGCATTAAAATATTACTAGTTACAATGGACATAAAGTACATGTAAAACAAGATGTAACGTGGAAATAGTCAAAGTTTTCTTGGTGTGTTGATTAAGCATAATGATTTCTCATCTTTTTTTTCTTTGGTCTTTGATTTTCTTGAACTTCATACAGTCTGTGAGTTGTTTCTGGGGTGTTCAGAACTTTCTAGGATCACTATCCAATTATCAGTGACTGCATATTATGTCTGTTCTTTTGTGACTGGGTTATCTCACTCAGGATGATATTGTCTAGATATATCCATTTTCTTAAGAATTTCATAAAGTCATTGTTTCTGATAGCTGAGTAGTACTCCATTGTGTAAATGTACCACAATTTTTGTATACATTCATCTACTGAAGGACATCTGGGTTATTTCCAGCTTCTGGATATTATAAATAAGGCTGATATGAACATTGTGGTGCATGTATCTTTGTTGTATGTTGGAGCGTTTCTGGGGTATATGCCCAGAAGGGGAATAACTGGGTCTTCAGGTAGTACTATGTCCAATTTTTGAGGAACTGCCAGCCTGATTTCCAGAGTGGTTGTACCAGTTTACAACCCCACCAACAGTGGAGAAGTGTTCCTCTTTCTCGGCATCCTTGCCAGCATCTGCCTTCATCTGATAGGATGCATGGGAGTATTTAAATCTTCTTATATCTATTGAGTCTTCTTCTGTGACTGATTATATGGTCAGTTTTGGAGAAGGTGCCATGAGGTGCTGAGAAGAAGGTGTATTCTTTTGTTTTAAGATGAAATGTTCTGTAGATATCTATTAATTCCAATTGTTTCATAACCTCTGCTAGTTTTACTGCATCCTTCTTCAGTTTCTGTTTCCATGATCTGTCCATTGATGAGAGTGGGGTGTTGAGGACTCCTACTATTATTGTGTGGGGTGCAATGTATTTTTTGAGTCTTAGGGTTTCTTTTATGAATATGGGTGCTCTTGTATTTGGAGCATATATGTTAAGGATTGAGAGTTCCTCCTGACAAATTTTCCCTGCAATGAGTAAAAAAGTGTCCTTCCTTATCTTTATTGACAACTTTTGTTTGAAAATCTACTTTATTCAATATTAGAATGGCTACTCCAGCTTGTTTCTTGAGGCTTTTTGCTTGGAAGGTTTTTTTCCCAACCTTTTACTCTGAGATAATGTCTGTCTTTGTCTCTGAGATGAGTTTCCTGTATGCAGCAAAATGCTAGATTCTGTTTATGTATCCAGTCTGATAACCTATTTCTATTTATTGGGAAATTGAGTCCATTTGTTAACAGATATTAAGGAATAGTGATTGCTGTTTCTTTCCATCTGCCACCAGGAACAGCGGAGATCCAGGGACACAGGCCTGGTGAGATGCGCTGCGAGTAGCTGGGGAGCAGAGAGGTCTGTGCTGAGTGCTCAGAAAGTGCGCCCACCCCCGATTGGTTCAGGGGGGCAGGAACACTGCTGAAGGGTCTCAGTTTCCACCAGGCAGGCCCATGTGTACAGAACAGGCGCTCAGGCCATCGGCCACCAGGAAGAGCGGAGATTCAGGTTCACAGGCCTGGTGAGACTTGCTGCAAGTAGCCGGGGTGCAGAGAGGTCTGGGTCGAGTTCCGAGAAACTGCACCCCCCATGATTGGTTCAAGGGAGCAGGAACTCTGCCTTAGGGACTTGATTTCCAAACAAGGGGGTCCGTGCATGCAGAACAGGTGCTCAGGCCTTCTGCCACCAGGAATAACAGGTGGATTCAGGGACACAGGCCAGGTACACGGGAGAGATGGGAACCAATCACCGACAACAATACCACATATAATCACAGACAAGATGGCAAGAGGAAAGCGAAAGAACTTACCCAATGGAAACAAAGACAACTTGGAACACCAGAACCCAGCTCTCCCATCACAGCAAACAGCAGAACGCCAAACACTCTAAAAAAAGAAGACTCAGACCCAAAATCATACCTCAAGATGATGATAGAGATTCTTTTGGTTTTCTTGCTTAGGTATTTTCTTGTTTTGACTAGGACGTAGTTTCCCTCCTTGTATTGGGTTTCAACCTATAATTCGTTGTAGTGCTGGGTTTGTGGTCAGATATTGTGTGAATTTTGATTTGTCTTGAAATATCTTTGTCTCTCCATCGATGGTGATTGATGGGAGAGCTGGGTTCTGATGTTGCCAAGTTGTCTTGGTTTCCATTGGGTAAGTTCTTTCACTTTCCTCTTGCCATCTTGTTGTCTGTGATTATATGTGGTCTTGTCAGTGATTGGTTCCTGTCTTTCCCGTGTACCTGACCTGTGTCCCTGGATCTTTGCTGTTCCCGGTGTCAAATGGCCTGAGCATTTGGTCCACACTCATGGACCCTCCGAGTGGAAACCAAGTCCCTATGGCAGAGTTCCTGCTCCCCTGAACCAATTGAGTGGTCATGCTTTCAATGTGCTTGGCCCAGACCTCTTTGTGCCCCAGCTGCTCACAGCACAGTCTCACCAGGCCTGCATCCCTGGATCTCTGCTGTGCCTGGTGGCAGATGGCCTGAGTATTTGGTCTGCACACACCGGCCCTCTGGGTGGTAACCGAGTTCCTACAACAGAGTTCCTGCTCCCCTGAACCAATCTGGGGGTTGCGGTATCTGGGCGCTTGGCCGAGAACACTCTGAGCCCCGGCTACTCACACAGCGCAGTCTCACCAGACCTGGATCTCCGCTGTTCCCGGTGGCCTCCAGCTTTATATATATATATAATATAAATATATTATATTAAATATGTATATATATATGACTGTATTGTTGTATGACTTTGCAAATTTCTTCTCTTTATTGTCTTCCTTATTGTTGATTCTGTCTACTTTGTTTTAAATTTGAATGGTTGTTGAGTTCATTCTTAAATGTTTCTGCTGGGTTCAAAAATTATTTTTAATCACTTAGGCTTGTGAATGTGTGTGTGTGTGTGTGTGTGTGTGTGTGTGTGTGTGTCCGTGTGTCTGTGTGTTTTGGAAGTGTACACATATTTAAGTTAGAAGAAAAACTGTGAGAAGTAGTTCTCACTGTTCACAATATGAATTTTCGGGATGGAAATCAGGCCTTTGGGCCTGGCAGCAAGTTCTTGAACCACATGAACTATCTCATTCTTCTGTTTTTCCCAATTTCCCTGCTAAACCATCTTCTATGGTCTTTAATTTCTCCTTCAATTACATGCTATTTAATTCATTTTTAAAACTTTCTTGCACGCATCCTAAATTGATTTTTTGTTCTTCATTCAACTGTTATTTGAGTGCCCTATAGTTCATTGGAAATTTAATAGGTCATTTAATAGTCTTAATAAAAAGCATCTTTTCTTTGTTACATTGGGTATTTCATCCTTGTCTTCCAGCATAGAGGAATTGCGAGCTTCAGGAGGTGCCATAGCAGCTTCTTTCTTCCTTCTGTTCCTTCTTCCTTTCTTTCTTCTTTCCTTTCTTCCTTTCTTTTTTCTTTTTTGTCTATCTTTCCTTCCTTCCTCCCTTCCTTCCTTCCTTCCCTTTCTTTCTTTCTTTCTTTCTTTCTTTCTTTCTTTCTTTCTTTCTTTCTTTCTTTCTTTCTTTCTTTCTTATGTTGCTTCATTTTCTTCAGGATTTTTTTCCCATTTACTGCTTTGTGTTTGTTTTGTTATACATACATCTTCCTGGACAGTTTTCTTTACTTGTGTTTATGTTTCTGACTTCTGTTTGTGGTGTGGCAGAAGCTGAGTAAAGTAACAGATATAATGGTCTGACAGCAGTTCTAGTGTTAATTTGCTATACCACATATTTGTATGCATCACTTATATCCCTGATAAAGTTATGAAACAGTGGCACTAGGAAACTAATTGAAAAGAAAATATAGTTCATAGTTTTGTAGCTAAAGATATTACAATGTAGTAAAATGACAAGGGAATGGGAAAAATGGGGAAATCCGATAAATTATGAATGAACAAAAAGTTTTGAGATATAAGATATAACTGAGGAATATAGAATAGGTGGAGACAAAGAAAAAGTGTGTCACAAGATTGGAAATAAGTAAGCATAAAAATAAGAAATTAAATTGACTAGTAGATACCAGTATTTCTTCCTAATTAAAATACATGTGGTTCCTGTATCTTCCTTGATTTTCCTTTGTAGAAGTCTTTTTAAAAAATATTTTATTGGATATTTTATGTATTTACATTTCAAATGTTATCCCCTTTCCTGGTTTCCCCCTCTCCCATTCCCATTCTCCCTGTTTCTGTGAAGATGCTCCCACTCCCACCTACACACTCCAACTTCAATGGCTTGGCATTCTCCTACACTGGGGCATTGAGCCTTCACAGGACCAAGGGCTTCTCTACCTATTGATGCCTGACAGTGCCACCCTCTCCTACATTTGGGGATGCTCTTTAAGTAGTTGTAGGGGACTGCTGCTTATCCCACTAATTCCAAGAAGTTAAGCTACTATGTCTTTCCTGCTCAGCAGGGTTTCTGTTTCAAGTTCTACTGACTGTGGAATTCACAACCCTGAGATCCCTAGCTTGGAGGTTATAACAGTCCCTGCTTGTCCTTCCACATAAGATTCTCTTTGACTGAAGGGGTATGGAGATACACAATCCACTTGTGTTTACTTTGCTCACTAGATGGAGTCATCAGTGATGCTAGAGCAACTTCATTACTCCACAAGGGTTCCTGCACCATTGCTTGCTGGGGAAAGCAATGGCAGAGATGCTTTTTTCCAGTGCACTAATGGAGAATCTCAGCTTCTCCTGCATTACTGCCAGTGACTGTCAGTACAGCCTATGCTACAGCAGGGATCTATTTCCTCACAGGGTGTACCTGACCTGGTTACATCTCTGCATTTCGTTATTATTCAAGTGTTCATGTCCCTGGAAGGAACTGATGACCTTACTTGGACCTGATCTATTCATTTTTTTGCTTATTGCCAGTTACACCTGGCTCTTCCTCTTCAGAGAAGATATGACTAAGGCATTTTTTTTCTCTTTTTCTTTTTGAGTCTTTCCTTGTAAGAATACTTTGCTACTGATGCTTTTGTTATTGTTATTTTTGTTATTTAGTGTTAACTCTCATCCTCCACTGGGTCACCCAGAGACAGGTTCTAGTCTGTAATCTTACTTGAGAGTGAAAATAATTTTTTTTTAATTTACTTACAGTTCTTCTGTTCTGAAACATTTTTAATCTTTATCAGCTGAGAGTGCTAATTAATAGGGAATAAACAAAAAAAATAATTAGCTTTCTTTGTAACTTTTGACTCCTCTTTCTAAAATTTAATTATAAAGTATTATGTTTGTTGCATTATTTTATGAATAACTCTTACTAGGTTAAAGAAATTCTACTTTGATGATATTTAGATCACACATTCCCAGAGATTTAAAATGAGTAACTTCTTTGCATTTAAGGAGTAGGATTATTTTTTCATTAGTTTCTGGAATGGATCCAGTAAAGTCTTACAGCTTTTTCAAAACCACTCAGTTAATTTACTTTTTTAATATTTCATTTAGAACTTGGCATTATGTTCCCAAATTGAACTTCCAGACAATTTTGCTTTCTGGCTTTATTTTAGCCTTTACTTTTACCCACTTTATTTTATGGTTATATTTTTCTAGGACCATAACAAAATTAATGACTATGCTTCATTTTTCTATTTTCTCAGTTTATTGAAAACTTATCCATGCTATCTGATTTTTCATTCTAGGAGATTTAAAAAAATTGACCACCCGTTACAGTAAATATTAAAAAAATATAAGGAGGTTTATCTCTTCAGCAACCCTGAGGTCTCACTCCTCAGGCCCGACCCTGATACAGAGCTGCCACTAGAGCACAACTTGTCTGCATAACTCCCTTCCCTTGGCAGCTTACTACGTACCGCCTGTTCTCCGCCTCTGTAGTGGGGTGATTCTGTACCCTCAAATCCCACAAACACAAATCTACAGCCCAATTGCTTTTCACTCAGGTTTATACATTCAACTCTCAATTCACAAACCCTCTACACAACAAGATTGTATCAAATAGTCAAAGATACAAACTACCCTTCTATATGAGATATTAGACCTATAATATCTTAATGTTCATAGTTTTCAACACCAATTCATCCCACCTGGGTCTAGCTGGTCCTTGGGGAAACTCCATCTTCCACCACACCTCTTCTCTCCCCCATCCTGCCCAGTCACTTGCTTTCTGTTATTTTACTAATTAAAATGGGCAGGTTCAGATGAAGCCACCTCTTGGCAGCCCTTCTTGGGGAAGTGGAATTAACATTAAAATGCAAACAGCTTCAAGACAATCTACAATCACCTACTCATTTTTGACTATTAATTTCCCTGTCACCTTTGTGTCCATATATGTTTTGTAAATCAAGTCAAGCAACCTTTAAAAAGGCTATTCATTTTGTCTACATTTCAGATTTATCATCTTACAATGTTTTTAATATTATTTTTATGGTTACATTTCTGTAGTATTTATAGTAATAATACCTGTTTTCATTCTAGAATCCTATTTTATCAAAAATCCATTCTTTATATTTTTTAGAATATTTCATTTTTACAGTGTGATCTTTACATTCTTTCATGTTGATTGTTTTCCACTAATATTATTGATCTTCTTTCTTGAAGATTTATCAGAATTTTAATTTGTTCTGTTTGAATATATCTTGACTATATATATAGAGAGATTATACACACACACACACACACACATATATATATATTAAAATCTATCAATCTTCCCCTAAATATATTTTTTCTCATTTTTTATGCTTCTGTATTTACAACTGAGATGATATTCCTATTCCTCGCCCAGCTCCAATCCTTCCTCCCCATCCATTTGCTTTCTTTCACAAAGGTGCACTCCCTCCTAATCACCCTCTCTATTTCATTGCCTTGCCATTTCCCTATGATAGAAAATTGTGCCATCCCTGGACCAAAAGCCTCTTCTCCCACTGATACCTGACACTGTTATCTTCAGCAACACGTGCAACTGGATGAATAGATCTCTCAATGTGTGCTCAATGGTTAGTGTTTTAGTCCATAGGAGTTCTGGAAGGTTTGGTTGGTTAATATTGTTGTTCTTCCCATGAGGTTGCAACCCCTTTCAGCTCCTTCAGTACTTTCTTTAGCACTTTCATTGGGGTCCCCGTGATCAGACTGATGGTTAGGTGCAAGCATGCTCAGCTGTATCTATATGACTCTAACATAGTCCCTGAGGAGGCATCTCTTTTGGTTCCTGCTGGTAAGTGCTTCTTGGTATCACCTAGAGTTCTTGGATTTGGTGGCTGCATATGTGATGGATTCCTGGGTGAGGCGGCTTCTGAATGATCTTTTCTTCAAAATCCCTGCTTTTGTATTTTACCTTGCATTTCTTCCTGTGAATGTCTTGTTCTCCTTTCTAAGAAGGACTGCGGCATCCCCATTCTGGACTTCCTCGTTTTTGAGCTTCATAATATCTGTGAACTCTTTCTTGGGTATTCAGAGCTTACTAGGGCTAGTACCCAATTATGAGGAAGTGCATACCATATGTGTTCTTTTGTGACTGGGTTACATCACTAAGGATGATACTCTCTAGTTCTACCCATTTGCCTATGAGTTTCATAAAGTCATTGTTTCTAATAGCTGAGTAGTACTACATTGTGTAAATGTATCACACTTCCTGCATCCATTCCTCTGTCTAAGGATATCTGGGTTCTTTCCAGGATCTGACTATTAAAATTAGGCTGCTATAAACATGATGGACCATGTGTCCTTGTTATATGTTGGAGCAGTTTTGGGGTATTTGCAGGGTTTTCAGGTAGTACTATGTCCAATTTTCTGAGGCAGTGCCAGACTGATTTCCAAGGTGGTTGTACCAGCTTACAACCCTACCAACAGTGGAAGAGTGTTCCTGTTTCTCCGAATCCTCGCCAAAATCTGCTGTCATCTGAGTTTTTGATCTTAGCCATTCTGACTGGTGTGAGTTGGAATCTCAAGGTTGTTTTGATTTGCATTTCTCTGGTGACAAGGATGTTGAGCATTTCTTTAGGTGTTTCTCAACCATTCAATATTCCTTAGTTGAGAATTTTTTGTTTTTACCCCATTTTTAATAAAATTATTTGATTCTCTAGATTATAGCTTCTTAAGTTTGTAATATTTATTAGATACTAGCCCTCTATCAGATGTAGAATGGATAAAGACTCTCTCCCAATCTGTTGAATGCCATTTTGTATACTTGACAATGTCCTTAGCTTTACAGAAGCTTTGCAATTCCATGAGGTTCCATTTGTCGATTCTTGATCTTAGAGCATAAGCCATTGGTGTTCAGGAAAATTTCCCCTGTGCTTATGTTTTCTAGGCTTTTCTTAACTTTCTTTTCTAATAGTTTCAGTATACCTGATTTTATGTGGAGGTCATTGATCCACTTGCAATTGGGCATTGTACAATGAGATAAGAAAGGATCTATTTGCATTCTTCTACATGCTGACTGTCATTTGAACCAACACCACTTGTTGAAGAGGCTGTCCTTTTTCCATTGAATGTTTTCGGCTCCTTTGTCAAAGATCAAGTGAACATAGGCATGTGGGTTCATTTCTGGGACTTCAATTTTGTTCCATTGACCTACCTTCTTATCTCTGAATCAATACCATGCAGTTTTAAACCACAATTGCTTTGTAATATAGCTTGGTATCAGGGATGGTGAATCCCTGGAAGTTTTTTTATTGTTGAGAATAGATTTTGCTATTCAAAGTTTATTGTTATTCCAGATGAATTTTCAAGTTACTTTTTCTAACTCTATAAAGAATTGAGTTGCAATTTTGATGGAGATTGCATTGAATCTTTAGATTGCTTTTGGGAAGATGGCCATTTTTACAAAGTTGATCCTGCCAATCCATGAGCATGGGAGATCTTTCCATCTTCTGAGGTTTTCTTCAATTTTGTTCTTCAGATATTTGAAGTTCTTGTCATATAGATCCTTCACTTGCTTGGTTAAGATCACCCTAAGCTATTTTATAGTCTTTGAGACTATTGTGAAGGGTGTGGATTCTCTAGTTTCTTTCACAGCATGATTGTCCTTTGAATATAGGAAAGTGGTTGATTTGTTTGAGTTAATTTTTATATCCAACCACTTTGTTGAAGTTGTTTATCAGCTGTAAAAGTTCTCTGGTAGAATTTTTGGGCTCAGTTAAGTATACTGTCATATCATCTGCAAATAGTGATATTTTGACTTCTATCTTTCCAATGTGTATCCCTTTGACTTTTTTTGTTGTTGTCTAATTTCTCTGGCCAGGAATTACAGTACTATATTTAATAAGTAGGGGAAGAGTGGGCAACCTTGTCTAGTCTGTAATTTTAATTGGATTGCTTCAAGTTTCTCTCCATTTAGTTTGATGTTGGCTACTGGTTTTACTGTATATTGCTTTAACTATTTTTAGGTATGGGCCTTAGATTCCTGATATTTTCAAGGCTTTTTATCATGAAGAGGTGTTGAATTTTGTCAAATGCTTTTGCAGCATCTTGTGACATGGTCATTTTTTTTTTTTTTTTTGAGTTTGTTTATATGATGGATTAGGTTGATGGTTTTCTGTATATTGAACTATCCCTGCATCCCTGAAATAAAGCCTACATGATGATGGTGGAAGATAGTTTTGATGTGTTTTTAGATTGGGTTTGCAAGAATTTTGTTGCATATTTTTGCATTGATGTTCATGAGGTATTGTTCTGAAGTTCTTTCTTTGTAGTGTCTTTGTGTGATTTAGGTATGAATGTAATTGTGGCTTCAAAGAATAAGTTGGGTAGTGTTCTGTCTGTTTCTGTTTTGTGGAATAATTTGGAGAGTATTGGTATTAGGTTTTCTATAAAAGTCTGGTCCTTGGCTATTTTTTGCTTTTTTTTTTTTTTTTTTTTTTTTTTTTTTTTTTGGTTGGTAGGCTATTGATGACTGCTTCTATTTCTTTAGAGGTTATGGGACGGTTTAGATGATTTAGCTGATCCTGATTTAAGATTGGTATCTGGTATCTGTCTCAAAATTTGTCCATTTTCTCCAGATTTTCCAGTTTTGTTCAGTATAGGCTTTTGTAGTACGATCTGATGATTTCTTGGATTTCCTCAGTTTCTGTTGTTTTGTCTCCCCTTTCCTTTCTGATTTTGTTAATTTGGATACTCTCTTTGTGTCCTCTAGTTAGTCTGGCTAAGTATATATCAATCTTGTTAATTTTCTCAAAGATCCAGCTCTTGGTTTTGTTGATTCTTTGTATAGTTATTTTTGTCTCTATTTCATTGATTTCAGCTTTGTGTTTGATTATTTCTTGCCATCTACTCCTGTTGGGTGTATCTGCTTCTTTTTGTTCTAGAACTTTCAGGTGTGCTCTCAAGCTGCTAGTTTATGCTTGCTTTAGTTTCTTTTTGGAGGTACTCACAGATATGAGTTTTCCTCTTAATACTGCTTTCACTGCATCTCATAAGTTTGGGTATGTTGTGCTTTCATTTTTGTTCAATTATAAAAAATTCTTAATTTCCTTATTTCTTTCTTGATCATGTTACCATTGAGTAGAGCATTGTTCAGCTTCCATATGTATGTGGGCTTTTTGTTGTTTTTGTTATTTATTATTAAAGAGAAGCCTTAGTCCATGGTGATCTGATAGGTTACATGGTAGTATTTTGATATTCTTGTATCTGTGGAGTCCTGTTTTGTGACTAACTGTATGGTCAGTTTGGGTGAATGTACCATGTAATGCTGAGAAGAAAGTATTATCTTTTGTTTTAGGATGAAATATCCTGTAGATGTCTGTTAATTACAATTGGTTCATAATCTCTGCTTGTTTCACTGTTTCTCTGTTCAGGTTCTGCTTCCATGATCTGCCCATAGATGAGAGTCGGGCGTTGAAGTCTCCCACTATCATTGTGTGTGATGTAATATATGCTTTGTACTTTAGTAGGATTTCTTTCATGAATGTGGGTACCCTTGAATTTGGAGCATAGATGTTCAACATTTAGAGTTCTTCTTGATAGATTTTTTCTCTGACTAGTAAAATGTGTCCTACTTTATATTTTTTATAACTTTTGATTGAAAATCTATCTTATTCCATATTAAAATGGCTTCTTCAGCTTGTCTCCTGGCACCATTTGCTTGGAAGATTTTTTTTTCCAGCCTTTTACTCTGAGGTAGTGTTTGTCTTTATCTCTGAGATGAGTTTCCTGTATGCAGCAAAATGCTGTGTCCTCTTTATATATCCAGTCTCATAGTTTATGTCATTTTATTGGGGACTGAGTCTGTTAAAGTTAACAGATATTAAGGAATAGTGATTGTTGTTTTCTGATGTTTTTATGGTTAGAGGTAGACTTATGTTTTTGTGCTTTTCTTCTTTTGCTTTTCTTGCATGATTATTTATTTGCTTTTTTCTTGGTTGTACTTTTCTTCCTTGTGTTGGATTTTCCCATCTATTCTCCTTTGTAGGGCTGAATTTGGGCTCAGATATTATGTAATTTGCTTTTGTCCTGGAATGTCTTGGTTTCTCCATCTATGGTGATTGAGAGTTTTGCTGGATATAATAACCTGGACTGTCATTTGTGTTCTCTCAGGGCCTGTATGACATCTGTCCAGGATCATCTAGCTTTCATAGTCTCTGCTGAAAAGTCTGGTGTAATTCTGATTGGTTTGCCTTTATATGTTACATGACATTTTCCCTTACTGCATTTAGCATTCTTTCTTTGTTTTGAACATTCGTTGTTTTGACTATTATGTGTCAGGGGTTTCTTTTCTGGTCTAATCTATTTGGAGTTCTGTAGGCTTCTTGTATGTTCATAGTCATCTCATTCTTAAGGGTAGGGAAATTTTCTTCTATGATTTTGTTGTAGATATTTACTGTGCCTTTTAGTTGGGAGTCTTCGACCTCTTCTATAAGTATTATCATTATGTTTGGTCTTCTCATTGTGTCCTGGATGTCCTGGATGTTTTTGGTTAGGAGCTTTTTTGCATTTTTTCTTACTGTTGTGTCAATGTTTTCTATGTTGTTTTCTGCCCCTGAAATTCTCTCTTCCATCTCTTGTAGTCTGTTGGTGATGCTTACATCTATGACTCCAGATTTCTTTCTTAGGTTTTTTATCTCCAGTGTTGTCTCTTTTTGTGATTTTTTAAAATCATTTTTATTTTTGTTTTCAAATCCTTCATCTGTTTGGTTGTGTTTTCCTATAGTTCTTTGAGTGATTTTTGTGTTTTCTCTTTAAGGGCTTCTATTTGTTTATGTGTGTTCTCCTGTAAATGTAATCCATGAGCTTCATGAAGATCTCAATCATCATCATCATGAAGTATGATTTCAAGTCTAAGTTTTATTTTTCTGGTGTTGTTTGCAATCCATTACTTGCTGTGGTGGGAGAGCTGGGTTCTGATGCTGCCAGGTTGTATTCATTTCTATTGCTTAGGTTCTTTCCCTTTCCTCTTGCCATCATGTTATCTGTGATTATAGGTGATCTTGTTATATCTAACTGGAGCCTGTCTCACCTGTTTGTATGAGGGCCTGTGTGCTCAGGAAGGAGATTGTTTCTGTGTTTTTGGCTCTTCGGGCAGGCAGTGAGTTCTGATGGCAGTGACTCTATTCTGTCTTTGGGTGCTCAGATGGGGGAGTGCTTGAGAGACTGTTCTGGGAGCTCAGCTGTCTGGGGGCAGGTCCTGAGTCCTGATGGTGGTCACAAGGCCTCCTTCTGGGCTGGAAAAGACCCAATCCCAGAGTGCATCATAATATCTGCCCTCTGAGCACTCCAGTTATTGATTGGTATGTGGCAGGCTCCTCATGGGTTCAGGTGGAAGAGCACTTGCAAGCCTGTTCTGGGAGCTCAGCCATCTGCAGGCAGGTTCTGAGTCTTCATGGCAGTCACCTGGCCTTCTCACTGGGCTGGAAAGGCTAAATATTCTATTTTAACTCCATTGGTCAGCTTTTAATATATAGCTCTTTCATTGTCGTTTACTAAAATGCATAATATTTGAAATTTATAGTCATTATTATTGTGTGCATGTACATGGGGTCTCTGCAGGTGTTTTTGCTATGGCGAGTTGGTTGAAGTTAGTAAACAATTAATTTATAGCAATCATTTTTATATTTCCATTTTCATCTTTACAATTATAAAGCTCTCATGTTATCAGGCTAGTGTGTCAACTAACTTTATCCCCTAAACCATCTTGCTGCCTCTTGAAAATATTTAATTGAATAAGTGATTATTTTTTTCATATTTAATCTGATCTTCATTTATAAATGTATTCAGAAATCTGCCTCTAAGTATGTTTTTATTATATATTTTAATAGCATTAATTATGGTGAAAAATGACTATACATTTGGGTTGAGGAACATGAAACTTTGTAGCTTATGATGTGCTCATGAAAAAAGTAAATTCCATGATAGTTAAGTTAGAGAACAGAGATTATTCAAATCTTTTGTAGGTTTGCTAATTTCTGTTTGCCTGATCCATTTATTTCTTAGCAAAATTAAGTCTACTCTATCAATTTATCAAATGTTTAATCTTGCTAATAATTTGGCTGTGTACAAAAAATATAAGATGGTCATCATCATTAGTTTGGGTTGATTTTTTTTCTTTTCTTTTTAAAAAAATATTTATTTTCACCTTATTATGTGAATGTTTCACTTGCATTTATGTAAATGTATCACATTCTTCCATTAGGACTGGGAGAAAACATTGAATTCCCTGGAATTATAATGACAGATAGGTTTTAGCTGTCATGTTGGTGCTAAGAAATCAGCATAGGTGCTCTTCAAGAGCAAAAAATGCTTCTAACTTTTGAGCTATCTCTCTAGCCCCTTCTCTCTTTTTCTTTTTTTGAGACCTAGTTTCACTATGTAGTAGTTCAGTCTGACCTCAAACTCATGATCCTTGTGCATCTAATATAGAATACTGCAATTACTGATATGTGTCATCAACCCATCTGGAGTTTTCTGTTATCTGTTCGTTAGTGTGACTCTTTCCTCATGTTTTACACAGCACATTCTATTTTGTATGATATTAATAACATGACTTCAACCTCCTTTTGTTTTGGTTAATATTTAACTATTTAACTGGTGTAACTTTCTCTACACCTTTATTTTCCATGTCACTTTCTTTCTTTTTACTGTTACGAAAAGCCTGTAGCTGGTTAAATTTTGATACAATGTGAGTTTCACTCATTTAGTAGATATACTCTATTTTCATTCATCATTTAAGTGTTTGATATATTGCCTTCTTTTAGTTTACAATTTTCTTCATTCCTGTGTTTGTTAATTTTTCATTGATGTGATCAAATACTATGAGTAAACACAAGTAATAGAAGGAAGAGGTTTCTGAGGCTGAGGGGAAGTTATGGTTCTAGGCAGATAAGGATCTAATATGACAGGGAAGCATGGAAACAGGTGGTAAACATGGTACCAGGAGCAGGAAGCTGAGAAGTCACAAGTTCAAGCACAAGCATAAAACAAAGCAAGCAAACTAAGAGCGGCACAGGGCTATTAATGGCACAGCCTACCCCTTGTGATGTTACCAACTGGAAATAAGTGTTCCAATGTATAAAACAATGGCAACTATTTCTCATTCAAACCACTATAAGTATGCATTTCATACTATTTTCATTACAGTCAACTAGGATTCACATCCCTTCTTGGTTTGTTATGTATCTTATGTCTGTTGTTTTTGTGGTCACTTTAAACTATTTGATCTTTCTATTTTTCAACAACTGATATTAACACGGATTTCTATCCTACTGAAGAACAAAATAATATGATGCTCTCCTTCTTGTTCCATGTTACTGTTGCTTAAATGTTTAGTTTCACCTTTTACTTAACAGCTTTAATTCTATTTTTTAAGTAATTGGTGCTTATTGAAGACTTAGTAGTGGGTAGGAGCAAATTTTTTGTAGGCAGCCTCTGTACTTACTAGTTGTGAATTTATAAGGGAGTTGCCTCAGTTTTTCAAGTCTTCGTTCTCTCATCTACAAAGTCAGCTTAGATCACTAACAGATTTGGAGATTTTGGTAAAGTCCTATGAGGTTGTCTTTATCGTGGTGAAGGTTTTATAAGTCTTACAAACTATAAGAGCTATAGATTTATTGAAGTATTTAGGCAGTTATTTGTTTACAGCACTTTTAGCATTTAACACTTTCTAGCCCTTACATTCTTTTTCCAGTACAAATCATTTTGAAATTCTGTTAGTCTGTGAGTAATACACTTAAGATTTATATATCTATAAAATTTTTTATTTTATGCTCCCTGTAGGATGATAATTTAGCTGTATATAGCTTTCCTAGATTGTTATGTTTTCCTATAAACTATGAATATGTTATTACACTGTTTTATGTAACCCCTTAATGGTGCTATAATATCACCAGCCAACATTCCATTTCCCAACTTTGGATGCCTTTTGGTTTTGTTTTCCTAGTATAGAGTCATACTATGTAACTCACACTGGCATGAAACGTTCAATCTTTCTTCCTTTGTTTTCTAAGGGCTGAGATTATAGTTATGTACCACCACAACCCAAAAGAGTCTCTTTAGAATACTGAGGGATTTGAATATATACTCAAGACTGGTATACCTTTTCCATATGACAGCTCTATTTCACATTGTCTAAGAAACCTCCAAGCATTTCCAAATTGGCTGCAATATATTTCCACCAAATAAAATGCTACGTGTATTACAGCTACATCCATGCCAACATTTATTGTCCTTTCTATTCTTGATGGTGGCCACTCTGACTGGGATAAAAAACGTTAGTTTTAATTTGTATTTCCCTAAAGGTAAGGGAAGTTGAAAACTTTCAAAAATGTTTCCATCTATTTGTATTTCTCTTTTAAATTGTGGGTGGGTAGGAATGGAAGCATCTTCATGGAAGCATGGGAGGAGGCAGAATGAGAAGGTAAAGGGGATAACATTTGAAATGTAAATACATAGATTATTCAATAAGAGGATTTTAAAAAGAAAATTGAAAGTCTCATCCTATGAGATGGTAAAAATGCCTTTGAGAAAAATTCAGCATCTCTTCATGATAAAAATCGTGGAGGGATCAGGGATACAGGGTTTATACCTAAAAACAATAAAGGCAATATACAGCAATTCTATAGCTAACATCAAATTAAATAGAGAGAAACTCAAAGTAATTCCACTAAAATTAGGAAAAAATACAAATTGGAAAAAAGAAGTTATTTACAGATGATATGATAATTTACATAAGCAATCACAAAAATTCTACAAAGGAACTCCTAAGGCTGATAAACATTTTCAGGAAAAAAAATAACCCTCTTATATACAAATGCAAAGATGCTGAGAAAGAGATCAGGGAAGCAACACTGTTCACAGTAGACATAAATAAAGTATTTTGGGCGTAACTCTAACCAAGCAAGTAAAAGACTTCTATAACAAAAAATTCAAGTCTTTAAAGAAGGAACTAAAAGGATATATCAGAAGATAGATCTCCCATGATCATGGACTGGTAGGATCAATCATAATAAAAATAATCATTGTAACAAAAGAAATCTGTAGATTCAACACAGTCCCCATCAAAATTTCAACAAAATACTATGCAGATCTTGAAAGAATAATGTTCAACATCATATGGAAAAAAACCCAAGGTAGATAAAACAATTCTATACAATAAAAAAAAAAACACCCAGACTTATTACTATCCCTGATTTCAAGCTGTACTATAGAACAATACTTATAAAAGACATATGGTATTGGTATAAAAGCAGATAGGTTGATAATGGAATCAAATTGAAAATCCAGACATAAATCCACATACCCCTGGTCACCTGATTTTTAAAAAGAAGCTAGATATATAAATAAATGAATAAAAAAGTGTTTTCTTTTTTAAATTTTATTTTAAAAAACAAAGATAAAAGAAAAAAATTTAAACATTTTTGCATAAATGTATACAAAGACATTTTTTGTCAGTGCTTGGCTTTTTTTTTCCTTTTTTTAAGGTTTGATACTCTGCATTAAGGTCTTACTAGTTTCAATGAGCAAAAAGTACATGTAAAACACGATGTAACCCATAATTAGTCAACGTTTTCTTGGTGTGTAAGGATTGAGCATAATGTTTTTTCTTTGTGGTTGTTTTCTTTTTTTCTTGAACTTAACACAGTCTGTGAGTTGTTTCTGGAGCAGTCCTAGCCTCTGACATTAGCATCCCACTATCAGTGACTGCATATTATGTCTGTTCTTTTGTGACTGGGTTATCTCACTCAGGATGATATTCTCTATATGCAACCATTTTCTTAAGAATTTGGTTAAGTCATTGTTTCTGATAGCTGAGTAGTACTCCATTGTGTAAATGTACCACAATTTTTGTATCCATTCATCTACTGAAGGACATCTGGGTTCTTTCCAGCTTCTGGCTATTATAAATAGGGCTCCTATGAACATTGTGGTGCATGTATCTTTGTTGTATATTGGAGTGTCTCTGGGGTATATGCCCAGAAGTGGAATAGCTGGATCTTCAGGTAGTACTATGTCCATTTTTCTGAGGAATCGCCAGACTGATTTCCAGAGTGGTTGTATTAGTTTGCAACCCCACCAACAGTGGAGAAGTGTTCCTCTTTCTCCACAACCTCGCCAGCATCTGTTGTCATCTGAGTTTTGGATCTTGGCCAAACTGACTGGTGTGAGGTGGAAACTCAGGGTTGTTTTGATTTGCATTTCCCTGATGGCTAAGGATGTTGAGCACTTCCTTAGATGTTTCTCAGCCATTCGGTGTTCCTCAACTGAAAACGTTTTGTTTAGCTCTGTACCCCATTTTTTAATAGGGTTATTTGATTCTCTGGTGTCTAGCTTTTTGAGTTCTTTGTATACCTTGGATATGTTATGTTCATAAATAAATGTCTGATAAAATTCTGCACTGAACCTGTCTGGACCTGGGTTTTTTTGGTTGGGAGACTTTTGATGACTTCTTCGATTTCTTTAGATGTTAAGGGATTATTTAGATGGTTTACCTGGTCCTGGTTTAACTTTAGGATCTTGTATCTGTCTAGGAATTCATCCATTTCCACCAGATTTTCCAACGTTGGGGAGTATAGGCTTTTGTAGTAGGATCTGATGATTTCTTTAATTTCCTCAGTTTCAGTTGTTATGTCTCCACTTTCCTTTCTGATTTTGTTAATTTGTATACTCTCTCTTTGCCCTCTAGTTAGTCTGGCTAAGGGTTTATCAATCTTGTTGATTTTCTCAAAGAACCAACTCTTGGTTTTGTTGATTTTTTTCAATGGTTCTTTTTGTTTCTATTTGGTCTATTTCTGCCCTAATTTTGATTATTTCTTGCTGTCTACTCCTCTTGGGTGTATCTGCTTCCATTTGTTCTAGAGCTATTAGTTGTGCTGCCAAGTTGCTGAAGTATGCTCTCTCCAGTTTCTTTTTGGAAGTGCTCAAGGCTATAAGATTTCCTCTTAGTACTGCTTTCATTGTATCCCATAGGTTTGGGTATGTTGTGTTTTCATTTTCATTGAATTATAGAAAATTCTTAATTTCTTTCTTTACTTCTTCTTTGACCCTGCTATTGTTTAACAGAGTGTTATTTAGTTTCCATGTGTATGTGGGCTTTTTTTTGTCTTTGTTGTTGTTAAAGACCAGCCTTAGACCATGGTGATCTGAGAGGATGCATGGGAGTATTTCAATCTTTTTATATCGATTGAGGCTCATTCTGTGTCCAATTATGTGGTCAATTTTCGAGAAGGTGCCATGGGGTGCTTAGAAGAAAGTGTATTCTTTTACTTTAGGATGATATGTTCTGTAGATATCTATTAATTCCAGTTGGTTCATAGTCTCTTCCAATTTTTTCAGTGTCCTTGTTCAGTTTCTGTTTCCATGATCTATCCACTGGTGAGAGTGGGGTATTAAAGTATCCCACTATTATTGTGTGGGGTGAAATGTATTTTTTGAGCTTTAGTAGGGTTTCTTTTATGAATATGGGTGCTTTTGTATTTGGAGCATATATGTTAAGGATTGAGAGTTCCTCCTGACAGCTTTCCCCTGTAATTAGTAAAAAGTGTCCTTCCTTATGTTTGTTGATAGCTTTCTGTTGGAAATTTACTTTATTCGATATTAGAAAGCCACTCCAGCTGGCTTCTTGGGGCTGTTTGCTTGAAAGTTTTTTTTCCCACCCTTTTACTCTGAGATAGTGTCTGTCTTTGTCTCTGAGATGAGTTTCCTGTATGCAGCAAAAGGCTGGAATTTGTTTATGTATCCAACTGATAGCCTATGTCTCTTTATTGGGGAGTTGAGTCCATTTATGTTAATAGATATCAAGGAATAGTGGTTTCTGTTTCCTGCTATTATTGCTTCTGTAGGTTGAGTTGTGTCTTTGTCTCTTTCTTCTTTTGGTTTTCTTGCTTAGGAGTTTTCTTGTTTTTACTAGGATGTAGTTCCCCTCATTTTATTGAGTTTTCCACCTATAATTCATTGTAAGGCTGGGTTTGTGGTCAGATATTGTGTAAATTTTGATTTGTCTTGAAATATCTTCATCTCTCCATCGATGGTGATTGATAGTTTTGCTGGGTATAGCAGCTTGGGCTGGCACTTGTGCTCTCTTAGGGTGTGCATGATGTCTGTCCAGGCTCTTCTAGCTTTCATAGTCTCTGTTGAGAAATCGGTTGTGATTCTGATTGGTCTGCCTTTATATGATACCTGACCTTTTTCCCTTACTGCTTTTAGTATTCTTTCTTTACTTTGGGCACTTGATGTTTTTACTATTATGTGTCGGGAGGTATTTCTTTTCTGGTCCAACCTATTTGGAGTTCTGAAGGCTTCTTTTATGCTCATGGTCATCTCATTCTTGAGGGTAGGGAAGTTTTCTTCTACGATTTTGTTGAAGATATTTACTGTGCCTCTTAGTTGATACTCTTCTCCCTCTTCTATTCCTATTAATCTTAGGTTTGTTCTTCTCATTGTGTGCTGGATCTCCTGGACATTTTGGGTTAGGAGCTTTTTGGTTTTTGCATCTTCTCTGGCTGTTTTGCCTATGTTTACAATGTTGTCTTCTGCCCCAGAGATTCTCTCTTCCATCTCTTGTAGTCTATTGGAAATGCTTGCTTCTGTGACTCCTGATTTCTTTTTTAGGTGTTCTACCTCTAGGGTTATCTCTTTTACTGTTTTCTTTATTGTGTCAATTTCCATTTTAAATTCCTTCTTCCATTCCTTCATCTCTTTGGTTCTGTTTTCCTCTAGTTCTTTGAGTTTTTTGAGTGTTTTTCTTGTTTCCTCTTTAAAAGCTTCTGATTCTTTTTGCTTTTCCTCCCATTCTTGTTTAATGATCTCTATCATTGTCTTGAGGTATGATTTTAGGTCTGGGTCTTCTTTTTCTGGAGTATTTGGCATTCCAATGTTTGCTGTGATGGGAGTGCTGGGTACTCATGTTGCCAGGTTGTCTTGGTTTCCTTGGGATATGCTATTTGGCTTTCCTCTTGCCATCTTGTTGTCAGTGATATGTTCTTTCCTCTCCCTTGTACCTGGTCTGCGTCCCTGGATCTCCACTGATCCAGGTGGCAGGTGGTCTGAGGCTGTTCTGCACCCCAAAGCCACCGGGTGGGAACAGAGGTCACAATGCTGGGTTTCTGGTCCCTGGATCAGGCAGGGCAGGGGCGTGCTTTCCGTGTGCACTTTGCAGAGATCTCTCTGCCCCCTGGCTACTTGGATCTCCTTCTCACCAGGCCTTTACCTTTGGGAACTGCTGGTCCAAGTCAAATGTGTTTTCAATAAAGGCTGCTGGTATAATTGTGTATCTGTATTTAGAAGATGCAAATTGTTCCACATCTATCACTGTACAAAACTCAAATCCACATGGTTCAAAGACCTCAACATAAAACCACAAACACTGAATTTGTTAGAAGTGAAAGTGGAGAATAGCTTTGAATGCACTGGCAAAATAGATAGCTTTCTGAACAGAACTCTAATAACTTAGACACTAAGGTCAACAATTAATAAATGGGACATCATGAAACTGAAAATCTTTTGTAAGGCAAAGATCACTGCCAATAGGACAAAATGACAGTCTTTAGAATCAGAAAAGATTTTTACCCACTCCATATCTGACAGAGGGCTAAGATCAAAAATACATTAAGAAGTCAAGAAACTAGCCATCAATGAACCAAATAATCAAATTAAAAATGGACCACTTATCTAAACAAATAATTTTCAGTAGAGTAATTTCAAATGAGTGAGAAGCACTTCAAGAAATGTTCAACATTCTTAGTATCAGGGAAATACAAATCATAACAACTTTGAGATTCTGTCTTACAACTGTCATAAATGGTTAAGATAAATAACACAAGTGACAGCTCATTATGGTGAGAATGTGGAGTAAGGGAAACACTCCTTCCTTGCTGGTAGGAGTTCAAACTTGTATAGCCACTTTTGAAAACAATATGAGGGTTTCTCAGAAAATTGGAATTAATCTACCTCAAGACCTAGCTAGATCACTCTTCAACATGTACCCAAAGTTTGTTCTACCATACCACAAGGACGCTTGCTGAACTATGTTCATAGCAACTTTATTCATAATAGCCAGAAACTGGAAAAAATACTAGGTTTCCCTCAACTGAAGAATGGTTCAAAAAAAAATATAGTACATTTATACAATGGAATACTATTCAGCTATTAAAAACTATGACATCATGAAATTTGCAGGCAAATGAATGGAAGTAGAAAAAAATCATTCTGAGATGGGTAACCCAAATCCAGAAACACAAGCATAATGTGTACTCACTTATAAGTGATTATTAGCTGTAAAGTAAAGAATAATCATGTTACAGTCCACCGACCCAGAGAAGTTGAGTGACTAGGCAGTCTCACAATGGGAACACATGAATCTTCCTAGGAAGGTAAAATAGTGTAGATTTTGTGGGTGGAATGAGGGCCAGTGTGGATAGCAACAGGAGGAATCAGGTAGAGAAGGATGTAAGGAGAAAATACTAGGAGAAATGAGTGGAACTGAGGGGAATTTTGGGAGAGAGGTAGAAACTTAGTGCAATATAAACACCATTGAATCTATGAGGTTGACACTAAGACTCCTAGCATTGGGGAATATGGAGCCTTAAAGGGCCATCTCTGGTAACTAGACAAGACTTTCAGTGGTGGAGGGATAAGAACAGCAACTCAGCCATAAAACCTCCAGTCTACAGTTTGTCATGTCTGCATAATATGCTGGAACCGCAGCCGAGCATAATTGTCATCACAGAGACTAGAAAGACTTCATCCAGATAGAAACAGATGGAGATTCCCACAGCCAAATATTAGGCAAAGCTTGGGGAATCCCATGGAGGGGGGCGAAGATTAGAGGAACTGGAGATATTGAGAACACCACAAGAACACAGTCCACAGAATCAACTGACCAGGACTTAAGTGGGCTTACAGAGATTAGGGAGCCTGTATTGGTCCGACCTATGTCCTCTGCAAATATATTGTGGCTGTGTAACTTATTTTTTGTGAGATTCCATTAAACAGGAGCAGGGGCTGTCTCTGACTCTTTCCCTGCCATTGGGGCCCTTTATGTCCTACTGGGTTGCCATGTGCAGCCTTGATGTGATGTATGTGCCTGGACTTACTGTAGCTTTTTATGCTGCATTTAGTTGATATCCCTGGGTGACCTGCTCTTTTTGAGGGGATGTGAGATGGATCTTGGAGAAAGATGGAGAGGTGATATTAGGGGAAGGGGAGAGAGAGAAAACTGGTGATTGTATGTAATTTATGAGAAAAGAAGAAATAAAAAGGGAAATTTCTAAAAAGAAAGCAGAAATTTTCATATACTATATTCTGATCATGGTTTCTTTTCCCTCATTTCCTTCCAGCTCCTCTCTGCCTCTCTATCTATTCAACTCCATATCTTCTTTTTCTCTTTCTTTAGAAAACAAGCAGGCAATTAAAAGCAAAGGAAAAAAGAATAGAACAACAATAAAACAGTGGGGAATTAGTATATTTTGGAGGTTTTGGTGTGTGTGTGTTTGTGTGTGTGTGTTTGTGTGTGTGTAAGAGAGAGAGAGAGAGAGAGAGAGAGAGAGAGAGAGAGAGAGAGAGAGAGAGAGAGAGAGAGAGAAGGAGAAAGAGAATGATTTGTCTAGGCATGGGCATTTTTTTTAAACCTCACTAGTATATTACTTACATGTTGTATTTTTAAGTTGTTTTATTTTTTGTAGGTTATCCATCTTTATGTGTTTTAGTGCATTTCTTCTTTGTAGAATTTTATGTTCCATTTTAGTTTAATAGCTTTCCTTTGTAACAATGAAAAAGAAGCTGAAAAAAAATGAGGGAAATGATTATATTCACAAAAGCTACAAAACATACCTGTGAATAAACCTAACCACGGAGATGAAAGACATGTACAAGTAAAATTTCAAGAAATTTAAGAAAGAAATTGGGGAAGGCATGAAAAAAGGGAAAATTTCCAATACTCATGGATTCAAATGATATTAATTTGTGAATATTGTGAAAATGATCATCTTACCGAAACCAATCTACAGATTCAATGGAATTCCAACCCAAATTGCATACAAAAAATGGACAGACATAGAAAAAATTCAAAACCTTACATGGAGGCACAGGAGACCAAGGATTGCCTAAACAACCCTAATCCAAAAGAATGCTGTGAGAACTATCACCATACCTGATTTCAAGCTCTAATAAGAAAAACTTCAGGGTACTGGCACAAATAGCAGGAGTAGCAGCAGCAGCAGCAACAAAAGCAACAACAAAAACAAATGTACATAAGTCAATGGACTAGAAAAAAGAACTCAAATACAAAAATACTGAAATAGAAAACAGGTCAGCAGAGTCAGGGTGTATAGATGTGAACTGGCAGTTCAGGAAATAAGAAAATCAATCAGCAAATGGGATTTCAAGAAACTAAAACCATTCTGTAGGGCAAAGGAGTTGTGAAGCAAATAAACCACAGAATTAAAGAAAATTATTGACTGCTATTCATCTAAAAAGATATTAGCATCATGAATAAACAAGTAACCAAAAGGCCTAAAGGTTAAGAAAACAAACAATCCAAATAAAATGAGCTAGTTTTCAATTTTCAATTTCAGTTTCAATGACACATAAATAGCATTTAAACATTGAACTATTTCTAGTTGGGAAAATTCCAATTCTCCACTCATAGTGCTTTGTTTTCTTATGAATTTTAATGTTATCTAATCTTCAAAGAGAATTATTGTCAGGATTTGAGATCCTTTCCCTGCATATGTAATCATACAGGACAATATGGTAATTTTATTGACATTCCTTTTAATGTTGTTTCATAAATACTAATTTTATATTTTTTCATCACATTAGGCTTTTGGAGCATGCAAGTATCTGTTTATTTGTATCTTATGCCCTTGAGGGACACACACTTGAGATCTCCTTCTTCTATGAGTATGTATATGTGTGATTGTGTGTGCCTGTGTGTATATGTGTGTGTGTGCACATGAGTTTGTATTTGTAGTGTGTGTTTGTATGAGAGAGAGAGGGAGAGACACAAAGCGATAACCCAAAGAGAGCAAATATATAAAGCTGTTCATGAAGCCATGTGCATATATGAGTCACACCATTAAAACGTATACTACAAGCATTGGGTATCAAGTAGGAAGTAACCTGCTACTGACGGCTGGGTGGTTCACATGGAAGGAGGACTATGAAGTGGGCTAGTCACATTTCACCCATTCAAGAAACATAGCAATTAAATGGGGGAAGTGGGGCCAGATTATAAAACTTCAAAGCTCATCCTCAGTGAGATATTTCTTCCAGCAAGACTCTGCAACTCCTAATGGTTTTACAACTTTCTCCAGAGTGCCACCAACATGGACCAAGTGCTCAAACATATGGGCCGATGGAGTAGTTTTTATTCAATCCGTCACACATTCATATATAATTTGCCTTTTGAAACTCTCTCTTTTTCTTTGCATTTAGTATAATATGATGCATCACTAATTTCAACAGTTTTAATCAAACAATAATATAAATGATCGCATTTCCATTTGAAATTTAAAATATCACTAAGAATTCATACCATGCATATGTATTATTCAGATACTGCTAGGAAACATAATTTATGTTTTACTTGTACTGTCTGCTTTGGGAAAATCACTAATTTACATCTTGAAATTACTATTATGTTAAAGTGTTCCTGAACAGAAATCAGATTCTGACTAGCCAAATAAGTCTTTTTAAAACAGTCACTTGCTTTAATCTCTTTTAAATGCTATGGACAGCAAGCACTGTGCAGTGGTCACTCATCAGCTTTGAAAGAGAAAACAGACCCAGGTCGCATACATTTGAGAATGGATTTTAGTGGATAATCAAGTATTGACAAGTGAGCTAAGCCAGACACACAGACAACTCTGAATTTAAGTTACTGGAACTCCACAAGGTTCTGAAAACATTATTCAACTTGTCTTGGTCTCCACCTATTCTTCCATAAAAGAAGGGATAACATGAGTACCTTTGTCAGAGTGTTGCTACACATGCTACAAAACATTCTGTACTAATCTGGCATATTGTAAGAACTCAATAATTATCAGTATTATCTGAAAAACTGGCAGTTTGGCAATTAAATAAAATGCCTAGACACAATAGAATCAACACTTGATTAGGTTATCTTTATGATGTTGTTGGAGAGAATTTGTTTCTCTTGCAGAGGATGAAGGTTCAGTTCTCAGCACACACATGATAGCTCACACCCATCATAACTCCTTTTCTAGGGAAATCAATGCCTTTTTCAGGTCTGACAGGCAAAAGATATAAATATTGTATACAACAGGTATACATGTAGTTAAAATGCTCACATACAAAAGTAAATACAATAAAAAATTTAAAGATGTCTTAATGAATCTACTCATGGTAATGTGACTAGGGATATTTCAATATTTACTTATAATACATGTTATGTACCCATGCTAAATAATAATGCATTGCATTACAGAGTCAAATAATCTTATGAATAAATATTAGAATCTCTATTTCATTTACCACATAACATGTTGGTTAGGAATTCTGGTCATGACAGAATTCCAAGAGTATTTTTGTTATTGATTGTTTGCTTGGTTGGTCGGGTTTTGAGACACTCTTTCCATAATACCCCAACTCTCTTGAAACATACTACAAAGACTAGGCTGGCTTTGATCTCACAGAGATCTGCCTGTCTCTACTTCCCAAGTGCTGGATTAGAAGTGTATACTACCACATACAGCATTATTGCATATTTTAATCACAGCTCTTGTATTAATAATACTATAATATGAAAAACTAATTTTAAAATGGATAGCTTTTTTAAAACCTAATTTTATTCTTCAAACATGCACTATAATAATGAGTAATGATAATAAGTTACCATAAAACAATTACTGAATATCCCAGTATTTTGGAGCAGTACTTTCTGAAATACATGTTGGTCTGTTCATCAACAAAGAGTAAAATGAATGCAAGTTTTGTCATTTAAACAGATAATTGACTGAATGAAAATATTTATAACTCTAGATATAGGTAACCCTTTACATATAGTAAGAATACTTGAATAAATGTATGCTACAACTTTGTCAAATAACATGTAAAATAGGGAAATAAAATTTCTGCACAAATAAGAATGTAAACAAAAGAAGAAATGGACAAAAAAATGGACAACTTTTGGTTCTTCATATTTAAGCTAGAGAATACCTTAAGCACAAATCATAAAAGCATAGGGTAACTACAAGCAAATATAAGCTATTGCCTATTAAAACCAATTCATATGTTGCAACTCTCTATCATTTTCTATTTCATGTTTTTTTTTTTTTTTTTTGCATGGGGTTGTTTCTTATGATGGATTTTCAATTGTTCTCTTCTCTTCTCTTCTCTTCTCTTCTCTTCTCTTCTTTTCTCTTCTCCCCTCCCCTAACCTCTCCTTTCCTCCTCTCCTCTCCTTTCCCTCTCCCTCTCTCTGTCCCTCTCCCTTTCCCTGTCCCTCTCCCTCTCTCATAGACTATTGAGATAGAATCTCACTATATAGCCTGGGAGTGCCTGAAACCTGCTATGTAAACCAAGCCACACTCCAACGCAAAGAGATCTAGCATCCCCTGTCTCCTCAGTGCTAAGGTTAAAGATATGCACTAAAATGCCTGGCTAGGTCTCTCCCCATTATCTCAATAAAGATGGCTATATTTAAAATGAATATGATCACAGGCTACACTACACAGTTCTCTCATTACTCTACAAAGCAATATATTCTGGATGAATATAAGTTGTCTACATTTGAAATTATGTGACATCAGAAAAGTACTCATCTGAGAAACACTTGTCAACAAAAAATATATAAGGCCTGATGTGACAGATGAGGTGATGATGGCTGTTGACTACACACTTGTGCTTTTGTAAATTTTTAATTATCTTATTGTATTTTTCTATTAGTTTTTAATTTACAGCACATATATCTACTAATCCGATAAATGTTGCTGAAAAGTAGACTAAACAGGAATATGATTCTGGGCCCTTCTCTTTGGACAGATGGAAAAATGGTATCTCAAGGAAATAAAAAGAGGAACATCAATGTTAACACAAGAAAATATTTCCAAAATGCAGCAAGGAACTCCACAATATAGTAACTAAATAAAGGGGTGGATACTTTTGTTAAAATATAGTTTATAAATTTAGAGCAAAAACTCATAACATATTGTGATCCAGAAAAATATGGAAGTTTTATGGCTTCAATCCCAAAGAAATGTCAGCTTTTGTTTATTTGTTTATTTGAGCAAAATGATTAGTTCTTTTTGAAAATGTTATAAATACAAATTCAGAATTTGAAAACATTATGAGAGACATTTTAACAAAAATGCCACAGAGACTGGGAATCATCAGAGGAAAACATGAGACAGTCTCTAACCATGTCTCATCACCTCTTTCTCAGTGTTGTGACACGTGCCATACATTTGAGTTTTCTTGTGGAGAAGCTGTGAGAAACTTTGAATGCTGAATCAAAATGCAAGGTAATGAATCTATATTTTTGCTAAGGAAAAGTTCTCCAGAGCAAATTGAGCATAAAACTATCACTTCGTATGAGTAATACTAGCTTTGGTGAAGCACAAAGCATATGAAATCATTCATATACATTCAATTATGCCATTAAGATGCTTAACATTATTTCAGTTGCAGAAAATGTCAAGCCAAAGTGACTTCTCATCAACATATACTGAGTTTGGGGTTAAATAAATATCTCAGTGGCTAAGAGCTCCTCCAAAGGACCCAAGTTCCATTTCTTGTACACATGATCATTCATTAAAGTCCGTAACTGCACTGTCTGGGGATCTGATGTTCTCTGTGGCCACTACACACACATGATGCACAGACATATGCAGACAAAACATTCATACATATAAAAGTAAATAAATCCTTTTTAAAATAATAAACCGAAATAAAAGTGAAACCAAAATCAAACTTCTATTCTAAACATAAGTAAAAGCTGGATTAAAATGACAGGTTTTCTTGCACACAGATGATAACAACAACAGTCAAGGTGAAGAAACCTCCCTGTGTCAAAATCCAAGAACAAATTTAAGGTCAGAATTTCAAGTAGTTACAGAAATACAGCTGGAGAGGTCAAGGACACAACATAAAGACCTACAAAGTGAACTAACCTGCACATATGGAGGAATCAGAGACTCAAGCACTAACCAAGGAGCATACAGAGGCTAGACCTAAGCCTCCTTACATATTTGTAGCACATATGCAATTTGGTCTTCATGTGGGTTCTTCTAACAATTGGACTGGGGGCGGACTCTGACTCTGAATTTGGATCCCCTTCCCCTTCCCCTTCTTATACTGCCTGGTTTGGTCTTAATGGAAAAGGATGTTCCTAGTATTGCTGGAACTAGATGTCCCAGGGTGAGCTAGTACCAAAGGAAGGCTGCTCCTTCTCTGAGGAGAATGAGAGGGGGTAATGTGGGAGATATTTGTAAGGGAAGTACAGGGAAGAGAAGAGGAGGACTGTGGTTGGGATGAAAAATGATTTAAAAAAATACCATGTGGATGCTGAGTATAAAACTTGAATCCTCCAGAAGAGTAGCCAATACTCTTAACTACTGAGATAATTCTGATGAACCATATGTGTGACAAGTTCATTTTCTCCTCTTCCCTTGCAAAGATGAAATAGATCTTTTTCCTTTGGGAGCGTGCTTATTCTAGAATTCAATTCACTAGGTTGTCTTATGTTACCAAATTTCTGATGGATTTAAGAATTGCTTTATAACTGATACATTATTTTTTTGCTAGAGTAGAATCAACATTTTGCACCATAATCAAAATCAATTTTAATGTATATACCTCAAATTAGTTCTTTTCTTTAAATCCCTCAGCATGAGCTTGAAATGAAGGACTAATACACAAATGAGTTTTCTATTTAAGTTTTTATGTGTATGAATATTTTGGATACACATATGTTTTGTGCAACATATATATTCCTGACCTAAAGAGGTCAGAAAAGGATGCAAAATTCCCAAAATTGGAGTTGTAGATAGTTGTGAGTCACCTTATGGCTTCTGGGCATTGAACCTGCTCTGGAAGAGTAACAAGTGCTCATAATAAGTGCGCCATCTCTTTAGTCTGACAAACTCATTTTTAAATGCTATGTTTCTACATATGGTCAAATTGCAGTCACTTGAGTTTTGCACATAAGCTCTGATAGCTCATCAATAGTATTTCATCAAATAATACTATCCTTATATTAACATGAGCAGGCGTTTGATTTAAAATTTTGTTGGTTAAACTCAGATAAAATATATCTTTCCTTGAAAGAGATATGTGGTTCTAAACTAATGGGAAGGGCTATATGCCCGGGCTGTCATCATTGTGACATTAGATAATAAGATGCTCGGCAGGCTTCAATATTCCAGTCTCCTGAGAGAATGTGTAAAGATCACCTTACATCAACTTTTATTTTATGAGAAAAAATTTCTCTAAATGTCAACATAACTGATAACAGATAAAGCTAAAAGCTATGAAATAGAGAAAAATATAAGAAACAACTCTAGCTCATAGTTGACAAAATAAGATGTAATTGGCCACTGAATATTACATAGAGCTTGGCTAGATACTTAAATCCATTAGCCATAAACCCATTTCCTCCAGCGGCTATAGATTCCTGTCAGTTGAAATCATCTCCAAACACATTTCTCTGATCTCCAATTCTTCTTTGGTCACTTCTCTTCTGATAAACTACTCAGAATGGTCCAGATTTGTTTTGCAAACACAAGATGGTAGTGAATCAATCTGTGCCTTATCTTTTTTCCCCTCAGGATGTATGATTTTAGATATATCTTGATCCAAACACTCTTTGAGCAGTAAGGAGGTCTACTTTCATCCCTCAAAACTAGCAGAGAACATTATGAAATGATAGCAAGGACTGAGGGACACTCCTCCTTGCTCTTTGGTGCTAGGATGTTGATTATAAATACTTCAGCAGCTTTGAGAAAGCTGCACATGCAAAGAGAATGAGGCAAACCATCTGTGGGGGGTCAAGTAAACAAAGATTAGAGTGGAATATGCACACTTCCTCATGATACACAATCTATCAAAGAATAGACAGAATGCATGAAATATACAGTGAATATCATCCCAGAACTTGAACTCATCAAGGATAGCAAAGATGGCTGAAATAATAGTTTGGGGGTTAAGAATAATTTTTGATCTTGTAGAGGGCTTGAGTTCAGTTTCAAAGTCTACACATGGTGGTTCATAGCCATCTATAAGTCTGTGAGCACCAGACATGTACATAGTAGGTACATATGCATGCATGTAAGCAAAATACTCATACACAGAAAATAAAATAAATACATTTAAAAATGTTAAAGATTGAGGCAAGCCATGTGGATCCTATGTAATATCCAACTCCTAAAATAAATAAGAAAAGGGTTAGCATTACAAGTTAAATGTTTACTACAAAGAACTTAGAATAAAACCCATAACTGACACTTAACTTTAAGTTGATAAGTTGTATTTTCTATAAAGATTGGAGGACTAAGAGTTAAAGTAATCATTAGAGAAGAGATTTATTTTATCACATATATATTTGTTTCTTAATTCACAGCTACATTAAAAAATTTAGAGTTTTCTTCTCTGTTAGTACATACCCACATTTTATCTAATTGCTAACGAGAAATACTACTGTTGTGCCTGTGGTTTTAAGGCATCAAGGTTTTAAACATGGCTATTTCAGTTAAATGTAGTTTTCTTGTATATTATCTATCTCTACTTATCTATCCATCCATCTATCATCTATTTATTTTTCTGTCTTTCTATCTATCTAATGTGTGTGTATGTATGTGTGTGCGGGTGTTTGTATGTGACTGTGTGCCTGAGTGTTTGTATGTATGCAATTTGTGTTCAATTGCCTATGGAGGTCAGAAGAGGGCAATGAATTCCCTGGAACTAAATTTATAAGTGGTTGTGAGGCACTAAATGTATGCTGGGAACTGAACCCAGATCCTCTGGAAATGCAGTAAGTGTTCTTAACTGCTGAGCCATTTATTCCACTCTTCTGTATCCTAACAAGAAAATATTTACGATGAAGTTACAATGTTGCTATTTCCATTTACTGATGTTCTTATTTGGGAAAACAGAGCACTAGAATTCCTTTTACAATCATGATCATAGTTATACCAGTATGATCAGGACTTTTGAATTATGATAAAGAATATGGGCTTCATTCTCTAACTAGTGTTAGCGACTGGGTCAGTAGATTCTTTGTATTTTCTTGCCTGTTCAACACACTTAAACATAACGATTATAACTTATTTATGATTAACTACAACGTTGGACAAAGAAGTCTTAGGTCCACTTTACAAATTTCTTATACCAAAAAGGTTGCAAACAAAGTGGGAAAAACCTACAAAACTACCTGCTGAGCAAGTCACAGGAAGGAAAAAGTATCTTTTATCCCACTGTGGAAATCATAACTCCTTGCCTACTGTGTGTCATCCTCTCTCATGAGACTTATGCTTACGTTTTCCATCTCTGTCCTCTTTCTGCTTTCTTATTTTCTCCTCTCTCTTTTGGAAGATGGACAAAGGTGATAGAAGTAACATTTCCAGCATTTGGAAAAATAGTGACTAACTGTGTGTGTGTGTGTGTGTGTGTGTGTGTGTGTGAGAGAGAGAGAGAGAGAGAGAGAGAGAGAGAGAGACAGAGAGAGACAGAGACAGAGACAGAGAGACAGAGAGAGAGAGACAGAGATAGAGACAGAGAGACTTTATATTCAAGAGATGTATAACCCATGATACAATGTGGGAACTGCCTGAGTGCTAAGAAGAAATAGACTTTTGGGTTTCCTCCCATGACTTATTAAATTAGAATCTGTTTTATTATATGAAAACAAAGGGTTTGAAACACATGGGAAAATTTGGCCTGCATCAGCACCACCTGAGAAGTTGTAAGTAGTATAAATATTTACACTTCACCCTAAACCGACTGAACCCCAAACTCCAGGATTGAGACTCAGTACTCTATTTTAACTACTGCACTCAGAGCTTCTCTTCTTTGCATAGCCATCATATTATGTGTTCTTAATTCAGAATATTTAGCCTCTGGCAAGAATAGCTATTTACTCTTTGACTCTGTTTCTAATTGAACCAGGATATGGTCTCAGAGTCTTTGTCTAAACAGAATACTAGTCAGTCACTACCAGATATCCAAGAGATCCTTTTGTAATCTTTGCAAAGCTGGAATAGAATTGCCTGTGCAGAAACCTTTTCAAGATATTTACAAAGGTGAGATACATTTTGTGGTGGAGGTAACAGGAATTCCTGTGGAAATCTTATGCCAATGTGAGAGGAGCTGCAGTGATGACTATGTCTGTTCATTGGTAGTCGTACAAAGTAATTTCACAGCAAGTTTATTTTATCAAGTACAGGGGTCAAAATGCACTCCTGTCATGCTTGTTTAATATGATGTACAGATGTCCTCAGTTTTACATGCTGTTGCAGTCCTCATGTTTCAGTTACTTTCCCATGGACAATCAGGCTGATGACATTAAGTTAAAAATTCCATAAAAAAATTAAAAGTTTTAAATAGTTTCCATGGTGGTATAATTTTATGATTGTTCTATTTTAGTACTAATGTTGTTTATATCCTATTGTGCTCAACTAATAAAGTGAATTTTATTATAGTCACATTTGTAGAGGAACAAACAGTATCATGAGCAGAGTTCAGTACTGCCTGTGATTTGAAGCATCCCCTGGGACTATTAGAAGACATTCCCCATGGATAAGTGTGAACTATTATCCTAAACCACTCAGAACCTGCAGGAAGCGTAGAACATAAGATCAACACTGTAGAAGGAAATTAAAGTGATCATTAAATGGAACAATTGTCAGATTCAAAGGATGTCCCATTGTCTCCCACCCAACGGGCAGGCCCACTGGCTTGATCCAAAATTGAGTCTAAGAAGTATTTCTCCTGATTAGGCAAGCCTTCTCCACTTTCTCATGCCCAGACTGTTCCAGATCTGTCATCTCTTTGTAAGGGCAAAGTCGTATCATCCTCACCCCACCCCCAGCGCTATTCTCCATTCTGCCATAACCATGGCTAAGTTCAGTCTACTTCTTTTTCTTTAAACTCTTCCAGATGTCACTGGATGATTTCTCTCTCTTATTCACAATTAATTGTCCCTAATTATGGAGTAGCCATTTGGGTGGTTTACTGAACCCCTCATGTACAATTATGAAAGAAGGTACCTATTCTGTCTTCTAGACTTTTGGTTTGTTAAAGACTTCAACAAAACCCTTATGATGACTGTGATCCTGAAGAGACTGTATAAAGCACTTCCCATGAAGAGAAGAAAGGTTATGTGAATTCTGGTTGGTTTTATGGAAGTAACAGACCCAGGGGTGCCCCTTAAAGAATGGTTTTCAGGAAGATTTGGGTAGAATAGTATGAATAAGTTATGTGGTGGAGATATATAGGGCCTGTCTGGCATTGCAATGTAGACTTAACAGAAGCAGGAAGAGGAGCATAAAGTCTCAATATCAGCATATCCTAAAAGCTATAGTAGTGAGTTTGCTAAGTAGACAATAGACAAACCTCAAAGGTAGCTTACCAGTAACTTACACACAGTGCTTGTTTTAAAAAACAGTGTTTAGATCCCATATCTTCTCCCCACACCCCCTGTCTCCACAAGAACATGCTCACCCCATTCAACTCTCCAGACCTCTAAATTCCCTGGGGCCTCCAGTCTCTTGAGTTTTAAGTGCATCTTCTCTGAGTGAACCCAGACCTGAGAGTCCTCTGCTGTATATGTGTTGGGGGATTCATATCAGCTGGTGTATGCTGCCTGTTTGGCGATCCAGTGTCTGAGAGATCTCACGGGTCCAGGTTAGTTGAGACTGATGGTCACCTTCAGCTGAATGCGGAAGAATAAGAGGGTGGACCGGGAGTGGAATAAAATCCTGAGCGTAAAAATAAAATAAAAGTAATTTTAAAAGAACAAAAGAAGTTAAATACCAACAACCCAAATAACCCAAATAAAAAATAGGTCTTAGAGCTAAACAGAGAATTCTTGACAGAGGAATCTCAAATTGTGGAGAAACACTTAAAGAAATGTTCAAAGTCCTTGGATATCAGGAAAATGCAAATTAAAACACTCTGAGATTCCATCTTACATCCATCAGAATGGCTTGAATACTCAAGTGATAACACATGCTGGCAAGGATGTGGAGCAAGGGGAACACTCCTTCATTGCTGTTGGGAATGAAAACTTGTACAACCTCTTTGAAAATTAATTTGATGGTTTCTTAGGAAACTAGAAAAACTTGGAAAACTAATTGTACATGAGGAGTACAGTAAACCTATACCACTCCTGGGTGTATACCCAAAAGGTGCTCCACCATCTCACAAAGACACTTACTCGAGTATGTTAATAGAAGCTTTATTTGAAATAGTCAGAAACTGCAAACAACATAGATGTCTTCCAACTGATGAATTGATAAAGAAAATATGGTACATTTATACAATTGAATACTATTTAACTGTTAAAAACAAAGTCATTATAAATTTTAGAGGCAAATGAATGGAACTTGAGCATACTATCCTGTGTGCTCAGGTCTTATCAATCCAGTACCAAAGGGACACAAACTGTATATACTTATCAGTAGATATTAGCCATAAAATACAGGATTCCCATGCTACTCACGAGAGACCCAAAGAAGCTCAAGAGGGAAGGCACAATGCTTAATCTCACATATAATGATGAAATGAAACAGATATAAAAGACAGATGGAGAAAAAGAACTGGGTCAAAGATGGCATAGAGAGGGGAATGTGGGAGCTCAGGATCAGGTATGGGGAGAGACAGGAGGAATGGCCAGATAGCCATGAGAATAGATGGAAATCTGTAACTGACAGGGTTGAGAAGTTAAGGGGGCATCTCCAGGAAGTGACAAGAGACATGGGATAAGAAACGTGCTCAGGAATCAATGGAGGTGTTTTTAGCTGTGACATCACAATACTATGGATATGAGGCATGAAGAGGCTGCCTCCTATATAGCCAGGAAGGTAATATAATAGAGCAATTGGTATATCAGCCTACCGACAAAACCTTGACCACAAATTTATCCTATCTACAAGAAATGCATTGATTGTGGGTAGAGCAGAGTTTGAGGGAAAAGCCACTCAGAGACCAACTTGAGACCCATTCCATGGGCAAGAATCCATCCCTAACACTACTATGATTCTCTGTTATGCTTCCAGACAGGAGTATAGCATGGCCGTCCTCTGAGAGGCTCTACCCAGAAACTGATTCAGACAGATGCAAAGACCCAGAGCCAAACAGTGGGTAGAGCTTGGGGACTGTTATAGAAGAATAGGAAGAAGAATTGCAGGCCCCTAAGAGCACAGGAACAACACATGAGGAGCAACAGAGTAAAAAACCTGGATCCTTGGGGCTCCTGGAGACTAAAACACCAACCAAAGAGCATACACAGGTTGGAGCTAGGATTCCCTGTACATATGTAGCCAGAGTGCATATTGGTTTTCATGTTGGTCCAGAACAACTGGAATGGGGGCTAGGTCAAAAGCCGCTGCCTGTGCATGAGACATGTTCTTCTAGGTAGGTTGCTTTGTCTGGTCTCAGTGGGAGAGAATAAGCCTAGAATCATGAGACTTCATGTGCCAGGGTGATAAGATACTCAGGCAAGCGCCCAGTTGCTCAAAGGAGAATGGAAGGGTAGATGGTACAAAAAATTGTAGAAGGGAAGCAGTAAATTGGATGTAAAGTGAAAACTAATACTAATACTAAAATACAAAAATAGTAGGACTCAAAAATGCCATTTCTAAGCACAAAACACCTATTACAGTCATGAACTAACAACAGAGTGGCTAATCACACTGAGTCTACATAATGTTGAATAGACCAACCATGAGTTATATCTGAGCAAGGGTCTCACAGAGCCCTAAAATTTACAATAGAACTACTGTCAACTACTTTTTAAAAGAGGGTAATGTGTCTATCCCACAAGTCTCCACTAAAGCCATAGTAACATGGAAGACAAGAGATAAACCCAAACAAAATACAAAATCATCAATAAAGGGAAGAAATTTGGAGGGAAGAAGAAGAGGTGGTACGGGTGGGAAATCTATAGGAGATAGTCATAAAACATTATATAATTGTGATGTTGTTAATAAAAATTATTAATAAATACATTCAAATATATAAAAATGGTGTTTAGAAAACAATGGCTTGTAAGTATGGGAAGGCATGGATCCTATTGTACTATACTAGAGGTGAGGAAGCTCTAATCTAGGTTGGAAGGAGAGACAGGAAGGAATTTAGGAGCATGACACTTTGTTGCAGAGATGAAATTACTAATATTCAAAAGTCATGGCTGAGGAGGGCTCAAGTACCTGACCTTCCTACTAACTAATTGTGAGATGCCAGACAATTTATTGCATTTCTCTATTGTGGCTCAGCTTTCTCATCTGTCAAATGGGGCTGTTAGGTCAGAGGAATGTTACCAGCACTTCAATGAACACTATCACAGGAAATTTCTGTGAATCTTGTTCACATGTTGAGGTCCAAAAACTTTTTGATTGAAAGTAACTAGACACCCAACTCGATTTTGTGGCAATAAAAAAAAAAAAAAGGAGGCAGGATATGTTTGTCACTGTGATAAAGCTAGGCAAAAAGAGTACAGCAAGCTTGACTATAAATGGCATTAAAAAAGAATGCATTCAGTCATTGCCCCCCCTTCTTGTCTCCACTGTTTCTGTGTTAGTATCAGTCTTTCCCAGGGGAGTCTGATATTTTCCAGCTACTGAAGAACATTACAGCCTCTGACTTACCCCCAATGTGAAAAATCCCACAGAAGGATGTGAATTAGCCAGACTTACAGATTAGAAATGCTATGTGCTTGAAATACTTACCATGCCATAGCTGCAGCAAAAGTAAGAGCCCAGGTGTTTGAGCTGCAGTTCCTTAGAGTCATATTATCAAGTGAAAGAGCAGCAGGTCTCAAAGAATTGATGGGGACCAAAGACATAGCACTGGAGACTAGTTCCATCATTAAAATGTGAAACCCACAGTAAATAAATGTGAAGAAGGTGCCAAAGTGGCCTGTGAGAGTCCATAAGACATGTTTACAGGACAGTGCTGGCTAAATGCAAAATCCTGGGTTTATGTAGCAATGTTGTCATGCATGGGAAAGTCACCATGTTTCTCTGAGGTTCACTACCTATAAAACAGAAAGAACCATAACAGTTCCATAGGTTTTCAGAGCAAACTCAATGAGGAAATAAAAGACAAAAAATGCCTGCTATATTGTAGATGTTCAATAAATCTGGGCTAATGTTTTTCTTTTAGCTGTATTTTCTTGATCAACTTACTAACATTCTGTGTCCCAGATTCCTTATCTGTCAGTAAGAAGGACTATTCATGAGGTACTTAACTGACTGGCTTGCACTGTTGGCTGTGTCTTGATTTATAAAGGACAAAAAAGAGTATTTGCCCATGAATGGTGCTTGGCACAAATAGGGGTGGGGAAGGAGGGGAGCAAGGAAACTGAAAAAGAGAACGAAAGAGAAAAGGGGAGAGGTGAGAGAGCATGGAGTGTTTACATAGAAAGCCAAAAAGAAAAGGATGAGAAAATGGCTGCATATATGCATGCTACATGTATAGGCTGCTTGCCCAAATTTTAGAGTGGGAGATTACGCTAGAGGCTAGACACAGCATCTCCAACCGCCCCATTACTCTCTTAGAATTGGAGATTGCTATACAACTATGGATTTCTAAAAGTCTGGAAAGAAAAGACACTAAAGTCATTTCATGTAGAAGTCTTCCCCAAAGGGGGTTGGGGTTGCCTCCTGCTATGAACAGTGATCTGACCTCTTTGGGTAGCCTAAAGGACTTTGAATAATCTACAGTGTTGGCTCCCAGAAGCCACTTGGGAAAATGAGGCCAGACAAATGAATCTGTGTTTTAGTGGAAGCATGAAAAAACAGACTCCATCTGAAAAAAGAAAAGATCAGTACACCCTCTTGGCTATATTGCCATGCCAGTACTTTTGAAAATTAAATTCCACTTAAGGAAAGAAAACAGAACTCTGACTTATTGATTGCCAAGACTCTGCAGGTGCTTAACACACAATTTTGCATTTTCCATCACAACCACCCTAAGAGGAAGACAAGTGCTATTGTTACACTCATTTTACTAATTAGGTAACAGAGCCTCACAGCCAGCCAGTGATGAAGTTAGATTTCAAACTCATCTATGAAAAGGGGAAATGCATACACAATGACACTTATGCATTTATTTTGAAAAATAGGATTTGTGTCCAAATTCTAAGGGCACTGTGCTGGATAGTGTTGTGTCAACTTAAGTCATTTGTGAGAATGGAACCACAAGAAAATGTCCCTATAAGATCAGGCTGCAGGTAACCTTAACTAGTGATTGATTGGAGACAGTCCAGCTTATTGTGGATGGTGTCATCCGTGGGCTGATGGTCTTGGTTTTATAAGAAAGCAGGTTAAGCAAGTCAAGAGGAACAAGCCTATAAGCTGCACCCCTCTAATGGCCTCTGTATCATCTTCTGCCTCCAGGGTCCTTCCCTGTTTGAGTTTCCATCCTAACTTCCTCTGATGATGCACAGAAATTGAAATGTTGGTTTGGAAAAAAAAAACATTTTTTCATAACCTTCTTTTTGGTCATGATGTTTCATCACAGCAATAAAAGTCCGAGGTTGGGTACTCTGACTTCAGAAACTGAAGAATTATTGCAGGAGTCTCCTAGTGCTTTTATCTAATCTTCTCCAAGTGTAGCCTCTCTTAATAATTGTTTTAAAAGCCAAAGTCTCACTCTGTAACTCTAACTAGCCTCAAACTCACTATGTAGACCAGGTTGGCCTTGAACTCACAGAGAGCTGCTTGTCTGTTTCTTCATCACTGGTATTATATGCATGTGCCCTGATGCAAGGAACTTGAAATCTTTCTCAAGATTTTCCTTTAAACCCATGAAACTGATTAGATGTGATTCCTATTCACACCATGATGCCACACATAACACTGGATTCTATTCTGTGGCTTGTTCCTATTCAACGCTCCTCTATCAAACTGTTAATAACTCAAGCATTCATGTTGTGTATTCTTTCTGTATTCATATCACTAGTGCCAAGAATAGTGTCTGTTTTATAGGAACAAATTGGTAATGTTAGATAGATGGATGAATGGAGAGATGGATGTACAAGAAAATAGACATGGAAATATATGACAGATGATAGATGTTGGCTTAGTCTTTCTAAGCTCAGTAAACCAGTCATTTTTCATCAGTTGAAGCTTATGATATACGAAGAAAAGCACAATGTCAAAATAGAGTTAAAACACTTATTTAAAACACTTGATTGGTTCAAAATATTTATGAACAATTTTAATGAACATGTACAATGCAACTTAAATTTAATCTTATCAGTATTGGATGAATTATTATTAATAAAAACTAAGAAAAGAGCCTGGTACATAACAAGGACTTTTTGGCTATATGTACCACTTTGGGGTTAACTAGCACTTCTGATGTTCTACCATGAACATAGTAAGAATATGGTGTATTTGAAAACTATTCAGCTAACCGGCACATTTATGAATGCGTAATTTTGTGTTGTTTTATTTTTATTCATTTAAGAAATTCTTTGCTTTTTTAAGTTCTTTATACATTCTGGATATTAATGCTCTGTAAGATGCATTCTGACTATGATTCTCTCCCATTAAGTTGGCTTCCTCTGGATAATTATTTTTAGCTTTTTAGTCACTTTTTACTATTATGAAATCTCATTGTTTATTGTTGGCCTTAATTCTCAGGCAAATGAAGTCCTATTCAGGAAGTCCTTTTCTAAACCTATATCACGTAGGATATTTCTAATGTTTTCTTTCAGCACTTTCAGGAGTTGCATTTAGGTCTTTTATCCATTTGGAGTTCGTTTTTGCTCAAGGTGAGAGGTGTGTACCTAATTTCATCCATCACCATGTGGACAACTTTTTCCTGAGCACAATTTGTTAAAAATTCTTTCTTTTTTTCCAGTGTATGTTTCGACATTTGTGTCAAATATTAAGTGGCTAAAGTTATGTGTTTTCATATTTAGGTCTTCAGTTTCATTCGATTTGTCTATGCCTTTTTTTAAAATTTTGTTTTACTTTGTTGTCATTCTGGTACCATACTGTGTTTATTGCTGTGGTTTGATAATATATTTTAGTATCTGAAATTATAACCCCTATGACATTTTTTTTTGTTCAGGATTGTTTTGGCTATCTTAGACTTTTATGGTTTCCTTTAAATTTTAGGATATATTTTCTATTTTGGTGAAGAAACAGATATAAATATTGGTGGGGATTACATTGAACTTATAAATAACTTTTGACAAAATATTTTCACAATATTAATTCTGCCAATTCATGAACATGAGATATCTTTCTGTTTCCAAGTGTCATTCTCCATTTTTTTCTTCAGAAGTCTATTTTTTTTTATTCTCAAAGCTCTTTTCTTGGTTATGGATACTTCCAGATATTTTATTTTCTTTGAGGATATTGTGAATGTGCATATCTGCCTCGGTTGTGTATTGGTGTATAGAAAAGCTATTTATTTATTCAGTTAGATCCTGCATCTTAATACATTACTGAAATTGTTATCATTTCTAGAATGATAGAATTTTGAGGGTCTTTATTATATTGTATCTTGTCCTCTGCAAATATGAATGTTTTATCTCTGTCTTTTCTTATTTGTAACCCTTTAAGTTTTCTCTTGCCTTATTTTCCCAGGTATCACTTTGAGCACAATATTAGAAAGGAGTGGGGATCGAGGACAGGTCTGTCTGTATTGTCACTTTAGTATTACTTCAAGTTTCTGTTAATTTAGACTTATATTGACTGTTTTTCTAGTGTTGAGTTATGTTTTATCTAGTCATGCATTCTCTAGGACTTCTACCATAATGGTATTTTGTTTTCTTTTTTCAAATACTTTTTCTGTATCTGTTGAGATGATCCTGTGCTTTCTTTCTTTAAGTTTATTTATGTGATTTATTATGTTTGTAGATTTTTATATGTTAAAGCATCCCTGAATTTCAGTGCTGAAGCCAACTTAGTCATGGTGAATAATCCTATTGAAGTATATGTGTATTCTGGTTCTAAGTCCTTTACTTAGTAGATTTGGGGGGAGGGTTCTGGACTCACCCTACATACAAATACAAATCTCAGACAAGGATGGATTATTGAATGTATTCTAAGACTGACCAATTATGGACATTGCTCAGATACCTTGAGAACTGAGTCTATGACCCTAAACTTTTCTGAGGGACAGCTCATAAAGGCTAAAACCGCAAATCCACACAATAAGCTCATATCCAGGTGCTGAAATTATGAACCAGTATTCAGCCCTGACTCAAGGTCCTTTAGACATAACAGTTTGCATTGACCTTTAATTTGATGAGTTCTAAGAGAAATTTATGGTTGTAAAAATTTTTAAGACCAACAAGCATTGTAACATATAAAATATAACAAGATATGTGATCAGCATGTCCTTGCTCTGAGTCAAGTAACTTTTCTGAGTCAATGACTGCCAGGCATATTACAACAATAGTATGAAGTAGCTGGTGGGGATGAAACAAAATGGTTACAGCTCTGCTAGGAGGGCAGGCCTGAACAGTGTGAGTTTGTATTCATCAGGGATCTTGGATGTTAGATTTTTTGTTGTTGTTTTGTCTTTACCTGGTTTTAATATTAGAGTCATACAGGCTTCATAGAATAAGGTTGAGAGTACCCTTTAGTTTCCTGTTAAAAATAGTTTTAAAAAGATTGTCTGTAGATCTTCTTTGAAAGTGTGATAGGATTTTGCCATGAATCCATATGATCCTGAACATTCTTTATCTAGACAGAATTTTTCTTAATAGCATGACAGTCCTGGAACTCACTCTCATTCTGTAGACCAGGATGGCTTTGAACTCATGGAGATTTGCCTGCCTCTGTCTCTCAAGCACTGGGATTGAAAGCATGAGCCATCATCATCCAGATTGGTCCTGAATTTTTTTTGCTATTTTATAAAAAGGCTTTTTATTACTATTTCAATACCATCCTTTCTGATGGGTCTTGTTGTATGATATTTATTAACCCCATTAATTATTGATATAAATCAGCCAGCCTCCAAATAACTAAAGCAGAGGCCTATGGATTTAATTAGTCAGCTTTAGCAAAATTACTGGGCTATTATCCCTAATCTATTTTTCTACCCTAGAAAACCCAGGTGCACACTCCAAGCTACTTGATGTTTGGGTCTTGCCAGGTTTTTTCTGCTTTACCATTCTGTCCTCAGGATCCACTTCTCTCACACAGCATGGGCTCCTGGTCCATTCCATGTATGTTGATAACTTTGGATAAAATATTTTATTATCTATTGCCTTACCTTTCTCCCACATTTGGGTGAGCCCCAGGCAAACCACACCTAGTATCAGGAACATGAAGATGGACTCACCAATTTTCCAAAGAAGAAAAGTCTATAACATATTATGTATGAAAGACAAAGGACAACACTGGTTCAAAAACACAGAAGCCATGTTTTTTTCTACAACACCCCCCCCCCACACACACACAACCTACAAATGGAAGAATGAGAAACCACTGTAGTGTTCTCAGCAGAACACCAGAGGGAGACAAATAACACACCAGAGAAATATAAACACAAAACTTCTGACCAAGTAAAATTGCAACCCCATAGGAAGAACAATATCAACTAATGAGACTACCCAGAGCTCCCAGAGACTAAACCACCAATAAAAGAGTATACATGGAGGGACCCATGGCTCCTGGCTCCAGATACATATGTAGCAGATGATAGCCTTATCTGACATCAGTGTGAAGGGAGGCCCTTGGTCTTGTGGAGGCTTGATGTCCCAGCATAGGGGGATGCTAAAGAGGTGAGGTGGTAGTGGGTGAATGGGTGAGTGGGTGGGAGAGCACATTCATAGAGGCAAAGGTGAGGATATAATTTGAAATGTAAATGAATAAAGTGAGTAATAAAAATGGGGGTGTGAAATTAAGTTGATAATTTTAAGGAAAATTAGACACATAAAGATGAAAAACACAGTAAAGAGTCTTTGGGATTGGCCTAAATACTATTTCAAATGGTTCAAGAGAAAAGAAAGACATGAATAAAATGGGCACATTGCCGCTTATCGTTATTAAATTATTTTTTTATTTTCCTTTACAATGTAATAAATTCTTCTTGATGACTGCACATGGGGTAAAGCTGCTTGGTAGTTCAGAAAGATCACAGTGATGGTGTTTTCTTGACAGTGTGTAGTCTTCAGTAGTGAGTGGATTGATGTCACTGTCAAACCAGCAAGACTGCATTTATGCCCCATCGTCTTCAGGATTGTTGGTGACTTGGACATAATTTCCTCAAATCACCTTGCCTGCTTGTGTCACAAGGCACAACTCGCTCACATTCACTTCAGTAACTGTACCTTTGGTAATCATACCCGGTGTTGTATATAATGGGGACGATATATTCTTTTTCACACCAAGTATAGGCATCAAAAGGTAGCTTTCAGCTCAGGGTGTGTGACATGGGCTTTTTTGAAATGCATACACACTGGCCTAATGAACCTTTCATATTTAGGTAGTATTCTTGTAAAATCATCACCAACCTTTAAAGCAGACTTTAGTAAACATTCTCTCCCATGCCTTCAGCTGTAGATAGAAAATATAAGATCTGCTAATTAGGAAGGTAATAATCAAATCTTTGACTTTTGAAAATGCTGATGCTGAAATCAGAGAGGTATCATATCTTTAAGGATACAATCAGCACCTATCGATGAGTGGATTAAAAATACTTCTGATATTAGATTTCATTCACCATAGTAGAAGAAACCACACCTAAAGGTTTTAAGAAAATACAAACATACAAATGTCTTAATTGGGGTGAGCAAGGTCATTTCAAAAGGAATTCCAAAGAAACCCAAACTAATTCCCAAAAAGGAGCCTATATTTTCTGGATTACACAAAAGATGTGTCAAAGGCCAACATGGGGAAAGTGGACTTAGTTCAACAATGGACAATTGTGATAACCCTTTATCAAAAACTGCCCAGGGGAGGGTTCTCTCACAGGTCACAGTACCAAACATTGAAAATACTCATCCATAAAACAATTAAATACCACTTTTCTGAACTTACACATTAAAAACCCAGATATCAGGGTCAGAGAAAATTATATAGATGAAACCAAAAACCCAAAAGGGACAAGCTCTATAGAAGCTGGTAGCCCCAATACTAAAGGTATTCATAAATAATACTGGTCTTTTTTTTCCTGACAACCTTTGGTTGACTGTCTTGATATCTGTCAATATTTTAACCTTTTCTTTTGATTACAGTCCAAACTAGCTTATAAAAAGGAAAAAGAAGTCTTTCTCCTGATCAACCAAGAGCAAACGATCTTTATTAACTGCACATTCCATATACCTTGCACATTCCATACATATGTTAATATGTAACTATATATTACTTGTGAGAGTTCATATATTTATAGATACTAATGAGGTCAGTACAGTCCTGAAAAGATTCATTCTCAGGGATGTTGAAATGCTGAGGCATATGGTTTCAGCACCCTGCCTGGTCCTACTTGAGACTGTCTCAATGTTGGGTCCTCAAAAGTCTTGCTTCCTGGAAAACTTCAAAGAAAGATGCCAGTCTAGATGACCTCAGTTCATCCAGTCTTACAGACTGATTAAGTTACAGTCAGGACTTCACTTAAGACTGAACATTCTTAGCATGCAGAGAATGGACAACAAATGCCACAGATAGCTTTCTTTTTAAAATTTTTATTGGATATTTTTATTTACATTTCAAATGTTATCCCCTTTCCCAGTTTCCCCTCCATATCCCCAGCCCCCTCCTACCTCCCCTGCTTCTATGAGGATGTTCACCCACCCATCCATCCCTTCCCACCTCTCTGCCCTGGCATTCCCCCACACTGGGGCATCAAGCCTTGGCAAGATCAAGGGCTTCTCCTCCCACTGATGCCCAACAAGGCCATCCTCTGCTACATATGCAGCTGTAGTCATGGGTCTGTCCATTTGTACTCTTTGGATAGTGGCTTAGTCCCTGGGAGCTCTAGTTGGTTGGTATTGTTGTTCTTATGGGGTTGCAAACCCCTTCAACTCCTTCAATTTTTCCTATAACTCCTCCATTAGGGACCCCTTTCTCAGTTCAATGGTTGGCTGAGAGCATCTGCCTCTGTGTTTGTCATGCTCTGGCAGAGCCTCTCAGCAGACAGCTATATCAAGCTCCTGTCAGCATGCACTTCTTGGAATTACTAATAGTGTCTGGGTTTGGTGGCTGTATATGGCCTGGATCCCCAGATGTGGCAGTCTCTAAATGGCCTTTGCTTCAGTCTCTGCTTCAAACATTGCCTCCATATTTCCTCCTGTGAATATTTTTGTTCCCCTCTTCTAAGAATAACTGAAACATCCACACTTTGGTTGTCCTTCCTCTGGAGATTCATGTGGTCTGTGAATTGTGTCTTGGGTATTCTGAGCTTTGGGGTATTAATATCCACTTATCAGTGAGTGCACACCATGGATGTTTCTTTGTGACTGGGTTACCTAACTCAGCATGATATTTTCTAGTTCCATCCATTTTCCTATGAAGTTCATGAAGTCATTGTTTTTAATAGCTGTGAAGTACTCTGTTGTGTAAATGTACTACATTTTCTGCATCCATTCCTCTGTTGAAGGACATCTGGGTTCATTCCAGTTTCTGGCTATTGTAAATAAGTCTGCTGTGAATATGGTGAAGTATGTATTCTTGTTAGATGATGGAGTACACATATAGCTTTCTTAAGACATTGCTAGCTTGCCAATCTTCTTGAACCCCTCCAAAAGAATATTATGCTCTGAACTAGCAGGAAGTATTTTTGAAAGAGTAATGTTCCATTCACTTACAGTACAGTGGGTATATCTCAGTTTTGCTATTGGGTAATGGGTGGTTGTTATTATAAAGATGTTGGTTTTGAGTTATTCAATGGCCTTTATCAGAAACAAAACTATATAGAAGGCTAGACTCAGGTATTTCTCTCCTTTTCTCTATCTTTCTTTCTTACATAGAAGTAGAGGTGTTAATAAGAAAAGAAAGGAACAATATAGTAATAATAGAGGAATAGAGAAGGAGTAGATTATTAAATCTACCCTTAACCCCAAAAAAACATTTTATAGCCAATAATCTTACATTTGTATAATCTTTGCATATTGATACTTATTAAGGTTAAATTTTGTTACATCAGTATAGATAATTGTATATTGATACAAAATCGAGGTTATGTTTATTTCAACATGCTGTGTCTACATGTCCTCTACTCTTGTTTAAGGTACCTATTATATTTAAATAATTCATAATAGTGAAATGTGAAGTTCTCTTTCCCTTTAAGCTGCTAATACAAACAGTTTAGGATAATTAAGTAATATAAATTAATAGTCAATCAAACTCATAAATATGTTAGATACTGCTCTACTTAATCACAAAATATGCTTCCTAGGTTGAACAGATATTAAGTAGGTAAAAACAAAGTTTTCCTATTCAGATATCCTATAGATAGTCTTCAAAAACCTTCAAAATCCACAGAATATTGCATTTTAAAATATTTTATTAATTTAAGCCTTATTTAGACTATGGGACAAGTCTATTTCTGGCAGCAGCCCCATTTTAACTTCAAGGAAGATGATGAACATCAGAAAACTTCCTTATAGAATTTGTTTCATTGTAGCAAGTGGCCATTTGTTTCAACTACAAATAGAATGTTGTCCAAAATGGATGAACATGGGTACAGGGAAGTCAACTGCTGAGCTTTGCAAAGACAAAGTAGGCTAACCCCTTATAATTCCTGCTCCATCCACAAAAAAATCTGTCAGATATACTGGGCCAAAAGCCTGAAGATGGATGCTCCAGTGTTTTAGAGACTATTTTGGAGGACTGTCCAGGCAGCTGGATCCTCTGGCATTTCTATAATTTTGTGATCTACTTGCCTGTGCTTACTGCATAATCAAGTAAGATTTATTCCTTCCTAAGTCTCTAACGGGATTAAAGACTAGATAGTTATAGTCTCACAATTAAGGGTAAGTTCCTTGGGATTTAAAAAAGATATTTTTAGATCTCAGAAGATGTTTTTAGGTTAGTAATACTAGTTATAATAAAAACGATTTAGGTATAAAACTTTGAACTCAGTAAGACAGGATAGATAATAGAATACTGTATCCAAAGCTACCAAATGCAGACAGACTAGACTTTGTGAATATTAATTTTATTTAATAGTTTTCAGTATTATTTCATATTTGTTCTTGCTGTAGTTCAGTTATTATTGTAGGAGAAAACCTTTTAATTAGACAAAATTAATTTGGGGGGGTTGGTCTGCTGCTGCTATGTATTTCAGTGCTAAATTCTGAACTCGAAAATCTGGTTGCCACCAGATGAATGAATTCTCACATACACTGGCCTTTGTTGCATAAACTTTGATCACCAATTTCAATGTATTGGCTAATAAAACATTATGCCTATGACTGGGCATTAGAGAGAGAAAGACAGGAGCTGAGAATTACGCAAGGTGTCTCAAGAGAGGGACTTCGCAGAGGAGACACAAAAATGAGGAGGCTGCTGTGGGTCATGAGCACGTGGCCAGGAGAAGTAGAATGAAAACAGCCCAGAGGAGACTTAAACAAGTAACATGGAACCTATGGATTGGATGTAAGTTACTCAGAATCTGCCCTATGTAGGCTTACAGCTTGTCAAATAAAATACCAGGTTTCTGTGTCATTTATACTGGCTAGCTAGAATATATAATTCTTTTACTGCATTTTATTTTCAGCTATTACTGTCATAGAGTTACTGGTCTGTAGCGAAGGCATAGTTGTTATTGTGATTTTATGCGGGTGTCTAGGCATCTGGGATTGGAATGATTTGAATTTTGTGTTTTGGTATCTGGTCTTGTATGTGGGGGGGTATGTTTTGTGACTTGGTGTCTGTGATCCTCTGTGGTTCTTAGGAGAGTGTGACAGCTATGGGTTCCCTGGTAAGGAATATTTCTGAGATCATGTCAGGTGTGGCCACTGGAGGTTCAGGGTAGATGTGTTTCTGGGTATTGGGGCCTGACAATTAGGGATGGAGACAGGATAGGAGTGAAATGTCTGGGGACATCCACGGGAGGGAGGAAAGCAAAATGATCCACCAGGATCTGCTTAGTTCTCTAGGATTTGGGGACAGAAAGGGTGAAAGGCCACAACAAGTAGTCTGCTACAGAGCTGAGGATGAGAATGGGACATTTGATTTGGAGAAGAAGCAAGAGAGTGGAGGTCTGAAGGTTGTCTACATGTTTCCCTGGCTGGTGTGTCTGGCCCTTTTCCGGGAGATGAATTATTGAGTTTTTCACTTCCATCCTCATTTTTATTTGAGCACTCTTCAGTTTTTCTATTGTCTTTTTGAGCATTGCTTAGGTGTTTGAGCTTTCTCTCTCTCTCTCTCTCTCTCTCTCTCTCTCTCTCTCTCTCTCTCTCTCTCTCTCTGTGTGTGTGTGTGTGTGTGTGTGTGTGTTATTTAAATTCTATAATGAAGTCATGATTATTCTTTCAAGTTCTGTGTTCACTGATTCATGTAGGTAACTTTCAAAATTAAATCTAAATAGTATTTGGAACGGGCAAAACTGCTACAGGGACAAGGCCCTGGATGCTGTGCTTGTCTTTGTCATGGAAAGGTCACATAAACTATGCAGAAGAAATGAGAGATGGTTGATCTTCAACACCAGGACAGGCAACTTTTTAGCTTTTCTTTTAACATCTCAATTGCACATTTCATGATATTATATGCTGCTGGCTAACTTTTACGTTTCAGTTTTCTTAACAAGGGGAAGTCCTAGCTAATTTTTTCTGGAACCAAATATACTAACTATATCAGCATTTAGTGCCTGAGATAGTGGCTCCTATAAGAGATGTGACTAAGGAAGTGACTAAGAACTATTCAAAAGTTTTCAATTTCAATTTTGGAAGCATATATTAGCCAATTATCCAACAAACCAACCCTGAAAATCAAAATGTAATTTTTTCTCTCTTTAGAGATTATGCTTTGGAATAGTGTCCTTATTTAAACACCTGGATTTAGACAGTGGCAGGTGCATCTCTAACTATTTAGGCACATGTACTAAATCCCCTAAGTAGTGTCATTATTAACAGCAGCAACAAAACAGCATTCTGGACAACAGGAAATAAAATGCTTACAGTTTTTATGATGTTTGACTAGAAAGAGTGGAAAACATATAACAACCTAGTAGTTCTTACATATAATGGTGTCTATAAACTAGTACAGTGTATCATATATAGACTAGATGAAAATTATTTCAAAGTTGCACTGTATATGTGTAGGGGCTTGTATTTTGAGATGGTAAGACTTTGAGAAATTACATGATTGTATAAAGATGAAATTAATCTAATACTGGAATCTTCCAATCAAAATGACAGACCAGGATGGGGGTATTAGAACACATGTATAATTTCAGCACTCTGGATGATCTCGATGGGGCAACTCTCACTGGCAAACATTTCTACAGGAGTAGTACATTTTAGAGAGACACTGGTTTAATCCTCCCTTCTCTCTCTTGTATTTTTGTAATGTGTCTAGAGAACAAAGCAGGTTGGGGCAGAAGATAGCATATGCAGGTGGCTTGTGCATAGATGGTGGAAATGGTGGGACAAGGAAACTGGGCTAGCTTTCTGGATATGTGTCCCGATCCAAGACTAGAGTGTGGGATATATTTGGCTGGGTACAAAGATTGGCTATGCCATGGGAGGAGCTGCTGGGTTGGGATGTCCTGGTGGAAAGCCCACAGGTTGGTTGCTGATCAGGCAGGTGTGGCCAGACAAAACCTGGATACTGGATGTGGAACCTAAACTATGTATGAGGGCTTAAAAAGGCTGCATGAATGGGTGGGGTCAGGAAGCCTCACTAGGGTACGACCTGGAGAAAAATATGGGTGAACTACCTGGGAAAAGATGTTGGATATGGCATGTATGAAACCTCTGTTTTTTAAAAAAGTCTTTAATGTCTGTTTTTATTTTTTCCATATTATAACTGCATTTTATATAAATATCTCTATTATTTTTTAGGTTAAAACACAATTATATCATTTTCATCTTCCCTTTTCTCCCTTTAAACCATCCCATATTTCTTCCCTCTTATAGCGCCCAGTCCTTCTCAAATTTATCACCTCTTTCTTAAATGGTTACTCTCTATCTCTCTCCCTCTCCCTCCCTACCCCCCCTCTCTCTCTTAAACACACACACATTCACATACATTAGTATGTAAATATAAGTCATTGAGTTCATACAATGTAACATGCAGTATGATTTCAAGGATGACCACTTTGCACTGGACCACCAATTAGAAGCTCTGTGAGAGGGTAAGACTCCCTCAGCAGTTTTTAATTGCCTGATTTTTTTTTTTTTTTTTGTCTAGAAGAGGGACCCCGAGAAAGTTTCCTCTTCCACATTAGCATGACTATTGATATTGTTATTGTTCAGGTCCTGTTTAGTCAGCCATATTTTTGAAGTATCACAAGTATAGCTTCCCTGTCATTTGTAGGAAAAACATTCTCATAGCAGACTTCTTGATCCTTTGGTGCTTTTAATCTTTTGTTCCTCTCTTCCATGGTATTTCAGGAGCCTTAGATGTAAGAGTTGTGGCCAAGATGTATCTATTGAGAGTTGTCCCTCCACAGTCCTTTATCTCTGTATTATGACCAGCTTTGGTTTTCTGTAATAGTCTCGATGTAGTGTAAAGAATAGAGAGCAACATTCAACACTGGCCATAAGGATAAGGTTTAGAAAGCTGTTAGGAATTATGCTAGTTTGGCAAGATATTGGTTATAGGTTCTTTTTTAAAATTCATGACATCACTATCCCAAGTTGTTGGCTAAGTTTCTAATGCCATATTGATTTTCTTCCTGTGGAGTAGGACTTGTGTCCAACCAGACTCCTGTTGGTTACCCCCAAGATATGAGTACCACTATAGTAGTGTCTTTAGACATATCTTGCCATGCTGGCCATTGAAACTGGTCATAGGTATCACAGATGGATAGTGCTATTGTTTCCCTCCCTTGTCAGGTTACATAATATTTTCTGGCACTATAAAAGCTACTTGGAGGAAGGAAGCTTTCATGTTAGATCTAGTTCATATCATCTGAGTCCTGTGTTCTAAGTGTGTGGTGTCTTTGGCAATAAGGACTTACTTTCAGTCTCTGAGAGGCAACTCAGAACAACAGCAATGTCCTATCATGTTTTGGGAGTCACTTGGATTTCCCTGACCATCCACTCAAATGGAGGTTTCCCATGGCTGATATTAGAATTTTTGTTCCATCTGCCCTGGGTATTGTGGGGAGCATTGTCAGCCAATGGCATAACTTCATCTTTGGTGTAGGTGATATCATTTTAGGTAAATATAGAGTAACACAATGAATTCCTTGTTATTTGTTCTGCCTTTCTCCCTAATTTGTGCATTACTCATATTTTAAAAAGTGGACATAAGGGTGCAGAGCTGAGGGGTAGATATAGAAAGAAAAGGGAGAGGAATGAGGTGAATAACATCAAAATATATTGCATGAAATTCTCAAGGAATTGATTAAAATATTATGTTAAAAACTTAAGCTGGATATGGTAGTGCCCACTTTCAATCCTTGCACATGGGGGACGGAGGCAGGCAGATTGCTGTCAGTTTGAGAAGAATCTGCTTGATATAAGTGAATTCCAGACCAGCCAGGGCTACATACTAATACATTGTCCAAAAACATAAATGAAAAAAGACTAATGACCTCAACGGTCTAATGAGACTCAATGCTAGAAATCCTTGTTTGAGAGTTTCACACACAAAGATAGTGTGTTCTCATCCAGTCCACCTCTAACTGTATCCATCCAAATGACTTCCATCACCACCCTGTCCACTTACTACTTTTTCTGTCCAACTCAATGAACTCCTTTTTAAAAAGATTTATTTTTGTTATTTTATGAGGGTTTTGTGGGTATGTATGCCTGGGTGCCATGTGCATGGGCAGCGACCAGAAAAGAGTATTGGATCCTCTGGGACTAGAATTATGGCCAGTTGGTAGCTACCAAGTGGGTGTTGAAACTGTATTTCGGTCCTCTGCATGGGCAACAAGTGCTAGAGCCGAGCCATCTTTCCAACACATCAATTTACCTCTTTTTCTTTTAAAACCCATTGAATTTAGTTAGTGCTGCCAATATGTTCAGAGTTTTAGGGCCATCCTCTTACTTATTAACTTATCAGGTAAGTAGAAGAACCAGCTGTACTATTAAAGATTGAGTTTTCTTACTTAAAATAAAAAAAATCCTAAAAATATATTTTGAGATTGAAAGCCCTTTCTTTTTTCATTGAAAACCATTAATTCTCAAAAAAAAAAAAAAAAACAAACAAACAAAAAAAAAAAACAAAACAAAAGAAAAAAACCAAAAAACCCCACCCCTTTGTAAGGTTACTGTAAGCACAGGGGCAGGTCATACCCTGAAAGACTTAAGCTGCTTTAACATTGGCATGCTTTCTTTAATTTTGCTCTTCCTCCTTCTTTGAATTCTTCCAATAAATCTACCACTTTACTGCTGTCTGGATCCCTTTAACCTGATGCTCCCATCTTCAGCGTTGCCAATTTTGTTGCTGATCCAGGCTTCTGGAATGAAGGTACACTACTTCCTTTGTAAATTTCATTTTCCCAGATGACAATCTCTTTGTCTATCCAGGGCACTTCCCTTGATTAAATTACTTTGGAATAAATACCATATGGCTTCTAAAAGACTAGAGTTCTTGATTTATTATACTTGGCATTTTGTGCTTTTGTACACACACACACACATACACACACACACACACACAGTGTATATGCACACATTTAGTGTGTGTGTATGTCTGATTGGATGAGGAATTTATTGTCTCTGTATGCGTCAGATCCATATATATATATATATATATATCAGGAAAAGTTTTGTACATAGCTTAATAGAGTAACATTAGATAATATTTAAAGAGCTGTAGAAAAATGCTAATATTCCCTGTGTTTAATGATGAAAAATAATATATCTTTCATTGTGTTCTTGGTATGTCCTTTCTCTGTGCCATACCATATACTAGTGCTCTAGTCACAGAAAAGGGACAAGTGAAATGGTGAACAACAATGACAGCAACAAAAGCCAGTCTCAGATGCACATGGCCAAAATAATTTGCTGAGGGATTCAGACATGGTACTTCATTTTTTCTTTGTTAGGATGGATATGTGTCAGCCCTTTCATTTCTTGTCTTCATCACATGGCTCTATAAAGAACAATGGATTCACTCTTGGGAAGTAAACCACAATTTTCCAGGAACAAACAGGAAATGGTCATGCCCCTGTGGTCTTTGTGAGGACTCTCAGACTAATGTTAGCTTCTTGTCTCTGTCACTCTACTTAGGGGATGAGCTCATTCTTCAAGAAACTCCTCAAGAAGAGAGCTGACAGACATCAGACATAGGCAACAAGAAAAGCAACAAAAAATGGAGCACCATGACACCCCTGGCTTCTTATTTACATGGCCTAGAAATTATAGTTCTGCTCAGCAAGTACTGAATATCTACCAGGTGCTAAACTAATCTCATTATCTTCATTCTCCTTCTAAGTAGATTTGTCCTAGCATCTATCTCTGCTGTTAAGCTATTGTGACCAGAATCCTACTAATCATCCCTGACTTCTTTTTTTTCATATTCATTCTATCACCCTGTTATGGTTTGAATATGAGATCCTCCCCCTACTAGCTGATGTGATGAATTCTTGGTATTATTTCAGAAAGACACAGAAACTTCAAGATGTAAATAGGATACTAGGTGACAGTTACTTCAAATATCACAGTCCCTTTTCCTACCTTTGTCTCTCTGCTTTAATGTGAGCCACATGGTCCTGATACCATGTTCTGCCCAATCAAGTGTGGCTAAGCAAGCACAGACTAAAGCCTCTGAAACTGGGAGCAAAGACATATATTTTTGTCTCATAAGTTGTTCCTATTGACTATTTGTTCATAGAGATGATAAAAGTATTGGTTAATACATCAGCTTTGGCAGACTACTGTTGTTTTTCTTTAATGATTTATTTGTGTGTGTGTGTGTGTGTGTGTGTGTGTGTGTGTGTGTGTGTTGTGAGATGCTCAAGATAAGTACTGGAAAGCAAACACCAGTCTTTTGGAAAAGTAGCAAGCACTCTTGACGGCTTAACCATCACTCCAGAACCCCGAACCCCTGTGGGGTTTTATCCAATTTTCTGTAATAGATGGCTAGTTAGGCCCTTACTTCTGCCCCTATATCTATCAGTCAAGTTCTATAATATTGCCAGCAATATGTTTTAAAATGCAAATCTTAACATTCAAGCCTGTAGCTTAGAATACTTAAATGACTTGCAATTGCTTCAGGGGATAATGTTCTAATTTCTTAATGTGACCCATAAGGTATTGTATAGTCTGTTCTTTCTCTGTCCTTATAACATAATGTCAGGCTATGTTCTCCGCTCTGTATATTGTAATCACGTTGACTTTTTCTCCATATCTTTTCCCAGTCAGAGCCTTCATTTTACTTGAGAGACCTCTCCAAATTCTCATGCCTCTATGATCAAATTCCTGTAACTTCTAGCCTCAATTTCTTTTCCTAAAATTTTATTTAGAGGCTCTTTTTGTATGAATGATCATACTCATTCTCAACCCTCTCTCTCTTTCCCTCCCTCTCCTACTTCCTCTCCCTCCCTCCCTCTCCTACTCCCTCTCCCTCCCTCCCCTTACCTCATCAGCAGTCCCTTATAAATCCCTTTCAGCATTTTTAAAGTGAAATCAAATGAAGTGCTCAATTAGATGATACTTTCTACCCACAACCCTCCCATCTCAAGTTTCACAAGAGTGGTAACATTAGTTTTTCCCTTGTCTGAGTTTGTAGATTTTGGTTATAGTCTAGCAGGGGCTTGGTCCAGAACTGGGGCACACTGACCTAATTAAATATTATTATGTGACCGAAGCATATGATTTCTATTCCTTCTGCTAGAGTATCTCTGAGGTTGAGAGACAGTGCCATGGATTCCATTCAACGCAAAGAATACATTCTTTGCTTTGGGTGTTCTACCTCTATCTGAATTCAGGCCATTACTATCTCTCCTATACAGCTGCCATTTAGCAAGTATACTGCTCCCATTCGAGCCAGCTCTTTCGTACCACAAGCACGCTTATGCCGTTTACCCCACTGGGAATGCCCTTCTCCGGTATGGCATTCCATTTCCAATCATTACTGAAGACATGTAACTGATAACCTTTGATTTTACCCTAATGTTCTTTGCTTCATTTTGATATCCACTTGTACTTTGTTACTACTTCTTTCTGTGTTCTCAGTACTGTTGGTTCCATACTTAACTATGAATGAATATGCTATCTCCACAACCAGCTTATATCAAGACAGTGTTTATAAAAGGCTATCATTATAACCATATGGTACCCTATAAGGTGTTTGCTACATCGAAGTGAATATTTGTGGAATGAATTCTTTCTCCAAATTTATCCTGCATCTTAGTTTTCATCACACTGCGAGATACTAGAGGGTAGAATTTCAACACAGGAGATGTGTGTGTGTGTGTGTGTGTGTGTGTGTGTGTGTGTGTGTGTGTGTGTGTGTGCAATATGGAATGAAATGAATACAAATATATCACAACACATGTAAGAACTCAACAGTTTCCTATGTTTGATTGTTTATATTGACCATTTACTGTGTGGTTTTGGGAAGTGACTTGCAGCCTCTAAGACTCAGTTTCCCTACCTGAGAGTCTAAAGTCCCCTCCAGTCCATCAGACATTAATCACTTGGTAAGGTCCTGATAGTGAAAGAAATGCTATAGGATCCCATGTCAGTCAAGGCTGACATTTGTTCTTACCTACTCCAATGTGCTGTTACCTTAGGCTCCCTGACTGCTGTAGCTCATAGCCCATGGTTGTCCATAAAGTATTATATGGAATGTAGTCACTGGAAAATCTTTGAGAGTAGGTGGAATATGATTTCCTTCTCAAAAGCAACAATAAGGCAGATAGAGAAATGCTTCAGTGGCTAAGAGCAGCTACTGAAGAGACCCTACTTTAGTTCCTATCATTCATGGCAGGGGCCTCACGACTGCCTGTAACTGTAGCTCTGGGAGATCCTGTGCTCTCTCTGAGCCTCGGATGGTGCTAAATGCATATGTACAAACTACGTGCTCTCACATATATACACATACTTAAAAATAGAAATGAATCTTGGGACGATAAAGATGACAAAATGGTTAAGAATGCTAGTTGCTCTCCCCCAAGGCCCACGTGCAATTCCCCAAACCAGAATGACAGTTCACAACTCTCTGTGACTCTATTTTCTGAGGGTTGGACACTCTTCTAGCCTTTGCAGGCACCAGGCATGCACATGGTAGAGAGACACAAACATGCAAAGCAGCACAATACATGAAATAAAAACGTTAAAATATCGACTTGTTTCAGATAAACAAACATATAAATCTGTTAAGAGAAAGTTCAAGTGCATGCAGAATTAAAGTTCAAAGCATTTTTATTTCCTATTTAGAAGCAACAAGTACTGGATCAAGGGGCACTTCTGTTTCCTGTGACCATTTTCCCCATTTCATCCAATCTCAGCGATCGTATCATTTCCCCTGGAACCACGGGGTAGGTGTCTTTAAATGGTGAAATAATTTTAACACAGTTTTATCACATCTGAAAATTAATTGTTCCTTCACTATTAAATAAACAGTAGCAGTAAAGTCATCCCCCTTATTTCACATACATGTTCTTGCATTTGGTGTTGTTGATTCGGGATCCAAACAGGGTCCACACATTGTAGGTATCTGATCCATCTCCTAAGTCTTTTATAGTTAGGAATGTTTCTGTTCCTATTCTGTTTCCTTGACATTTATTTGTTTAAAAACACTTAGACACGTTAACTTACTCAGTTACAGCTGAGAAGCCCAAAAGGATCGTCAGGTTTCTATGAGACAAATGGGAGCACAGCTGAATCCTCCCAGCACAATGGGATCTGCTGACCAGCTCTCTTTCACTCCTTGTCCAGTCCCAAAGGGAGTCTCTTTGCATTGATCCCTCAGTCTCCTGGTCTGCAAAGTGGAACTGCTAGTGGCTGCCTTCTGCTCCAGTTCCCAGGGAGGCTGTGACAAAGGCTGGGATAAAAAAAAAAAAAAAGAAAAGAAAAGAAAAAAAGCCTAAACCGGCTTTCAGCAATTGATGCTATAAATAACAGAGGAGGGATTCTATTATTAAATGTCCTTTGTTCCTAGAAGCTTCAGACAGAATCGGAAGGTTGAGAAGTAGAACCATTTTGCTTTGTTCTTGTAATACTGCTTCCATGAAGGTGGTAACTCAAGCAGCCAGGGCCAAGAGCACGCTCTGGGCTGGGGAGTACTGGAATCTGGGATCCCTTTAAACAAGTCAGCCCAGCCCTGGCCAGAGCAAGCTTGTAATATATCCTATTCCAGCCTGGCAAAAATAGAATAGCCAGGAGAACGTGAGAACTGAGACAACTGTTCCTGTTTTGAAAGCTTCGGAAGGATGTGGCTGCAGGTGGGGTTGAATGACTGTCACTCAGAATGAAGCCCAGTCAGGATACTATAGGCTCCGTGGTAGGCAACTGAGATTTGGACTGGACTCTTCCCAGTTCCTGTGGCCCTAGTGCCTAGTGAAGACACTGGTAAAAATGAAAACCATTTTGCCTGGAGATGTTATTCATGGTTGTGATTCAAATAATTTTCACTTTAAATAGATAAGAGAAGCTCTGACAATTGGCCAGGAAATGCTACAGAGGAGGTAATAGCCAGTAGGTCAAATTTCAGCCTTCCCAGGTTTGGAGAGAATTCTAGCATGAAGCCAGCAGCCTTTCCCTGTTGAGTTGGGTTGTACTAGGAACCAAGAAATAAAAAAAAAAAAAAAAAAAAAAAAAAGGAAATTGCCTTTGGGGCCTTTCTAGTCTATTCAGCACTCCTGCAGCTGCTCTAAGGAGGCACCACAGCAGGGCCTCCTGTATTCTGTATTTTCCCTCTATTAGCATCCCCCACCACCCACCCACATCCACACTTTCCAAATGGTGGCACTAGTTGAGGCAAGTGCTTCTGTTCTGGAAGACACTGGGCACGCACACTGGGTGTGTGTCATGGGAATTACAAAAACAACAGCACCCAGGAGTTTGCAAAATGAGCAAATCACTAGGAATTTAAAAAATAAATTTAAAAGTAATGAGGACCTAGACGTTCCCATATGTGAAGTGGGAAGTTTGAAAGTTTCAGCCTTTTCTGAGCTTTCTGTGTACCCAAAAGAGTTTATTTTGGAAATGGAATAAGTATGTTTTTTTTTTCCCTCATCAACTCAAAAGTGGATGAACTGATTTAGCTCAAACTATAAAAAGATAAAAACCAAATGTGCCCTGGGACAAGATTTCTCGGTGGAACTGAATGGAAGCAACTTGAGGGGCAAGATCATGAAAACATACAACCTTGAGATTATATCCTTTCGCTTTCCCTCTAGGTGTTCTTTAGAATCTTGAGACTGAATCTGGAGCATGGGGCTGTCAGTTAAGTAGGCCACAAATTCAAAATGATGCACTTAATTAATAAAAAAAGATTACTGGAAGTTTCAATGAATGTGATATTAGTTTTCTAAACATCTTTATCTTCTTTTATTACAGGGTATCTACTCTCTTTTTAAAAACAGATTTGTGTGTGTGTGTGCACATGTGCTTGTGCACGAGTCCCCGTGCATGTGTTTGTGCTCCTAAGGCCAGAGGAATTGGATATCCATGGAATTCGAAATGCAGGTGGTTTGCAAGGCACTTGACATGAATGCTGGAAATAGAAGCTTGGTCCCCTGCGAAAGCAGAATATGCTGTTAACTTCTGAGCCAGGCCTTATCTTTTATATACATAAAGCTATCATTACATTTGTGTCACTAATAACTTTAACCTTGTAAATGATCAATTAAAGAGAGAAGTGGTCTCAAGTTATTAAGAACGCATACCTCTCTCTCTCTCTCTCTCTCTCTCTCTCTCTCTCTCTCTCTCTCTCTCTCTCTCTCTCTCTCTCTCCTCTCCCTCTCCCCCTCACTCTTTTGTTATAGCATATAATTTTTAAATTAAAGAAACTTTTTATTGAATACTCTCTGTATTGACATTTCAGATGTTATCCCCTTTCCCCCAACTCCATCCCTCTACCTCTTTCATTGCCTCCATGAAGGTACTCCCTCTCCCCAGCCAGCCTGCCCTCCAGCACCTTGGCATTCCCCTACACTGGGAAAACTGGACCAATATCCTCTCCTCCCATTGATGTCAGAAAATACTATCCTCTACTGCATTTGCACCTGGAGCCATGGGTCTCTCCATGTGTATTCATTGGTTGGTGTTTCAGTCCCTGGAAGCTGTTGTGGCTTTGGTTAGTTGGTCATTTTGTTCCTCCCATGGGGTTGCAGACCCTTTGAGCTCCTTCAGTCCTTTCTCTAGCTCCTTCATTGGGGTCCCTGTGTTCAGTCTGATGGTTAGCTGCAAGCATCCTCTGTATCAGTATGTCTCTGGCAGAGCCTCTGTGAAGGCATCCATATCAGGTTCTTGTCAGTAATCACTACTTGCTCTTCTCTCTTAATAAGTAATTGAACTTGACATGGTGCTTCCGCTAAGCTCTAGTTCTTTTTCCAGAAAAATAGAGATGAACCTACCATTGTTAAAAGAGTTAGAGGACTAAAAAAAAAAAAAAAAAAATCAGAGTAGTGTTTATAACTAACTCCCCAAACTAAGGGTTATAGAAGTTGTTGTAGAATTTATAAAGTTGAAGATCTGGGGTTTATATTATTTTCTACCAAATGCTTTAGATTAATATTTTAAGTGAATTAGTACTATGAGATACAGTAAGAAAGTCACTGTATGTGGTGCATACACACAGAAGAAACATGAGTCTTAGAGAAGTCACCCTTATTGCAAGCAATGCATTATTTTCTATTCTTGATTCTGTTTTATTTCATTCTGTTCTAACCATTTTTCTTTCTTTTCATTTTAAAGTGCAGATGGCAGCCTACTGAATAGATTGCATTACTGTATAATGGGTCACAGCCCACACTTTGTAAACCACTTACCTAGATGAATCTGAGAAGGCAATTAGCACTCTCAGGAGCCCCAGATAGCTGTCTACTTCTGAATTAACACCTGTGACCAAAGTCTGAAGCCAAACAAAAACTTCTCTGAATTTTCCTCTCCACTTAAATGACCCCTTAGAACAATGAATGACAGCTACAAAGTGACTAGACACAAGTTCTTCTTGTCCTTTCATCCCTGGCTTGGCACAAGGGTGATGCCAGTCTTAAATCAGGCCAAGGTGTGGATTTAATCTGCAGAACTCAATGAACGCGTGTATGCCTGCGTGTGCCTGTGTTGTTTATGGGAGCTAGAAAAGAAAGTGAAAGGGCTGCCAGTTTCTCCATTTTTTTTCTCTCTGACATCATCTATGTATCAAGTGTCTGGTCTGCCATAATGTAGGGGAAAGCCTATCCCAGCGTTTGGTAAACACTTTCCTTTCCAAAGGATCCTCCTCTGGAGATAGTGAGAAAGCAAGACAGGGTCATCTCACCAAAATGTGGGAGCTTTGCTCCACCTCTCCGCTTCGGTGCCTTCGCCTTGACAGAGCCTTGGTCCAGTAAGATGATCTGCCCACAGCTGGTCTCCCACACTTAGAACAAATTGGAAGCAGGAGAACTTGGGGAAGGAATTTTGTTTCACTAAAAATAGCTGCAATATAGACCCTGTGACTTACCACTCCTCAGAACAGTCGGATATGAACCGAACAGGGTCCACTGACCACTGAGATTCTTCGGGATTTGTTTTTCTTTCCTGAAGCCCTAAAAGCCAAGGGGAACTTTAGCATTTGGGGGGTACTTTGGCCTGATGCAGACTCTTGGAAACCTCAGAAACGCATGGTGACGATATGACCAAGAATCTTCCTGGCTTCAGGAGTGCATGACCGTTGGCACTAATAAAAACCAGGCCCTTTAAGCTTTGGTTCATGGTGGGACCTTGCTTGCTCCTCACTACCAGGCCTATTGCATCTTCACTTCTAAGGTAGGTGAAACCAAAATCACCGGGGGAAATGCTTCAGGAATTGGGGTCCTGTTGGGTAACACAGGGCCAAGTTTCCTCTGTCTGGGGCAGGGAGACAAATGTCAGGGCAGGGCAGATCCTACAAATAAAAAGTCTGAGCTCCTAAAACACCAACAAAACCATAGTAACATGTGGGAATTAATTCTTTTCCGTTTTCTTTCCCACCACAAAACAAGTGATTACTTATCAAGAAAACACTTAAACTGTTCAACTTAATTTTCTCCCAATTTCTGTACCCAGATCTGTTTTATTTTGACTAGGTACCTTTTCTTTCTTCCCCCACTACTTCGTGAATTTGAATTTGCACCAGGACATTGCTTATCTATAGTCCCCTTTTCTGCTATGAAACAGCAAAGTGTAATCTAGAGTTGACCAGAAATGGAACCATATAGTTCAGGACGTCCTTAGGAAAGATTCATTTGAACCAACCTTTGCAAAATACTTGGTTGGATTATATTTACTTTCGGAAATTCTGCTATTAAAATAAAATTATGGTTGCTAGACTATTGACAGCAATGGGCCTTGAGGAAGGAATGGGAACAGAAGGGGATCTGGGAAGGTTTGGATTAAAGGTTGGGAGCCACTGAAAGGAAAATTAATCAGTTTCATTATTGGAAGGCTCAGATTGGCTTTGAGCATTGTTGTAAGAAAACTCCTAAGGTAGATCCTTACTCATGAATAATGGTGTTCTCATAGAAATTAAGATATTCTTTTATAAGAGATATGCTTTTTAAAAATAAAAATAATACTCTTTAAAGCTTGTGACACCATAAAGCTGTGACGACAAACCTCCTGACTCGGAATTGTCTTTATATAGTTTTACAAAGTGAATTAGACTCTTAAACATTATGTGTGTCCTCTCCACATCTATTCTCTTTGCCTTCTGTCTTTAATATACATGTGTTCAAATAACAAACATGAAATTTTGAACTTACAATAATCACCCTGAATGTTATATAATCTGATCCTCCTTAAAGCATGAGTCACAATAAATGACTATCTGGTCTACCTGCCTTATTGCCTCACCTTTGCTAAACCTTCTGCTCATAACCACATCCTACTAACACTTTCTACTTTCATTCATTATCATTTAGAGGCTCCTTCACTGTGTTGTAAGACTAGGTGAAAATTGAACATTCAGTTATTTTACCCATGTTACTTCTAGTACAGCCATATGGCATTACTACCGACTAGACACACAAACATGTAATATTTTACTAAAAGTTATCAAGGGTTTTGCATTTACCCTAGTTACGTTGTTTATGAAAATGCTATGAAGAACATAAATTCTTTTTCTTTTGCTGAATAAGGAGATTTATTGCAAGGTACTTCTAAATAATGCCCTTTTTCCTAGTACTTTGAACAACTAAGTCTAATAATCAAATTCCTAAGTGAAAAAACAACTTTTCACAAATGCAGCCATCAGGAAAGACATGAGTCCCAAATTCAATCATGAACATCTACCAGACTGGCTGCTCAAAATTCACCTAGGAAGATTCTTTAGAACTTTAAACTCTGAGCTACATCCCTGGAAATTTGACTCAGAAGCTCTGGGATAGTGCTTTGGAAGTGGGATTTTCAGCAAACAATCCTGATAATTCTAATTCTCAGAGTTGGGAAGCTCTGGAAAGGTGCAGTTCTACCTTGTTGTTTTATTTATTTGTTTAAATATACCAATGATTTCCATTGTTTCAGAATCAAGTTAAAGTTCCTTACCCTGGCACTGTGGCAGCCTTTGCAATCTTATTTGTTATCTTAGTCTTTACTAACTTGTGAAAGCTCTTGCCCACCTTTGCAATATATTGGCCTTGAAAAGATTAATGAGTACACTGTAGGTGTCTTCACACACACCAGAAGAGGGTATCAGATCCCATTACAGATGGTTGTGAGCCACCATGTGGTTGCTGGGAATTGAACTCAGGACCGCTGGAAGAGCAGTCAGTGCTCTTAACCACTGAGCCATCTCTCCAGCCTTCAGTCTTATTTGTTATTGCTGTCTAACTCTAAAATCCCTAGTCAAACTGAGTTAGATACTGTCTCCCATTCTGCTTTCATGCCTGGTCAGTTTGCTTCTGCTATTGCCTTTGATTCCTGTGTCTTTTCTGCATTCCCGTGTGTGTGTGTGTGTGTGTGTGTGTGTGTGTGTGTGTGTGTGTAATTGCTTATGGTCTATACTGTAGCATCCATAAGAATGATATGAAGGACTTTTTAAACATGCTAACTCTTACATCCCATTTCTTGGAATTTTGAGTCAGTAGAGCTGGAGTTTTTAAATGCCCCTGGAACTCTGATACTGACCCCATGTTCAGAAACACCGAATATAGCTCAAATATCATTTCTTTATCAGATCAGAAAGACAAATATTGCATTTTCCTCACTTTGGGATCCCAAATTAATTCAGCTGCATAATTTGTTATATATTCAATGGAACTAGACGAATGGAAAAGTCTGTCTACACAAATAAAGAGGAATCATGGGAAGAGAAGAGGGAAATGGGAGGGTGGGGAATAAATAGGGGCACAATACTTAATATACATCTATGAAACATCTTTATGAAATCTTTCACTATGTAAAATAAATAAAATAAATGTAATAAAAATTCAATGTAAAAATATAAGCTTAAAATCAGACCAAAACCAAGCAAAGAAAATAAGCAATCAAGCAAACAAACAAAAAGATTTTTTTCCCCCAAGAGCACAAGCTTCGTTGGAAAAGATATCACAATCCATTTTGTCTCTGGAAGCACCTTAAGCCTGAGAGTACAATGTGGCCTTCATCCCATCATGGGCATGATAACAATTAATTGTGATGTCAAGGAACATGAGGGAGGACCTGGGTCTGGATGCTCATAACCTATATGTATAAAATGATGAGTGTTGTGGCACATGCCTCTAATCCTAATGCTGTGAGGTACAACAAGAGGATCTCTGGGAGTCACTGTTCAGCAAATCTAACCACACTTAGACCTTTCTGGTAAAGAGCAATAGAAAAAAAAAGACACTTGACATTGACATCTTGTCTCCTTCTATTAAAACATTTACCTGCAACACACACATTCATATGTAATCCACATAAAATAATAATAAATAAAAGTATTATATCTTTCTTTTTGACATAGATAGAAGTGAGAATAGAACATCATAAAATGTACTTTTAGTTCATCTAGGATGCAAGTATATAGCAGATCTCTTAAATATGAGATGTGAAAACAGTTATGTGGTCTTAGAAGCCTTCTTAGGTTGGAAAATTTAAGATAGCAATGACTAGATTCCAGGGAGTCTCTTGGCTTCAGTAGGATGGGAAGCACTTGGCATTTCTAAATACAGTTCTTCTGCCATACGGGAGAGATGAACACAATGCCAGGGGTACAGAGGAGGAGCAAATGGTATCAAGCAGCGGTGATCTAAATGAACTTGGAATAGACTTTTTTCTTTGCCATATACAGAGCAGAAACTACATCTGCTGTAGATTTGTTCATTGTTGAAATGTGGTTATTTCTTAACTATATATATATATATAGTGTGTGTGTATATATATAATAAAATACAACTATAAAATGCATATTAGTAGACTAGTATGTACTCTTCTACATTTTTATTCTCCTTGAGTTGTATTAAACATATATAGTTTGCATATGTGCACAACTGCCTATGCCTATCTTTTAAATTACAATTTATACAGAAATCATGTAGTCAGTCAGACTTTCCCATATCAAACTCTTCTTGCCTTTCATTAGTAATGTGACCGCACGTTCTCTAGGAGTTCATTTTGTTCATCCAGAAAATGAGAATAATAATCCGCACCTCATAGGGTTATAAGGATTCAGTGAGTTAGAAATATAACTGAAGGCAAGGTACCGACCTTTAATCCCAGAAATTGGGTAACAAAAGCAGGATTGTAATTTCAAGGATAGTTTTGATTACATAGTTCTAGGCTAGTCTAGGCTACGTAAAGTTCTCAACATTTAGTTAAATCAGTATTTGCTGTTATTGTTCTTCTATTATTCCCATTCAACAAAACCTCCAAATCACCTACAATTGTTTAATTTGATTTTTTATTGCTTAGAGACCATGTTATATAGATGTGAATAAGTTACCCAGGCAACTCTACTTTTGTGGGGATTAATTTTACTTCCACATTTTGCTAGTAAAAAGCAAAATCACAATAAAATCTTGATTATATATATTTAAAGGATGCCATTATTCTTAGTCTGTAATAGATTCCCAAGAATAAAATAAGTAGGTTGAAAAATAAACATTGCTTTTAATTTCATTTGGTGTTGCTCCATTGCTTTCTTAAAAGCACATAACAAATTCACAAGTGTAGTAGCAATTCAGGAGTATACTTTATTCTGAAATATTACTATGTTGACCTTACAGCACATTCTTTTTAAAATGTTTTTGGATGTGAATGTATGTGTATACACCATGTGTGTTTATAAACTCACTAAACTTAGAAGAACGATCATCCCCTGAAACTGGAAGTACAGATCATTGTGAGTTGTTGTGTGGGTTCTGACAACTGAACCTAGGCCTTCTATAGTATGAAAAAGCAGAAAGCACTCTTGACCACTGAGCCTTCTCTCTGCCATCCCTTATGACACATTGTAAACATTATTAGTACTATATGTAAGCTAAGCTGATAATGTACTGTTCCTGGTTTAACTTCTTTCATATCAATTTGAGTTCTTTAGGAGAGAAAAAATGTTACTTATTTAAAGCTGCAGCTCTGGGAAGTGCTGCAACTTCTACTCCTCTTCCTCATGCTCTTCCTCCTCTCCCCAGTCAATTTGTATGTGTTTCTTGTATTTTTCGTTGTGAGCCCACCCTTTATATTATCACTATGAACTCCTCACGCCTTTTAAAGGTATAGTTATGTTTTCAGTGTCTTGTTAATCTGTTTGAATTGTGATGATTTTGCCCAAATTCTGAAAAACTGTATGCTGCAAAATGACTTTCATGACTTCTCAGCTTTCGGAATTGGTTAAGAGGTTGTAGATATCACAGAATTTTTGCTATTCTTTAAATTTTTCTTTACCTATATATAATTTTTATTTTAGGTAAATAGAATCCAAATTATTTCAAATTAATAGCCTATTGCATCCATATTGCATTTCCAGTGCATCTTTGTTGAACTGAAATATCAACATTTGTTATGCTTTGAAAATTTTAAACGATTATATGTGTTTAATTGTATATATATAATTGTGCATAATTGGCTTTGTTCTTAATCACATTGTCGATTACTTATGTGCTGCTGTCATTTCATTCGATTACAGTGACTTTAGAGTAAATATTCTGATATCTAGAAAGAGTTCTTTCTTTCTCCCTCTTCCTCCCCCTCTTTTTTATTTTTTTCATGCTTATTTTAAGGCATTTATTGTTACATATAAGTATTAAAATATATTATATGAATATCCTGTTTTTCTACTACAAAACCACATTGGAATATATGTGTATATACATACATACATACATATATATATATATATATATATATATATATATATATATATATATATATAAATTTATTTTTTGTGAGTCTTTTTGTTAGTCAGGGTCTGCTTTTTCTATTCTTGGCTCAGGTAAGTGACTCTAATTGTCACTGTAGGTCTGTCTGGCTCTGTTGGTCCAGACCATAATGCTTAGTACCACTTTTTTCCCTAAGAAAACTCTCATTTTTCTATCAGTTAAATCAAGATGATTCATAGAGCTAGTCTCAGCGTAACTGCAGGGATACTATAAGGAAGGAGAGTGTGTCCAAGGCCTCTTAAGGCCTACAATGAGAAGAGTCAATTCCACCTCATTTTATCCTTCATGTCAACTCACTTGGCTTATTTCAAAATTAAGTTACAAGAAATGAATAATTTGAAAAAAAATTCTTAACAAAGGGAAAGGTGACATGTACCACATTCTAATTGGTCATAATTTTATTTTATCGAAAGACCCCTGTTTTGTATTAAAAATGTCAACATGCATATCTAAAAATAAAAGTACTTATAGATTTATCTATTTATATACCTTTGTATGTTTGGAGATCAAATTTAGATTGATATAAAAATAATTAAAGGGATTTCTTACTTTTACAGCTTTAGATAATTTGAATAATATTGAAATATTTATTTCTCCAAATACTTACAATAGTATGAAAACCTGTGAACTTCCTTGCTGTGGTGACTTCCTTAATGATATTTATACATTGTTTCATTCTTTTACTTGGTAAATTAGCAATTGAACATTTCTGCCTCTAAATGAGTAGATTTAGTTTACTAAATGAAAAGCATTTATTTTCAGACTTTCAACTGTGATACTAAAGATTTAACATATGATTCTTCATATATGTCATTACTTCTGATTATATCTCCTTTCACATTTTAATACTTTGAAGTATTCATTTATTATTTAATCTTATTTCCAAGAGGGATATCTTCTCATTGGGTTTTCTCAAAGAACAACCTTTAACTGTTTTATTGATTCTAGAATTTTTATTATTTCATTTCTTACTTCTTCCTCATTATATTTGTGATTCTCTCCAAAACATTATAATATAACTACTAAGCTAATTTATCTTCTTCAATATTTGTCAATGCAATAAGAATATATAGGGCTTTTTTTCCCCTGGGAAAAGCTTCTTCTGTGCCATCTATATTTTGGAATAAAGTGATTAATTTTTATTGCTTTAAGGTGGCTTGAAATTTCTCTTTGGATTCACTGGCATTTTATGAGTATATTTCTTACATTCTATAAGCTTATTTTTTATATAATTTCAGTTATTTCAGTAATATAGCTGTTAGACTCAGAGAACTTGTTTTTGTTTTTTTGGGGTTTTATTGTTTTGTTTTGTTTTACTATACTTTCTGTTTCATTCCTTTCTTTAAGATCTGCCATCAAGTCTCTTACACTGTTTACCCTCACAGTGATCATTGTGATATTGTTGCCTTTGTGCTTGTTATTTCTTGCTGTGTGTTATCTTCCTAGACATAGTTCTCTTGTGTAGTTAATCTAGTAAACTGTTGATTTAGTGAATCTTATTTTGTAGTACCAGAAAGTCTATTTTATGCTACTGTTCAACCTTTACATGCATTTCATTATTGGCAAGGATGGTGGTTTACAAGTCAGCACTTAAATGTCCTTCCACTAAAAGTTAAACTATTTTGTTGATAGCTTATTAAAGTTGCCTCATGGTCATGAGGGGGTACCTACTCAAGTTGTAATAGGGCTCTCAATTGGTAGAAAGTTAAGTTCTTAGAGGAAGAGCCTTCTTTCTAGGTTTACAGTGTCCCAATCTGTTGTTCTAATTAATTCCTTCATATCCTCTTGAAGTCCTGAGGCAGCAGGCATATAGATCTGATTTTTTCAGTGTCTGGTCTCCTTTTTTGAGGTCTTTATAGTGCTGGATCAATTATGTTCTATGCACTTAACAGAGTAAGAAAGACAGCAATCCTTTGGTCAAGACTCTCACAGCATGCAGGACGCAACTCATATTTAGCTGTTTCCCATGAGCTTCAATAAGACTTTTGCTCAGGAAAGGTGAGTAGTATGTAATTTACAATGAGAAAGACTATAAGCTAAAGTTCTCACTTTCCTACAGTCTTCTCACACACATAGTGGACTGTAGATATACTGCTTCACAACATATGGGAAAGGAGACAACTGCCTCTCAAAAGTCCGGTCTCCATGTGAATGGATGTACTAAATAAATCTAATAAAAGTAAAAGTATAGTACAATGCTAAGGGATTTAATACATTTTAATTTTAACATATTTCTTTAAAAAGGATGCAGGACAAGAGAGGAAATACAGAAGATCCATGATAGGGAGTCAGGAAAATATTCTTAATCACTACAGCTTGAATCCCTGTAGAAAACAAGAGAATATAAATTTGGTAGAATTGTGTAAAGTTGTCAGTTTTAGTTACATAAACTTAATAGAAAGCAGGAACTCAGAGATTTCTGTTCATTCATGGTGTCTGACCATTTATAGCATCTTAAGAATATTGAGACTGTTTTACTCTGATCATCAAAGATTTCCGTTTTTCTCAATAACAAAGTCTAACCTATGTGGACAAAAGTTTCCAAAAAGAAAGTGTATCATCTCACTAGAGCCTTTTTCAGGCTGATTAACTGACTAGAACTTTGGTAATTATGGAAAGTTTGGAATGCTTTAGGACCAGAGACAAATTTCAGTTTATCTTGGGCTATCTTTAGTCTCCTACAGAGCCATTCCTTGCCAACCCCTGTGTCTGACATAACACAGTAACAGATGACAAACTTTTGGAATGTACTAACTTAATAAAACCAGTTTTCAGCAACTGAAATGTTTGGAGTATTACTAAATAGAATTTGAATCCTATGGCTGAGGTTTCTCTTTATTGCTATTAATACCTACTGAGTATGTCCACAAATGTAGATCAAAAAGTGCCTCAATTCATAGCATCCTTCGTTCTATTACTATAGGAACTTCCATTCTGGAACCTGGAATTTGGGATGAATTAAATATGTATTCCCCAGGCCATGCTAACTCATAGTTGTCCCGTTTGAGGCAATAGTTGTTGTTTTACCTAAACACCAAGATTGCAAGGAAGAGACTTCTGGGAAATGTAGTCCCTACCCTTAACAGGAAGTGCCAAGGGTAAGTTCACAGGTGTAATAAGTAAAGTCATTCAGATGATGTACTAAGCATACACACAGTCCACTAGCCCAGTATCTCAGAAAGAGAAAACAAAAAGAAGCCAGAGTTAGACAAGTGTCTAAGGGAATCACTGGAACACACTTTTGCACTTTAACAGTGTCATAGCACTCTTGACATAGCTTTAATATGGGGCTCAGAAATGTAACCTCCACTAACAGTAAATCCCAAGCATCACTCCTTATAGATAGATTCTTTCAGGGTCTTCTATCAGATAGTGATCAGAGACTTCTTGAAAAGGTCAGCATAGCCTTTTAAACACAAACAAAAGCCTGAGGTGAAGTCCAGATACTGTTATTCAATATCAATGATGACATGAGCAGATAAATTTCCCATTCGTAGTTCTCTCTCCCTCCCCCTCCCCCTCTTTCTCTTCCTTTTTTCATTGGAATGGATCATACTGTATATCAGTGGCTTGCCTGGAACTTGCTGTACAGACCAAGCTTGCTTCTATTATATATTCATCATCCTAAAAGCAAATAACTAACTGGGACATCACAAGTATTAGTTTAAATAAGCTTTTTCTTTTTAAAAGTTCAGTACCTTGTGTAGATTATTGCAGTTGTGTAGCACTGGCTGGCACAAAAAAAAAAAAAAAAAAAAAAAAAAAAAAAAAAAAAAAAAAAAAAAAAAAAAAAAACTGTGTTACAAGTAGTTTCAAATGAAGAAAAGGTAAGCAGGATTTTCTTGTCATTATTGACCCAGATTGCCTTTCTCATATTTGTTTACATTATAATTTAATAGTTGTTCATAGTTGTCCTTTTCTAAATTTTTACAGATACATTTAGCACCACTTGAATATGATTTTTGTGATAGGCATAAAAACAGGCCTCTAATCTTAATACTGCTGAAAAGGTTTCAAGGAACCACCCAAGAAAGAACTCTCAGTCCAAAGATATGGGGACACTGATCACATAATCTAGATCCATAAGCCACGCACATATCTCCCCGATAGCTAGGACTATAGCCCAAAAAAGTTGTGGAAGACAATGTCATATCACAATGTTTCAAGGTTAGACACCTCTAACAATCTTTTACAAGAAAAGAAAGATTTCTAACAATGGTTTGGGCTGTAAGAAAGAATTTGAGAGAAACAGGGAGAAATATCAGAGGCTGAATTCCGTGAAAAACTGTGGCAACCCATCATGAAGTTTGTAGTGGGTATTTCCCTTAGAAATCAGGAACTGGGAAAGGAAAAGTGAAAAGGCATGGCTGAGCATAATAATTAGGTGAACTTTGAAGAAGGACAAATATACCTTTGGCTAAGCAGGCATGGAACAATGGGGTCTCTGGGAGTGTTGACATTAGGCCAGAACTCAGTTATACAGTTGGACTTTCATATGAAGGTTATGACTTCTGTTTAAGCAGCTCTTAAACTGAGTCAACCCTGGTACAAGTGACAGCTGGAGGATGCTCACAGACCACGATCCATACACCTGTCTATCAGCTCTCTCATGAAAGTGGAATGTGGATGGCATACCTCTGTGTCAACCATACTGGGGTAGAGTCTGGCATTGACAGAGTAACTCTGCAATAGTCTGTAAGCCCTGAGAGCTCTGTTCTTTTCCAAGTGCTTGAATTTCTCCCTGTGGAACTTTCAGAGTTGCTGGTTATTCCATAATAATTGCAGGATATGTCAAGTTATACAGAGGAAAGAGCAAGACATTTTAAAAGCCAAGACTTATTTGAGCCATTGCTCTGGACAATCCTCTTAGCGGTTGTGTTTGTATACATTGCTCTGTCTTTCTTAATTTGTTCAATGATCTGAAGAATTGGGCTGATGATAATAACACAATATTTCTTTGAGTATAATATGAATAAATATTTAGTACAGGCAAGAAACCTAGTGGTTCTGTGAACAGGATTACGAAGATGGGAACTTTATTATGCCTTTTATTATGCATTAAGGAATTGTAGAAGACCTTGGTTGGAATAGGCATCTGGGAGTTTATCATAAAGAGTTGTGTAGAGCCCTTAACTCTGTGCATCTTTGTCAGCAAAGTGAATATACAGCCAATCACAGGTCTGTTACTAACTAAGTATTAGGCCCAAGATTTTCTCAAGAAAAGAAAAAAACTTTTACCATTGTCAGAATGATTGCTTAGTAAAGGCAGAAACAGGACCTGAAAAACTTTGTAAAGCAGACCTGGGACAAAGTGTTTTGCATGTTAGGTGCTGAGAAATGATGGCAAAGTCTGTTGTTTGACTGCGTTTTTAAAGACTTATTCATTTTTATATGTTTGACTGGTTTGCCTATATGTGTGTGTACTACACAAATGCCTGGTATCCACAGATGTCAGAAGATAATGACTCTGTAACTAGAGATATAGCAGTTGTGATCTGCCATGTGAGTGCTGGGAATGAACCCGGGTCCTCCTGGAGAGCAGGCAGTGAGTGTTCTTAATCTCTGAGTGGTTGTTCCAGGTCCCTCTGAATGTGGAGAAAGTGGTTAATACAGACGTTAGGATGTAAACCATACTGTGAGATAAAGGCCACTATTGATCAGTCACTCCTCCTTGTCATAGGCAATTCTGAATGCTGTGGAATGATAAGCTTTCTTGATGGACAGCCCTTGCTGCACAGTGATATTCATAGTTTTCTAGTGTGACTGAATCTTTGAACAAACTCTAGCTCAGTAATTTCCCCTTCCCTGGACAATCAAGAGACAAACACTTAAAAAAATCTCAATTCCTCACAAGCATTCTGATTTGGACAGTTATAATGGTCCAAATGCTCAGTTTTACAGAAGGCATAAAATCACAGATCTGCTTACTGTGGGTTGTGAAGATCCTATTATTAAGAACCTGATGGATACATTATTAACATCTCCCTGTTGTAAACCTGTGATTCACTTCTAAATTCCAGTTTGAGTCATAGCAGACAAACAGGAAACCAAAAATTCTGGGTCCAAAGTCATCTACAGTTTACTTTATTAAGCATTTGTGTAACAGAGCACCCCAAAGCTAAATATCTTTAAGTGATAACCGTTTTATCATAATTGTGTGGATTAAGAATCTGGATAGAGTACAGAAAAAGATGTTTCTTTTCTGCCTCTTAAAATCTTAATTTGATTGTCTGGCAGCAAACTGAGACAGTCTGACTTGGGCCACATCGCTAGGATCCTGGTAATTGCCATCACCCGTGTCTCTCCATACTCTTCCACATGACCCCTTCCTAAGAACAGCTTCGGTGTCCTGATTTGCTTTCTATTGCTGTGATAAAACACTGAGCAAAACCACCTTGGAAAGGCTTATCTGGCCTACAAGGCAGTAACGCAAGGCATGAGTCTGGAGAAAGGAACAGAAACAGAGACTGTGAAAAAAATAGTGCTTAGTGGCTTGCTTCCCTTGGCTTGGTCAGCTACGTATCTCTCTGTCTTTTGCTGTCTCTTTCCTTCTCCCACCTCTTTTTTCTTGAGACAGTCTTTCTGTCTGTATAACAGCCCTCTCTGTTCTAGAGCTTGCTATGAAGACCAGGATGGTCTTGAACTCATAAAGATCTACTTGTGTCGTCCTCCTTGGTGCTGTGTGCCAACATCTCTGGCTTCAACTCCCTTTTTCCCTCATTAATGTATTTATTCACTTTATATCCTGATCACAGTCTCGTTTCCCTCCTCTCCTCCCAGTCCCACTTTCATACCCCTCCTCCCCTTCTTCTCATAAAATGGGAGGCCCCCATGGGTATCAAACCACCCTGGCACATCAAGTTGAAGTAGAACTACTGCATCCTCTTCCACTGAGGCCAGGCAAGGCAGCCCAGCTTTCAACTACCATTCTTAAACAACCTCAGCACCTCTGACTAAAGACTATACCACCAACACTAGGTCTACCCCCATAAATTAATAATCAATAAAATGTTCTACAGCCATCAGCACAGACAAGTCTTATGGAGATAATTCTTTACAGGTATTAAGATTCCCTCTTCACAGGTATTGCCTACTTTTGTGTCATGTTGACAAAAAGTAACTATGACATTAGGCTTCTTCACAGCATGAATGTCAGGATATCTAGTGTCTTACTTGGTGGCTGGATTTCCCCCCAGTGAAATTTCTTCCAGATCTTTTAAAGACTTTCCCAGGACCTGACACAACATAACATCTACCAAGTTCTATTGTTCAAAGCACAATAACAGCTTGGGTTCAATTAGCTGTGAATTAGACTTTAACTATATATAATGAAATGACATGAACTTACAGGTGTGCAAGAACTTGTAGTATTCTATTACATTACTGTTGCTGCATAGCAAATTACTCTAAAACAGCACCTGCTTTATTCAGATTTGCATTACTACAGTGATATACCTGAGGCTTCTTACTTCATAAAGATAAAAATGAAAGACTTATTTAGCTCAGTTTTGGAAAGCTGAAAGTTCAAATGTCAAGATGAAAACCCTTCTCTCTGAAGAAGTGTTTTATAGCTGGTCCGAATGACAATGGCAAAAGTGTGTATCAGGGAAAGAAGTCACACCATGCATATTATGGTGGAAATGAGGCATGTATATTGTATGTGTGCATATAGAACTCCTTACTTGGCTAAATAGAAAGTCAGATAGGTAGATTTTGCTCTCCCAAAACCTGTCCTGCCTATGATGACCATCCTCTTCACCTTTTAATGGCAGTACCCTGAAGATCAATTCTTTGGTTATATAATAGACACTTAGGGGGTACTTAGACTATAAGTAAACTACAGAAATGGCTAAGAGCAACAACAATTCAACTACTTAATTTGGGTCCCAAGTCCTTTGGTCAGTAATTTGAAAAGTACCCATTTAAATAATTCTTCATTGAAATGGTCTCTCACAAGAATGCAGCCAAGTGTGAGATGAAGTTGATATTATCTGGTAATAAGGATTGTATATCTAAGAGGCAGTTCTTGCTCGACTTGCCAGCAATGTGGGTTGTTGTCAGGGAGATCAGCACAAGCCATCAGCTTGAGAGCTTAGCTGTAAACTCTTTAGGGTGGTTACACTTCATACATGATGATGGTATGAAATAGGCCACCAGGTGTGCTAGGCATCTCTGTCTGATAATTTCCAATTTACTCTAAAATTAAGAAAGCATCACTTCTACCATGTAATGTATATTGAAGAAGTTATGAGTCCTACCAGGGTTCTCAGCACTTAGAGGCAAGAGATACAGCACAGTTGTAGATTTAAGGCCAGTCTGTGAGTCTCAGTGCGACCTTGCCTCAAAACAAAAGAAAGCAAGGCAGACCAAATACTTTGATGGTCTGCATATGTACCATAGGGACCAACTTCTGATGTCAGCACAGATGTCAGAGCCTCTTTCACCAGGTCTTTTTGCTTACGAAGTATTTGAGAGCTAGACACTGAGGTTGGAGTATAGTGTCATTGGAGCCAGTACTAATGGAATTTTCATATTAAACATGTGGGAGGAGATGAAAATGGAGCAGACCCATTTCTTTTACAAACATGACTGAGTGCAATCTCACTAGCAGAGTCAGAAAGTTTATTTGGATACCATTGCTTGGCTGTGCACTTGAGTAGTCATAATTCCTGGGGTTTAGCACTAAAGTTCTCCTGATGACCATTGATCTGTCTCAACACAGGCACACACCAATACAGTGTTTTTGCACAAGGTGTCTATTTTCTTTATATTGTGCTTATTTCCTTTGCAGGATGATTTCTAGCGAGGGAAGACAATTTTACTTACTTGTGCTCATGAACAAGCATGCTTCATTCATTCTCCCTTGGAGAAATCTCTCTACATCACCTCAATGATATTAGCTAACCTAGATTTCACCCTGGGTTTGCTATGCTTACGGTTTGTTTTATTGTCGTTTAAGGAAGAGTTATACCTGGCTTTCAGCTGGATGTTAGTCTTGCTGACTATAGAGCTGTGGGTAGAGATTATTTGTAAAGACATAGAACCCTCTAAAATTATAATGTGGTGACCCTGTGAGAGCTTACCAGGAGATAGACAAAACAAATGGTATAGGTACACAGGAGTTGAGTAGTAGTACACACATACACACAACCCTCTGGCCAGCTGTACAAGTTGAGACAGACTGGTTCTCCAAGAATGGAGAGATAGGATCTGGCTTGCTCAAGGGGCAGAGAGTGAAACTGACCTAGTATGACACAGTGTGGTGTGTGTAGTTTGTGGTGTGTGTGGTGTGTGTGTAGTGTTTATGTGTGTGGTGAGGTGTGTGTGTGTGTGTGTGTGTGTGTGTGTGTGTGGTGTTTGTGGTGTGTGTGTGTGTGGTGTATGGTATGTGTGTGGTGTGAGTGTGGTGTGTCTGGTGTGTGTGTCTGGTGTGTTTAAGGAGACTGACAAAGATTTAGAAGTTTGTGATTTAAAGAAATGTCCATTGAAAGTGTCTTCTGCTTTAAGAGGCTTAGGATCGTGCTATGAAATGGTATGCTAAAGACCAATTTTGGTGTTAGGGACAGATACACATGGATTCTTACCCAGGCTCCACAAACAACCAGGCCTGTGACCTTTTTGAAAACTATTCAATGGAGAGCTAGTTAGACATGGTCTATGTCTGTAACCTTCGGAGCTGGGAGTACCAGGTAGGCATGAGCTCCATACTGAGACCTGATTTTTTTAAAAATCATTCAATCACTCCAAGGCCTGATTTCACCATTTGAAAATGGAAGTAATAATACCAACACTTACTAGGGATGTTGGGGAGTTTAAGATACTGATGTAATGATTGAGCACCACTGCTTGTTACAGTTGAGGCACTAAAAGAATGGTAGCTATTATTGGGTATAGATTACAAAGGGACAGTTTTTTTTTTTTATTGCTTTTCTCTTGTCTTTTTCTCCAAGCACACAGTCAACCATTTAAATTTCTGTCTCTCGAAGAGAAATCCCTTCTTTATCAGAATGCTGATATTAATTAATATCTAACCTTGGGTTGGGTAATTTCATTGTGTCATCAAGCTCCAGGTTATTAGATATTATTTGCAAGAAAAGCAGGCCTACAGTTCCTCTCAGACTGAGCATGGAGGCTGCAAATTGAGTTTAGAGGATTACTGACCTTTAGACCTGGGCTGGGAGCAGGGGCAGCCCACACTCCTGGTCTTGAAAGCCACAGCAGGCTCTTGTAATTGAGTTACTGCCTGGGATTTGGTAGGACTAATCCATCTATATGATTTCTTCGCCTGGTTTAATATCATTAACAAAACCAAATTAAGGAGGGGGTGGGAGTGTGGTGGGATGAAGTGAATGGTTTTTCTGCTTGGGGCTCACTAGCACATTTTCAAGCCCAGGGTACAGTGTGTGCTTTGATGAATGAGTTGAAGGCTCTGTTAACTAAGCCATGCCCTCGGCTGCTTCTCTCCTTAACAGCACCCATCGGTCCCCACTGACAGAAAGGACAATAGGGGGAAAGGTTTCCTAACACCCAGGGACTGATTACTGACCTTCTTGTTCCTTCTTTCCTATTCCTTGACCTCTTCTTCCCCTTATGTCCCATATACCATTTCTGGTTTCGGGGCGGCTTTTCCTTCTGGTTCTCTAACTCTGAGGGACCTTCCATGGGTTGTCACAAGTGTAGCCTGGGCGACAGGCGGACACTATTTATTCTTCTTCAACACTAGAGGCTTGTCTCACCTCACTTCCTAGGAGGTTGACTAACCAGAACAGTGGGAGGAAGCAGCCAGCACTAGGTCAGTTTTACTCTCTGCCTTACTGGCAAGCCAGATCCCTTCTCTCCCTTGGAGAACCAGTGCGTCTTAACTTGGACAGCTGGCCAGAGGTGGACAGTCACAGACTCCAGGGCAAATTTCACCGCAGTTGCCAACAGCGGAGTCCCTAAAGTGTAGCTGGCAACCAGTGCAGCCAGAAAGGCAAGGGAGTAACAAGGGTGGAGATTAGGGACTCCTGGCTTCCGTGTTCAAAGCGGATCGAGAGAGCCCGCTGTGGCAGCAGAGGAGGACCTTGCCCGTCCGAGGAAATAGGGAACACCCCGCTGACAAGATCGCCCGCACTCCGCTAGGCTGCCAAGCTTTTGCAAGGCGGCAGCTGACGTCTGCGCGCCCCTGCCGAGCTCTGTTTTTACTACAGCCGGCAGGCGGCTTTGTGGGGCCCCGCCCTCGCCGGCTGCCCCCCCCCCGCCCCCCGCGTGCCCACACCTTGTCATTTATATAGAACGCACTCCAGTGCTGATTCCTGGCTCTCTGGGATCAGAGAGTTCTTTGCCCGGAGAGTGGCAGCGAGGGAGCAGGCGAGCTCCGAGGGGGTGTGGGTGTAGGGAGAGAGAACAGGTAAGGGTTTTCAGTTCCTGCTCCTCTGCTGGCCAGCAACTCGGGGCGGGGGCTGCTCTTTGGGCCAAAAGACTGGAATCTGAAAACGGATTAACTAGAAAGGAGCGAACCTCCCTTTCCGAATCCCCGCGGGCGAGAAGCTGCGCGGCTCTGCGGTGTAACAGGCTCACACGTTGCTCATCACATGTTCAAACATTTCCCTTTCGGGGAGGCTCGTTATTTTTAAGTGAATATTTTCGTCTTTGTTTTGATTTAAAAAAAAAAAAAAAAAACCTTCCTCGGGGTTTTATTTTGATTGAGTTGGCGGCCCTCAGCAGATTGGGAGAGGCGGGGAAAATCAGCCCAGTAGCGCTTGGGCTGAACACCCAGGCAACTCCTGGCGTGGCCGGCTCCCTTGGAGCGAGCGACTCGCACAGAGCCCGGGCAGGCCGGCGGCGAAGCTGGGGAGTCCCGGCTGCGCCTCCCGGGTGCCCCGCGGTTCCTGAGCGCGGCTCTCCGCGGGCGGGTAGGAGCGGCGGGGCGCTGGAGCAGCGGCCGCCCCGCTTTGTCTCTGCACTTCTGGAGCGGCTCCTCCCGTGGCCGGCCGCTCAGGCTCAGGCGGCGGCTCCTCCTTCACCCCTCTCTTTTCCTCCCCACTCTTTCGCAGGCGGCGGCAGCGGCGGCAGCGGGGGAAAAGCGGATTCCGCCCGGAGCCACACTGAGAGCTCGCGGTCGCGACTTGCCGCCCTAAGCGCGCTCTTGCAAGTCCAGCCAGATCGGCGAGGACTTCCTTCTCCTGGACAAACCTTGTCAAGCAAGCTGGGATCTATGAGTGGAAAGGTGACCAAGCCCAAAGAGGAGAAAGATGCTTCTAAGGGTAAGCCCACCGGGAAATCCGCCTCCTTCCCATCGCTAGGTTGCCCTCGCCCCCTTGTGTGCGCGCCGCCCAGTGGCTCCTAGTCTCTGTGCTAGACCCTAAGGTGCCCATGACCTCTGCGACCCCGGGCGAACCCCGGAGGTCTAGGCTTCTGAGGGAGTGTGGATTTGCACCACTTTCCCTCCATCCTGGCAGAACTGGGGCCCGTCCAGTCTCACTGCCCCTTTGAACGCATGGTGGCCGCGCTGCGGGCAAACGAAGCTGCAGCAGCCTGGAGCGCAGGGAACGAATCTGCCTGCTACTGACTGGACCTCTCTCTCTCTCTCTCTCTCTCTCTCTCTCTCTCTCTCTCTCTCTCTCTCTCTCTCTCTCTCTCTCTCTCTCTCTCTCTCTCTCTCTCTGTGTGTGTGTGTGTGTGTGTTAGTGTGTGTGTGTGTGCGTGTGTGTGTATACGCTCTTGAGAGTGTGCATATGTGTGCTGCGCGGGTGCAACATGGTGACATACTCAGGAATTTGTCCCATTCTCAGGACCCAAGCACAGACCCACGTTCAACCCCCTCGCCGTGCCCTCAAATGCAAACAAAGAGCCTGGGCCATATGCAGAACCCTTCCCCCATACTTCTTACCTCACACCCCTTACTCCCCAACTTCCTACCCACTACACTCAAAGGAGAAGACAGGAACATGCACCTTTTGACACGCCGCGTGCAAAAGTGAGCAATCTGGATACCCTGGCGCCGCCCGTGTTGCGCCTCAGTAGCGCAGCCTTGCCAAGCCCCAGGAGAACAAAGGCTGTTGTCCCCTTGCCACTGGTGCTTAGTGGGAGTGAGCCTCTGCAGGAGGGCATAATTCATTTCCTCAGCTCCCTGGGATATAGCCACCTGGCCCAAGGCACCTGGTCCCAGGTCCCCTAGTGTGTACTTCTCGGCCTGGGGCCTCCCGCAGGCAGGATTGGGACGTGCATCAGAGAAGAGCTCAGGCTGGGAAGAACTCAAGAAAAGGAAGGAAGGGGTGTCCTCTGCTACCACCAGCTTGTACTAGTGGCTGCCTAACTGAGGCATCTTAGCAGGGAACTGTAAGCTGGAGACTTACAGCCTTGAGGACCAGGGCACAGAGACAGGCTCAAGGGGAAGGTCTGGAAGAGCAGAGAGCAAAGGCTCAGGTGCATGTGTGTCCTTTAATAGCCACAGTAGACACCGGGTTGGGCTAGGTCCTAAGGACTACAGGTACCTTGAAATGCAGACAATCACTCCAGGTAATGTGGGTTTGCAACAGCGGGGAGTTGGAGGAACTCCAGCCCTTGTTGATTGTGAATGGGGGATATCAATTCTTTCAGGAGCCCGAGGGCTTCTTTCTTTCCCACTCTTTCCCCTGTTCCCCTTCCTTCTCTTCTTACTTGTCTCAGTGTTTCCCTTCTTAGATTCTAGGGCAGTACCAGCTTTCCTCCCTCCCCGAGCCACTGGCCACAGAAAGTTGTCAAAGTCTTCAGCCAGCGCAGGGCCTTTATCTTCATTTCTAAGTGGGGGTGTTTCTAGTCTCACTAAGCAATGTGGTAGATTAAAGGCTCAGGAAGCTTGTGGACTTTAAGTCAGCTATCCTATAGGTCAGAGGCAACAACTTAAGGTTTGGGGACCCGCTGGGACATGGTGGCTATTTGTGACACACACATTACCTGTTCCAATTAGTTGTCAAGAAAGAACTGCCCTTACATGTTTCCAGGGTTCCCTTGGTTATGACAGGTTTCAAAGATGCCCTCATATGATAAGGAAAATTGACTCATGGATCCTCATTCTTTCTGACATGTTGAAAATCATATGTGAGGAGCTTACCTGTGAGAATAGCACTTTATCACTGAGCTGCACCCCAATACCTGCACCTCAGGTATCATTCTCTACCTAGAGCTCAGAGAAGTGAAGGCAACTAAACGTTTTAGCATCTGACTGATAAGGTAACTCCTCATTTGGACCTGGGACTGTTTCAACTTTTTGGCTAGAACCTTAGTATCTGATTTCCATCAGCTGGTAATCAGGGTTCACTTCAGTCTTCATTTGAAGGACCCTGAGCCAAACGATTTCACAGAAAATGACGTGCTGTTTTAGGTCTATAATTTGCTATTGTTCAGAATAGATTAACAAGTCTAGAAAAAAGAACACAGGTCTCTGTAACTCAATAAAGATTTTTTTTTTTAAACTAGGCATAGGTCATGACATTTTTTTATGTTGACTCTTCATATTTGAAACCACATTTCTCTATGTAGGAGTTGTGGAATTAGCCATTAGAATTGTGATTGGGATTAGAATAAATTAATTTAATAGAGAAACTTTTAAGAAGAGTTTACTTATATAAGGAAATTGGGATTTGCTCCTAGTTAAAAGCGAAATTGCCCTTTCAGCCTTGCTGTTGGTCTTAGTCTTTAAGCATGCTCAACATATTGAATGTCAAGTACTCATTGCTTATTTTCTTCTTTCATGATCAAGATAATGTTGGAAATGAACAATACCTGACCTATTCAGCGTTTTTAACCAATAAAATATATTTATATTCTGAGGAGGTTTGGTTATTTGAAATGTCCTATATATAGGTCACATTTGCTGTTTTCAAATCTCAGGTGTTCATTAGCATAGTGTTTGTAACATAGCAAGATATGGGCTAAAATATTTAATAGACATTTCAAAATACATTTAGTCTTGAATGAGGCAGTGACAAATGATTGAATCAAGTCAAATAATTTAGTAGCAGCTTGAATGAACTTTATAATGAGTTTTGCAGCGCACTGCTCATTTAAATTCACCCTCCCACCACAGCATTTGGGGTTCATGCCCACAGCCTGTCATCACTACACATTATATAGAGTCACATTTCCATACTTTCTAAAACACACATAGTAAGTAATCAGTAACTTATTTTGTACTACTGAATGAACCTCAGTGTGATTTCGGTGTAGTGATACTCACTTGTAATCTTACTACTTCAGGAACTGAGACAAGTTTAAGGCCAGTCTGTCTCACAAGCTGAAACTCTATCTGAAAAACAAGTAACTTTCATTAAAATTAAAAATAAAACTCAACCCCCACAAGTAAACCTCTAACATCAAACAAAGAAAAAAAATAAAAACAACGAGGGCACAATGCCAGTTAGTGCATATAAATTGTGGACTGTTTTTTCTTGTAATACCAGGACTTGGAAACTTTGATAATTCTTTTCAAAAGTGTCACCAGATAGGCTAGACTTTTTTCTTTGGGAGAATGCAGGGTACAGTACTTGATTCTGTTTGAAAATTAATTACAGGGACATATAGCTAGTCACTTTTTGTACTAATTTATGCTTTCCACACAATTTAAAATGGTCATATGTATATATTGTTTACATCATATAGTTTTTGAATAATATTTTCATCTCAGGGAAGAAAAATGAATAATATGTATTTGTCCAAATAGATTTTTCTGACCCTTCTCTGTCATATCTCATAAGATTTATTAGTACGCCTGTGTTAGGAAAGTACTCAGTTTAAGAAGTGTCCAAATTCCTGCAGCTGTTACTGTGGCACTGGACAACTTGTAGCTGGTGACAATTGATATCAAATTTTTCAGTATCAAATAAAAGTGCTAGCTGATTCTTTATTCCAAATATCTCATTTGGTTTGTATTTGGAGTTGAATGTGTTGGTATAAATATACTTTCCTCTTTGTGCTTAGTCCTACGACCACAAAGTTGTATAACTGCTTGGATGCTACATGGGCTGTGGGTTCTCTTGTGAACGAGCTTGCATCAGGGCTGAGGTCATACTGGCCACTGAGTGATGGAAGCCAATTCTATGCATAGTCCGTGAAGTCACCCATTCGCACAGCTGCTGCTGTAGTGGATTGTGACATGTATGGACTCATCTCATTTTCCTTTCCTTGCTGGGCATTTCTCGTAGTCTTTCTATCCCTCCCTACCCAAGAGGCACTGGACATTGTGGCTAATCAGCATAACATGGCTTGAATTCTGAATTCCATTACCAATGGTCATCTTGGCCGTCGTGACCTACTATCAGGCTTACTCTTCAGCCAAGCAAAGCAGGTGTTTAGAACAGGTGGTGCTTACTGGTAAGATGTCATGACGTTGGTGACCTCTTATTTAAAAACAGTGGTCGTAATCTATTACTCATGTCGGTGCTGGTTTGTTTGTTTTCATCAAGCTATCGTGGACCCATGGTTTGTAAACTGTTATCGTGAACCTCATAGTCCTTCTGTGGTGAAAGTGATCACAGCTTCAGGGCGATGGTATGCCAGGGTTGGTCTCTAATCAAGGGTGTTTGACATTTTGATGGGTACAGGGACACATGGTTTTGAAACAGTTGTCATGAACTTCATAGTCTCTTCTGTGGTGAAGGTGATTACAGCTTCAGGGAGATGGTATACTAGGGATGGTTTCTAATCACAAGTGTTTAACATTTTGATGGGTACAGGGTAGGAGATGAATGTACATAATTGCCATATCTCTTCTTTCTTATTTCTGGGTATTTATAGCTTCTTTATTGACAAATGCTGAAGCAGGAAGGGTAAGCAGGATAAAGCATGGGGTAATGATACTGTAGCTTCTCCTTACCTTACTACCATTTCCATCAAGTCTCTTAGCAATAGAGTTGGAATCATTAAAGGGGGACAGGCTGCGTCCAAAAGCTACTGATGTACGTAGAGTTGGAGTAGAAATGAATGTTAGGCTAAGTCTCAAGTGAAGCAGGATGTAGGCTGTTACATGAGGGAAGTCATTGAGGACCATATGTGTGTCAGAGAGTTAGATCTGTAGTCGCTGTGACTATAGGGAGTAGACTAGCGGCAGAACATTGGGATCCATGTTTGGATGGTAAGCCAGAAGGCTCATTTTTGAAGCAATGAGTAGAAAGATGAAACTGTTAGCATTTCAGGTCTCTCTGCAGCTGTGCTGTTTTATGCCCAAATCAACTCCTCATTCTGGTAATTACAATCAACACAGAACAACCAGAATGTGTTGCAGCTCCTCAAATATAGCCAATAAAAAGGCTTTCTAGTGTCTGCTTCATTATGGTTTATATTTTTGGAGTTGAGAAATTTGAAAGGAATGGAAAATAATTGCCAAGATTAAACAATTCAAAGCAGAAGAAACACATGAATTAAAGAATGATGGGAACAGGGGAGCCTACACTTCAGTTACTGTGCTCAGCTTAACATTACCTTTGAGACGGGATTACACCACACATAATGCAGTTTTAATAATCAGACCAGAACACAGATATGTGTGTAAGTAATTTTTTATAGTCACTGATGTACATTTTCCTATTCAGAAGACACAGTCATCACTGTGACTTATTTACCAGCATAGATTGAGGATTAGGTTTCAGGCACATTGTCATGTGTCAAATCATTCATGTCTAATTTAAAATATGTGTTATTTATTTATGGTATACAAGGTGTGAATATTTGGTTAAATCTTATATCTGGCAGTTTCTTTTCTCTTATTCTTCTCCTTCTTCTCGTTCTTCTCGTTCTTCTCCTTCTCGTTCTTCTCCTTCTTCTCCTTCTTCTCGTTCTTCTCCTTCTTCTCCTTCTTCTCCTTCTTCTCCTTCTCCTTCTCCTCTTTCTCCTCCTCCTCCTCCTCCTCCTCCTCCTCCTCCTCCTCCTCCTCCTTCTCCTCCTCTTCCTCCTCCTTCTTCTAACAAGGTTAGAAGCTAATCTTGAATATTCTGTGGGGGCCAGGCTTGCCTAGAGCTCATGATGTCCCTACTTCTATCTTCTAAGCATTGTTTACACCACCAAACCCGATTGAATGTCAGAGCTTGATGAAACAGTTTTATGGTGTGCATTTACAGACAAATGTATTTATTTTTTAATTATAGTAGTCATTTTGACTATTATTCTAGTGCTCGCTTTTATTTTCTTTCTGAGTGGATGACCATTTGCTTTCTCCAGGAAAATATTTTCTAGGGCATTAACCTTGAACACGAAAGGGTTATATTTTTTACGAAGGATATTTTCTTGATATTGAAGTATAGTCAATGATAGAGGACAATTTCCTTATAAGATCTGGGTTGTGATAAACATTAATCATAAATTACAATTACTCTGTGTTGAGATTACTGTAAAGGAGGTCTCATGCCTAACCCTTGACTCCATGTCGCTAAATTCATTTAAGATTTCAATTTCAAATGGTAATGTTATTAGTGTTTCTAACTAGTGACCTTCCCCACAGGCTAAGGCCAGAGGGTGGTAGTTGTTCCTGGTGGTTCTCTTAAATCTGGTAATACCCTTGGCTTTTGTTGAAGAATGTTTGTATTGACATTCTAGAGAGTGCATTCTGTCTGGTCTGAGTTAGGTTACTTGCTTGGTCTGTCTACAGAGAATTAGATTTGGGCTGGATTTGGCTCAAAAACATTCCTAGTTATGGATGTCTGTTCTTTCTGGAGCCTATCTGTAGGTTCTGGGAAGAAAGAAATTAAATAATCTGGTGAAATTTAGATCTAATCAGAAGCCCAATTTGAAAATAGTCAATGAAAAAAATAGTATGGATCCAACTGCATTTTTTTAGTACTTCAAGTTTGCCTGTAGCAACGTGTACATCTCCAAAGAATACATGTTGATGAATTTTGAGAAATGTTTACATCCACGTATTTAGCACTAGTGTGACTATCTAGAATATTGTCAACCTACAGCATTCTATCATGTCTCAAGTCATAATCATGTTAAAGTAAAACTACTGTTTTGATTTCTATTACTAATAGTACACTTTGGTCAGATACCAAACTGTATTTTACTCTTTTGTAAAAGGTAGCCTACCACCTCAGCCTTCAGTATACTTCCTTTCCTTGTTGATACTTCTCCTTGTCTTGTTCTCTTGTTTCTTTGAAAACCTCTACTTTGCTTCACCTTAGAGTATTTGGCTAATCAATAAGAAGTAGTTACTGGGGTGTTCAGAGCTTTCTGAGGTTAGTATCCAATTATCAGTGACTGCATATTATATCTGTTCTTTTGTGACTGGGTTACCTCACTCAGGATGGTATTCTCTAGATGCAACCATTTTCTTAAGAATTTCATGATCTCATTGTTTCTGATAGCTGAGTAGTACTCCATTGTGGAAATGTACCACAGTTTTTGTATCCATTCATCTACTGAAGGACATCTGGGTTCTTTCCAGCTTCTGGCTATTATAAATAGAGCTGCTATGAACATGGTGGTGCATGTGTCTTTGTTGTATGTTGGAGCATCTCTGGGGTATATGCCCAGAAGTAGAATAACTGAGTCTTCAGGTAGTACTATATCCAATTTTCTGAGGAACTGCCAGACTGATTTCCAGAGTTGTACCAGTTTACAACCCCACCAACAGTGGAGAAGTGTTCCTCTTTCTCCACATCCTCGCCAGCATCTGCTGTCATCTGAATTTTTGATCTTAGCCATTCTGACTGGTGTGAGGTGGAATCTCAGGGTTGTTTTGATTTGCATTTCCCACATGTACTTTATGCCCATTGTAACTAGCAAGATCTTAATGCACACTATCAAACCTTAAAAAAAGCCAAGCAATGACAAAAATGTATTCGTATACTTTTATGCAAAAATGCTTAAAATTTGTACATTTATCTTTGTTTCTTAAAAGAAAGTTCTTCAATAAAAAATAAATATATAAAAAGAAGTAGTTACTGAATGGCCTAGGCAAGGCAAAGTGTTCCTTTGGGTGGCAGCAAGTTCTGTTCATATCACTGAAGAATAATGATCATCACTTATTATTACTGTAGTACCGACATTATTGAATACTTACTACTTATTAGGTATATGTCATTTTTATATATCCCATTCAGTCTTTTTACACATTGTGGTACTGATTATTTATATGTATAAATTACTTTATTTAGGTGCATGTGTGTTGAGTGTGTGTATATATGCATGTAGCCAGAAGAGGATGTCAGAGTCCCTGTAACTAGACTTATAGACAATGGTAAGCTGCCCAATGTAAATACTGGGAATCAAACGCCAGTATTCTGGAACAACAGCAAGCATGCTTAATCTCTAAGTTTTCAACCTGTGGGTTGTGACCTCTTGGTGGTAGTTGTGAGAGAACCAGTTTAAATAGTGCTTTCACAGTGGCAACATCATATATCCTGCATATCAAACACTTATAATTCACAAAGTAGCAAAACTATAGTTATGTAGTACCAATGAGATAATTTTATGCTCAGGGTCACCATAGCATGAGAAACTGTATTAAAGTGTTGGAGCATTAGAAAAGTTAAGAACTACTGCTCTAAGCCATCTCTCCAGCCCATGTTCTGCTTTTAAGACAACCAAAGTAAATAATGACTGCATTATGATACAATATGCACTATATAAACTTTAGAGATGGCACCAGGAAAGATCAGACAGGTTGTATAGTTTGTATAAGGTTATACAGCTAGTAAGTTGCAAATTACTAGCTCATGCTTGGTTTTATAGTAGTAAATGACTGGTGAATGATGTGCCATATAAATTCATCAAAGGCCTCTGGTTCTGCACATTTACCTCCTAACCATTGTTACATATAACGTTCCTAGACAGGACATTTAAATGTATTCAAATCCTGATCTTCAAAAATATAAGCTTAATTCCTCCTACCAACATGGATGTAATTAGGGAGAATGTCACATACATGCATAATTGCTAAGTATTGTTGTTTTTTTGATGAAAAAATTATTTAATTTCTTTTAAGTTACTGGTATATAGCATACTGTCGTGGGGCCTGGACTGAAGAATTGAAAAATAACAATTCCCATGGTTAAAGCTGTGCTTTCTTTTCCTACTGGCCTTGGGTAGTCTAACTTTTAATTTTGCAAAATATGTTTTACATCACTTTCCCATTGCCTTGAACCCTTGTGGTGAGATGGGCCACAGTCACATTTAAGCAGTTCTTAGTTGGAATACAATAGTACAATTTCCAGCACTGTGTCTGGGGGGTGTTTTTTACATGTGTTCTTGTGCAAACACTTCTTAGTTCACGGTTGAGGAAAATGCCACATGTTTCTTTTAGTTTTCAATACATGGTGTATGCTTTCAGTGTGCTGCTCATCAGAATCATGTTTTCTTTTCCTATTTGATTCTTTCTCCCTCTCCCAGTGTCCCTCCTTCCTGGTTTGTCAACAGATATCAGTGGATTGATTACATGAATGCGTTCTCTTTGGGTGTACTAGGCTAATTGGAGGCCTCTCCTTTCTGCTTTTCTCACTTGATAGCTAAATTAACAGTAGTGAGTGAAATCACCCTCCCCCAACTTCCTTGAAATGTAGTTGTGTGAAGTAAACTTTTCACTACTTATTACATAACTAATTTTAAATGGAAAAAAAATTAAAAATGTAAGCTTTAGTTTTCATACTATTTATGCTTCATTCTGTTAGATAATATTTCCAAAAATATATCTTGTTAACAGAGACACCCTCCTTGAACAAGCATATTAATTATAGTTCTCAAAGTTGGGAATCATGTAATGTTTTCTTCTGTGCGGCAGAAACCTACATTTAACAGCCGTAATTAACAGTGATGGGTCTATTGAGTGGTTTATAGGTAAGTTTAATAACAAACATGAAACCCAGTTCTTTAAAAATCCCTCTAGATAATATAGGGAGCATTTCATCAGCGCTGAAACGGAGGGTTAGTAAACAGCTCAAGTTCTTGAAATATTTATCTTGCTGATAAAAGTGGAAGTAAACAACCCAAAGAAGACAGGCTGAATGTGGTTCTTGAATATGCCCATAGATATTTTCAGAATCTTTTTCAAGCCAGACTTTGAAAGCATTGAGAATTGACCTGCTTATTTCGCCTTTGATTCTCTGTATGTATGCTTGCCTCTCCCCTTGGGGGGTTTATCGAATGTTCACTCTTCCAAGAGCTCTAGGATTTGCGCTGGGTTTTTTTTGGAGCTCACAGAACAATGAGAGTCATTCTCTTGCAAACAGGACAGGGTGCTACTTCTATGTTCTCCTTCCAGGGAGCACTTGTTTTCCAAGTAGCTGGGAACTGGGCTTTCTGGCCTTCTTTCTGGAAGGCCTGGTCAACTAGTGTCCTGCAGTCGCCATGTATCTGGCAGGCGGTTTTATTACAAACCTCAGCGTGCTCATTAACCTCGTGATGTGGCAGCTGCCTAAAAAAGAAACACGGAAAAGTTGTGTCACCAAAGGTGAAACTTGCAGAGGAGCTGCGGGGTGCCCGGCATGACAAAGCTCCTTCCAGGCAGCTGTGGACAGGAAGGGCAGCAGAGGGTATGCCCCCCCCCCCCTGCTCTTCATGCCTGTGATGTGACCTGCTAGAGCGGAAGCTTCACAAAGAGTTGCAGTTCAGGCCTGTGTTTCAGGTGTAGAAAGCTGCCTGGAGGAGGGAGTGCCCTTGGGTTCCAGTGCTCCAGCTGGTTGAAGGCATGTGAGAGGTGTTAGGCTACACAGCCACCACCCTGCAGTGGACCAGAGGAGTTACTTTTCTCCCTCTCTCTGCCCCAGGATCTAGTTCCTAACACACACACACACACACACACACACACACACACTTAAAAGACCAACACAAAAGGCCAAGATTCCATTGAGAACCTTGGCTTGGCCAAGGCATTTTGCTTTTGCATTTTGTATTCTGGTTAATGCTAATTCAGTTTTAGCTGTTCCAAAACTGAGCATTCATCTTGAGCAAAATGCTCTTGGCTCTTTTGAATTTATTTGTGATTTTATGTGGCCTATGTTTCATCGCATTGCTTTTTTGAGATTACAAAATAATGCATGTTCACTGAGGACAATTTGGAACATCATAAATGCACCAAGAATATATCAATCAAGGTTTCTTTTGCAGTTTAAGTTTTAAGAATACTTTCTTTCCAGTGTTTCCTCTGTGCATGTTTCCACATATTCATAGACATGTGGAGTCATACAGAATCAACCATTACCTACTCATTTTTCTTCCTTGATATGTAAGTGTGATTAAACAGCCTGTACCCTCATCTTCAATAGGACAATGGGAAGACTCAAATTAATAGTGGAAAGAAGGAAAAGGAATTGATTATTCAGCATGACTAGTTGTGAAAAGAGACAATGTGATTCAGTGAACCCCCCAAATCTGCCTTGAGATTAAAATTTAAATATAAGACCAAGGATTTCTACATCTAAGCAATCCTGGCCAAGGTATATCCCTGCCTACCATGGCCCTATCCGTGTATGGGCTTCAGTTTCATTATGCAAGGTGGTCTGCCAAAAGATTAGAATGTGTGAAGTCTCTTCCAGAGATACGAGTTCTTGCTGTGGTTCATGAATTTTCCTTCTGTCTGCATGAGATTCCTGGGGAAATTTTCCATTTCTATGGAGTCCAATGTTTCAACAGTTTGATAGATTGAAAGACAAAAGTGTTTTTAGGATATCTTCCTTTCTGCCAGGTCCCTTACATTAGGATTATCTTCTGCCTCGAATCTGTCATCATCTGTAGTGTGTGTGCTGGGTGTGGACTTGGGTATGATAGACAGATGATGATTTTATGTCTGTGAATCAAAGTTCTTCATATACCTCCTTATGATCATTTTCATTGGACTGCATAAAAACTACACACACACACACACACACACACACACACACACACACACACACACACGGCTGCAAGTTCAAAATTAAAGACATGAGGATACTTATTCATTTGTCTAAACACATAACAAATATAATCCTCCAAATAATCCTCTAAGAATATACAGGAAGGGCTGGAAACACAACTTGGTAGTTGTCTAGAATGGGCCATGTTGTGTACTGCATTCCCAGCAGCCCCCTCAAAGGAACCTTTAGAGCAGTGGTTCTCAACCTGAGGGTCACAACCCTTTTGAGGGTTGAACAACCCTTTTGCAGGGGTCCCATATCAGACCTTCTACATATCAGATATCTCCATTACAACTCATAATAGTAGCAAAATTACAGTTATGAAGTAGCAACAAAAATAATTCTATGGTTGGGGGAGGTCACCACAACATGAGGAACTCTATTAAAAGGACCACAGCATTTAGGGAGGTTTACAACCAGTGTTTTAGTAAGTTCATTTAAATATTTATAGTTTTTATTTATATTCTCAGTTTTCAATGGCTATATACATGAATATATAACTAATATTGTGACATAATATTAATAAAATATTGATACTGATTACCTTCAAACTAATATTTCTGCTTCAGTTTCTGCAATTCCTTGCTCTATTATGCCCATATTCAAGTGCAAGCTTAGCCTGTTCCCTCTAGGAAGTCTCTGATGCTCCAGGTAGTCTTTTGTCCCTTGGAGCAGGAGCTGCTTGCTCCCTGAAAGAGGCTGTAGATCTCTCATCTGGCAGTATGCTTAGGCAACTCTGATAACTTGTGCTTTATTTTTTTTTATCAGCTTCTATCTTTTGCCCCTATTAAGCTGTGATCTCTTCACAAGACAGGTGTTCAATAAATGTTCAAAAACCTAGTGACAGTGTTCAACAACATCTTTCCTCGATTTCTTTAAATGACATTAAAACTACATGCTTGGCACTGGAGATATGGCTCAGTGGTTAAGAGCACTGGCTACTTTCCCAGATAACCCAGGTTCAATGCCCAGTACCCACATAGCAACTTACAACTGTCTATAACTTCAGTAACAGGGCTTCTGACACCCTTACACATACAGACAAACAGGCAAAACCTCATTGGACATAAAATAAAAATAAATAACATATAAAAACAAACAATAGGCCTCCATCTATACTCAACACCCTTAGAATATCAGCAACCACCTGGATTAATTACCATCTAACTTGCTTTTCTGTGTGACAACTTCTATTTTACAATAGGCCATCTTTTTTTATAAAAATGATGCATCATTGGAAATATGGACTTTTAGAGACGAGTTCATTCCTAAGTTTCTCTATTATTTGTTTTCTAAACTCTTACACTAAAGATGGTCATATTTATCATACATGATTATTTTAAGGATCTGTTATCAGAGACTCTTACTCTAAGGCCTGGCTTCAGGTTCAACTTTTCATAGGCACCAAAATAAAATGATGTAAAAGACATGAAAGATGGTGAAACACCAGAGATTTACATGCAGTTTGGACCTATACTGGGGCAAGAGCCCTTCTATCTCTTTCTTCCTTCCCTATCTTAGTAACAAAGAGGTAAAATACAGGTATACATATATTTAACTGTGAGACCCTGGTAGTTTAAGGAGGATATGTGTTATAAAACTTGTATTTCTAGTGTTTGCCATTCTTATTACACCCTTACACCCTTTGACTTTAGGAGTCAGGGTTTTTAGTATGGAAAACTGTGTGTGTGTGTGTGTGTGTGTGTGTGTGTGTGTGTGTGTGTGACAGAGAGAGATGGAGAGGGTGCATTGTATCCTAATTTCAGCATTCGTGTTACAGACTGAATGAACTAACACATGGAAAAGACCAAAGAGAAAAGTAGTATCTATAATTTGATCATTAATTATTAATATTGGTAAGGTTACTAAATTAATAGTGACTTTCATATTGATTAGGTAAGTGAGAAGATTCTTATTAAAGGGCTTTTGGGCAATAGAAATGAATCTGTAAATTTGTATTTGTATGTGATAGTCAACTTCCAGTTTAAATTATTTCCTATAAACTAATTTGTATTTTAATTCACTAACTGATTGATTTACTTAATAAATTCTGTGTGCCAGGTGCTGCTTTTGACAGGGAGAATACAGCTGTAAATGCAACATATAATCATCCCATGCCTTCATAGAACTCAAAATTTACAAGTTTAAGCTCGAGACTCGGGTTCTTCATGTAGGAAGTACTTTTCAATTTCTTGGTGGTCTGCTTCAAGAATCCTTGTTGATTTTTGAGACAATGTCTCATTATGCAACTCTGATTAGCCTAGAACTCTTTATATAGACTGGGCTAGACATAAACTCAGTGATCTGCCTGACTTTGGCTGTTTTTGCCTGTCTAAAGCTAGGGTTAATAATATGCAGCCACACACATTGTCAAGGAGTCCTTGTTCTGGTATTCACAAACTCACTAGGGCTCTGGCAAGGCTAAATTCTCAAGAATGTCAGATAACATCCAGAAGCAGAGTGTTGATCTGCAGTCCATGAACCATCAACTTTGTGTGTCCATAACCTGCTTGGACATTAGCATCATCTCTCACAACATATATGCTCCATCATGAGTTTCTGATTAAGCAGACCCGAGGCGAGAAGCTTACAAAGCTATATATACACGTATAATGTGTATATATCTGTGTTATTCCTAATTCCAGGTAAGTCTGGAAAACATTGTCTGAGAAGCAATCACAGGGTTACTATAAACTGTGTGTAAATGTGTATTTTTGTGTTGAGCAGAGTGTATAGTCTTTCACAGATTCTTGGGGGTTAGACACTCAAATAATTATCAACTAGTTGGCAAGGGAGTGCCCTAAGATCTGGATTCACTGCTATTGTCAGTCCTGAGCTTCAGGCCCTTACATGCTCCTGTGATCACAGCTTGAATAGAATGTGAAGTTGTTTGCTTTTTCGTTTTGTTTTTTAAATTCCTTTCTCCTTTATCAAGTCCATTTTTTTTTCTCTTGTCCTGACAACTCTTAAGGAAAAAAAAAATGGAGATAGGAAGAAATTAGAAAGCTCAGGTCTTTCTACAGGAATGGGGTAGAATTTTGAAGATGATATTCTGAGCTAGGAAATCTCTGGACACAGTTAAAATGGAAGATGTCAATGCCCATGTTTTGATCATTCTTGTAGGTTGACTCTCAGTGGAGTGGGGCAAGGATTGGGAGAGATTTCTCTGCTAGACTAAACAAGAGGTAGAGAATATTACTTTCAATATTACTTTCCTCCTGTTCATAGTAGTTGGTAGCTCGTAGAAGGCCTGTAAGTGAGAAGCCTAGGTGAGACATAGGTGAACCCCTAACTTCTCATCTGATGGTTAACAAGTAGTGCCTGACATAATTGGTTCATGAGCAATCAAGTGCATTGACCTATTACTGCTAGTTATTTTGAATTATAAATGCTGTCTATTTCTCTGGTAGAATTGTAAGTTCAGGATGCATAGGATGACCTGGTTTGTATCATATGAGTCTTTGGGACTTTGACAGATTTCACCATTTAATAAAACACTCAGTTTCCTCCTTCTACCTTACCGGACATAAAAGCAACCTTTGAATTTATGACACACAGAGCATACTTTGAAAGGGCACAATGTACAAAAAAAGGAGGAAAAGGAAGTAAGGCAGTTCATCTCCTCTTCTGAGGCCATTATATTCAGACAAGTGACAAAACTAAATACCTTGGAAAATCTTGTATTGATTTTTAGTACAGAAGCATCTCCTTAGGTTCTGAAAAACCTGAAGAAAGATAATAAACCTGTACCTTGCCTTCAAGTCAGAGCTGACTTTTTTAGTTTACATGGCTGAAAAATGCATATAGCTGCTCTGTTAATGATAAGACTTTGTCTGGCCATATTTCTCTGAAGTAAATTATACATCGGCAAGCTTAGTTTATGGAAACCATACCAGGTATGGGACAGGTAAATGGGGAGGTAGTTACAATATTAGAAGAGTTTGATAAGTTTTTCTTTAAATACCATTATCTCTGGAGTACCAAGATGTTTCTTTAGGGATCAAGAGATATTTGAAGTTTCTAACAGTTCTTGCTATGAACTATTACTCAAAGTGTCTACTTTTATGTTTGCTTCTGACACCTTCAAATTTTTTAATTACATTTTATTTAATCTCTCTGTCTTTCTGTATGTCTCTCTGTCTCTCTCTGTATGTGTGTGATAGAGAGTGAGAGAACAAGAGAGAGAGAGAGAGAGAGAGAGAGAGAGAGAGAGAGAGAGAGAGAGAGAGAGAGAGACAGAGAGACAGAGAGACAGAGAGACACACCCAGAGAGAAAGCTGGATCTTAATGTGTAGCCAAGGCTGAATTCACATCTTCCTCCTTTTGCTTCAGCCAGTACTGGAATTATAAGCATCTACTGGCATGTCTGAGTCCCCAGGCTCTGGGTCAGAAATTCAGTGGCTGGAGGAAACACTATATCATTCAGTCCAACCTTCCCATTTTAGAGAATGGCCAGGCCTCAGAGAGATAGTGGCATGTCCAAATATTTAGGATATTTTTTGATCATTTCATTGAACAAACGAATGTGATTTAGAGCCAGAAGGACTTGACAAATCCAAATTCCATATTTAAGCATCAGCTGCTATTGCTATTTCTAAATTTAAAAAAAGGTTACTTATATTTTGATTTCACTGATCCAGGATATTTCTCTCTTGACCTTTCTTCCATTGAGTCTGTGACATGCCATGGTTGCAAACAGGTCCTTGGTGGGTGGCTGTTATTAAAAAGCTTTCCTTGGAATGTTTACAGTAACTGCTGTGACCTAAATAGGAAGGCTTGTCTTGTTTTCCTGCATAAAAGCAAAAGAGCAGTTTCTAAAAGTATGTTCATCTCTTTTGATACCCTTGTATTTACCAGCGATTAAAGAACAAAAACATTATTTTTTTCTTATTTATGTGTTAGGTGAGTACATACTATTTGTACACAATTTACACATTTGGGGCTTATGTGTCCTAAGCCATGTTTTCTTGGAATAGAACTTCACAACAGTTCTGCCAATTGGGCATTATAAATAAATACCTCTTTTAAGTTTCATTTTACTTTTAATTGAAATAAAATATAGCTTAAAATTTGCCATCTTAAGTGGGTGAAGTTTGGTAGCATTGAATGTGTAATCAATGTCTATAGCTTTCTTATGCAAATTTGAAACTATGTTCTTTAAACAGCATTTTAAACTCATTTCTGCTTCCCCATTCTCTGGGAACAGTCATTCCAATTTCCACTTTTATGAATTACCTAACTACATTAGATAGGGCATGGGAGTAGAACCATGTAGTGTTTACTGATTTTACTTAGCACATATCTTTGAAGGTCATTCCTTTTGTAACATGTGGCAAGATCTCTATCCTTTGGAAAGCTAAATAAGAACTCATTGATCACATTTTATTTTCTCATCCATGGCTGTACATTTAATTAATGTCCACTTTTTGGCCATTATAAATAATACTGCTGTAAAGTGAGTGTTTTACTTACCTTAGTGGTATACACCTTTGATCTCACTGGGGTGGCAGAGGTATCTCTGTGAGTTCAAGGCTAGCCTGGGCTGGTCTACAAAGCAAGTTCCAGATCAGTCAGGGCTGTACAGTGAGGTCTTGTCTTGAACAGAAAAACAAAAGCAACTTTCATTTCTACACTTACATGTATGTTAATAAAACACAGACACAAGCAACAACTTTAGAGGCATCCCTTGTTCTAATTGTTGGAGGACACACATGAAGACTGAGCTGCACATCTGATCCATATGTGGCAGGGGGATGGGGAGAGCTAGGCCCAGCCCAAGTATGCTCTTTGGTTGGTAGTTCAGAGGTTATGGGTGGGTGAGACTCTGAGGGGAGGACTGAGAGAAGCAAGGACAGAAATTAGGATGTAGTGAATAAATAAATTAATGGAAAACAAATAAACAAACATATGAAACACAGATAACAAAAGTAAAAATAAATAAAATCTCAAGAAAGCAAGAGTAGATCTTTTTTTTTCTTCTTAATTGATGGGGGAGATTATTTTAACATATTTAGATTAATTAAAATAACATGATAAATGACTGACTTTTCTCATGGTTGTTGTCAAAAATCAAAAGAGAAGGAAGACATGTTTTACTTTGGTTTGAAGGGATACAGTTTATCATGATGGAAAAAGCATGAAGGGACTGTTCACATGTGTGCACAGTCACAAAGCACAGGGAGAACTGCTGACAGTTAACCTGCTCTTTGCTTTATAATCATTCTGTTGATTAGCTTATGTTCTGGTGCCGAGTCCATTCATGGTAGCTTTTTTACTCAGTTAAATCTCTTGGACACCATTCTTTGCTTCCATGGCTAGACTTGTGTCTTCTATGTAATCCTGAAACTAGTCAAGTTGGCAATGAACATTACTACACATAGTAAATAATGAAACAAAATCTCCAAATTTTAAAGACCCAGTAACTTGCAACTTTAGAATATTGGGAGTGGAGACGGACTATTGTAGGTTTCCTTAAGAATTTGATGTGTCTGTTTTGAAGTTGTACTTCTTGTATGGTTACACCTGTTTCCCTCCATGTCTGCATCGGGGTTGGCCATGCCTTCCTATGCCCTTTGCACTATAGAATAAAATTGTTGGACACAGAGTCTTTATTCTTCTTCTCTGGATTCCCTGTACCTAGGTCAGAACCTTGTCCATAAAGAAAATAAAATAAATGCTCAGATAAATAGGAATTTTAAGAACTATTTGACATTTTTAAATAGTTCTATCTGCTTCTTACTTGTGTGAGACATGACTTATGTTCAGAAGCACACATTAGATTTAAGTATGAAGAAAAGGTTTTCTTTAATTCTCTTTGAAGAGTGTCAGGAACACTTTGTTGAAAACTTGACATCAAGGGAGGAAAGATCTAAGTGTATGGTTTAGTTTAGTTTTGATTTGGGAAGGCTCCTTTGATGGATTTAGGCATTTACATTTCTCCCAGCTATCAATAAAGATAGTGTGAATAGGTGTTGCATATGACTTTTGGGTTTACAGCTAGAACTGTGAGGGCCATGCTTGAATTAAGGTAAAAATTTCCTACTCTATGTATTGGCTTGAAACCCTTGTTTTTCACGCCCCCTGCTGATTTCTGAACTTATGCCAGTGGATTTTTAACTTTCCAGAAATAGACATCTCCCAAATTAGACTCTGTTTTCTAATAAAGGTTCTAGTAATATACACTTTGAACACACAGATACATTTATTTTCAGATGAAGAACAACAATTTAAAGACACATGCTTGTGAATCTTGACTTCATTCATTCAAAGATTTTAATTATGTGGAAGGCTCAGTGTCATACACTGCGGAAAGAGTAGTATGGAGAGGAGTTCCTCCTTGTGTGCTTTGTGAGCTGACAGGAGTATAAATGGCAAGGAGAAGCTGCTCTAGCTGATGAGCAGGAGCAGAATGCTATTGACAGTCCAGGTAGTAAAGGGAGGTTACTGTTATTGGCAGTGATAGCAATAGGATCAAGAGTTTGTGAAACATTTTTCAGCTAATGAGAAGGAAGATGCACGCTCTAGAAAGAGGCAACATTGCTCATAATATGGCTGACTTAAAAATTGGAGGAAATCCCTTATTTCTGGGTGAGTGAGTCATGTCATTTCCTTCCATGGAGAGTCCTTGCACATGCTGAATTACACAGCATTACAATTCCAAGTAACAATGGCACTGATGACACATTTTTCAAGAAGGATGTATAAAATATTGTTTTCCATGTATAAGCAGGGTAGTTTCTTGAAAATAAAAACTATGTTATGCAAGTAGATTCAGTGGGAATATACTTGTTTAACTGCTGATTTCAAACAAAACCTCAGGATAACTTTTTTTTAAAGTGAACAAAATTTATTAGATACCAGCCAGGAGTGTTGGTTGGTGTACACTTTAATTCCAGCATTCAAGAGGTAAAGCCAGGCAGATTAGATCCCTGTGAGTTTGAAGTCAGTATGATTTACTGAGCAATCCCAACCCAGCAAAAGCCACATAATGAGACCCTATCTCAAAAGAATAAAACATAAACAAACAAAAAATAAACAAACTATTAGATCTCAAGTAGAAGCCATTTTTCCCTGGGGTAAGGTAAGCTTTAAGGTTTGCTTAGTAAGTGCTCCATGATCAGAAGGCCATATATGTATCAGAGCTGTGCATTTTTATTCATTCAAATCAGAATCATAATGACTAATGTACTTGAAATGTGAACTGTTTGGCAGCATGTAAGGTACAAGAGACCAGAAGGAATCATAATCAGCATTATTCACACACAAAAAAGTCATTAGACAGTTACTATTAGTCAGCCATAAATTTTTACAAGTCAAAAAGGCCATTGATATTTAGCATACACTATTACTTTTGACACCTTGTGGGAAGTCAGTAGGCAGAACACAACTCATTTCTGACTTCAAGTTAATCATCACTCATGTTGCCTCTGAGCTTTGACTTAATGTATCTACATGAGAGGCCCTACACTATCATCATATTTCCCCAAATATCACTACACAAGAATTTTCAGATAGATCAGTCATGTCATTTACTTAAAAATTTTTGTTTAATTTTAGGTTTGGCTATTTCATGGGTATGAATGGTTTGTCTGCATGTATATATGGTTACCACATGCATATCTGATGCCCACAAAGATCAGAACACCAAATCCCCTGAAGCTGGAGTTGTGGATGATGGTGAAATATTATATGGATGCTGGCAACTAGATCAGGATCGTCAACAAGAGCCACCAGTTCTCACCACCTTTGAACTCTGTCTCCAGCACTTTCAAGTCATTTATTTATGCTTATATCCTGGGTGTCAGGTGTGTGGATGGTTTGATTGTAAATGTTGCCAAAAGGTAATTGTACTATGTATGATACCTGCCCTCTAGAGGTTCACACACTCCAGCAAAATGATAGAGGTATGAGACCTAGGGATGGCCAATAATGTCATAGGAGTGCTCCTTGGAGCTGTGTAAGCTCAGAGCACGGCACTTGATTCAGTCTTGAAGAGTAAGAGGAAATTCTTTGAGGAAGGGATCTGCAAGCATCTGTAAAGTATATTAAGACCTCATCTGACAAAGAGGGGGCAAAAAGCAGACAACACAGCACATCTAAACACAGATGAGGCAGGAAAATGGAACAAGGGAGAGAAGAGGGACTGCAAATGGAAATGTAAACATATAAGGCATATGCTAACGTATGCATGCTTTGTAGATGGAAAAGCATGAGGATTTACAGGAAATTTAGGTACCAAAAGGGCTGTGATATTGTCTATGAGGGTGAGGAGGAGTTAGATTTTATTTTAAATGAATGTTCCCGATAAAACTTTGGAGGGTTTCATAATAGAAAGCCTTGTTGTATGATGCAGATGGAAAGATGCATAATGAGTGAAGATTTGTGTATGTGTGCCTGTGCATGTATGTGCATATATGTGCCCTGGGTATGTGTGTGACACATGTGTGCCATGGTACACGTGTGGAGGTAAGAAGACAATTTGTGTGAAATTGGTTCTGTCCGTCCACATTTTGGTATGTAGGTTTGATAAATTTAACTCAAGACATCAGGTAGTAGGTATAGCTATAAGCTTTACCTACTGAGCCTGCTCTCTCTCCCTCCCCCACCCCTCTGATTCTAAAGTATTTTTAAATTAGGTATGTCTCTCTCTCTCTCTCTCTCTCTCTCTCTCTCTGTGTGTGTGTGTGTGTGTGTCTGTGTGTGTTGGTGTCCTAGGGGTCTAGAGTCATCCGATCGTCTTATGAGCTATTGATGTGGATCCTACGAACCAAACCTGGGTCTACTGTTAATGTAGTACATATCCTTTACCAGTGAGCCACCGCTCCAAACCGTCTCCTAAGTGCTTTACAACAGTAGTCCCGTCTGTAAAATCTGGAAGATAACGATAGATCCTGGATGAAGGTTTAAGGGTTCTATTATTAGAAAGATAATATCTTTAAACTAATTTAAACCTTTTCCTCTAAGAATTTACAGGCAATTTTAAAAGAGAGAGGGTGTGGTATGGCAGAGAAAAAGCTCGTGAAGTGCTAATCTGGGGAAAAAAAACCCTGCTTTTTAACTTTACTACATTTTTAACTATGGTGGGAATGGAGGATGGGCATACTCCAATGGGGCACCATTGTCCAGAGGCTAACTTGGCTAACAAAAAGAGGCCACTGTGCAGAGGTTTGTGTAGCTTTTTTTTTGGGGGGGGGGGTTTGGAAACACCTAATTGAAAAGTGACAAAAGGTTGGTTAAGAAACAAAATCTCTCCTAGTTAAAGGGGAGATGGGCATGGCTCGGTGTTATCCTCAGTGATGATTTACAGACTAGCACTAGATAGGGCCAGTAAATTGAAATCACTCCATCAGAGGATAGATGTCTGAACAGTAGTCTGCAATGCCAGCGATATGTCACATCTTAAGAAGGAGATAGTTGCTTTTATTATGTACAAGTACAAAAAAGAACCAAAGCTTCTAACTAACAAAATTTGTCAAATTCAGCTTTTTTCATACTGAAGAAATATGTCACTTTTCTGTGTTGCTTTTGAAGGCAATTATTGCAGCAAAAGTTTTGAGGAAGTGTTATGAAATACTCAGCATACCCTTTCCCATAAATAGTTAAAGGTTGGCCCTGTGCCTGTGGCATTTATAAATTCCTTATTATTGGGTCTGATTTAATGAGCTCTGTTCTAGTACAAGACAAGGTTAATCCAGGTAGTGCTGAGTGCTGGTTTCCCCTGTGCCATGACCAAATGTCTTCCATTTGAGGTGATCATTATGAGTATCCCCAATAAAGTTTCCTAGTGTTTGCACTAATGCTTTTCTTGGAAGCACACTGTCATGCAAATCAGGGATATGTTGTCAAGGAAAGATAGGCAAAACATTGTTTACTCTAAAATAACACATACAATTTGTGGATTTTATTTTAACTTTAAAACTAAGTTTTCCCATTCAAATTCTTTCAACAACCGCTCATTGTATACTAGTTAAGTAAGTCTTAGTTAGGGTTTATATTACTGTGATGAGATACTATGAAATAATTAACCTGTGGAGGACAGGGCTCACTTTATCTGACAGCATTGCAGTCCTTCATCCAGGGAAGTCAGGGTAGAAAGTCAAGGCGGTAAGCTGGGATGCAGGCATGGAAGCATGCTGCTTACTGTCTTGTTCTCTTGCTTAGCCTGCTTTCTTACATGCTCTAGGACCATCAGGCCAGGGGTGGTACCACCTTCAATGTCTGGGTCCTCCCACATTAGCCACTGGTTAAAAAAATGTATTATAGGCTTGCGCACAGGCCAATTTTGTGGGTTAATTTTCTTAATTGAAGTTCCCTCTTCTCAAAGAGCTCTAGCTTACAGTTGACCTAAAACTAGCGAGAACAATATTTTATAATGTAGTCCTTGTGCTACATTTAATGATATAGTAGTAAGTAAAATAAAAAAGGTTCTTCCCTTTTGACTATAATTTGTGTGTATATATGGTTGCAGTTCTGACTTTGTTGATCAGAGACAGACTTGCTGAGAAGGTCGCATGGGAGTAAAACCTTAAGAGGCATCTATGAAGTTATGTGAGAGAAGCAGGTTGTCATATTTTTCATGTTGCATGGGGAAAAGAAAAAAATTTAAAAATTTGTATCATCCAGAATTCAGGTGTTTAAACTTGCTTTTACTGAAGAAGAGTAAAATCACTTCTTCTAAATACATTTCTGTAGAATTTTTACATGGCAGAATTTCAAATGCAGCCTCCAGTTATATGAATCTTAAAAGTGCACCAGCAGCTTTTTTTTTTTCATAGGAGCCTTGGAAATTTCTGTATATGCACATAGATAACATTTACAAGCACTAAATTGCTATGTACCCATGGCCATACCTGCATCGGCACTAAAACTACTTGCTTATTTACAAATGCAAGCTTGCTGGATTTTCATTTCTAGGAAATGAAAGCATGAAATATTCTGAACTCTTTGAAGAATGGTCATCTCTCTGATGCATAGTTGAGGTGGAATTGTTCCGAACAGCTTCATTCCTAAAACTAGAAAGAATTATCATTAGATCAAGCCTTCTCTCCTGAGACTGCAATGTGCAGTTGCTACCAGTGGCTCCACTTGCATTGTGTGCTATGTGAGTCAGAGTTATGAAAATGAGTGACCCTTGTTCAGTATTTGGTGAGAGTTAAGCGTTAGGCATCCTAGATACTTCCTATCTCCCAGATAGACAAGTGTAGGTGATGCCCATTTCTTGGGAGGAGAACAGTTGAATATCTAGTAAGAATATCACAAACCCATAAGAAAATGACTGCTCCAACCTCCTTTGGGCAAGCTCTGAACATGTGGTACTCAAATCTTTGTGTCTGGAAACAAGGTCATAGACAAATAACTTCTATATGTAGGAAGGGGGCACATGTTTGCTTCCTACCACTGATATTCAGTAAAGTATTTGTCTCTAATGGGACTTGATGTGTCTGCGGTGGCAGTGTCCTAATGGAATGAAAGCAAGAACTCGGGGCCATTGATGCATTCATGTTTTGCAGATATTTACAACCAGAGCAATAATATTAAGCACCTACTAAGTGTGTCGAATAGAACAATGCATGTGGAATAGCCATACTTTGTTTAATGAATAGACAATGTTTTTAGAACACATGTATTGGTCAAAGGCTGTTCAGTAATCCAAAGAAAAAGATTTTTTTTTTTTGTTTTACGAAGACATTCCTCTAAATTAGCACTAGACACATGTAAGAATATGTACTTGGTTTCAGCATGTGGGTGCCTGGTGCTTTCAGAGGGTGTCAGATCTCTTGTAATTGGAATTGCTAGTGGTTTTGAACCTAATCCAGAAATTTATTACAACACAACCCCTCTAACCTCAGATTATTTTGTCTGCATAACCCCCTACTCCCCAAGGAACACATGAACAAGTTTCTATTGTTAAATAGATGATTTATTATGATAGTGGTAGTTTCAAGACAACAGGAGGGCCTGTGATTCTGCTTTCTTGCTGTCATTAAATTATGAAAACACTATAGATCTTTAGTACTAAATGAACCAGAATAATTTCTTATTTCAATCATAAGCATCACCCTGTTGATCCTTCAGTTTCTTCACCAAAAGACCAATGATCCTATTGGCTGCTGACCATCACTACTTGAGCCTTGTTAACTTTTTGAAATGTATATCAAAGTAGCCCTTATACTACTTACTGTAGTTCACTTCCATTGGGAACATCTAAAATCTTATACTAAAGAAGGACATTGTGGTGGTGTATTGGATAAACACACGTAGTATGTACCTCAACTTTACTGTGCAAGATGAGAACAATAGTATTAGTATTCATTCTAGTTGCCGTATAGATTAAATTATTTAGTGCATGTGATACCTAGAATAGCAAAATACAGTAAGCATTGTGAAGGTGTTTCTAAGTATTTGCTATTATTACTGCCATTGTTACTACACTCATTAGGGAGATTATTGACTTGGAGTATCTGTCTAAAGCCTAAAGCCTGGGTTCTCATGGAGAAAAGGAGGTCATGAAGAAGTTGAATCAACAGAGAAGCAAAAATATCTTTCACATATGAGAGAAATTCATGACAGAGTGCCCTGCTTTAAATAATTTTATTATTTTAATTGCCCTTTTATTGTATATGTATATGCATTTTTACCTGCATGTATGCATATGGCATATATGTAGCTGATGCCTACAGAAGCCAGACGATGACATCAGATCCCCTGGGTTCTGGTTACAGATGGTTGTGAGATGGTATTGGGTGCTAGAAACTGCGCCTGTGTCCTCTCTAAGAGCAGAGATGCTCTTAATTACTGAGCCATTTCTCCTGTGTTATCATTTCACTCTTTTTGTTAAGATTTTTCTATTTATTAGATACTCTCTGTATTTACATTTGAGATGTTATCCCTTCCCCTCACCCTGCTTCCATCCCCTTCCCCCACCCACTTATCTTCACGAAGGTGCACTCCCTCCTAATCACCCTCTCCACCCCATTGTGGCATTCTCCTACAGTGGGAAAACATGCCCTCACTGCACCAAAGGCCTCTTCTCACATTGATGCCAGATACTGCTATTCCCTGCTACATATGCAACTGGAGCCATGGGCCTCTCAATGCGTGCACAGTGGTTGGTGATCTGGTTCATGAGAGCTGTGGAGGATTTGGTTGATCTCCAACGTTGTTCTTCCCATGAGGCCACAATCCCCTTCAGCTTCTTCATTCTTCCCCCACCTACCCCAGCACCATCACTAGGGTCCCTTTCTCAGTCTGATGGTTAGCTGTAAACCTGATCAGCTGCATGATTCTGGCAGAACCTCTGAGGAGGCACCCCTATCTGTTTCCTGCCAGCAAACACCTCTCAGCATCGGCGATAGGGTTTGGGCCCGGTGGCTGCACATGGGTGGATCCCCAGGACTCCAGTGTGTATCTGTACCATGTTTACCTTATCCCCTTGCCTACGTTTTCTTTCCAAGTTACTTTCATATACTTTTGCATAGTGTCAATATTTACATTTCATCAATAGTGTTTAGGAGTATAGCTATGTATTTTCCTCTTAGAACAGCTTTCACTCTATCCCACATATTTTCGTGAAGTATATTTTCATTTACTTCTAGGTTTTTATGTTTAATTCATCCTGATTTCTTGGATGATAAATTGCTCACATGTATACATTTCAATCTTCATTTTAAAATTTTATGTGTTTTCTCTCGTTTATTTCTTATTTTATTCACTATAATCTGATGAAATATTAAAAAATAATTAAAATATTTTATATCTGTTATGGCTTGCTTTATGCCCTCAAATGTAATCTATCTTGGATCAAATTTTATAACCTCCTGGAAAGAATGCTCATTTTGAATCATTTGCAAAGACTAGTCTATAGATATCAATAGATCAACAGTGTCCCCTGACCCCGTGTGTGCATGTGTTTATGACATAGATGCTGATAAGACAGTATATTAAAGTCTCTCACCCACTGATAGTGTTGGGAATCTGCTTGAGCCTTTTAGTGGTATTGTTTGTTTGTCTTATGACATTAGGAATGCTGATTGGGGTATACACGATTTATCCTTTTATCGATTATTCCTTTAGTAATATGCAGTGATATCTTAGACTTTTCTGATGAACTTTTGTTTGATATGGATGTAGCTATTTTTTAAAGACATGTTGGCTTAGGTATCTTTTCCCATCCCTTTATTATCAGTATCAGTAATACAGAAATACAGTAAGTGTATTTCTTTCAGCCAGTTGGCTCTTCTTTATGAAATTTAGTCTTTCAACCTATATCTTTTAGGTAGAGAGTAAAGACCGTTAACATTCAGAATTATTCCTGTGGGGAATGTATTAATCTTGCTCTTCCATTGTGTATGTCTGTGATGCTTGAGTCTTTTCTAATAATCATTTGCATCACTGTTACTCTTATAATGACATTTCATATTTCCCACACTCTCATTATTGTGCTTATCTTTCTATATGTTTGTAGGATTCATGAAGTGTCTTGTGCAGAACTGAGTTAATGTCCACGGCTCCTTCTAGTTCATGTTTACCAGTAGTTGTCTTTATTTTCCCTTTGATTTTGAAGGATAAGGTTGCCGGATACACAATCTAAAGTACTGGTTCTTTTAGTTAGGGCTCCCCTGGATTTTAGAGTTGTTTTGTGAGACGTGTTGTTATTCTGATATGTTTGCTGCTCTATGTGACCTGGCACTTCTCTTTTTCATCTTTCCATGTTTTCTTGTTGATGTTCTGTACTTTTGGAACTATGATGTGATATGCAACAATTCTTTTCTGTTCAAATCTACTAAGGCTCTAAAAGTCTCCTGTGCCTGGCTATGTCCTAAGATTTAAGAAAGGTTTTGGCATTATGTCATTATGCATTTTCCTAGGCCTATTCCTAATCCCCTTTCTTCTTCTACATTCATGAATTACAATTTTGGCCTTTTCATGACATCCTGAAGGACTTGCATATCCTACAGTTCATATCTTATTTCTCATTATTATCATATGTCTGTTCTTCAACTTTGTCCCTCAGCCTTAATTATTCTCTTTGCTGCTTGTTTATTTGGGAGGCTTTTAATTGATATTTTATTTGACTCTTGGCTCTTTGTAATTTCAAAACTTCAATTTGATTATTTTTGAATCTTTGTCTCTTTATTAAATTTTTTCATATCCTTCCATGTCTTCTTTTTGTACTCAGCTGTTTTTTGTTTTGTTTTGTATTGTATTTTCTTTGAATTCATCATCTAGAAAATTTCGTGTTTCATATTCCTTCAGTTAAGTACTCACTGAGATTCAGATTGGATTAGGCTGTAGGAGTGAATTCATACTCAAGAAGGGATTCTGGGTGTAGTTCAGTACATAAAACACTATTCAACATGTTCAAGCCTCCAGATCTGATCCTCAGAACCTCTCAGAGATTATCACCAATCTATAAAGAAAAACTAGGGAAATATAATAATAACCAATTAAAAACAATGACCACTACAATAATATTAGAAGGGAAAATGAGCAAACAGTGCACTGCTGGAATTCAGAAGATAGTATTTAATAAGGATACAAATGAAAAACATAGGAAACACAATACTAAGTTAAATTACCAGAGAAAGAGAAAAAAATAGAAAGAAAAGTAAATAGAAGGAAATAATTAGAGAAGACAGAGGAATCTAGCTAGGATTATGATCAAAAGGAAAAAATATAAATAAATGAGCAACATTACATTAACAATGTGTAAAACAGAGAGAAATTATTAGATCTTATGTCTGATGTCTGTTATCCTAGTACTCTGGCAACCTGGTATTCTGGACAGCTACTGGCTCGAGGCCCGCCTTATTTCTACACAGAAAACCTATTTTGCAACCAAAAAAAAAAGTACAAGACAAAATTAGTGAAAGACACTAGATATTAAAGGTAAAGAAGAGATAAGAGATTGATAAGAGACAGAAAATATGCTACATGGAAAAGTATTAAAATTTCTATCTACATATTTAAATTAATCAATCTGAACAAAACATCCATATAGAAATTAAAGAGAAAAAAATATAATACTAGAAAAAAATAAAAGCAAAGAAAACAAAAGGTAGAAACTCAGAATAGAGTTTTAAACAATAAACAGGAGGACAGGCTTGTAGTCCTCTATGAAGGTCAGACATGTGTGGTGATGAGAAATTTTGGCTAGTTCTCCTTTCTATGCCCACCTAAGCTCAACACCACCTGGTTAGAACAGAGTCTGCATGCTATTTGGTTTCTTCTTCTTCCTTTTTCCCTGTTTGCCTAGCAATCAGAAGGTATGGTTTGTGGGTCCATCCTGTTCTGTTTACTCTGGGTTGTCCTACTTCTCTTAATGAATGCTCTGTAAGATTTCTTCAGGCTGGTCATTGTCTCTTATGCCTTCAAGTGTCTGACTGTAGATGGGGGAGCCCCATAGGAATGCAGCAATCTGACTGTTTTGTAACTTATGTGCTCCACCCTTTGGATCTCTACATTTTTACGCTTATCTCCATTCCCATGAATACCAGAAAACAATGGATGTACCCACAGAAGGCACTGACATAATCTCTGCCAAATGGGAATCCTCTTCTACTTCTCCGAGTGATTCTAAATGGTTTCTCAGTCAATCTGATCCCAAGTGTTTCTTAGTCAAGCTGCTAGACCAGATTTCTGACCACTTGTCAGGAAGCTCCTAGACATGGTACAGTATACTCCTGTAGCCACAGACTCAGGTAGAGTTCCTGTAGCTTCACCACTAAGGATTTCCATAAAGTAGAGAGTACTTTCCTGTGATCAATATGACACACTGATTCTGGGACCCCCTTTCAGTTTTGATTGCAGTTCTGCTCAGTGTTGAGGTTGGTGCTTTCTGTTGTTTTGGTTCTTGTTTATGCCTGATATGCTAGGTATGCCTGTGTGGGTTTTTCCAGGGCCTATTTGACCAAATGAATGTATTGGTCCATTAATGTGGTCATAATATAATGGCAGTTTTGGAAGGTGGTGAAAAAGATAGGAGATGACGCCTAGTTAGAGGAAGTGGGTTGCTAAGATATAACTGCAGATGCATTCTCTTCGTGCATTTCCCTCTTCTCTGCTTCCTGGCTGCCCTGTGTTAAAAATGCTGTGCTTTGTTGGGCCCTTCCTGCCATGAGAGATCAACACTGAAGATTCTCCCAAGCCAAATGAGATCTTTATTCTCCTTTCAAATTATTTTTGGTAGATACTTTTCTCACAGAGATGAAATTGTCTTTCGATGTAATGTTTTTATGTCTTAGAATCACAAAACTGCTTGATTAAATATATAAACAGAAATAAAATTTGAAAACTGATTTTCTGTGAAAATATATGTTTTTATAATTTCTCTTAACATTAAAAATTAGGCAAAGAGGAAAAATTATTAAGAAAACATGGTATTCAATGGAAGAGTAAACAAAATACTAAAATTAAGAATTAGGCCTCGGTGTGTTGCTTCAGTAGTCCATCATGAGACATCTAACTTCGCTGTGTTCTGAATATTTTCTTATCATTATGTTAGTACTTGGATGAAATTTTTGAATCTTTTCCCATTGACTACTTATTATTAAGTAAGTCTTAATACATGGAAGTATTTTGATAAAATGAGAACTTGCCAGGTAATAGCTTTCCCTTCTTGTTACTTTTTGTATTGTTTTATATTCTTTCTTAAATAACTGGTATATATACAATACCGTGAATAATTGTCATATAATTAAATGTTTTAAAAAGGAAAATTATTCTTAAAAAGTCACTTGAATATCTGATCCATCTGCATATACCAATTCTTTATCTTATTATCGACTTTTGATCTCACACATTGCTTTTTTTTTTTCTTTTTCTCCTGGAATTGCAGAACAAATACAAAGCTAACAATCAGCTAAGAATCCATAAATCATTGAAGCGACAGATGAATGAACAGACATGTTAGAGGTTTTAAGAAACCTCTAACATTGTTTACTTACCTT